>NC_092817.1:111461740-112061740 GCF_023375885.2 Dermacentor andersoni
CCCATCCCGCTATCAAGAACCGATGTAGCAACCAAGCTTCGCATACTAGGGCGTGATGCCACACGATTCAAGTGGAACACGCTATATTTCCGGCATAGTCGACAGCACCGCATGGACCAATCCCTCCGATTACGCATTCTATCTGGACTTTTCCGAATTGAGACAACTGTTCTCTGCCGACTGTGGCTTGGAGTGTCTTTTACGAATACGTTTGCTTGCCGCGTCAAAATGGCTGCCAGTGCTGCCTATGATAGTTGCGGCAGTGAGGAAACAATTGCACACATCCTATGTCACTGTCTTCGCTACAACTCCCAGAGACAGTCGCTCGTGTCGGAGTTGGCACGCTCGACGACCGGCCGCTTTTTGAGCAGACAATATTTGAGCGCCGGCTGATGCGATCTTCACACCGGAAGGCGATGGAGGCACTGCTGAAGGTCTTCCAGTGTAGCGACCTGTTTGAACAACTGCGACACTCCCGAGTTCTTTCGTGTGTGTATGTCTGTTTGTTTCCTTTTTTCTGTAATCTCCCTCTCTTTCTATGTCTTTGCATTCTTTATCTTTGTGTCTCCCCGTGCCCCTTCTCCACTGCAGGTAAAAAACTGGATATATATCTCCCAGTTAACCTCCCTGCCTTTCGTATCTAATTTCTCTCTCTCTCTCTTTCTCTCTCTCTTGCTCAAGGTATCTTTCTTGTAAAAAAATGCTTAGAACCAAGTGATTCAAATGAAGTTCTGAATTTGGACTGCGACTATACATTATCATTATGTTTCTGTCTCTCTTTCTACTTACGCAGGCATTCAGTGTGCAGCGACGGTGTGTATCTCACACCTGGTTACACTACGTATGTTGGACTTAGCGTGGTAAGCCACAATTTCCGGGCATATCATGTCTCTCCTGAATGCGGTACTATGGCTGCAAATTACTCGCTTTTTTTTTTTTTGCTTTATGACACGAATTATTAACCTAAAGCGCTCAAATGAAGGTTTCTAGAGACTCGGCAAAGCATAGCTCGACGTGGGCTGAAACTATATAAAACAGCACGACCTTAAAAGAAAGCATCGAACCAAACTCGGCTCAGATTTTCACTCTTGATAAATGTGAGACGAAGAAGTTGTCTCGTTAGGCAACTACTGAGCACAATCTGAATTTAAAGTTGTTCCATTTCACTAAAGAAAGAAAAGATTGTAGTGCTGGTGGTTGCGGAACCTTGATTTAGGCCCTTCAATTCTTCAATAAAGAAAGAGCAGAAATAGCAGCATTTTAAGACATTAAGGTTAACAGCTTACTTACTTAAGACGTCAGTTTAGAGCTTCCTAAGTGTCCGTCAGAAAAAGAATAGATTTTGTAATTCTGTAAACTATAAACCGCGGACAAGCCTGCATGTTATGCTCGACAAAAAATCCACACGGCAAACATTTTCAGGGGACCTTTGAGAAAGCACAAATAACTCCGGTGAAAAAAAAAAAGGTCACACGTCTTCATTTTCTTTCTTGTCATTTTTTTTTTACTTTGAACACGTCTTCAAAGAAAGGCATGTGGCAGACGTCAACCTCTTGTGTCATCTAACTTGTAGAGGTGAACACTGTTTCCAAGGCACACCACTATCTCCAAATTTATTATTAGTAACGTTCTAGTAATTACATACAGAAACATTTTTCGTTCGAATGAGCAAAGGCAAGGCGCAAAAGACCAGGACTGAAGAAGGACACAAACGACAGGACCGGCGCCATTTATCGTTCGTTGGCCTTAAAAGTCGCAGCAGTCTAGGATAGATAAATGGAAACAACTTTATTGAAAATCCTGCAGCAAAGTTTAACGACGTGCGCTGGGAAGCACATGATCGCGGTGCTATCGAAGTGCTGTCGACCAGCTTTCCTTAGGATCTGGAGAGCTGCGGAGTAAATGCGCTCCCCCGCGTAGTTACGAACTGCGGATTGTGAGTCGCTAAGAACTACCTCGCTGAGGGTGTCGGTAAGCGCAAGCGCAATGGCAACCTCTTCCGCTCTTTCCGGGTATTCAGTGCTGACACGACACGCGTGCGTAAGCCGGGAGCTAACGTCTACGACTACCGCCGTGAACCGGTGTTCACGTGTGTATTCTGCCGCGTCAACGAAGCGCGTAGTCCTCTTCCCACCAAAGGAGCGCAGCAGTGCCTTGGCACGGGCCTAGCGTCGGCCCCCGTTCTGTTGGGAGTGCAGGTTTCGAGGGATAGGGGCGACGACCACCGTGTCACTGATGCCAGGTGGAATGGCCTGTTTCGGACCGTGTTGGACGTGATAACTGAGGCCGAGTTTCTGCAGGATGTACCAACCCGTGGCTGTCAGGGACATGCTTTGGAACTGCGAGGCTCTTTGCGCATCCACAATTTCCTCAAGCGTGTTGTATACAACCAGCTGTAGCATACGAGCAGTGCTCGTGGACTCCGGTGGGCCAAGGACGATCTTGTAAGTCTTAATTTCCTCAAGCGTGTTGTATACAACCAGCTGTAGCACACGAGCAATGCTCGTGGACTCCGGTGGGCCAAGGACGATCTTGTAAGTCTTCCGCATAAGGGTGCTGAGTTTCTCCCTTTCGGTGACATTCCAGTTGTGGAAGGCAGCCACATGAGTAATGCGACTGATTGCGAAGGAGTGTATGAGGCGTATGAGGCTGTCCTCCTTCATGCCTGTGTGCTTGTTTGTAATGCATTTGATCAGGCGAGTAGCCGCTGTAACCTTGCCTTCGATCTTGCGGATAGCTTCTGCGTTGACCCGTTGCATGCCAAGGATGCGTATCTTCGGTATTCGGGGAATGCAGGAGCCGTCTTGCTTATACAGGGGTATTTCCTCACATTGGTGCGATTCGCCGGTAGGCTTGGGCCGGCGGCGCGGGCGGTGGAAGAGCAGCTCCGATTTGAGTGGAGATAGTCGGAGACCCGCGTCTTCGAGATAGGTTTTGACTGCAGAGACCGCTGCTTGTAATGTGCATTCTATCTGACCGTCACTGCCCCTGTCGACCCACAGGGTGATGTCGTCTGCATACAAGGCGTGATGGAGGCCGTCAACCTCACTCTATGAGACACTCGTCAGGCGTGTGCGCGTGTTTTCGTCAAGTTGTGTGTGCATCATCCCCAACGGTGCGCAGCCTCCTTTTCACCTCATTTGAATTCATACCGAGTAACACGTTAAGTCTGCCGACAGTTTATGGCATATTGGGCTTTAATAAAATGGAGTTAAAAAATAGGTTCAAATGTATTAGCGAGTTAGCTTTCTGCTAGGCCTGAGCGAAAATTCGAAATTTTAGAAGACGGATCGAATAGTCCCCATTTGTAAATGCGAGTATTTTTCGAACAGTTTTCGCATATATCAGAACGTCAATTGAGCCCAATTAAACATAAAATTTTAGCAATGTACGGCAATGTTTCACTCCCTCGGGCATACCGTGCGTGGACGCAAAACGTGAGAACTTGCGTAGTAAAGCAGGCTACATTGCTAAGGTAGCCATACTTTACAGGCTATAAAGCGATCATTCGCACATTCTGTAGAGTCGTGTGCATACGAAGAAACTACTTGCTTGCTCCTAATGCTTTATTTGTGTTCTTAATAAGCAACGCTTCATAACGTACTACGTAATGACAGAAACGTGCTAACTTTAAGAATACTAGGATCTGGACATCGTTTTGTGTTAGTTGTGATTACGGCTTTTCATTATTCGAAAACTTTTCGAAAACTAATCGATATTCAGTTCGATACACTACTGGCACTATTCGATTCGGCCTCAAAAATCACTGTTCGCCCGCCCCTATTTTCCACAGTACCAAAAAAGCCATGGCACACTTACCGTAAGAGGAGTCCTGGTGAACCAGAAAAGACACGAAAACTTAGAAGACAAGCAGCGACGCTGGCTTGACGTTCCCGTGTCAACTTGCCATGACATCAGCAAATATAACGGCGTCTCCTCGATAACAATTATTCTTTTATTTAGGCGTATAGATGGACCACACGGTATTCTAAAAGAGCCGAAGACTAAATTCATCAAATAACGTTCACTGAGCCACAGCGGCTCATATACAAGAAATTACTTTGACATATGTGACGTCACAATGACGTTCAAGCACTGAATTTCTGGCGCGAATATTTTTTTTAATGCAGCTTTGAACTTCATTTTATCTTCTAATCATCAAGCTATCGCAGCGAAATTTAGTAAAATAGCGTTTTCAAAGAATGCTTTGTCAGTCTAGACTAAATGTTTCTCGTTAGCGTCCCTTTCCATTAAACCTGTTTCTCTCTCACACACCCACGCAGCTTGCGCAGACGGGCCTGCCGGCTCCGTACGCCAATCCATGCCGCAGAACCTGGCCCAAGTGCTTGCTCCAACTCCTGGAGGAGCCTTACGGAGAGTACACACGCGAGGTGAAGCAAGTACACCGCTACTCGTGTGCTTCAAAAGCGATAGAGCGATTGCGACTACCTTGTGCGGAAGCAACTGCTGCTCCCGTATTTAGCTTCCCCCCATACTCGGCATTTCTCGTTTACTCCACAATGAAATGCGTTTCTTTCGCTTGGCTTTCGTTTCGCTTGTGTACCGCCTCAACGTAAACAATTGAGGTGGTACGAAAACTGCCAGAAGTACAGAGCTAAAACACGGAACCGTTCCCCAGTGGAAATATCAGCCGTTAGCACGCCGTTTCTTCTTGAAGCGGACAGAGGTAGATTTCTGTTGCGATATAAAAGAGATTGTTTTGAATCAAAGTTGTGAGCAGGTGCTCAGCATTGAGGAAGGAGAATGGGGATTGAAAAGAGAGAGATAGAAAAGTGTAGAAGGGGAGAACGAAAAGAGTGGTTCGTATAAAAATGAACAGCGAAGAGTGTTTACTGAAAACCTCAAATCAAGACCACTTTCGTGCAGAAATTTGTTGGCGGTTTTTAGAACATCTGCCCGACGACGGGCCGGGTTCGGCCAGAGTCCCAATGGAGTTTTGTCGGACGATAGCCTATTGTTGCGACTGGACAAACGCTCTGTCAGAAATCTTCGTTCCACACCGTATCACGAACATGTGCACAACACGTGTTCTATAGTATCAGATATAACGCACTCCTCGCTGTTCCAGACTGCCTGAAAAGAAGACGAAAATGAAGGATTTATTACAAGAAACGTTGCATGGCCGGTGGTAAAGTATAGGCAGCGCCTAGTGACCGCAGATCCTAGCTGTAGCCTGTGCAGCAAGCCTGCTTGACTTCTCGTGATGTAGACAAGCATTTTTTTTTTCTGCTCAGCGACACTTTTGTCGAGAAATAAACTGACAGACAGAAATGCTTTCGACTTAATCTTCAGCTTTCTCGCTGGCTTACATCGATATATAGTACTTACGCATACGATCATCAATTGGTAACTTGTGATCTGTTCTACGATGCCCAAGCCTAGCTGGTAAACGACCTTTAAAATACTGTCTCGTGCCGTGGATTCAATCATTATTGTCACAATAAAATTTGCGTTCCTTTTAATTTTCAATATGTAGTAATTCACTTTTATTGCTATCAACCTTTCTTTTTTCAACCCATTTGCGTAATTTGCAAACAAGACACGACGAGACAGTCATGGTTAAAACAAGATGCACCCGTCTCCGGCTGGACTCGTGAAATGGCGTAGAATGCACATTGCACGAAATGACTGCACGACTGTTCCTAACTATGAAGCATTCGGAAGACTGATACGTGCGATTACGCTTTTTCTGTGTTTCTCCTGAGCGCGAAGGAAGCCCGCGAGTACACGCAAGACTGCCGCGCGAATGACCGCTCGAGGCACTTTGCGTGTATTTGCGGGCTTCTCTCACGCTCGGGAAAACACTTTTATGTAGCACATGTTGAACAACAGAAAGCTGTATCGAGAGTTTTTCATGTTGCTCAATTTTCTCATTCATGCCTTTCACCTAATTTTATCGTTCGAGAAGTGAAATAATTATTTAATTAAGACTAATTATCTAATCAGGCGGAATGCAAACAAAAATATTCTGAGTACCTCCAAGCGACGGCAAACAACAGTGCATCTGCTTCGTTCCAGCTACGTGTCATTTGCATATTTCTAATGTTTGGCTCAAGTTACGTGAAACACGCTGCCATATAGCTCGTCTCTCGCTCCGGCTTGCGTACAGGACTGTCTGAACCTGTGCCTGCAGCACATCGTCGTGGAGAGGTGCGGATGCCTGACGGCGCAGCTGCCGCAGCTGCACAAGCTGGCCAGGAAGTACGGCGCCTGCGGGGAACACGGTAAAGCCACTCGCTGCACAAGTTCGGTCAGTTCCGTTCCCCACTGTGCCTCTTCAGACGCGACGTGCACCCTCGGACAATATGAAATGGAACACCAGATCCCTGTTTAAAGCCAGCAATTTTCCCTTGTGTGTGTGCTTGCAATGAGAAAAAATCTACGGACACTTTGCTGAGCTAAACTGCGATAGGCGAAAGCCTATCTATGACTCCCTCTGTTGCTGTTGTCTGAACTGTTCTGCGACCGGACGCCGCCGTGGCCGCGAGCATGGGATGCAATCACAGCCATATGGCTGCAAGGTTTGTCGCCGATGTGCGCGCACTCCCACGCGCATGTCCATGCTCTCCCACGCGCCCACTCGCACAGCGCTACTGGCATAGCACCTCCTCTCCTAGCTCCCCTCGCTGGTGATCAGCGCTTTCCTGCGTCCACCACGGACTGTGCACGGACACTCATCATCATCTTCATCAGCCTGGTTACGCCTACTGCAGGGCAAAGGCCTCCCCCATACTTCTCCAACAACCTCTGTCATGTACTAATTGTGGCCATGTCATCCCTGCAAACTTCTTAATCTCATCCGCCCACCTGACTTTCTGCCGCCCCCTGCTACGCTTCCCTTCCCTTGGAATCCAGTCCGTAACCCTTAATGACCATCGGTTATCTTCCCTCCTCATTACGTGTCCTGCCCATGCCCATTTATTTTTCTTGATTTCAACTAAGATGTCATGAACTCGCGTTTGTTCCCTCACCCAATCTGCTCTTTTTTTATCCCTTAACGTTACACCCATCATTCTTCTTTCCATAGCTCGTTGCGTCGTCCTCAATTTAAGTAAAACCCTTTTCGTAAGCCTCCAGGTTTCTGCCCCGTAGGTGAGTACTGGTAAGACACAGCTATTATACACTTTCCTCTTGAGGGATAATGACAACCTGCTGCTCATGATCTGAGAATTCCTGCCAAACGCACCCCAGCGCATTCTTATTCTTCTGGTTATTTCAGTCTCATGATCCGGATCCGTGGTCACTACCTGCCCTAAGTAGATGTATTCCCTTACCACTTCCAGTGCCTCACTATTTATTGTAAATTGCTGTTCTCTTCCGAGAGTGTTAAACATTAATTTAGTTTTCTGCAGATTAGTTTTTAGACCGACTCTTCTGATTTGCCTCTCCAGGTCAGTGAGCATGCATTGCAATTGGTCCCCTGAGTTACTAAGCAAGGCAATATCATCAGCGAATCGCAAGTTACTAAGGTATTCTCCATTAACTTTCATCCCAAATTCTTCCCAATCCAGGTCTCTGAATACCTCCTGTAAACACGCTGTGAATAGCATTGGAGAGATCGTATCTCCCTGCCTGACGCCTTTTTTTATTGAGATTTTATTGCTTTCTTTATGGAGGACTATGGTGGCTGTGGAGCCGCTATAGATATCTTTCAGTATTTTTACATACGGCTCGTCTACACCCTGACTTCGCAATGCCTCCATGACTGCTGAGGTTTCGGCAGAATCAAACGCTTTCTCGTACTCAATGAAAGCTATATATAAGGGTTGGTTATATTCCGCACATATCTCTGTCACCTGATTGATAGTGTGAATATGGTCTATTGTTGAGTAGCCTTTACGGAATCCTGCCTGGTCCTTTGCTTGACAGAAGTCTAAGGTGTTCCTGATTCTATTTGCGATTACCTTAGTAAATAGTTTGTAGGCAACTGCCAGTAAGCTGATCGGTCTATAATTTTTCAAGTCTTTGGCGTCCACTTTCTTATGGATTAGGATTATGTTAGCGTTCTTCCATGATTTCGGTACGTTCGAGGTCATGAGGCATTGTGTATATAGTGTGGCCAGTCTTTCTAGGACAATGTTCCCACCATCCTTCAACAAATCTGCTGTTACCTGATCCTCCCCAGCTACCTTCCCCTTTTGCATAGCTCCCAAGGCGTTCTCCACCTCTTCCGGTGTTACTTGTGGGATTTCAAGTTCCTCTAGCCTATTCTCTCTCACCTTATCGTCGTGGGTGTTACTGGTACTGTATAAATCTCTATAGAACTCCTCAGCCACTTGAACTATCTCATCCATATTAGTAGTGATATTGCCGGCTTTGTCTCTTAACGCATACATCTGATTCTTGCCAATTCCTAGTTTCTTCTTCACTGCTTTTAGGCTTCCTCCGTTCCTGAGAGCATGTTCAATTCTATCCATATTATACTACCTTATGTCAGCTGTCTTACGCTTGTTGATTAACTTCGAAAGTTCTGCCAGTTCTATTCTAGCTGTAGAGTTAGAGGCTTTCATACATTGGCGTTTCTTAATCAGATCTTTCGTCTCCTGCGATAGCTTGTTGGTATCTTGTCTAACGGAGTTACCACCGACTTCTATTGCACACTCCTTAATGATGCACACAAGATTGAAGCATTGAAGCACGGAAGCATTGAAGCACGGACACTCATGAGCCACTAAAGGCTTACGCCTTAAAAGTCTCACGAGCATGATTCTTCAACAACGTAACAAATAGCCGTGAGCGAGGTTCAGGCAAGCACGTTTACAGTAATCTCGTTTCGAACACAGAGACGAGGTGTTCCCCACCCTACTGGGCGAGGGTGCGCAATCCTCATCGCTATTTAAGGCAGCACGCGAGCGCGCGCGGCAAAGAGCCACCGTCGGCTGCATGCTACGTGGCGCCGCGGTGAGATGCGAGAGCAAAAGGAGATAAGAACAGCGTTCCGGGCATTCTGCTTGCAACCCCGCACCGAATGGCACATTTATCTTAATCCTTCTCGCGACACGCCTGCAAGCATGAAGTATTTCGTTTGACTCTGATATGGACGCGTATACTGCACTTATCGCCACTCCTGAAAAGTGAGCATGACAGCTATATAGCGTGACTGTTCCATCAGATACTTCCGTTCTTCCCCGCATCGGACGCGGTATGTCAACACCGAAAGGAGGAAACGCGCAAGCAGAGGTGCAGGCAGTAGAAAGAACGGTACCACTCTATCCTCTTTTTCACGTCTCGCCATTCGCGCCGCGCGACATGTTAACGACGAATCTGTTTGTGAATACCCACGTGTATACCCCTTCATAAAAGTGCTTGAACATACGACCGTCATTTGTAGACGTTGTCGTCTGCCTACCTTAGGCATAGTGCAAGACGAATGTGTGTGCCCAACGAAATCCAGAACTTTGCACCAGTCGATTCAACTTCACGTTCAACTTTATAGTTTTCTGTTGTATACACTAGAAATGTTCTTCGTGGCTTAAAGTTGTCGTAAACAGTTCGACTGGTCCCAGGATGCGTTGTATATATACATGGCAGCGCGAGAACAGATCGTGCTCTTGAAGGGCACACAAACACGAATATTAAAAAGTAAGGCACTGTGTAATTCCCCATCTATTTATATGCTCATCCAAGTCTACATCACGGCCGTTTGTGTGTGTTTGTGACTTTGTTTACGAACTCATTGTGGTGCAACTTGCATTTGACTTTTATATTATGTTCACGGTCGTATAGAACTGTGCTGTGGATTTCTGACCGTATGAAGTGATTTCTTTTCATTTTCCTACATATTTTTTATTTTGTTGTTTCCACTATGAGAAAAGGAGTAGCCGTCACCATTATAAGCTGACTACGCCTCCTTCATTCATTTTTATTTCAACAAAGAAATGGTAATTGAAAGCATACTAACAAAATAAAGACATAGCAAGGAAAATTTCTATGCACTTTCGCAGGGCGCACACTCTGTCAAGATACCTGACACGCAACATTCACGGTGACGTTTCGCGGTGTAGTAATGACGTAACAACTGCATACTGGCAAAAAGAGCAAGATGTAGAAAAGAATGTCACAGAATAACTGCCCCTTATACACGTATACATATGCTTACAAGTTAACAAAACACAATGTCCGGTCTTTGCGAGACAGTTTAGTCGTGTTAATGTAATTATTAAGGATTTTTACCATGTTGTGTTTAATGGACTACAATTTAGCAGTACATCCCAAAGATCAGTATTTTTTAGGTGTACCGGCACTTCACGAGGTTGCAGGGTTGGCTACTGATGTAAGAAAATCTTCCTACTCATTTTCCTTTTTCTTTCTTTTTTTGAGATAAAATAGCTGTTAAACAGGGCATCCGTAATATCATTCAACCCATATTGCCCGCACAACTTGGTATTTCTGTTGACGAAACATTTCCATGCCTGTAAGTTTCCTAACGTCACCACTTTTACACTCGGGTGGCTGTGAGAGAGGGCTCCAGCGGTGGGAGAGGAAGAGGGCAGTCTCTCTTCCCTCTCCCAGACACCGCTGGCGCCGCTGGAGACAACACACGTATAATTCGTCATATATATATATATATATATATATATATATATATATATATATACCCACACGCGCTACCGCTACGGACGTACCGGTGACCGGCTCCGTGCTCTGCAGAGTGACGTAATGAAACGACAAAGGCAATTTAAATATCTTCAGTGCAACAAATATGCGCCATCAAGCGCATCATTGCTTTAACGAAGCGAGTGGCTTTATAAAAATGTGAATAAAGAACGCTTTCGCGCAGGACAAGAGAAGGGGACAGACACGACGCTGTCGTGACTTTCGCCTCATGTCTCGTTCAAAAGCGCCGTTTCTTCGGATAAGTAAAGTATCGACCGGCCCAAGTTAGCACACTCTTCCCGTGCTTTCGGAAAGCTTCGCCGTTCCCTTTGCCGTTCTCTTACTTCCGCCCACTTCGCCAGTTCTTTATCGTTTATATACGTCTAGAAAAAAAGAGCGTGAGGTACTTAAATTTACTGATGGTAAGTGGCGTGAAGTGCCCCCCCAAACGCATCTTCACCCAAGAGGAGTTGAAAGAACAACGTTGGCGTCGTGTGCCCGCCAACGTTTGCGTTCGCCTTCAGCTATTCGCAAGGTTCCAGCACAGATTCTCTCTTTTTTTTTTGTATCTGCGTTTCCCGCATGTGAAAACCTGTAATGAGAACTAACGTCTTCACTGGCAGATGAGCTGAATCAACCAAGAAGACATGAAGCAAAGATGACTACCCGTAGCTTTTAGCCAGCTGCGTGCCGATTTGTGTAGCTTGAGGCGGTGTCCACAGAATGGCAGCCATGACACCACCGGTCCTTTCAACCATCCGCAGCACGGAAAATTTATGACTTACTTTCGAGTCTAGTTATCGTTACTCTGGGGAAGCCGGCCGCTGCGGGAGGTGTGCGATGTGGGAACTACACACAGCGCTGCTTTGGAAGAAAGTGTGCAAGACAACGACAGAAAGGTGGACAACCCTTTCACGAAGTGCAGTGTCTTGTAGACGCCGCTGCAGTAAGTAGCACGCCTCTCTTCTTTCAGAGTCCGAGTGCGTGGCTCAAGTGTCCGCTGACGAGACGAACATGCAGCTCGAGAAACGGTGCCAATGCCAAAGTGCTTGCCTGTGAGTGTCGCGTCATGTCTTGCTTGTCTACTTCCGCGATTTTATAGCGGATAAGACACTCGGACGCGTATTTGGGTGCGCATGAAAGAACACGTATGCGGTGGAAATTAATACGGAACCACTCATCACGGCTTCTCTGATAGAGTCTCAGTGTACATTTGTGGCATTAAAGAAATGCCTTTACGGAGGCTTGGAAAGACATTCTTTTTTTTTTCAGCTTTTTAGACAAGCCTCGAAACGGTCCCGAAAGTCTTTGGTAAACAAATAAAAGGTCTTACACGTAGTACGTCGCGTGCGCTAGAATATATAACGTGCTTAAAAATGGTCATTCATGTCTGTTTACTGCAGCATTATATGGTGAACACTGCAGACGACGGGATAAGAAATACGGACCACGTGTGCTATCAGCTGAGGGGTAAATTTCCTCGGTCTGGTGTGTAATACGCAGCATTCAGTTATCTCCCGCCAAGGTTGCTTAGTGGCTATGGTGTCGGGCTGCTAAGCACGAGGTTGGGGGATCGAATCCCGTCCACTGCGGCAGCATTTCGATGGGTGCGAACACACCCGTGTACTTAGATTTAGGTGCACGTTAAATTTATTCCGGGGTCCCGGACTACGGTTGGGCCTCATAAATCATCTTTTGGCACGCGAAACACCAGAATTTATTTTTATTCAGTCATATGGGAAGATCACAGTATAAGAAAACAAGCGGCACGTGGATGCAATCAGTGCTGGAAACGCGCAACGTATACCTTCACAGGCGTTGTCACTATACAGCAGCTGCACAACATTGTACAGATGCGCTATTACGAGTAAAACCATCCGTTGCTAGTCAGCGCACGCGTATCCGTCTCTCCAGTCTCGTCGTCTGCTCTATTTGCCATGGTATTAACAAACCGACTAGCCCAGTTTCGTACTTTCGCAGAATTCATTACTCTGGAAGTCCCTGATACCAAAAGCACAACTATATGGGCTAACAGGAGATGATGCCGTGCTCCCATCATCCAGCCATTTTCAAGTCATTCTGATGTAATCATTGTAACACTTCATACATGTCTCTTGCCCCACTTTACAATGTTCGATGACAAAGCCGAGGCCTCTAAGCAAATGACAGAACGAAACACTGACAACTACTGCCGCGCCCAGTTACGTCTGTGAAATGTTTGCACATGGCGAAGTGTAAACATTTTTATCCCGTGAAAGTTCTGTGCGAACCAATATTGCATCTGTATAATATGCGACTTCAACGAATGTTCATAAAAACAAATTTCTTCGTTTCAGAGACATCACATACAAGCGCGATGTGACAGTAACACGACTGAGAGAGGTAAGTTTTCATCGAGTTCAAGCGAACTGAGTGTACAAAAAAACACACCCACGAAAAAAAAGAACATATGGTGTCAAACAACAAGAAGCAAGAACATTGACAGTTTAGCGTCAAAGTATTAACTAATACCTACATAATCTCGTGCCCATTTAAACGCGATAATCAGTATGTTCAGAGTGTTTGCTGGCAAGCAGCACTGCCTGTGAATGCGCGACTGCGCTGCATTTGTTCTGGTATAAAATTGTTAAATAAGCTTTTCATGCAATGTTGATCGCGCCCGCTAGCAAGACTGTGCCAGCTGAGGAGACGACACCAGACCGCTTCGCACAAGGCCTACAAATGTGTCGAGTGCAAAATAAGAATTAAGCTCGCCATACGTTTTCAAAGATATGATACGAATAACAACGGACACATTGACCACACTAAACAATCGGAGGATCCCACGCATGTGTAGAAATCGGTGATAATTAGCGAAACTGTCTCTGTTTACGAAAATGTTGAAGCAAACGTTACGCAAAAGTAAAGCCAATGACGCAAATACAATACATACATTCTTTTGGCGCAAGTGTGACACTGATGACGCAATTGTAGTGCGATGTTTCATCAAATGTAACACAATGGTGCGGATGTTTCGATGAGGGGCGCCGTCCGTTTCAACGAGACACTAGTGCGCATTAAGCTTATTTACAACGACACACGTGTCTGTTCTTTGCACTGCGCAAAACTCCACGGCTGAAAATGCACGGCTTATCGACGTCACTCAGTCGCTGCTCATAGACACCAAGCGTCGCCCCGCGTTTACGAGCCATGCAAATTCTCGCGTTCCTGCACCACGCTTCGCAGGCGCAACGAAAACGTTCTTGTCTCGCGCTACGCTTCTTCCGGCCCTCCTCCTTCTCTTTCGCATTCAACACACAGTGTGGTCCAATTTTGTTCGCTCCTTTCTCCGCACTCGGCTTTCTCTGAAGCCGGCCCCTTGAATTTCTTGTTACCGACTTCGTAACTTCTTGCTATCTTGACCTACTTTTGTTACCGACTTCGTAACTTCTTGCTGTCTTGACCTACTTGTCTCTTCGGACACATACCCAGCGGCACATAGCCATTCCGACAAATTGCTGTGTCTGCGAGACTGCTATGTCTACGAGATCCCCTCCTTCCGCTCGCACCAGCTGCCAGTGATGCACCCGCTCCCCGTCTCCCACTCCCCGTCGGCGACTCCCGAGAGAGAGAGAGAGCGGAGAGAGCAGGCGCCCGACGGAGAGCAACAGGAGATGACTTCGGACCGCGCTGCGCGCAAGTCCCTCTCAAATAAACTCCGCTCCACATTCCGAATGCCTTTTATTGCTGCTACCGCAGACACAACATAAATGAAGCTCCTTTCGCCGGGAATGGTCGTTAGATGAACAGAAACACAGGCTCCTACCAAAGAGAAAAAGAAATATTTGAAAGAAAGAAAACGCGCAGACCCGATGCAGTGTTTCGACATAAATTACATGAAGTCTGTATTAAAACATCAGTGCTCACAGCATAGAGAAATAAGTAAGTAAGCGAAATTTAATATGCCATCGGATTAATGACTGCAATATTATTATGATGATAGCAAATTGCGAAACTGAGTAGGGGGACCAAAAAACATGTTTGGGCCCTAAGGAACCATAAGCAACACAAAAAAAATCACGGAATATGGCGTGTATATCTTTATTTGTTGGCGATGCTCAAAAAAGATAGCTGTTGCTGAATTGAAGCGTGAAGTGCCAATACTGCGACTGACGGGCCCAGCTAACAAACTTGAACGTTCACTTTTATTGCAGGGTGTCACCGAAAACACCAAGGAAGACGGGTATGTCATGTGCCTTTTGCAAGTTCCAGTACTTACATGATTACATGACTTAAAATACTTACAACACATGAAATAGGTTCGTTGAAGAGTGGCACGTATGTGCACATTACCACATACTCAGTGGTCCAAGTTGGTCCGATGGTTGGTTTCAAACCTTGTTACCTCAGCACAGCAGCCCGATACGCTACCCGTTCGACTATACGGACTACCATGAAAGCCCGGTAGGCAGGAGTTGTGCGCGATGCCTTTGAGTATGTGGGCAGCCTTTCTGGGCTTTTGATATCTGCTAGTCTACATTGCGGCTATATTATAAAGGCAGCATGGCAGCATGGCAGACAACATGGAGAACAGACAAATCCTGCATGTGTTAGGGTAAAATCATCTTAAATAGTGACCCTCCTTCAAGGACATAAATAACAATGGCGTGACAGTAGTTTGAAAACTAACTGAAAGTCATACACAAAGGTGCACTTGGCCCGCTGGCCACTAAATGTGACGTACTATTCTGAGAAGCTTCGGCCATGGCGTGCTAATGGGCGTCGACACAGAGACAGTTTTCACTATTCTTGTGTCGCGCCTTATGCCTCAAGGTGCAAAACCAACTTGTTCATGTGTCTATCTTAACACTTAAGCACATCTTTCCTCAATTTGCAGACGCTGCGGCAGCTCGCTGGTGAGGATAAAAAAAATGTTTGGGAATTGGGGGCACCTTAACAAAGCCGACAGGCCAAAATCAAGCGCCATCCACGACGGCGTCTCTCACAGCCGCTGTGCGACTTTCGGACGCTATGTGTTACCAACAAATACAGAACTCGTTACAAAATACCTTCCTGCGTGGCTGCGTAACCCAACCCATCTACAGTTATAGCCGGCAGTCTCCGCACGTCTGCTTCTGAGCGAACGCACAAGTGGGAAAGAATTTGACAAAGCTCATTATACGCGAGTACATTCCTTACTCGTGTACACACTCGATTTTGCATCCATTCGAAGCGTCGCTTGAAGGTGTAAGCATCGGGCAAGCTCCGAGTATCGTGTGTGGCGGACGAGGACATAACCAACGCGTTGCTGGACTGCCCCCTTTATGCCGAGAAAAGGCAACAGCAACGCTACTTCCTTTAGGCTCTGGGCACTCATTTATTGTCAGCTGAAACGATACTATAGGATCATGGCTAGTTAGTGTCCTAGAAAAGTGGGCTTTCAATGCAACAAAATATACCCTTCTATTAGCACGGACATGTGTCCGAAATACTATAAGGACGATTTTATACAGCGACTAGTCTTCGATGTTGACATTTCTTGTATGCGTTAGTGTTTGTGCGTGCTGAAGTGTACCCATTCTGTCATACTTTCTTACAGCGAAGCCATATATGGCTAGCCGATTCGTCCGTCCGCCAGTCTCTCACCTGTACGCCGAAAACTCCGGCGCAACTCCATAAGCATGCGCGAGAAAAAGAAAGGAAAGAGAGGCGCGCGATTGGCTGGGCCTGTAGTGACGTTGTTGCTATCCGTCGCAGCCGAGAGCGCGCGCAGCAGTTTATCTCCATCTCCGAAACGGGTAGGCCCCGCGTCATATGTACTCCTGAAGAGCAGCAGCTTTCTATCAGCAACGCCCCGAGCAGAACCGGGAACGAGCTCGTCTACCCGGTGCCGATGGTGCAGCCCAGGCACAAGAACAGGCTCATGCAGCCGAGCGCAAGCAGTGACTGCGTACCGAGGAACCGGCAGCCTACCAAGCCGTCGTTTAATGAACCGTCGGGATTAACCCAGTGATGAACACCGGGGCCGCGCGTTTCAGCTTCGCTGGTTAACCATCTGTACAGAGTGCTTGAGCGGTGACTTTTGTTTATTGATATTCTGGACAAAACTTTTATTTCCAGTATAACTGAAATCGAGTAACCGGAGGCATATTTATGTCAACCTTTCCAGTAAGAACTCATTTAACCTATAGTCACCTGCAACCATGTCTCTTGTTACTGCTGTTTACTATTACCCCATATGACTTCGTGTTTACGCGAATCTCCGCTTAGGCAGCACCATATAGAATATAAGCACGCCAAATGACAAATACAAAAGCAGTCTCAAATAATTTTAACAGGGAATGCTTGCAATTAACGCTAACATTTACTCCCTACGTTCTTTATTAGACAAAGTTCAGATTAATTCGAGAAGTCTATGCAGTACGCATAATTTTTAGCCGTGAAGCAAGCTCTGTGGACATCTGTTCGATTCCATACAGAGACATGCAGCGACAAAGGTCAACACAAAACTTCCCGTAGGTGTAAAAAAAAACGATTCAGTTCGTTCTGCGCTCCCTACACCGATGTAGCAATGTTGCTTCCTCCTTAAGTTGCACAACTGTGATTCAAAAGAGCCCTATCCGCGCTTCGATTCGCATCCTGGCCGCAAAGATAGCACATCCTGCCTGACAGGAAGTCGTAGACGCCTTCCTGCATGGGCATTTTCATGCAACTAGAGGCAGGAAGCATCAATAAACTAAGTACTGCATGTCTGCTCTGCGTCATAAACACGACTAGATGGTGGTGGTGGTGGTCAGTGGAGCGTTGGGTCTTATCGGTAGACTGCATGCTTACAGGAAACATTGAGCAGAAAGCATCGGAGTATGATTCATGCGACATATTCTTCGTATATATCTGCAGAGGTATGCGGCCGGGACACTCATTAGTTAGCCCTACTGATTAACGCTATCAGGTGCGTGGGTGCTGTGACCGCAAAAATGCCGGAGCACACTCGGCTGCTAATCTACACGTACAGCCTCGCCATGCGAGGACACGAGACACAAGCTGATTTACTCGTTTTCCTTGCACTTGTGCACTGTAAAAAGCGCGCGTTGTTCTGCGCACTTGTGTTCCTGTAAGAATTACGGCACTCTGCTTGCGCTAAGCAAAAAACGGGGAGATTCCGTTTATCAAGCCATGCGCATGCGCACTGTTCGAATAGCGAGAAGGTAAGGACGAAGCAAATGGGTGAGAGTGCAACGCGTGAAAAAATGAAATTCGTGAGGGCTCGCGCAACGCGCTGCGGCAGATAAAACTGACAGGAAGCGTTCTGCGGGTGTCCGCTCTTGGATGAAGTGAGCGACCGAGCCTGCAAGCGGTGGCGGCAAGAGATTTCTATTGTTCCACCAATTGAGTCCAGTGTATTGCTAGACACATGATACATCGTTTTAAATGCACACTCGATCGTAGTTTGCCAGTAAGACATATCGGTATTTATTGGTGCACTGTGTTATAGCCCTATAGACAGCCACCATATGCTGATTACTTATTTCTATCGATTTGCCTCGTTTATTTGTAAAGTCTGGTTCCTGTCTTCTTTCTTGAGCTACAATGACTTCTAATAGACTTCAAATACGGGCTTATACACTTTCATGCTGGCATCAGCTTGTGCTTCGGTTTTATTGCCAGCCACCTTTTTCACGTTAATCTCAATTTTTCTTTCTTGAAATAAAATGTTAAGTGGGAAACTGTACAGTAATTGATAACCTGTTAAAGCAGGAAGATTCTGCAGCAAGGGTAATAAGGGGCACTCTTCAAGTAAACGTCATACTCAACTAATGATTAATCATAAGTGTGGCAGGTTCGTTTTCATCAAATCGCACAGTTACAGAACTTACAAAAGAACTGTTAAAATTTTAAATATGGTGGTATGTCATTGTGGTGTCGTACAATGAAATTACAGAAGCCATTATTTCTCACCGGAAATATTGCTCTAAATATGATGGCTTGTTATTGCGGTGTCGTGGAACGAAAATATTGACTTCTGCAATTTTTACGGTAAATTCCTGCAAATGTGACGGTGTGTTATTGCAGTGCTATGGAATGGAATCACGGACGTCTGTACATATTACGGGACATAGTATTCAGCCGGTTGCTGCCGGGAAAATTCCAGTAAAAACAGTATCGAATTTTTGCACAGTGTGGGTACACCATCAAATGCGCTGTGGCAAGTATCTTGTGAAGTGTTGTCCGTGCTGCAAAGTGTCTCTTAAGAGGAAGCTCAAGCTCTCGGCCTCCTATCTAAATACATGGGAAAAGAGAAATCGTTTTTCTCGGCAACCACTGCACCGAATTTGACGAGGTGTGTTACATTTAAAAGAAGGAAACGTTAAAACCTAGTGATTGTTGGAAGCGGATATATTTTATTTTAGGCTTTCGGTGTTTTTACAAAACTTGTTGAAAATTGAAAAATTTAGAAAAACGAAACTATCAGGTTTACAACTTTCGAAATCGGCAATGAAAATTCTGGAAGCTGCAGTTAATAATACACCTAAAGCGGACAAAACTGACGTATCATACACCCCTGTGAAATACAGTGTATATTACTAAATTGTGAGTAGGGCAGGGCTATTGTCAAACTCTTGTAAACAATGTAACAAATACACGTAAGCTGTAAATTCTTGTACCAAGTTTTTTTTACTTTGAGATGCTCTAACAGACGCATTTTTACAAAACCGCGATATCTGTTTTTGGCGCAGAGCTACGAATTTGTAAACTTCATGCTTCTATTCTTTCTTTTTCAGACTTCACAACACTTTAGCAATTTCAATTATTTTAATTAAAAATTTGAGGCTACCAATGAAATTTTTCCTTGCTATAGTCACTACAATTAAACTTTTCCCTTCCAAATGCAACAAACTTCTTCAAAAATCGGTCGAGGGTTTATCTCAGAAAAGGGTTCCTGCGTTTTTACGCATCTACGCGAAATACGCGGCATCGCAGTCGGGCCCGAAGCTTTCTTTGCGAACTCCTCCGGATTTTCCCGACCGTGGCTGCTGGGCGCTGATGTCTTGCCGAATATCGCCCACTTAAAAAAAATTAAATATGGGATCGAACTTCGGTCTCCCAGCACAGCAGTCTGATGCTTATCCATTACGGCATGATAGCACCTTTTCTTCATTGCATGGAATTATGAGCGGTGTCAATCCAAAATTGTTACATTACATTTGGACACACACGAGAAACAAATGCACACATAGTACGCGCAGTCCAATGAAAGTTCAAAATTCGGGCGAACAAACACAAGCGTCCAGACGCGAAGTCCGTTCAGGAACGGGATCAAAGGTAGCAACCACACGACGAACTTTGAGCAGCCTCTTCTCGAAAGATGATACCTTGTCGAACGAGGTGTCTCGGCATGTCTGTCGATCATTCGGCTTCTCCGCATGGGTCTGTCGCGCCAACGCCAACCACAGCTCTTTGAGATGATCGCCGCTCGTGTCACATGACGTGTAGCACGAGAGTGTGAGAGTGCATGCGCATGCGCACCAGTCACCTTTACGCCAAAGACAGCTCGAGTGTGTATACGATGGGCACATGTACAGCAATTAACGAATGTACAGGAATTAAATGTATAGCACGCAATTAACCGCTTCACAAAAGCTTCGCTTCCCATATATTGCAAGACGAGCCTTGGATCTGCATAAATGTTTAAACTATACGTGTTCACGTGTCGCAGTGATCCAACGTAGCATTCGACGGAGTCAATGTTGTGTGCTTTCGTATGCGAAAGGACACTTATGCGGTTATATTTCGCCGTCTGGAGTGGGTCGCGGATAGCCGGAACAAGACGCTCACGCCGGGAGTGCCGCTCGAGCGTAAAGTTGCTGTCGCAGTAAAAGGAAAGCCACACACGCAGAAGTGAAAGTGAGTTCAAAACATCGTTCGCCCAGTAATGTAAGGCGAACTACAGGCCTGCGATAATAAAGCCGAGTAAAAAAACAAAATACAGTTAAAGTACAGAATCAAAAAGGGAACATTGCTGTCCGATACAAATGAAACATTTTTTTTTTTCGGTAACAAACGCAACGTGCAAGCACTGTGAGTGAAGAACGCAATCAAGCCAGCAATGCGTACACCTTGGCACATGATTGAAGTAATAAATAAATAAATTGCGTAATATTTGCGATTATTGCGATCATTTAATAATTTGGTAATTAGTTGGTTAAATATCCAGTACGTTCTTTATTGATCGTTTAATAGAACAGGATGCCACTCCGGCCTAATTATTGGGAAGCAGTAGATTGGGAATAGTTTCTCAGTGGTGCCGACTTCTCCTCAGGGCTACACGTGGTAGAAGCCGCCTGTCTCCCTCGCGAATACGAGGAGCCTATAAAAATATTAAGCGCTGTACACGGCAAGGATTTGCTGTATAATTGCATCACTTATGCTCTGCTGTGTACCAAGAGACGCTGTCAACGCCACTGCAAAAAAAAAATAATAATAATAATAATGATAAACTTTACTGTTCAGCCGATTCATAATAAATAGTTATAATCTATATCATTAGATACCGCTAAAATGTGCTAACGTGTACAACCGCGCGTATTTAATTGCGAAGCACGTTCGGTCTGCACCTACACAGGCTTTGCGCTTCCCGTAATCTCCTGTCGCTGTTCCCTCTGTAGGCCACCGGCTCGGCTGGTCCTGTACTTCGACTCGCTCACCTACGAGCACATTCGATCGGTGCCTAAGTACGACGTGAGTATACCACGTGTTTCCTGACTTCGCAAGTGTGCCGTCTATAGTGTTTTTTACGCCGCATCACGGCGGAGTTAGATATTGCGCGGCTAGTCCAGAAGGGTTGCCAGAAGAGGGAAAGGTCACGTTGAATGATCGGACAATGGCAGTGACGTGAGGCCATGGAACATCATGTGTAGCCGTGGAAAAGGGAGCACACTCGTACACTCAAACGATAGTTTGGCCTTCACTTCCTCCACAAGCTGTTTCTCTTTCTTTCTTTTTTTTTTTTTTTTTTGCCTGAAAAAAAATACATTCATGAAGCAGTGATCTGCCTGCGCGTCTAGATTACTGTGAACTTGATTTGTGCAGCTATATGTTAACCTCTCGTCGTTTGCTGTTCTGAGCGAATAATTAGTCGCTGGCAAAGTCAATATTATTAGCCGCGTCTCTTTCTTCAATCTGAATCACCCATGATAGCCTAGGTAATCATGTCTGCACAAGCGATATCGAAAGTTATGCCTCGCCAGACGGTATACCTCCCTCGGTGAGTCAGAGAGTGGCGGAATAAAGGCACCTCACTCGTCAACTAGCCCCCACTAAATCCACATGCCACCGATCCCTTTACCACGGTATAGGCGACGACACGTATACGCAGAGGGGCTTTAGCGCTTACAATTAATTCTATCAAAAAGTTAAATGACCATAACCAAAACTTCATTATCTTCCGCGATCAAGCGCAGTGTCACTTCTTTTTTTTTTTTTTTTTTTGTCAGTGATTGACAGCTCTTGGAACGTCGTTTCTAAGGTGTTTTATTTCAAGAATAGCATTGTTCCGCATTTGCAAAACAGACGGTATACGATTTCTCATGTGAATGTCTCGCTTACGGGATGTGTTTTACAGAACTCACTTTAAAGCACTAACTTATCAATTAATCTCGGCTTAAATTTTGTATGTAAGCTATACTGGCTGCGTGGTGGATTGACGTGAAGTCGCACCTTTTTCGCCGGTCCCGTGGATTTGTAAAGATCTGATAACTTGAGTAAACGAAAGAAGGGCTGGCTGTTGAGCCATAGTTGGTCTTGCATTCCAATTAGAGCATTGTATAGCGCAAACTACTGAAGCAAACGCAGAACAGACAAGTGCGAGCGCTACTAATCGCTCTTTAATAACAGGACACCGCCCGCCACCCTATGTCATCGTTTCTGATGTCGCGGTCCTCACTGCGCAACTACTTGAACGTATTCACAGTGCACACATAAGAAAAGGAACAGGCAGACAGAAATAGCGCACATTCACTCTGCCTATACATTTTCCTAAGTATGTGTGCGCTGTGAACACATTCAACGTGAAACGCCTACAAACTCGCCCAATCTTCAACCCTTGAGCGCAACTAGGCGAGGATGTGGCTGTGCGCATGCGCTCTAAGTGCAGCGTATTGTAGGTGAGTATAGTCTCCTGCGCTCATCCTGTGTACGCTTCGTGTTTGTGCCTTTTCCGGTATTTTGCGCCGACACGCCGTAGTTAGGCGGTGTACACGAACAAGCGACGCATACGCTTCGCATACCACCTAAACTCAAACGCTTCTATAGAAGTTTAGTTCCCGTGATAGGCATACACACGGGGCTATGCGCACCTCATGGGTCGTGAGAGAAGACCAGATCGTAACCGCTACCACGTGTCAGAGACACTAGAGCGCATATCTTGTGACTGTCAAACATACAGAGACAAGCGACAGGCTTTCGCGCTTCACTGGCAACCATCGACGTCACATTCTTCTCAGAAGACGATTTTGCGCCCTTGGCCCCACCCGCAATGTGCTAGACGAACAGTACAGTACTGTTGCTGTGTCAGCAACCGTCATTCATCGCACCAGTATTCTTATCGGCATAATCATCCGTCCTTCTTCCGTTACCCTTTTTCCCCTTCCCCAGTCAATAGCACCACACTGTAAACCGATCTAAAACCTCAAGGCTAATTAAGGGTGCAAATTAGTCTATAACTCATACGCCTTACGGCCGTAAGGGTGTGAGTTATACAGGAAAAACATCCTTAAGGGTGCAACTCTGTTTACAGTGTAGTGCAGAGCGCACAAACTAAGGCTGTCCTACATGCCTTTCTATAAATAAAACCATCCCCCATGCGCAGGAAACCCGGGTTCTTAGCAATCTGGGCGGCATCAGCGGCATGTACCTGGGCCTGTCCTTTTTCGTTCTCTTCCAAGTGCTCGACATTCTTGTCGTCGGGGCGCTGCGGCTCAGGAGGATGCTGCACTGGGACGCACGCCAGCGCCTCCTGGTGGAGCTCGCAAGGCCCCATTCACGAGGAGACTCCCGCGCTACCTCGCACAACTAGCCGGCAGCAGGAAGGTTGCCGTCGTCATGTTTACGTCATTTTTGCAACTATACTAAGCCCTGGTGTCTTACATATAGGACAGGACGCCATATCTGTAGTACCAGAGTCATTCAATGCTTCTCAGCTAGTACTGATGGGGCACTCATAATATAATCATCACCGTTTGCCTTATAAACGTATAATTTGCAGTGCAGGACGAAGGCATCTCCCTTTATTTTTCCAGTTTCTTTTTTAAGCGAAGCTTTCTTTGCCTCTTCTCCCGATTTTCCGGGTGCTACTGCTGTGGTCTTGCTAGCGCGCGCTGCTGGGTTTCCTGCAACACCACCAGATGGCGCACGCCTCCACGCATCCCGGCGTATGGCCGGGATGCGTGGAGTTGGTATTCAGTGAAAACATTGGATAGTGTCAATAGAGGGCTAGGAAATACCTCGCGTAAAAGAAATACCTTGGTATATAGATAAACAAAGACAATAGGTATTTGGAAACACAGGAAAAAACAATAACAGTAAAGGGGAAGGGAAGTGCGGCCATAATGAAACACAGAACGCTATGGGGATACAATAGGTACGAGGTGCTCCAGGGTATAGTGTAAAGGTGTAATGGTTACAGGACTTACATTTGGAAATGTTGTTTGCTTGAAATTATGGGTACAATCAAGCCTCGATAGCAACCAAAGGTCAGTGGGACGCCTCGCATTGGGCGCTCACGAGAAGACTACAAATGAATATGTGCAGGGTGATATGTGCTGGACGAGTTTTGAAGTGAGGAATAAGCCCACAGCAAAATTGATTATGAAGAACGACAGAGGAATATGGAAGAAAGTAAATGGGCTGGGAGAGTTTTCAAGTATTTGTACAGAAAAAAACATCGATTAACAGTGGAGGAAAAGAACTGGGAAGGTTACCAGCAAGTATGCGGCCTTTATGGTGAGCAACACAGCAACAAAGAACGTCAAGTGGAAAGTCAGACAGGCTCAGATAATCTAATGGGTAGCCGCAATGGAAAAGAAGCCTGGCATGAGGGACTACTTAAGAGAAAAAAACGAAATCAGGAAACAATTTACGATAACTCAAAGGGAAGCTCATTACTTTTCGAAGCGAGATCAGGATGCCTTAGAACACGGACTTATAAAGCGAGGTATAAGAAGGAAGAAGCATGTGCTTGCTGCAGTAGAGCTAGGGAAACGAGGGAGCATGTTTTATTAGAATGTGAAGATATCTGCTCAGCGGTCGATTTAGGCACCACTGGCCTCCTTGAAGCCCTTGGGTTACGCGAGAGCACGGGAAAAGTAAATATGTCCGCAGTAGAGATTTCCATATCGCGGTATAATGGCTGGCGCTGACAATCTGTCTCGTGCGGCATATTGCAAACGGAGCCATGTCTGGCGCCGCTGCCTCGCCAATCGGGAGTTGGATGCGTGCCATCCCCCCCGGAAGGATTTCACATCAACTGCTTATACTAAGGCAAAACATTTATATCAATTGTATTTATGCTGATATTTTTCCTATGCACGCATTTTTGTTCGTAGGTGAATGTAATTCGTGTTGTGCAATAAGCAAATGATGCAAAGCGTTGCGATCTTATCGCATCCGTGACATCGCTATTTTTATTATCGCTGTTATTTTTTGTATGCAAGCGAATGTTTTTTTTTTTTTTTTATGAAACGCAGATTGTTATCTGTGCAGGTATCGTGTAGCAGTTAGCCTGTGTAGCCTTTGTGTAGTTATCTGTGTAGGTCTTGGTGTAGCTGTTAGCCATTTTGCTAGCAAACTGTGCGGCTAAGGTACTTTTAAGCATACTTTGCAAGCAGAAGATTGACCTTGCACATGTTTCAAAAATAGAGAGCAAAAAAAAATGAAAGCTCGTATCTTTACTGAGACATGAATATTGATAATTCACTGTCTTGCAAGGCTAAATTGCATATTTCATGTATCTTAGTTGTTGAATAAGAATCATTGTGAATTTGATGTACTTATTGCTTTTTTCTTACTTGTTTGCTTGTGTTGTCTGTATTGTGTGCTATTGACGGCGACTAAAAGCTGGTCTCATTGTGTGCAGTCTAGTGCCCTCATATTTTTAATGTATATAGACTGCATTTCATCTCTGCTGTCGGAATTGATGCACTCTATGTGAACACTGCTATGCTGGGGTATAGTGCTTAACAGAGTTTCATATTCGTATAACTAGATGGAAATCTGGCGCTGCGATCGTTCAACCATCATGGGAATGATGGGATTGGCATTCTGTTGACCGGCGAACTAGTCTACAAGTATTTTTTGGCAGTTTTGGTTTCGCTCCAAGCGCAATTGCCTGCAGTGAGGCAGTGCAACGCAAAGCTATCTGCCTTTGTTCTGTTGCTAGAAGTGGCGATAACGCGCTGGGCCAGCGGCTGGGACGATGTTTGTGTCGCGGTGTGGTGTAGAAGCCCTGACGAGAAAGCGACGGCATCGTAAACGTTGAAAGAACATGTTTGACCGTTTGGACCTTGGTTTGTTAAGTGTGTTAGGTTGGCGCTGTAGCGTTACATGCTTTATGAAACTTTAGAATACGAAAAAGAAGGTACTGCTAATACAAGACATAGACAGTTGTACTTCCAGTGGCTTGACAATCAAACTTTATTGAGGGCTTCATTATGCATTGCTCGTTTATGTACACATTGAAATGCGTGTTTTAGGACTTCGAGAATACAAACTTACTTGTGGTAAGAAAGGTTGCTGCTTCCTGGCTGTAGTCTATAATGTCGCAAAATGGGTAAGTGCAAAGCCACGCCATAGCGCTTCGGAAGTAGTACGTCAATATAACATAATGAAGCATACTCGTAGGAGGTGTTCAGGAGGTGCTGGCCATACCCGGTCCCGCCTCATGGTTCCACTGCACAATCCTCCTCCGCTTCCCTCCTCGCGTTCTCTTCGCTATCGCCGTCTTTCATCTGCCGCTGCGCTCCGCGTTCGCTTTCATCCTTCGCTCAGTTACGAGGGACTACGCCGACGCTCGCCGCAGGAACGGTCGAGAAATTGCATTCTAAAACAATCCAGTGTATACTTCTGGCGTCGACAACAGTGTCCGATGATGGCGGCACAAATGATGGACATGTTTTGATAGATATGGCTGCGTGACAACGGCGGTGGTGCCATTGACAAACTGAGATTTGGAACACTTTTTTGGAGCAGCAAGAAGGTTAGTTTCATAGCAGCTTGGAGCATCCAAATACAGATTTCAAGGCACTTTAGAGCAAATTAATGACCACTGCTGGACACGTCCTAGACTATTTCGAGCACTTAAAGTTGACGAGCGTTATGCCAGAGAGTGTTTGCTTTGCTGGAAAGCAACGCTTCTCCACCTGAATACAAAGAGAGAAACTTAAATTTGAGCATCCCTTTAATTTAAATGAAGAGAACAAACTTGCTTACACAGCGTGAATTGGTTTATTTCAAATTGAGTGAAGCTGCTCAGACGTTGACTTCTAGATGTTATGAATTTTTCAGACAGCTACCAGCTTAGCCATGTTTTCAGCAAGGCTTGAGCTAGCATCAGAAACACCTAGCCAGACTCAAATGCTCAGAGCAAGGCAAGTCTTCAGCTGAACTTCAGCTGATTTTATTCTTACAGCAGAGCAGGGAGAATCAGCACATGCGCACGCGTACATCAGTGTTGTCTAAAGCGATTACAGTGACGTTTTTTAACAGCTGCATTTCGTTGTCAAACAGAAAAACAGACGTACCACGAATACAACACCTGCCTCTCTTTTATGTAATATGCCTCCAAAAGTTCTCTTGCTAAAGTATTACCACTACTACCAAGCATCTTCACTTCACGCAGTAGTGGCTGGCATCTGCCTATCAAGCAAACCATGCCATGCACAGGTAAATGCGCATTACCTTTGTTGATTATAGATAATTCATGCTCCCGGACCCGGTCACTGACACATCTCCCCGTTTGTCCCAACGAGGAGTTCCCACATTTTAACGGTGTCTCGTAATAACACCCGTCGCACATTTCACGTACGGTCTAGTGTGGTTTTTTCTAGCATCCTTTTTGTCAACGCGGCTTATGCGCGGACACAGTCCAGTCAACTTGCCTGGCGCCGAGAAAACAACTGGCACACCAAACCTAACAGCGACTTTTTTCAAGTTGTGGGAAAGTTTGTGGACGTACGGCACCACTGCGGGATTGCATACTTTTTGGTCAGGGCTAGGCACATGCCTTTTTCCCTTCACCTCCTGGAGCATTGTTTTTAACAACGCCCCTGCGGCCGAGCTCGGGTAGCCGACTGTGTGTAGCCTCGCCAATTGCTTATCAAAGCTAGCCTGCATCGCGTGAGGGCACGACTTCATGAGAGCAGATTCAAGGCTGACTATTGCTGTTTTAATTAACTTCGAGTGTGCCGAATCGTACGGTAGCAATTCCTTTTGCGCACGTTGACTACAGTGCCAACAGACGTGGTTCTTGTCAAAAACTAAAAACAGATCTAAAAACTGAAGAGTGCCATGGGAAGGGATTTCATGCGTAAATAGCATGCCCTTCCCATGTAGTCTAAAAACATCTCAGACCTCGTTAATGCACTGATCAACGGTAAAATTATGGTTAGCTTTTAAAAGAACTAAAAAATCGTCGACGTACGCAGAAGCCTTCAGGTAGAACCTATCGTCAAAGGAACTTTGCAGGTCGCGGTCAATTGACGCCAAGAAAATGTCACACAGCGCAAGAGCGATGCAGGAACCAATGCATATTCCTTGCCGTTGTACGTACAATTCGTCGTTAAAAGAAATAAAACTAGACTTTAAATGAGATTCCAATAAAACCATACAATTGTCAATGAACACGCCAACTAGATTCTGAAAATCTACTGGGCCGTTGCGGTCAATGCAACCCCTAACAGAGGCACACATTTCCAGTTGAGGCACTGAGTAAAAAAAATCAACTACGTCTGCAGGAAAAGCATGTGCGATAGAGGCGTTTCCTTTCGGGAATTGAATTACATCTCTGGTGCTTTTAGTCGTGAAAGAATCAGCCACCTGCAACGATTTCAAGCTCTTTAAAAAAAAAACTGGCTAACTAACTGCTGCAAAGAATTCTCACTTACGATGACACGGAACGGAATTCCTTCCTTGTGCGATTTTGTTGTGAAAAACAGTGTTAAGGAAACACCTTTACGTTCACTTAATGCCTTGACTAACTTCGAAAGGTCAACTTCCGCGCACAGTGCTATAGCTTGTTTCTTGACTTTTGTTGCCTTTTCTTTGACTAGGACAAAGTTCTTTTCTACAGCTTGTTGTGCCTTGTCCTTAAACACACCTCCTGAGAAAACCACGAAACGTCCTTCCTTGTAAGACTGAAGAAGATGGAGGTCATTTTCTTTTGAAAAAACGTTACGACGGTCCTTTCAGGGTCTCCGGACTTGTCGGACCCCACCTTGTTGGGAGCACTACCACGGGCATCAACACCTTCCAAAAGGCATCTCTCCTGGTCTTCACTTGTTACGTTCTTTGATATCCGTCTATTTAAGGCCATAAGTTCATGGGCTGGTATACGTGGTTCGTGGCTATACTTCAGCCCTTCGTCTAGGACACGGGTGATGCTTTCCGGGATTGCGTTATGGTCTTCAGGCACCAACAGACCCTCTTTTCGTGCGGCCTTCATGTCTTTCAGGACACGAAGCCGTCCTCTAATGCAATCCAACCACAAGGATTCGGAAGCTTGGAATGCCTGACGCTTGAGAATCCTGAAACGCTGTTCAGCAATCAAGGTAGGGTACGAAGCATAGCAAAGGACACGCAAGATGGCCCAGCTATGTCTAACTTGAGCCCACAACTCCGAGCGAAGAATCTTGCAAATGCGTTTAACGTGACCTGTTGACCCCGTGAAAGGACCAAAAAGGAAACTGACCTCGGCTGGCACAAGTCCTTTTCGTAAGCAGAAAGCGATGAACCTTGACCGACACACTGACTGCACAATGTGACACAAATGTTTGATGTAGTTTGAAGCAGACATGGTAAAGAACCACTGTATTAGAAATGTAGTTGTGTAGAACTTGTTGCTGAGCGAGTTGGTTGAGATCTAATGAATACATCGTTGCGCCAAAAGGAAAATAAACACTTACGAGGCAGAGTAAGAAACGACAGGTCGAACGCTGAACTTCAACTGATTTTATTCTTACAGCAGAGCAGGGAGAATCAGCATATGCGCATGCGTACATCAGTGTTGCCTAAAGCGATTACAGTGCTTTTTTTTAACAGCTGCATCTCTTTGTCAAACACGAAAACAGACGTATCACAAATACAACTCGTGCCTCCCTCTTTTATGTGATATGCCTCCAAACGTTCTCTTGCTAACGTATCACCACTCCTGCCAAGTATCTTAATCTCACGCAGTAATGACTGGCATCTGCCTGCCAAGCAAAGCATTCAATGCGCAGGTAAATGCGCATTACCTTTGTTGATTATAGACAATTCATGCTCCCGGGCCCGGTCATCGACACATCTTCCCGTTTGTCCCACGTAGGAGTTCCCACATTTCAGCGGTATCTCGTATATAACGCCCGTCGCACATTTCACGTACGGTCTAGTGTGGTTTTTCTGGCATCCTGACTTTCTGTCAACGCGGCTTATGGGCCTTCCTCCACGTTTTCATTAGTAAAAAACACGATTGAATAAATATAATTGCGTCAAGCCGCCAACTTGCGATGTTCAGTCCTACCGCGACCCGCTACTTCTGCCGGCACGCCTAGGGACAAGCGCATACAACACGCGCTAAGAAACTCATCCGTAGTGCCTAGGCAGAGTCGTATATTCAAGGAGCAAAAGTCCCCACATTTCATCTCTCGCACCCGCTCTTACTAGCGCATGCGCGCAAACGTCCGTCGTCTCCGCAAGTGCCACGCCCCGCTGTACCTACTTGCAATTGGAAGTACGCTTCCGGGATCGGCCCACATATGGGGAGTTTTTTTGCTTACCACGCCAACGACACGAAAATTTCCTTGGACGGTAGAGGTATGCATCTTCGCTGTAAAAACCACACTAGACCGTACGTGAAATGTGCGACGGGCGTTATTGGGGGCGAGGACTTACAGAGTCGCCATCTGTCGGAAGCGCCCACCTTGCGTAGTATGAGGGAACACGTAGCGCGCTCCTCATAGGTTTCGCTTACGGCGCTCAATAAAAACACCACGCGGCAGCCCTCCTGGACATTTATGCAAGTACTCTCAAAACGAGGGAAGTTTTTGACTGTCGATATAATAATCTTGGGCAAACTGAAAGCACAGAATCGTTTACAGACGCTATCTCTTTACTGAATACGTACAGTGAACGCCACTGCGCGCGATCGCCGCGATGGAGTCTCCCGAACCGGCTTCTTGCGTGAAAGGTATACGCAAACGTTGAGAGTAAACTATGTGAAATATGTTCTCATAGTGGGCTGTCTGCATAACCAAATGGAGCATAACAGAATGAAGCCTCAATGCGGCGACCGACAGCGCGTCTGCACGCATGTCCACGCACAATGTTTTGCTTTCGCTGTGAGCGCGTTTTCGCACCGTGCCGTGAGCTTTAGGCCGTAGTATATGAGCATTTGACAGCACACTAGCAACCATTGTTGCGTGGACGCTATGAGAACTGTTCAAAAATAATTTCGTTAGACTTCGACGCCTAGCTTCGGCGACTGTGATGTGCCGTCGCGACGATTCAATCTTTTTTGTCTTCTAAATTCTTGAACATTTCAATATTATTTCTGAAGTTGCGTCGCACTGTATGTTTATCGGTCTTCCCAGGGTGCGATTTCCTTCTGCTTCGTTTTCGTAATCCAGTGCATTAATTCATAACACAGACATGACCATATACCATGCCTTTTTTTAATGTGCGCCTTACCGCTCCCTTTCCGTTCCAGTGAACTTGCCAGTATCTAGCATCAACATATTCGTAGACAAAACCGTCATGATATTAGCCGGGCAGCGGGCGCGGGCGAGCGTCTGAGTGCGTGTTTTCTGCTACTCACCGAACATAGCAGTCCCGGCGCCGTATAGCAGATATCTTCCTCGCGTCTGTGCTTGATGCATAGCCGAGTTGTAGCCGATGGCTGCCTGGCGGTTCTAAGTTCCGCGAGCCAAGCTTCCCGCAGCTCCTTGTCCTGGGCCACGTGTGAATAAGGCTCACACCGGCCTCCGTTGCGTACGTCCGTCACTGCGGCACCGAGCAGTAGCCTACCATGTTGCACGCCTCCAAATTCAACCACTACCTATTATAGTACTTTCAAATGTTGTCAAGCAGACACCCAAGGCGGTAAAGCCTGACTACTTAATCAGAAACGCAGCGCAGCTGGGACTTTAAACTTTCGTTTTCAGCTCGCTTCGGCGCTTCCGGAGCAGCCGACACGGCCGCTGTGTCCACGTGATCCCTTGTGGTACGTCACGCCGACGGTGGCGCCGGCTTTTCCAGTGGTGGAGCTCGCCCCCATATTGAAATTTGGGAAGTCCACATGGGACAAACGGGGAGATGTGTCAATGACCGGGCCCAGCAGCATGAATTACCTATAATCAAAAAAGGTAATGCGCATTTACCTGCGCATTGAATGCTTTGCTTGGCAGGCAGATGCCAGCCATCACTGCGTGAGATTAAGATACTTGGCAGGAGTGGTGATACGTTAGCAAGATAACTTTTGGAGGCATAACACATAAAAGTGAGAGGCACGAGTTGTATTAGTGAGACGTCTGTTTTTTTTTTTTTTTTTTTTTTTTTTTTGTTTGGCAACGAGATGCAGCTTTTAAAAAAACGTCATTGTAGTCGCCCTAGACAACACTGATGTATGCATGCGCATTTGTTGATTCTCCCTGCTCTGCTGCAAGAATAAAATCAGTTGAAGTTCAGCGCACGACCTGTCGTTTCTTACTCCCCCTCCGAAGTCTTTATTTTCCTTTTGGTGCAACAATGTATCCCTTAGATATATCTTATTTCTTGACTTGCTGGGAGCCATTTGATTACAAAGTTTTGATGCTAGTGCAGCGTAATCGTGAGCGGCACGATTATTTCTCGTGCGTCGCAGGTCACAGATATGCCTCTTTTTGCTACAACACACGCACATTAGTTCCGAAAAAAGTCTGTCAAAAATCACATCACTGGAGCGCGAAAATTTAAACTGATTCTGGAAGTTCAGTGCCTGTACTTGCTACTGGATGGCCTTAAATGGATAAGAAACGGCTCCAACATGTGGAAATCGGCGATCTAAAGCATCGGTCACCGGTGATCGATTTGAATAGGCGTGGCGATGAAACAGTTGAGCGACGCCGACTTTACAATCGATGTCTGCGCCGACGAGGACAATGACTGTTGCTAAAAAACATATGCGGTCATTCGGCTACAATAGCGCGGTCCAGTTCTGGGCCGCAAGTTTATAGCGATGCATTACGCTCGATTCTTTAACATGCCGCCCTTATCATTCACCGTTCGCGACCGCGTTGATATCAATGATAACGCTGGCGGAGCGCCGCTCTTACCACTGACGAAGCACAAAAAGGGGTGGCACCGGAAAAGGCATCGCTACATGATCGCTACAACATCGCGGTTATGTTATGTTGTCAGTGTTGAAGATTCGGTGATGCATTGATTGCGCTTTCATCTATCTATTCTATTCGTCCTGCAGTGGACATAAAAATAGGCTGCTGATGATGATGATGATGATGATCAAGTTCTGAATGGGTTGAAAACAAGTGCCTGCATTTGTTGATCATTTCCACAATCAACATTCTGCAGCTACACCTCAATGACCTCAACATGGCAGGTTTGCAGATCTGCACACTACTTGGAAGCCCGACCTTTCAGCTTTTTTACTGTAACAATTTCTCCCTCTCCTTCTCTCTGCAAAACACTTCTAAGCTACCTTCGCAGACGTAAAGAGCTGCTGTTTAATTATCCTTCACTTACAGCAGCCTACAATTTCTTTTAAGTAGGCAGAAGTTCTTGTCTGTTAGACATATATGTTTATGTCTGATATGTAGCTTATGCATATCTATTTTTGCAATTGTAAAACAGTATGACTATGTTTAAGACCGAATAACATGCAGTTTTGTTTCAAAATTACATTATTCAGCCACCTTTTCAAGGAACGCAAACATTTTTTGGCACCCATTACGATTAAATGTTCAAGTAAAAAATGACTAATTAGTGAAAGACGACGGGTGGACGTCCACCAGATTTTGGCCAACAAATTGAAACAGTGCTTCAGTGGCTAGATAGCAACAACTACTTCGAATGCTGATATTATGGAATCACCCATGGACGATTTTTCAGTTTTTCACTGGCCCTATCGGGAGCACCTTCCCCTAATCCCAGCAGCAATCAAATGCTCCACTTCTCTAGTAGCGCTGGCTGTGAGTTGTAGCAACAGAAGGCTCAGCCTGGCAATCAAGACCGGCGAATGCTCCGTCTAAACATATCTTACAATTTTACTGCGGTATATCACTACATGCCCATCAAACCAGTCTCTCTAAGGAATGCAAGAAGACTTGAAGCTTTTGGTGTGGGCTACAGGCTCTTGACACTGCCCAGGCTGCATGTCAGAACAAGAACTATCAACGCCTCACGCGGCAAGTCCAGTCAACATTGTCATGGAGGGACCAATCTGCCCACATTGTGAGAGCATCGAAACTGCATGCGCGCTCTTGCTTAGAGCTACAGAAATGGCACAGATTTTGTTTTGCTACTTCAAGCCAATAGCAAAATTATTCGCTTTCACCTACAACAAATGTACGCCAATGGGCACGTTCTCGGCGAGAATGAATGCTTTTTTTGTGTGCTGGAGTAGCAACATTCGAAGCAACGGAAACACACAAAAAAGTGTTTTTCTCTGACGTTGCCATGCTGTACATGAAGCTGTGCTTTGACATAGCTATTCAACAGAGTCTATGAGCACGGTTCGGCTCACTATTGGAGTCGCTCGCACTTTCGTAGCACGACTTCGACACTCTTGCGAGCCCTCAATTTTCGCTTACTTTATCGTGCTCAAAGTGATTAGCACAGAGGTATTCATGAAGTGTGCCCATTATATTCACGCCACTTAAATGTCAATGCATTTCGCTGGATCACTGCTAATGCACCCACACTTTGAAGACAGCAAAATGGAAAACTAAGATTTAGGGCGCGTTAACGTAGACACAAATGTAAATTTTTGTAGTACAGGCCACCTCATGGTAGACTTCTGAAGCATTATTATTATGCATAGCAGCACTATCACAAGTCGGTGACATACATAGTGCTATCAAATGTAATTGAATAATATGAATGGAAGTAACTCGTCTCGAGTTGAATATCAGAGTGAATGGGTCCAGTTAGCCAGACACCACCACTCCATGTGAATAGCGCCTGCTAGGCGCATACCTTCACCAGATGCTAAGTAACAGGAGCCTGCCCTGGCCGCCAGCATGAGTGCAGAGAGGGGATGAATCCTATGAAACACAGAAAGTGTTTCATGTCTCCAGACTCTTCACATGCAGTGTATAATTCAAGGAATATATGCACCCACTATTAAATAACAATGCTGGTGTATTAGCAGATCCTGTCTAGTGAAAAAGGTGTCCACATGTTGCAACACAGCTCCTCTCCCCAACGCACACACAGAACGAGTGTCCATTGTCACTGCAGATGTCTTCACAAGAAAGCATGAGAATACTACTGAAGAAAATTATGAAACCCAATTCTTAGTGAAGATAAACATGTGCAGGGCTACAGCCAGTCCTGGTCAATCTATTTATTATAGTTGTGCGACCATAATAAAAGTAGGGTGGAAAGTAACATTAAACTTGCCGACTAAGTTTTAATAATTGCTCATTCACTTTTGTGGGGCTGTAATTGGTAACTATAATCAATAGCCTTTTTAAAGAATTGTAATTTTAACCGGCAATAAATTTTTACTGTAACACATACAAGTCTGAATACTAATCATGCACACACGCAGACGCAGGTTCTAACAGATGCATGCCCATCTAGCATTTCTCAGGACGGCTAACAACGTTCTGTGCCAGCAAGTTGTAGCATTCATTTTTTCTCTCTTCTGCTGCAGAAGCCTGCTACCTGTTTGGAGCACGTTGAAACTACTGCTACTACTGCTACAAGAACTAGTGAGCATTCAGTTCAGCAAATGCGGTGAACTTGGCGAGTGCTTATGGAGGGTGCCCTCACATTCTGACCTACATGTATTGAGGCCCGCGCCGTGCGCATATGAAGGCAACCTATCACTGCATTTACAACAGCAAGACACGTGGTGCCTTTGCTTGATGAATGAGCCTACTTCGCACTAGAGGCGACCACCATGGAAGGTGCCAGGTATCGCTGCTAGATTTCAGAGTGATAAATTTCTATCGGCCTCAATGGTTTGCTAACATGAAGGGCTAACAATAAGCACAGGAGAAAGGAAACTATGAATAGCTTTGTTTCAAAGGGAGTGGTCATAATATCCAACCATCCATCCAATATCCCTATGGTGAAACTAAACACCTATGGTTACCACAGCTATTTCCATTTTTCGGGTGTGTACTGTAGTTCCCATCAAGCAGCTGCACTCTCCCATTAGAACAGTTTCAAGGTCTGGCAGCTAGCCAGATTCATGGGCGTGACGCTATGAAAAAAAGAACGCATTTAAAACAGTGCTGATCATGCTCGTAACACTGCTGTCAATTTGCAGGTCAGAATGACACTGAGTAACAGCTTACTACTGCATAATCATGCATCGATTCTATCAGCAAATGCTGGAGCCGGCTTTTGCATTTAGAAGAGGGCTTAGCAGCAAAAGCATGCAAAGTTGCCTTTTTTGCTTTTTCATTTTTTTAGTATGCAGATTCTGCCGCACCAACACATGCTTCACACAGCCAACAAGCAGCAAGTGACATGCCATATTAGTGTACTGAAGCATTTAGAACAGACTGCAACTAGATTTTTAAAAGGCAGACAAGCGCTAGTTTGGGATCACAGACCGACACGCAGGTACATTTATTAAAAACTACAGTCACTCAAACAATATACAAAACAACAATAGACAGATCTATATTACCCTTCATTCCTGCACTTCATTTTGTGCCCAAGACAGAATAAAAACACGATAGAAAATGGTGAACACACACACTCCAAAGTCACATCACTGGCACCAAAGCAGACTTCGGGAGGCACATCCTGATGAAGAGTATTAAATATATCTTGCACAATGCACACACATGCGCACACAGTGTGCTGCTCACTCCACTATAAGTGAAGCAGACAGCACAGGTCCCGTAGAAATTGTCTGCGTTGCAGCTTCCGGTAATGTTGCCTGCTGAACTGCTCTGCGCCATAGTGGCTGCAACTTGACAACCAGAAGGAATGTTGAATCTTCAATGTTGCCCAAAGCACGTGCTGCAACTTTTTTCCCAACGTGAAGCTCTGACCAGTTATGACTACCAATAGAATCAGAGTTTGCAATAAGCCTGACAGAAACACCTCGAACAATGGATTTGAGTACTGAAACTGTAGGCGTGACGAGAACAACAGTGGCAGGTATTGAGTACACCACCTCAGGCCTGTCACACATGGCACTGGCAAAAGGAAGGACTTCATCAAGGTACCACTGATTGTCCCTGCTTGGAGTGCTACTGGTAGAACATCTATCCACATGCCTTTCACTATGTGGCACAAGCCCATTGTCACCTGCTGCAAAGTGGTCACTGTTAGACTTTGGGGTCTGATTTTTCAGAAAGGCAGAGATTTCTTCGTCAGTGTCTTGCTCAGACTCATCATCCGCTGACAAATCTGGATCAATATCACAGGGAGCAACTCGGCTACTGCTAGTGCTGCTTTCATCACTAGAGGCTGCTTCCACTGCACGTCTTTTGTGATACAACCTGCTGCCACTTTGTGGTAGTCCATGCCTACTGGAGTCTGACATTAGGCTGCTGCGAAGACCTGAGGCTATCGACAATACAGGTGGTGACGTAGATGTGGCATGTATCACATTCAAGTCTTGAACCTCCGGTGTATTGAAATCTTTTGTTGACGTTTTGTTTTCAGGGTCTATGCTTTGATTGGCAAGTGGAGACTGAGACCCTTGCAGTTGCCCTGTGGAAGCTGCTGGAAGTGGTTCAATGTCCCAAATTCCCGCTCCAGCCCAGGCAGTAAGGCTCTCCTTTGGTGCTTCACAACTTGTGGCATTACCCTGAACAGCCACAGGTACAGAAATCACTGGTAATGTTGCACACTGCACGAGATTATTATTTATGGGCAAGGCTGTGTCCAGCACATTCTGTGGTGCATTATGTGTCATTGATGAAAGTCTACCCAGACCAAGCGCACTTTGTGAACTCTGCCCTTCAGAGGCAACACTCCCGATTACTTCTTCACATGGCTCAGACGTATCCATTGTCGAGAAGGAGGGCAAGTTCATAATTCTTCGATCATATGGTGTATCCCAGTCAAAGTCATCATAACCATCATCAACAATTGTAACATCAGCACTGTCATCCTGAGTGCTTTCCTGCACAACTACTTCACCTTTCTGTACTACTTCCTCAATGGGCACATTTGTGAAGCTTGGAGAATGAACATTTTCTGTATGATGGTCAACTGATGGTGGAGCTGCCGACTGCGCTAATTCAGAGTCTGAGGCACTGGAGTAAAATATGCAGTCATCACCATTAGTGGATGTGTTGTCATCACTTGCAGCCTCAGACATGTCTGACTGATGCTTCGCACCATTGCAAGCATGAGCTCGTTTTCCCTGCTCACTACCTTCCTCTTCATCTTCACCACAAGGTGTACTGCCAGCACTTTGAAGTTCCACAATGACCCACTCGGATTCATTGCTGTCCTTGACAGCAATGAATTCCACCTCTTGGCCAACTATTAGTTCGTTGTAATTAGTCGACGTGGCACTGAGGGCATCTTTCTTGAAAACAACTTCAGCGTAGTCATCGGAGCTACCAAAGGTAGCTGCAAGTAGTCCGCTCTCTCCATCTAAACTAATAATCCAGCCCATGCCATTGACTGGCATGCATTTTGTCTCCTCTGGTTTTGTGCTTGAACCCACGTCGACATGGTGACCAGAATCAGGTTTCCCAGGGCTGTGTTTCTGCTCTTCCTTGAGCTGCAACAAATCATCACAAATTTCAAACCTGTCCTTGCACGTGAGCACTACCTTCAAAACAGTGCTGCTGCTGAAATGATTATTAAATCCTTCGTCTTTCAAGTTTTCGAGGACAGACAAAAGTGGTGTTTTGCCATGGTCACACTTCAACAACTCTTTCTCCAGCATTTGTGTGATTTCTTCTATGTCATCAGGCACTGCTGACTTAGGAACAACAACAAAGTGCTCCTTATTTACAACAAAGAATTCCTCTCTGCGGTGCAGGAACTCCAGCATTGCTTTGATGTCAGGAACGAGACACTGGAACAGTCTTTCAGTGCTAGGCCGTAATGTTGCATGGAAGACTGAGATTTCAACAATATCTTCAGCAGCAAGCTTCACACAAACTTCAGCCAATGCATCTTCCAGGGCAGATAACAGAGAGCTGGCATATCTCAGAGGCCATGACAAAATGGTATTGTCCTTCACAATCTTAAACATGTCAAAACAATTGCTAACTAGAGAGCAAAGCTTTTCAGTCTTACTTTTTCCTGGCTGTTTGTTAAGTTCTTGGCTGTACTGGTCTTTAACTATGTTCAGATGCCCAAGGATTGTTGAGAATGGCTTGGGGCTTTTCACGAGCAACGCGGCTGCCACTACGCCAACTACCAACCTAAATGAACTGGGCATGGTGTCAAGTGGGCAAACTTCATCATCAGTTTCAGCAACTTCTCCATCAATTTTTGTAAGCCAGACAACATTGATTGGCCGAAGCACGTAAAAGAAATCATCGTACTTCAAGAAAAACTTTACAAATTTCTCCTGTGGGTAGACCTCTTCAAAGTACTCCTTCACGAATGAAGAAGCTTTGGGAAGGTTTTCTTGCAACATGCTGATGGGCACTGGATATGTGTTCACACGAAGAGACTTGATGAGATCAACAAAATACTCTAGTGCTGAAGCTTCATGTGTATTTTCTGAGGCACTTTCGAAGTCATATTCATCTATATCACTGGAATCCCTCTTTGAGGACCCACTGCCAGCCGAAAGGTACACATTCTTGTTCTTGGACATCGCAAACTTGGTTGGCGACTTGAGAAAAAATGACTTGAAGTTGTCTTTAGTGTAGACTTTGCTCAAATAACCTTGCACTTTAGGTGGAGTCAGGGGCAAGAAGCTCCAAAGAACTTCCGGGGAAATGGCTTTGACTTGATGGGCCTCCAATAGTTGCATCAAAGCAATATAAAAATCAACAGCCAATACATTTGGTTGCTTTTTTGCTGTTGTGTCTGAGCTTATGTCCTTTTCAACGGCAAGACAAATATTGCCATTTTTGCTCACCCTGAAACGGCTCTGGTAGTGCTGAAAGAATTCCACCACATTCTTCCCATAGTTTTCTGAGAGGTAGCCTGTAAGCCTACGATTAAGACACGATGAAATCTCTAGGGCAGTTTCCGGTTTTACAACACGCACACCATAGCAGTAGGCTAAGTGGAAGAGATCAGCAAAAAATTTCTCAAGCTGCTTTTCCACTTGAACATTTCTTGCATGCCATGCACCTACATTATCCTCGCAGCCAGAGACCCTTCCTTCAGAAGTGCTGCTGGAAGAACTATGATGGGCCAGTTCACAATTTCCTCCATTGGATGCCTGACCTCTGGTAGTTGTAGCAAGCTCAACTACCCCCGTGCTCTCAATGCTGAAATTTTCAGCATGGTCCAAGAAAAACTTGTCAAATTTACCATAAGGGTACTCATTGCTGAAGTAGGAAAAGACAATTAGAGGTGCATCAGCTAGGCCTTGCCGCAACTGGTCAACATGCGTCATCTCATTCCGCTGCATGCGAGATTTTATCACATCTTCAAAGTACTTGATCGCAGCCACCTCCGCATCGATAACACCACTCTTGCCACGCGAAGGCTCCCAGGGATCATCAGAATGTTTCTCTGAATAGTCATTTTCTGTAGTAGGCAATGCCGGAAACTCCTCCTCATCAGACTCTTGCTGGTCGCTTCCGTCAAACATGTCTGCGGGACTGCTGCTACTTGTGGTCACTGAAAATGCCGACTTGTGCGCCCTGAAGAAGTCCAGAAAGTTGAGCTCTGTGTAGTTACTTTTGATGAAATGCTGAACATTGTCAGGAGCCTCACAAACTTGAGCAAACAGAGAGTCCACACTGCAACTCCCAAGCTCAATTCCAGGACTGTTGAGAACCCGGCGAAAGAACTGCACAGCATCAGCTTCATCCTGTGATATCTCAGCATCCATGCAGCTGGCATCAGATGACCAGTAATTCTGGAAATTGCAATCTTCCAAAGGCCTTGGCACCTCACCTACAAGGTATACATTCCCAGAGTTAGAAACGCCAAATACATCAGGGTAGGCCTGTAACAGTCTCCTCATGTCCTTTGCTGGATAGTTCTTGGCCATCAAGGCTTGAACACCAAGTGGGGCTTCTCCAATGCATTTCCTAAGGGCCATCAAGGGCACAGCTGAGAAATGGAATGCATTCATGGTCTTCAGCTTGTTTTTAAAGAAATCAACAGCCATCTTCTCAAGCTCGTCGATGCCATGCTTCTTCAAGATGTCAGAAGTCAAGTAGACATTTGCAGTGCCTTCAAGCTGAAATATTTCTGGGAAACGCTTGAAGAATTCAACCAAGTCACCACTGTAGACACTCTTGATATGCCTTCGAAGATTCACCTGTGCACTTATCAAATAACTGCCCAGATCGGCAATGCTGACGGGTGACAGTTCAGTTTGCTTTTCACCTTGGATGGCGTTAGTGAAGTAAGCAAGGCACTGCTTTTCGACGTTGGACATGATGAACGGCTCTTGATCACCACCTTAAAAAAAAAAAAAGGAAGAGGGATAGAAGTCAGCAGCTAACCAGAACCGGTAGCATTCAAATGAATATCGTTGTACAAGAATATGCGAACTGTCAACCGCGGCATTAAATTTAAGTGCTCGCTCTTCGTCCTCGTCTATTCGGGCGCTTTACACCACTGCGATGTACCGACAAAGCCGCAAGTAAACTCTTCACATGTGGCGTAAGCAGCAGCAAAATATACGAGTACGTATGTACTGAACAATGAAACTGACAGAAATTCTAGCACAACCGAAGCTTCTTCATAGGAAAGCGAAAGTGTGCTGAGGGAAGGCGGAGGAAATTCTGCGTGTTTTTTAAACCTGCAGGGGAAGACGACACAGCGTCATTTCATTCAAGGCGACGTGGAGTCGTTACATTATGTAATCACAATATTCCCAGCCTATCCAATACACGACGATTACGTGACACTTCGTCAGCTGCCAGTGGCAATGCCTCACTGTCGTGTCAGAAAAAAGCTTCCGAATGGAACAGCAGAGAACAGTGGTTTCGTTTCTTCAGAACACTACGCTTATCAGACGAAAAAACTCACAAGTACATGCATTCTTATATACCTACTAGTTTCGCACACGATGGCGACCAGACTCGTATGCAAACTTAGTGTTTAACACCGTAACTGACGAACGCAGCAGAACTGTGAAACGTTCGAAAGCATTCGTCGCGTCGCGACTTTCTCCTAGCAAACAGTCCACAGCGAAATGTGCTGGACTGGACAGAGATCAACAACTTACATAGCGAACTTGATGCAGCGTGAAATTCCGAAACTTTGAAGGCTCCGCACACAGCTCAATTCCACGACGCCAGCAGAAACACGTTCAAGGGACGAACGCGCGAACGTTGCACCACCACATGTTGGGTTTGTCGAGTTTCAAAAAGGAATGCCAAGTGCTGCTGTACCTTTCTGTAAACGCCGCCCGATAATAATGAGCGCTGCGGGCGGAAGCGATACGTAACATTTTTCAGACTGAAGCTGAAGCATAGTCACAAAACAACAAAATGTGCTTTTGGGGAAGGGGGTGGGGGGGAGAGAATAGCTTTCTCTGGGTCTTTTGATCGCTTTCGCGGTTGGCCGATGGTCGTACTCGGTTAAGATTAACGTTCGTTCATTCGCACGCTCACTCGTTCGTTCGTTCGCTTCAGCCGCGGCGAGTGAAGACGAGACGGCCCCCAGATTTTCTCTCTCGCGCCCGCTCTACTTGCGCTTGCGCGCAAAGGTCGGACGATCCCTCAAATGACTGTCTCTTGCGAGACGTTTATATAGAGTTTAAGAGTTTTATATACGTTATAAGTGTTTATATAGGTGTTCTGTGGCGAAGCCACCGGTGGCTATATTGCCGGGGGCAAAAGAGGGCGAGCCAAGCCGCAGAATAAGCGCGGCACTCGAGTGCGTTTTCGTTTCCCCGATCAAAAATTGCAAAAAAGATGTTTGTTCACCTTATATAACTATTTTACTAGTGATAAGGCCATTTAGTTGCAGTAATATGACACTACATTTAATTTTTGTGAGCATAAAATCGTTTTAATAATTAGCTTCGTTTAATGCGTAAGCATCCTATAGGCGAATACCTGCAGCTCCGTCACGAGAAAAGTACAATGCCTTGTACCTGCTCAACAATGCGTAATGTCGAAGAAACTTAATCGTTATAATAGTGTTGTAGCAAGCATGTGACGCGTCACATGCTTGCTATACAAGTGTAAATGTAGATAATTAGTAGCTTTATAAGTGATTAGACCAACAAAAAGATTACTAGAGAGAATACCCACAATAGGGCTCCGTAGAAAACACATGGGAAAGCTTATAGTAGGGGTGGGCCAACATAAATTTGGGGGTGGGCTAACTGAAATTTGTGGGTTGGCCAACTTGACATTTGGGGGTGGGCCAACCTGAAATTTAGGGGTGGGCTAACCTGGATTTTGGGAGTGGGCCCTACTTAAATTTTGGGGGTGGGTAAGCTTGAAATTTGGGGGTGGCCGAACTTAAAGGGACTGACAACCGATTTTTAAGGACCTAGTTTTCTATGGCACAACGCAAAGCTCACCCTCAGTAGTGTTTACATCTGCAGCGGCTACTTCCAAAAGTGCGTAGATATTTAAGAAGCAGAATTTTTTTATCTGAGCAGCCTTTAAAAAAGTAAGAGCCCGTCCTCCAACAATGCTGTGAAGTGAGAGTGATGTCGATAGCCCGCCTTGCAAATTGTGAAAGCCGCCCATCATTCTGCTTTCACAGGAGTGTGTGTGACTGTGGTTAACCACCTACATTTTCCCCTTTTCAACCACTTTTGAAAATAAAAGGCTCGTGCGATAAGTTCGTGTTGTTGTACAGAAATTTCTTATATTTGTACCGCGTTTTCCCCCAAGTACACGCCTACCCATGGCTGGCTTGCCCCCGTCATCGTTGTTCTGTCGATAGACGAGCCAAGCCAACTCATTGAAAAGGAAGGCGAAGGCAGCACCACTTTTCTGCTCACCACAAACGATGACTTATCTGCACATTGTAATCCAGAAAAAACTTATAATAAAAATGTATACTGCATTTTAATACTAATAAAAAGACCAGCAACTGCATACACTAGTAGAAAGTCACGTAGTGGACCTCTTATGCAGCTTCATGTTTTTGCCACATGGGGTGCCAAAGGACATTTTCCGTGATTTTTAGTGATGAATTAAAAATATAAATCCATGTTTAATGAGAAAAACATGGCTTGTTTTAGCCACTATGAGAGGCACGGAGGAAGGAAACTAAGGAGAGGCCCTGACGTCACTCTTTGTGAAGCAAAAGTGAAGCCGGAATTTGGCGTTGCTCATGGCGATGCTCCGCCTTTTGGGCCACCCTCCTCGCTTGTTTACATCTTTCGCGAAACCACGCCGCGCTGCGCGTGGTGTCGCGCGCGGAGCGCGCGCGCTCGCGCAACATCTGGCAGAGCACGGTGCAGGTAACACAGCGCAACAAGACACGGTGACTAACGTAAACCCGCCCACTCAGCGCCTTTGCCGCGGCCCGAAACCTACCAGAGCAACACGTGTGAGCGCTCAACCATAACAACGCCGCCATTGTGGCCCAAAAGGCGTATCCATACAACAGAAAAAATAAAAAAGCAGCAAAAAAAAAAAAATGAGAACCTACTACGTCATTTCCGCCACACTTTTCTCCTAGCGCGCGGAGGGGGTAGGGCCTCTCCTTAGTTTCCTTCCTCCGTGATGAGAGGGAATCATTCCATCAGCGGGGTTATCCCGATTCATGTTCTGAGCGGTACTCTCCCTTTAAATTTGCAGGTGGGCCAACTTAAAATTTGGTGGTGGCCCACCCCCGAAATTCAGGTTGGTCCACCCCAAAATTTGAAATTGGCCAAAGCTGAATTTCAGTTGGCCTACCACTACTATAAGCTTCCCCATGCTTTTTCTATGGAGCCCTACATATCCCTATCTGTATTCTCACTGATCAAATTTTTATTGGTTTAAATCGTTTCTAATCACCTATAAAGCTACCATTCATCTACGTTTATGCTACTATAACAATTAAATGTCTTTAACTTCACAAATCATGCATTTTTGTGCAGATACAAGGCATTACAGTTCTTGCGTGACGAAGCTGAGGTACTTGCCAAAGAATGCTTACGCATTAACAAACTCACAATTTAAAGCTCATCCAGAGCTGCTTACTAGTACCCACTAGTACCTAATGCTGGGTACATAAGCGCCCTTTTGCTTAAGTCCTATTACAAGCAGACACATTGCAGTATGTACGATCAGATCAAACGCGTACTTGAGCAGAACTCGAGCGTGCTGAAGCTAGCAGTGAAATCCCAGCCCAATCACACGCAGCAATGCACCAACGAAGATTTAAGGTGTAAATTTAACATCGAGACTTGTGTAAAGTAATACATCATGCACGTGCACCTGCCCAATGCTTCCCTACTGAAGAAAATGCACACCGTACAGGCGGCCGTAAGCAAATAAAAAGAAACATGTACTTAGAGGTAAAATGTTATTCCCCGTTTCTTCTTAAGACAAATGTACAGCCGAAAGCAACGCACAATTTCACCATGGCCGACTGAGGTGCTGCGATGCTCTAGAAAAGCATGCCACAATTGTCAAATGCCATTACAAGAGCAGTGCGGCAGCACACTCCATGCTCTGCTACGTTGGCTTGGGCTTTTTGCCCCAAGCAAGATGGCGACGACCAGCTTTTGGGGAGCCACCTCCACTCCAGGTGTTTTAGTATATAACTTCCTTGCTTAACTTACACTGATACGAATGTCACGCTGCACACTTGATCGCGATTGAGATAGAATTTCTTGGTCACGATTGGCTTCTTGGCTCAATCTGCGTAAGGGAGCCAATCGCAGTCAAGAATTTCAGTCTGGATCGGGCTCAATCGCAATTGAAAGTGGCCGTGTGGTGCCGGTATGACCTGCAATCATCATCGATGGTTTATGCTCAATTTCTTTTTTTTTTTTTGCCTAAAATACCATGTGAGCAGTCAGAAAGCGATAAAAATCACCACTCGGAAATTATTATTTGGCCCATCTTTTTATTCTTTCGATAGTGAAGTTGTGCAACAAGCGGCAAAATAAATCTATCTGGTATAATAAGCTAAACAGCATCAAGTATAAGAACGCACATAAAATAATGTATGATCAATTTGAACAAAATAAAAGAGCAACTGCTGCAAACATAGCCCACAGGCAAATGCCCCTATAATGAAGTGACAAAAGGTATCATGCAGTTTCTCTTACAAGAATAGATTCGTGTAACAAGAATGTTCCTGCTGTATTCCAGGACTTTTGCAGCCCCATTGCTGTTACGGTTGCTGAAGGTTCAGACTGCTACAACTCATCACAATGAACACGTACCCATCTGCACATACACACATGCACATGCATAATCACATACTGGAGCAAATCATATAACCAGTAACAAATCTAATTTTTATTGGGCAACTATATACAACCTGTAGAGGCTTTCTAGAATACTTGTGAAGAGCACTTTGCAAAGCAAGAAGGGTGTGGGGGGAGGTGTATTCCGTAAAGTGTCCACCTAGTGGACATCTCCATTATCGTCTGCTGCTAAAGTTCTGATTCTCTGGGCTGGGGTACACATGGGAAAGAGACAAGTGCCCCCAACCAATCAGCACTTTAGCAACAGATAAAATAGACACGTCTATTTGGGCAAGGTCCAAGGGCAAGGCCCTCCCCACACACACACAGATTTACTAAAGGGATGAAGACAGAAGGGCTGTCAAAAACAAAACATTCATGGTAACAAACGAAACTCAGCACTAAAATGAAGGACAAACCCTTTCATACATTCTCTTCTTCGTCCTTCATATTAGCGTTGAACTTTGTTATCACAAATCTAAACTAGTCCAATTTACGGTCATAAAAATAAACATGTTCAATAACCTCTGTCAAACTCAAAATGGTAGGCCATTCATTGCAATGTTGTCCAGCCACATTAAAAAATTCACATGGTAGCAGTGACCTTTTTGCCTGATTCAGACAAAGACGGGACTTGAAGTCAGGCAACAAGTGCTTTTAGGTTCTGTATTTATCCTTCGATGTCCATGGTAAAAAGTAACAATTAACTAGGCTAGAAATTTGCCAAGAATGTATACGTTCACTAGCTTTCAATTAAATTTTTTTCATGTTTCTGACCATTGAAAAAGTTAACAAAACCAAAGATTGATGTCAACAGGATTCCTTCAAAGAATGAGCATCTTGTCTCTTAACTCTTTCATTACTAAGCCAATAGAAATCGATCAATTTGATCAACAGTTTCTGGACATGTTAAACATTTCTGTTGGGATTATTCTACTAGCACCATCATTGCACCGTCTGAAATGACCACTGAACTTTAACTATTTGTCAGATTTGATAATATTTGGCACGTTGGGGTGTCTGGAAAAATAAAAATTCAACTTGAGGTATTATTGAAACTAGCCTCCAGTGCTCCTTCCACTTCTTCAATAAAAAGATGAAAAATGTGTGCTTTGGTTGACTCTGTTACAGAATTTTTAAATGACAGCAACAGTGAAGACACAGACGCTTCCCTTGGGTTCAATTTTACAATCCGATGTATAGGCTGTTTTAACTATGTTTCAAACAACCGCAGATGCTCATGAGTGCATGTTATCTTGAGAATTATGTTAAGCTTATATCAAGTGCAATTTTTTTTTCCCCACCGTCGGTTGCTTTTAAACGCCAGTGCTTCGACAGCATTGTATAAATTATGAGCAATTCTATGAATGTGGGGTTGTCACATACATAAAAGCGGGCAGTCGATTTCGGACGAACCTTCGACCAAAGCTTGACTAGATGTATAATGTCTTTCTTTTTTTTTTTACATTTTGAATACTGCCTGTTAAGTGCCCTTATTCTTTACTGTACAATATTGCGCAACACTCCACATTACTGTAGAGCACTGTGCATAAACTGAACAAAGCATGTGGAGGCTCCAGTGCCAGTTGAAAGCACACAAGATCATCACCTTTCTTGCACAGAAAAGCTGATTGAACACAATAATCAAGTATGAGGAGGCTTCTGCATGCTCCCTGGCCTGACAATCATTGTTTCGCAAGCCTAAAGAATGCAGTAAAAAACAAACCATGCACCTGCTGCAACGAGTAAAAGCAAGTGTTCCCTGTACAATATTCCTTATCCGTTTTCACATTTGTATAGCTACTACTTTCCAGCATAGCGTGGGTATCGCTATCGTTGTCAACAATACTTCACAATTTTTGCATGATCTGACTTAGAAAATTTGGGAACTAGGAACCAGGTGCATATTTTGTATATTTCAGATTTTTCATTCTCTGAATAGTTATACTAAAAATAGCAAATTATTACTTTTAGTCATGTACCTTGAGGTGCTTTGAAGTTTTACATATGAATTTTCAAAAACTGTTTGAGTAATTACGATTTCTGAAAGCGTGAACTTGGACAAAAGATGGCAAAAGAGGTGACAAATAGAGACAAGCGCTTATTAATAGCACTGAATAGCAATCATTACTACTATACATCTATTCAAAACACCAGTGATATGACTATAATATTATGTATTGCAGTATATGTTGCAAGTATTAAAACCTGAAATAAAATTTAAAACTTAAAAGCACCGAAAATGAGCACATTTCTAGTGCTAATGAAAGAGTAACACATGTAAGACTCTTTATTTTTGTCATTTAATGAAAACCTAATTGGCAACTGCACTTTTGCCCTTAAACACAATATTTCGCCTTTAAAACATGCTTTCCATAGAAGTCATATTCAGTGTGCAACACTAGAATATAATGGCATGCAAATATGCAACAAAGAATCCTTAATGGTTCCTTGTATCTCCCCCTCCTCTTTCTGGAATATGAGCACACATGACGAGACAGGAAAGCAAAAGAACTTATTGGAAACTGTCTATCATTTAGATGTCTGTACTGATCTGTTCAATGCTTACAAGCCTAAGTTGACTGGCAAACCTTAACAAAAAAAAAAACTTTAGCAAAAAAATATCAGAATAAAGGAGCACCGAATCAATGACTGCATTAACGAGCTCTACTGTTATGTAACCCTTTATATGACCTACCTACCCCAGTTATACAACCAGGCTAAATCATAGGTTGTCACAGATTGATCATGGATTGGTGCTTTCTTCACTGCCCAGCAACAGTTGTCACTTTTTGCGTCGTTCTCCAGCTCATCAGATGCGTAAAAAGGCCCAGGTGGAACACTTGCATTACGACATCGCCCATTACTCCAAAAGGGCTAATGCTGCACTACGCTCCGTGAATGTCTCCAATAGAAATTGATAAGAAGAAGATGGTTCTCCAGAGTGAATGAGTCAAAAGATCCAATGTATTCTGAAGAGTAATTGCGCAGTGAGAAAATAAACAATAATATGATGACAACTGTGAGTGACATGGCAGTTTCACGTGCGATATTCCTGTGCAAGACCTGTAGTTGGTCTGATATGTCTGTGGGGTGCACTCAAAGGACAGGTGTACAAGAGCTATCCTCATACACAGCACGTCTTCTAGCCAGTGGTGGACAATTTAAGCATTTCCTGTAGTGATCAATGCACTGCAATAAATACAACTTCATATTTTGAGACTGTCATTCCCACAATGCACAGACACTTTTTGGACACCCAGTACTACATAGATTATTCAAATCAGGATGCTGAAGAATGTGAAAATCCAAGTTATAATTGTAATAAAGCAACAAGAGTATGGGTAGTTATTTGGAGCACTTTAAAAAGACACTAAAGAGAACCTTAAAACAGTTTAGAGAGGTTAAACGTTATTTTAAAACTATTTCCGATTCATTTTATAGAAGGCGGGTTAATAATACCAAAGAAAATAAAGGTGAAACTTTTCTTTTTGAACTTTATGCTGCCACTTCAGCACTAGCACATCTGTGCAGCAACACGAATTTCAAAGTATTTTCTTGCATTTTAGTGGTGTCGCTGCAGAAAGAGTTTTATAAGCTTGCGAGGTTGAGTCTTTAGATCTTTGTTTACCAGCAAATGAATAACCAGACCCGAACAGAAGCTGTCAGAATCCATGTTGTCGCAGGGTGCCATCGCGGAAAGTTCAAGGTGGCGCTGCCACTCATTTCTTATATTTGCATTTTTTCTGGCTTAATAAACCTTCTTTCACGGTAACAGTGGTTATTTCGCTATTCCAGAAACAAACTTCACGAATATACAGCTTAATTTCACAGTTCCTTTTAATGTATCTTTAAAAAGTTTTAAGCAGCTGGGATAAAAGCAACGAGGCACGGACACTAAAACAGATGCTTGGAAATCCTGATTAATGTATATTAAAGTCACAAAGAACACGTGTTAATTGCTTTTTATTCCTACCCAAATGCAACCATCAATGCCTTTGTCTTAGATGGAAACTGGTTGAACCTGGCAATGGAGTGCCAGAAGTAAGCTGAGCTATAAACATTATGTGACAAAAACATGTGAGCCAGTACTTGCTGGGATTGGAAGAGATTGTGGAAAATATTCGAACAAGACAGTTACGTAAAAAGTCCTGCATCCACACACCAAGAATTTCTTTTACAAATACTATCTGCAAAACTTGTAAGCTATAACCACCACAAATATTGTCAAAATATGTTACAGCCATGAAATACAAATGTTTTCATTGTACCCGCTATGTACAAACACAGTTGCACGTGTGTACACAAGGCCATACACTTACAAAAACCCATTATAGTCTGCTTATTCTTACACACTGTCGCTACACTCTCTTTTCTTTCTTTCACATATTGTGCGCCCCGAACAAATTACATTTCTACACTACCATCATAAAGCTGTAGCTGAGACTGATGGTTCATATATGCTTGCTCGCCCACAAACTCCTGCTAACAACAGTGCAGGTCATGTGTTCAAAGATACGTCGATCATCCCAGTGCAAATGAGCTTCAGATGGTATCACATAAAAGAACAGTGCATGGATGAATGAACAATTTTTTGCTCTGTCAATCAATTACAGACTGTACAACAAGCAAACTCAAATATAAATAAATAAAAGCATATCTCATCAGCATTTTATATAGTAATGCAGCTCTTCCGATCTTTTTTTACAGAGCATAACAGAAAAGCTACATAAAACATGGCTCTGCAGAAATAAATGCTATGTGTCCAGATCTTCATATTACCCTGATCTCAAACAGTGTGAACACTAATACATTACAAAGTACAGTAAAGCCCAGTGCTATCTCATGCTAACAGTAATTTATTCTCTTTAAGGAGCAAGAAGTAGTTTTAAGGAGCCACTGTAAAAGTCATTGACACAGCTACGCTTATTTCCAAAATCTCACACAAGCACAAGAAACACTTTAATGCTGGCAACATATCAAAATTTGTTCCACAGTGTCACAATTTCCGAACATTATTTTCCCTAAAAATAAACACATTTCATCCTTGCCCTCAAGTCCTATGCACATCTGCAAACATTCACAAATGAACACGTGAAGTGTATGCACATGACGACAGTTAGTAAAACTTGGTTACAGCTACATGAAAAGATGTGTCAGAGATTAAAAAAGTCCCTGCCTTGCAGCACTTGCACACAATGCAGCGATAACTTTAGTGGGTGTCAAATATTTTCACTGCTGCAAATATTCATGGCCACATGCTCAAGCAATGTTGCAAGCAGTGTTGCATAAGCTTGTCAACAACCACAACTTGCCAGCTGGCGACAAAACAGGCTGTATGTAGGCCAGCAAACTACGGGCTCTCCTTCAGTGAATTTTCTGCATCTAGGCTTTTCACTATAAGAAATCTGTATAAGCTGTCGCACTGTCCTTGACACATTCTTCATCTGCATTTGCATGGATTTGAATAAGACTTCAAGCATAGCAAAGGATAATTGATGCAAAAAAGCCATCATGAATTGAAAAGCGCAACCCTCACATTTGGCCTTTTCATTACCATTAGAAACAGCAAAAACAGGCAACAGTCATGTAACGCTGACAGAATATTCTTCTAAAACTGCTGTTTGTTCAGCATAAATGCATTGCTAAATCATTTTGCTGAACAACAATTTTTCAACATAAATGCAAGTTAATAAATAAATAAAAGACAAGAGGACCGAACATCTTTCTCTAAATTGCATGCCCAAATAAAAGCACTGATGACACCATAGTGTGCTTTCATGGACTGCTCTGCATTGCTGCTAATTTGGCCCTATTCGAACAACAGGAAAAATGTATAGCTGGACACATCTACAGTGAGTGCGTCTACATTAAATGACCATCATAGCAATTCAGAATTCTCATTCTTTTTTACATGGGATGCTGTTAGTGCATACTTTGTGTTTACAGTGAGGTGATCCTTACAACGAAAAAAAAAAATGGTGTCACGATAACCATGTTTTGTTTTACAGGTGTTGATATTCAGATCTTTCTCAAGAAGCAGTGGTTGAACGTCTGATAGAGTGTGCTGCAATCTAAAACACCATGGGAAGCTGGTGTCAGAGCTTCAATGTACCATTGGTACACCCCATATCACAATTACATAATTTTCTGGCATACAAAACCACTGCTCTACTTTTGTTACTTCACAAATGTAATCTGCTAATCTAGCTTTATGTTTTCCTATACTGACACTTTAAATGCCCTACTGCGCTCTTTGAACACAGTAAATAAAGTGGCTTAACTTGTTAAACCTGCCGAAAATGAAAACCCAACTAATGAGAGTGGATACACTCCATATGAAATTGATGCCAACATTTGTCAGAACTTTGGCCCCTTCAGTCTCAGCGTACACATTTGAGGACACGCTTTTTTTGCCATTACGCCATTACTGTGCAGTGGTTGCAAGGAATAGACAACGAACATTGAGTAAATTGAACATTCTGCTTTCCTAAAGTACACCTATTTCACTTCTGAGAGTATGGTGTCGCTTCAGACGACCGCTTTGGCGAAGACACTGCCGTGTTTGATGGGTCATTTGAAGTGGGGCGTTTAAGTAGCCATTGCGAAAGATTTTCTTTACTTTGTTGGTATGCTTGCACCCAACAATTAACCTATGCATGCAATTTGAGCGGTTGACTTAATATTTTTGATGAAGAGACGTACCAGGACTGACTCCACATAAAATGGATGTTTAATTACTTTGCAATTATGATGGGTCTCTATAAAATGCAGTCGTTCTCATCCCACCTTGACTTGCTTGCTTTGAAGTCTCCAGCACCCTGGCATAAAATTATGTTAACTTTCACCCATTTATCAACAGTCAATCATAATTCGTGGCTGAAAGGGTTATGTTATCACCATCTTATTTCATGTCCACTGTAAGACAAAGGCCTCCCTTTCAGTAATCTACAATTGCTGCTGTATCGCACCAGCCAATTCCATCCTACACGTGCAAATATTTTAGCCTGATCATTGCATGTAATCCTATGCTGCCTTCAATTCGTTTTCCCTTATCTTGCACTCTTGCTGCTAGTGTAATATTCGACTTGTAATCTGTTCCGTACATTACATCAGCTGCAAAGTCTTCCACCTAAACTTAACAAAAATTTCAGCTACCAGTCTTTCCTCTCTAAGTCTAGTGCATACTGCCATCTTCCTATCTATTAACTTCATGCCTATCATTTTCTGTTCCATTCCTCATTCTCACTGAACATAATGTTGTTCTTTCACTTAATTAAACCAGTAAAAAATTGGAATCAGCTGGATTCCCCTAAATTTCACAAATAAGCAGAGCACTGCGAAAGAAAGCAAAGGCAGACGAGGAGACTTAGCAAGCCTAGCAAGCATAACATGTTGCACGCTTGCAATTACATAAAACCAGGCTGGGCAACAAGGTAGGAAAAGTAATGAAAGCGTAATGTGATGATTTCTCTATGAACCAAGCACTGCCCTCATCAGGCGAGAGCTGCAGTTCCCAGCAAGTTGGCATGGATGAAATGAAAAGAAAATGCTAGAAGGTCGCAAAGGAGAGCCTCAGGCTAAATAAGGAACATTTAGACAACATTAGAGCAGTTGATTGGAGCAACTAGGGAGGTTGTTATAAGGTTTGTGGTGCAGCCTAACGACGGGCATACATTGTGGGGAGCACACGTGCCCATCTTCCCCCGCGCCGTCGCGTCAAGAGCCGGCATAGACGGGGGAGAGGCGCACTATGCCCTCTCCCGATTCTCCCTCGCTCTCGCGACGCGCACGCGCCCTTCCTCCCCGACTCGCGGGCAGGCAGCTGACGGGCGAGGAGGACATTCCCCTCGCCCAGCTAAAAAGGTACAAAACAGCGCGACCGGGGGAGACCCTCGCTCTCTGAGGCCGGACCCATAACCTGCCGGACTGGAGTACCTGCTGCTACCCGTGAGTGACCACGTTGCCTGACTATCCCGGGCAACGAGGCCAGCCTATTTATTATTATTACGGAGAGGACGTCCCTCTGCGAGTGTTCGCTATTGCTAATAGCAATAAACGTTGTTACCGTTGACACCGCTGGTTGCCTTATTCGTCCGAACCCGGCGTAGCCGCGATTCCCGCGCTACGGGTTGGGAGTACCACGAAGCGACTGCGTGGGGCTAGATCCGGAGCTCGCCTTCAGCCCTAGCCGCACGCAGAGTGGAACCCCCACAACATCCACGTCAAAAGCTGAAGGAACCAATTACAGCCATCGCTGTAAAAATGCAGGCTGGTGCATCTAGACGGTTGTCAGTTCCGCGCGATACATTTCAATAAGCCGAATCATGCCTGCATTCATTCTTGTGAATGTGACACGCATGCAGGCCATCATAAGCAAAGGCACCGAAAAGCAATTGAGCAAGTGACGCTTCAACAAAATGAGTTACCAGGCGCATGCACACTGGCCAGTGAAGTATGCACCTAGTATACCAGTAAGCATGAAACCACAGTACAAGGAATCTCATACACTGCTTCACTCTGTAAACCAGTGTCGCTATACAGTCGACCTCCGTTATATTGACCCTGACAGGACTGAGAAAATCGATCGAATTATCCGGCGAGTCAAATTAAATAAACGAAATGCAGAGAAAAGCGCAAACCATACCACTGATTCATTTGGCAGTATTTGCCCGATTCTAGCAAAGCCGTAAGGGTTTCTACTTGCGTAACTGTCGGAAGTACAAAACTAACATAGAAATGACACGAATGATCCTAAACAAAGTAGAAATATAAGGGGCATCCTATTTTTTAGCAACCAAAATGGGCAATGGCCTAACATTTGTTGCACCACAGTAACCAGTTTTATAGAAGTCAGCTTTGCCGCATGATTTTTAAAGTCAGCTTCGCCGCATATAGTTGTGTTATGTAAAGCATACAATTGCGGCAAAAGAAGTTCTTTATTTTTGTCTGTTTGCACCACACAGACAATCTTTGTCCCAACTTATTTGAGAAAAAAAGAAAAGGTGGGTGTTAAAAATTGGGCAAATGCCATAATCAGACATTGTGAGCTACAGTTATTGCTTAAAGATCCTCCTAGGGCAGGCCAAAAGTAAGCGTTTTCAAAGCGGGACTTGTGTGTTAACTGTCCCCTAAGCGCTGCTGAGGCATACATTCCCAATAAAGGTGTTGCTATTGGGGTGACTATAAGGGTCAGTGAGCGCATGCTAACTGTTCAATTTATTCAGCAAAGGCGCATTTTAGGATGGAAATAATTAAAGTTCTGGCCTATATAAATGGATGCGCACCGGACAGGACTTTCGGTCAGGATCGAATTAACCAAACTTGAATTAAAGGTAGTCTAGTGTATTTCTCTAGCGAATATTCCACTAATATGCAGCAGTGAAAGTCAGCTAGGGTATGCTAAATACTTTTCAGTCTACTAAATATATGTTAAGAAAGATTTCAACAAGGTTAACTATGACAACAGGGGGCAGCGGTGGCGTAGAGGTAGAGTATCCGCCTCGTGTGCAAGAGGACCATGGTTCGAATCTCGGTGCCGGGGAATTTTCCACTGGATTAAAAGAAAAACCCGCGTGTTGATAAAAGTGCATAAACAGGCCTGGAGTGCAGCCTGATCCCGGTGACCAGAACCGGTAACGCACTCCCTCACCAGAGCAGGGTTGGCCACCCTGGTGATATACCTGGCCACAATCTCCTATATGAATACAACAATCAAACCCCGGCCCTCAGCCTCCAGCGGCTGCAAAGCAACTGACCACGGCAGCGGTCAGACCTGTGACGCAGCAAAGGGTGCTAAGAATCTCTGGATCCGGACAGGCCGCCATTGTAACTGAACCTGGCAATGTTTAACGCTAGAACATTATGTAGTGAGGCGTGTCTAGCAGTGCTATTGGAGGAATTAGAGGGCAGTACATGGGATATAATTGGGCTATGTGAAGTTAGGAGGACAAATGAAGCATATACAGTGCTAAAAAGCGAGCACGTCCTGTGCTACCGGGGCTTAGCAGAGAGACGAGAACTAGAAGTCGGATTTCTGATTAATCAGGATATAGCTGGTAGCGTACAGGAATTCTATAGCATTAACGAGAGGGTGGCAGGCCTTGGCAGGTCTTCACACTATCAATCAGGTGATATAGAAATGTGCGGAATTTAACCAACCCTTATATATAGCTTTCATTGATTAAGAGAAAGCATTTGATTCAGTCGAAACCTCAGCAGTCATGGAGGCATTACGGAATCAGGGTGTAGACGAGCCGTACGCAAAAATACTGAAAAATACCTATAGCGGCTCCACAGCCACCGTAGTCCTCCATAAAGAAAGCAACAAAATCCCAACAAAGAAAGGCGCCAGGCAGGGAGATACGATCTCTCCAATGCTATTCACAGCGTGTTTACAGGAGGTACTATTCAGAGACCTGGATTGGGAAGAATTGGGGATAAAAGTTGATGGAGAATACCTTAGTAACTTGCGATTCGCTGATGATATTGCCTTGCTTAGTAACTCAGGGGACCAATTACAACACTTGCTCACTGACATGGAGAGGCACAGCAGAGGGGTGGGTCTAAAAATTAATCTGCAGAAAACTAAAGTAATGTTTGACAGTCTCGGAAGAGAACAGCAGTTTATGATAGGTAGCGAGGCACTGGAAGTGTTAAGAAAATACATCTGCTTAGGGCAGGTAGTGACCGCGGATCCGGATCATGAGACTGAAATAATCAGAAGAATAAGAATGGGCTGGGGTGTGTTTGGCAGGCATTCTCAGATCATGAACAGCAGGTTGCCATTATCCCTCAATAGAAAAGTACTCATGTACGGGGCAGAAACCTGAAGGCTTATGAAAAGGGTTCTTCTTAAATCGAGGATGACGCAACGAGCTATGGAAAGAAGAATGATGGGTGTAACGTTAAGGGATAAGAAAAGAGCAGATCTGGTGAGGGAACAAACGCGAGTTAATGACATCTTAATTGAAATCAAGAAAAGGAAATGGGCATGGGCAGGACATGTAATGAGGAGGGAAGATAAGATTCCAAGGGTAGGGAAGCGTAGTTGGGGGTGGCAGAAAGTTAGATGGGCGGATGAGATTAAGAAGTTTGCAGGGACAACATGGCCACAATTAGTATGTGACCGGGGTAGTTGGAGAAGTATGGGAGAGGCCTTTGCCCTGCAGTGGGCGTAACCAGGCCGATGATGATGAACCATGACAAACAGGAATTTTCGAGTAGTAGAGGTATCAATTATAATTAATTATAATTTATAGTTGTTAAGGGAATGTGGTGGATACTATAAAAAAACATACAAGGCATGTAAATATCTATGTGTATGTTTACAATGTCACATTTGCAGGCAACAAGGGCATTATCAAATACTTTTCGTAAGTCATTATGTTAATAAAGAAATCAAATGGGCCAAGTGAATGGACAGACATTTCATTGTAATGTCTAGATCATCAAAAAATAAGCGCTGAAAATCATTTCTAGGAAACAATTCAGCAAAATAAAAAAATAAGAATCTGCTAGAATGATTATATGTTGCTTTGAATGCTTCAAAGATTGCTGGAAAAACTTAATTCAGAATTTGCTTTCAAAAGCCTGCTATGCATTTAATGTGCAATATCCGCACCAAAAAAGCCAGAAATCTGCTTGATATGACAGAATATTTGCTAAAATGGCAGCATTTCTGTTGACTTGCTTATGGTACTTGGGAGAAAGAATGCTTTGCATGGGAGGTGGAGAATGAAGCGCCCCTACAGCTAAGGAGCCTCCTGTGGTCATTTTGGGCACGTGCCAAGATTTCCAATGTATTGTACGTAAAATTTGCTTTCATGATGGATCATGCGCACACGCACTAAACCAAAACATTACCTTGCTAGCAAGCATCCGTCGTGGACAGTCTCCGCACATCACATAAAAATAAAGCCACGCATAGCAGTATTTGGACATGTGCCATTAGATTTATATGTACGTAAACTAAATGCTACTTCAATCAGAGGAATAGGGAAAAATTAATGGTGAACTCCAGCATTCCATTAGAATGAACTTTTGTTGTTCCGTAGGAGAGATTGCATGCTCTACTACTGACTCAGTGCATAAGTGCACGCTTCGACGGCTCACTTGGAGCAGCTTCCATGAACAAATCACTTCTCGATCCTCTTGAGATGCCAGATTTGAGATTCCACGCAGTGGGATGCAACTGCTATCACAATGCGCAGTAATGTTGGCCTTCTCTTTTACTACATTACAAAGCACAGCCGCACAACCATGTGTGTTTTCATGCCATGCGCACTTTTTTCTGTAGCCACTTAACTAATTTTCAATGACAACATTGCCCAGGCACCAGTCTAAGCATTTTGTATGTGAGCGACAAGTTTCAAAGTGAGTGAATCGTGGAAGTTCCCATAGCACATATTTGTTATAACAGTAACTTGAATTCGCCAACCACTGGCATGGGGGCATACAGTGTGTTTTCCATGCCAGCTTAGCAGTGCAACTAGTGCTTTTCCACTGATGCAAAGCATAGACTGATGGTCAACCAATGAAATTTACCTTATACGAATAGACAGCACTTTTAAACTCCTGTTAAATAATAATAAAGTATATACTACCCAAGATTTTAAAAATGCAATAGCATGAAGCATTTCAATGGCACAAAAACTATAGGACTGAAAGGCCATGCCAATGGCAGAAAAAGTCCACTGTACTATGCATACACTTGTTTCATTGAGTCGCACATGCTACGTCTTAATGGCTATTCTGACAATCATCTAAAATCCATTCTTTAAGCACATGAAAAACTGATGAGAAAAAAATAAAATGCATGGAGCATAAATGCAGGGCACAAAAGTGCTTGCATCACCGCAGTGGGCATCACGACAAGCAAACAGTCTTCAAGTGAACCTTTGAGGAAAGTAAAGAATGCACGAAATCACAAAACCAAAGAATGCTTCCATAGAGGAAGAGACTAAACAGACATAGTAAGCATACTACTTGATGCTCTAAAAACCAACTGGGCTCTTGTGCGCTTAGCAGGAAAGCTTTGAAAGCTTTCCTTATGGGGAGCCTGGCAAATTAAACGCCACATAAAACATGGTTGTTGGTATCACAGTATATCAGCAGGAACACTACTCTCGCACCTCCAAGGAATAGAGAGAAAAAAAAGGTCAGTCAGCACCAACAAAGCAGTCCACTGTGTTAACTGATGCTGTAAGGCACACCGTTAAATGCTGTCAGTGGCAGTAAGACCTTGCATCCTTTGAGCCCTCTAGTGGATCGTCGTCAAGAAGTTCATCGCTAGGAACCAGCACAGCCGCTGAGCCCCCAAGAGGAGTGGCCGGCTGATGTGCCCACGGCTGCACTTCCGCCGTGCCGAATGCCAAGAATACCACGGCTCCAAAGGTGCACACCGCAGCAGCAATGTAAAACACGGCATTCCACCGGGCAATGGTCTCCTGCGGTTTGCACAAAAAGAAAAGAAAAATGAAATCGCTGTGTTTGCAATCTATGTAACATCTTCAATAAAGCATGATGTGCGCATGAAGCTGATATGCAAGGATCAACCATGTTGCCACAGAATGCAGTGCTTTTAAACTTCAATGAAGACTAGACGCACGGGACACTGATCCGATACAATGGAAGAGCTAGCAGGTCTACTCTACTGTGAAAGCTTAATGGTACAGCAATAAAGTTATGATCTTCAACATCCCTTATCTCTACTTCTAATTTCTTACTATCACTTGGCGACCACATGGACGTTCTCTTAAAAAAAAAGATACAGAACAGAATATTGGCGAGAAAGATAAGGAGAACCACGGAGCTAATTTTGGATGGCATAACAGAACATTGTGTCACTTAAAGATACAATTAAGCAAGTATCCTGAAATTAACAAAAAAGAAAACAGAAGTGAAAAAAATATATATTTTCATTTGAAGCTAAGTTGAAGCGAATATTAATTAGTGTCAAATAATTTTAAAGTGAATAGTTCCAATGATTGTGAGATTTGTAGATAAGCTTAACATAAGAGCCATATGTTGACAAATCTAAGAAAACTTGGTTCTCTACATGAAAAAAAGGAAACAAGTTCATTTCTGGAGTAAGTTTATTTTCAAAAAGCCGTTATTCAGATATTTTCACAGCAGTGCGAGACCTGCGCTGCCATTAAACCACATTTAGGCCAAAGATCTCCATTATCAGCATCGCCGAAAGATGGGAAACAGAGCTGCTTTGCGAAAGATATGGCGTGGATAATTCATGCACCTGCAAATGGAGACTTTCTACAAATATGGGCATTGTATGCAGTTATTTAAAAGGAATATATGTGCAAATTTTTATTAAATTTTTTTTCCAGGTGTTGTAATTGGAGGTGCGGCTTCTACAAAAAAAATGCACATATTTAGTTTGTTTCAAGTATTTCAAATACTTTGAATACTTAAATCCAATACAGAGTGAATATCAAATATTATAATATTTGATCAAGTATTCCAAAACATTGGATATTAGAACAAGCCCAGCTATCAGTATCGCTCACACAGCGAACGCCTCAAGATCAAGGCTAAAGAAATTTTGACAGTCATGAGGCACCATTACAAAATGGACAGCATATATAAAGTCTGCTAATATGTGTAGGACCATTGCCGTCCCAATAATTATAGCGCTACAGGTTTTATCAGCAGTTAGCGGGAAGCCGTAGCCACAGTCACGTCGGGTTGAGCGCACAGTAGCCGAGTAGACCCAGCCAAACCCGAGCGCGAGCTGCAGCGCCGAGGTGTCCGTCCTCTTCCTCTTCAGCGGACAAGCAGCAGGAGCAATGCTCGAGCTCTTCTTCATTACAATAGTCATAATTTCAATAAAAACACTGCATCTTAAAACTTCAGGAGAATCTCGCCAACAGTCTTCCAGGTAAACAAAGATAGGCACAGCTAGATACCTCCGTGCACGAACACAGAGTCATAATGTGGTGTGATTCAGTTTGATTGGCTGAAACATTACTGGATATCCATGCTTACTCACATTGCTTTCTGTCAGGTAGCCAACCACAAGAGGTGCGAAAATTCCAGCAGTATTGGAAATGCAGTTTGTGAGTCCCATGACAGCACCTAAATATAGAAAGAAAATGTTATGACAACTGAACTCTTTTTATTCTCTGAATGTGCTTACTAATTATGTTAAGCTTCGTTGACTCTGATATCAGCATAATAATGCGTTTACGACCCAGCAAGAAGTGGAATGTAAGCAAAAAATGCGAATTAGTCTATTAATTCATTAAAATCAGCACTCTATGCATGCAGCATTAAAGGAGTTCTGCACCACTCTTTAAACATAGTAAACTCACCTGCTTAGTCACTAGATAATACCACTATGAGCATCTGCACCTCATACTGTTGCTGTACTCACAGCTGGGAGCCAGCACACAGTTTCGTTGGAAAGGCCACCTGCTCTCCCTTCAACTTCCTGAAATACCCCACTTCATGCATATTCCAGTGCACATTTCACATGACAGCCATTGGTCAGATTTTCCCAGATATTATAACTAAGCACTATCCATGGCCAAAGGAGAAACTGAAAAAGTTTCATCACTGATAGTGTGGTGGTGCCATCAGGTGGCAAAGAATGATACCACTTTGCTGTATCTATCAGGCAAGGAGGATTTGGATCAGGCAAGGAAGATTTGGAACAGGCAAGGAGGATTTGGATCAGGCAATGCAACAGCTGTGCCACACAATCTTGGGGTTGTGCATGAAGATATGCAGAACATGGCATGACCTGGGCATGGTGGCAAAGCTTTGAGCGCAGTCTGAATGAAAAAAAAAGGAGCGAGGGGAAAGCCATTACATTGTGGCAACAGAAACACCTGATTGCTGATAACTCCTTTCAAACGGCATATTAAGGAACTTTTTTTTTGCGAGTGATTCATAAGGGGATGCCCATTAATACTAGCCACATTCTACACCTTTCATATGAAATGTTGCAGGGCCCCTACTGAAGAAACGTCTGTTTGAAAACAACTGCACTAAGGCACCACAGCATGAAAATAGTTTTTTGTAAGACGGCAAACTGTGAGATTCTTCGGCCACACAAGTAACATCGGCTGTCAAAAAAAAAAAAAGAAAATGCTTCACTTGCCAGCAAAATCAGGTGCAAGGTCAATAGGCAGGACAGCATCACCACCATAGAGGATGCCAGCACACGTGTTGGAGAGCAGAAGCGCCACATAGGCGGCCACCCAATTGCACCGGGCAAACGTCACTCCAACCAGTCCGGCACTTACTGCAGCAAGGCCTGCAAGGACAAAGAAGGTTCAGAATACAATAGGAATTTCCATTAGCTCTGCTAATGATTCCAAGAGCGAGCAGATAACCTCGGGGAGGCTGCACTCTACGTTGATGATTGCCCACGCAGACAGTCAAACACACAAATAATTTTGTGTGTCATCAGTGTCAGTGATGATAAAATAAGTATTAACAAGCTCAGTCAACTATATCCACCCTATCGTAGCTAAATTTTAAAAAGAGACAAATTGGTTTATGTTGCTCTACATTCAATGTTAAGTAATTTGTTGTAATTGCACTGCATTTTTCCCCATTATTTTTTTTTCTTCATTGGTGGTCCATGTGAAGTGTCCTTGCCATTTCTATTGCACAGACATTACTACAGTCAAGCCTTGATATAATGAATCACATGGGAACACCAAAAATCGTTCGTTATCTTGAAATATTGTTGTAATGAGAAACTTGAGGTTATAAGCCAGTGGACAAACCTACGAATGAAAATGACGTACCTTGGCAGTAGACGCATGTGCTGACAAGCATATTCTCAAATAAAAATGTTTCACTCACTTCAAAGCTGCTTTATTTGAAGAAATCAGTGATTTGATAAGACTAATTGATAATTGGACAATAATGCTATGTTAGATCTGTTTAAAATCATTTAACTTTTCTAATGTCTTTAAATGTCATCCTTAATTTAGTGCGACATTTATGCCGTGCTACCGGCTCCTTGCATTCGATGCACATGGCCTCCGAGACTGAGTGTCAACTATCGGAGGCCAGGCAATAACTTGCACAGGCGAGATTTGTCGACGTTTTAAAACGTTTGGTGGGGCTTAACAAAAGTAGAGTCCCTTCACATAATTTTCATGCACTTTTTTTCTGCTATACATCAGTTGATTGCTGAATATACTGTACCTTGTTTTTCAATTACTTTTCAAAGTTGGAAACAAAGTAGTCTACAAAACTCAGAATCTGCAACACGGAAGGTTTGGGTGCACGTACATTCTTTCGCTTCGCCCACTGCTTGTGCATTTCGTTGCATTGAAAAAATTTACATTTCATGCGCAAATATCCATTTTATGAAGTAGCAACGATTGATCGATGTGCAACACAAGAATGGGACGTCTTGTGGACGTCCACTACCTGTGAATTGATGGTACAGCACGATATAGTCGCACCAACTACGTAGCATCGCCCATGTCAAAATCATACAAGGGCGCATACAATGCGAAAGTTATCGGGGGACTGCAATGCACGTCTAAAGTACAAACTTTATAGATGTTCCATGGACGTCTAAAACTTTGTGCGATGTACGTCTGAGGTAATGTTCTTAGAGATGTTCTATAGACATCCAAAATTTTTTCTGCTGTACATCTGATCAATTAACTAAATAGATGTTCAGTGGACATCCAAAACTTTGATGCCATTATAAGTCCCGTATATGTATGTGCCTGTAAAGGACATCCATAGGACATCCCATTTTTTGCTGGATGTATGGATAAATCCGGTACATCTATTGGATGTTTGTGGCTATCTGGGTCCCTGCTGCAGACTGTGATCGTATACATTTTCCAGCCTCTAGATCCCATGTCAACAAGAAAAGGCGTGAGGCAGGCCCAATCAAGAACAATATATAGCTACCCGTCACATGTAAAAACGATGGCTCACACAGTTTATTATTCCGGTACAAGCAATTGGCCTCCTGGGTCGTCACATGCCGCATTTACAGCTATGACCACCAAACCTACTGTGATAACCATCTTTACCTATCTGTTTTACAGCACGTGGTGCATAGTGCCGTGCATGCCTTTAGTAGGCGATAATCCAAATGCGTCGCTGTTACCTGCTGCAGGCAGCGCAATGTGGGCATGGCGGTTCATTTCGGCAGCATCTGGCGATGCACCACCAGCTCGATTTTGACAGTTTCCTGTCGCCCTCTTAGAACCCAACGCAATAGGAAAAGAACAAAATGCGTCTCGGGCCGCCGGAGCACCACCAGCTCGACGTGCATCAGCGTTTCGTGCCGGAACGAATCGTGCGACACTTTGCATTACGTAGATGTAAACGTAGATGTCATGTTGAGTCTATCGAATGTTTTTCGTTACTTCGGATCATATGTTTATCATATGGTTTTTCCAAAACGTATGAACAAGGTTCTACATTTTGATAAAGAAAAGTTTGAAGTGAACTTGTACCAAAGAAGCTTCTAATACAGTAACAAAAGTTATTATGGGCTAAGAAAGACTAAAGAACAGTCCTGCCTATTATATGACGGACTGTTGCACGCTTTTGATGCAATAAAAGATTTAGCTCTATCCTGACTGGTTTAGTATAACAAGGATCCAATGTAATGTAACAGCAACAATTATGAAACCAAGTGCACAACAATGGTCGTCAACATACCTGCACACTCGAAAGTCTTTCTTATGGCGGTTACACCAAGGACTTGCTTTTTGTGAAGCTTGTCAGCCATGAAGCCACAAAGGATTCCAACAAGTGCTTGGCCCAAGTATATGCTGGCATTCATGAAACCGTCCTGAAAGATGAAGTTCTAATATGTAACACACTTTAAGTGGACACTAAAGGAAAATATTAAGCTGAGTTATATCGATAGGTTATTTCTCTAAAAGTCTACCATGCTTTTCTTTGCGCTGACATGATGACCTTGTTGCACATAAAATTGTCACTAGGCTGCTGCCCCTCAATATGAATTACCTGCGCCAAAACAGATGAGATTATGTAATCTCCACCATGACCTCCCTTTCTGCTGCTTTCTGTGCACCAGCCAGTGCTGACAACATAAGAGGTAGCCCCGTAAAATCATGGGTGGCCCCATGGAAATTTCCCATTTTCACAATTTTCGCTTTTACAAAAGCTTTGCTCCATTACAAATGATGAATTCATTATTATAGAAGCCTAATCTTTGAATCTAGCTCGATTAGATATTTTTCTTTAGTGTACCTTTAAGCCAGACTATGAATTATTTCCTTATGTGTGTTTTTCTGTATCGATGCATCGGAAATGTATGAAGCTGTTTAAGAAAAAACAGTGAATGTTTTTCGTAAAATTTGCACCGTGCATTTTGCATAATTCTATAAACCTATAAACCTTCTCTAATAGCGATTGACTATTCATAGCAAGTCTTCCATTCTAAGAAAGTGTCTTAGAACTCAGTTTCTAAGATACAACACAGTTCTCTCATAAAATTCTCCTGTATGCCCTTTACACTACGCAATCAACGGCTATTGAAGGTTATTTGAAATCTGGGAAAACTGGAAAATTTACAGATTAAACAACGTCGCCTCTTGTTTTCTGTTGTATTCTTCTGCATAAAGTTTTTGACTCCATTTTCACTGGAAAGCAGTGCCTCTGACTTAACTTAACTCACTGGATCCAAATTTTGCATTGGCAGGAAATCCCCCAATTTCCCAGTTATAACTGCATGGCATGACGCAACGCTAACTTCCATTCATCCAGATGTTCAGGCTACAGTTTGCAAAAATCACAGCACAAACATCTTTGACATGGTTGTCGTTAAGGGTGTGTGAATACCGAATAGTAGGTTTCTGATAGCATATTGAATCGAGTCAAGAAAAAAAAACGCCGAATATCAAATCGAATATCAGAATACTTCTCACAAAATTTAAAGCTTACAAACTTTTAGCAAGAAAATGTGATGCTGCAGATGCTATGAGGTCTCCTACCATTGCATAACAAGAAAGGAGCAAGTTATCGGTAGCTCAAGTACACAGAAATCAAGTTATACAGTAAGGTCTCTTATTAAAGAGGACACCAAATTAGTATGCCAGTACTGATTACAGCTCAGTTCTAGTATATGAAGGTCTTGAAAATGTTTTTCATTAATGGAATTTCTGTTGTATAGAATAAAGTGCCTTTTTTTTTTCTCTGAAACTAATGAATAATTGATGTTCTGTTGTACTGAATACCAATGAGGTTCTCAGTTTAATAGTGGACTTGTGTTTTACGGCAATCTTTTATTTATTACATAGAAAGGTTTGCTTTCTAGTTTTTCTCCAAAATACAGAAGGGCTATCCCAACTTTACAGCAGGGAGGTTATCATAAGGCCAGTTTGCTAGGCAGAGGAAAGGACCACAAACCACATGACTCGTTAACCACCGATTCTGAAATATGGAGGGTCACAGCAGCGCCCATTTTTTGTTCACCCTGTGTCCGAGCAAATGCATGCAACCAGGTCATGACACTTCCATGACCACCATATAAATACAAAGCTAGTCTTGTGACAGTTGGCCCGAAGCTACAAAAAGAGACAATATGTGTCTTTACGAACGGCGTTGGGAACTAGAGGCTGCCATATGGCATGTCACAAAGATGGTGGCCGTGAACAACTCTGTTGCCATATCAGGCATTCACGAGGCAATAAGTTGGATTTCCGAGTGCTACACAGCTGCTGCGTATAGATCTGATTTGATTCGGCACCAAACCGCAACTTTAGCCGCAGGCGCCTGATGAAGCAGCGACGATTAGGCCCAATGGCCTAGGCAGTGCGGCTGTGATGAAAATTTGCTGTTGGCTGATGTGGCAACAGGCCGCAAGTCATTGCGGAATGCTTGCCGCTGTATGTTGGTACGGGTGGCTGATCAGTGATAGGTCCTGAGATCACACGTGCGGGTTAGATTGACAGCTGTTGAAGCGGCATGAAGTCCATCGCTGCCTAGCCAACATGATCTGCGTGCCTACTAGTGGCCAATCAGCCTAATCTTCGCACACGCTGTCTTTTGTCGCGTGTCTCTCTGTCCAAGTCACGTTACCATACTGATCGGTCCTGTCAACCAAGACAGACCTTGCACCAACAGATTCACAGATGTGCCTCGGCCGACACAGCTCCATTCTGTGAATCGCAGCGTTTCGGTGCTGTGTGTGCGATCCCTGCATCGGGCCAACATCGAAGAGCATTCGCAGTGCCCAAAGTCCGCTGTTATGTCAGGCGGGATGATCCTTTTCCACAGAAAATGAAGTTAAACGCTTGCTTGGGCAGCACCAAGTACGACAGACATCGCGGCACAGACGTGACATGCAGCCATGGATGGGTCGCTACACTGAATAATACTGAATATTCAAAAAATCTAACAGTAGATATTCAATTTGCAAAGTGAATTATTTGAACATTCATTATTCGATTTGATTCAGCAATATTCAAGAATTCACACACCCCTAATTGTCATCAAGGCACGGCTTGAATATTGACTGAGGCTTTGCCTTCATTAAAGTCATTAAATCATCAATGACATTTGTTTCAGCTCACAGAGTCACCACAAGATGAGCAACTGATGCACCTCTATTGAAATACATTCTAAATCTTTAACAAAACTTTGCACTAAAGCACCCTTCATCCATTTCTTTCAGTCTGATTTCACATGAAATTGAACTAATGCTTTCTTGCAGCTGATTTTCCATAGTAGTGTTTCCTACATGTTCACTTCTATAGTTGTGCTTCAGTGACCAATAATTAAAATTCTGTAACTGGAGGTTAACAAAGAAACTTGAGAAAAAGTTAAAGATTGCACAGTGAGCGATTTATCAAGAAATTATAGGTCTAACATCAAGAGACAGGAAGACAGCAGATTGGAGAACAAATGGGGACAGACAATATTCCAGTTGGCATTGAGAGGAAGAAATGGTCATGTAAAACGTAAGGCAGATAACCGGTAGTAGTAGTAGTCTACCAGAGTTACAGAATGGTCGCTAAGAGCAGGGAAGTGTAGTTGGAGATGGCAGAGAAATACATGGTGTGATGAACTAGAAAATCGACCGGCATAACATAGAGTCACCTGGTACGCAAGAGAGGGGCAATCAAAGATTACTGAGAGAGGCCTCCATCTTGCCAGTGGACATAAATAGGCTAATGATGATCACCGCAATAAAGTTTGTACGCTTCGCCACACGGCGTAGCTGTAAGGCGGCGAAGCTAACTTAAAAAACAGAAATTTTCGGGGGTTTGAATATTTTGAATAGTAAAAGTGTCTTTTGAATCAAATCGGATACTAACTAATTTGAATTGAATATTCGATTTCGAATCTTCACACGCCACTACTGATAATTCTACTGGCAGGATTTTAACGCTATTTCAGACGTGGCTGTGGCAATTTGAGCCTTTGAGAGCAGTTAAAGGGATGCATTTGTATTTTCAGACTGCCTAATTTTTCGGTCATTAACTGCACCCGTTACAAAAATCACCACTTGGTTATCATCATCATCACTTTCTCATGCGAAAAGTCACAGTGCTCCCTGCTTTTGGTTGCATTTTGGTTTTTGTATGCATGTGTTAGGCTGTTTCAGCCGCTCGTCCCGAGCACGCCACGCCACAGAGGAAATGCCAGCAATGCGCTTACAATGTTACGTAAAAGTTATTCAGATGCCAATCACAGTTACCCACCGATGCTGCCAGCTGAAGTAGCTTAATTTTTTTACAATGCATCGGATGATGAGGTTTCCAATGGCAAGTGAAGTGCAATAAATATTGGTTTATTGCACCTAAGAGGAGTGTTAGTAGAATTGGTAGAGTAGTAGAGTGGTAGAGCTTTTTTCATTTGCGACTCATAAAAATTTCGTTGATGAATACTTAGTGTCCTGAAATGATTAAGTTCGGCAGCAAATAGAAGACATTTGGTGAATGTCTTCTACTTTTCCTGGTATTTCCACTGAATGCTAAAAAATTTGGGGAGTAAAGGAAAACTATACAATACTATACATAACATCAACAGAACGACAACAGGGTAAATTGGGCACGTGCGCACATGACTTTTATGGGATTAGGAGGCATGAATGCAGTCAGGCAAGCTGTGTAATATGTGGAATGGATAATCTACAATCTGTTGGAGTAAAGTCACATATAAGAAAAATATACAGCATTTGCATAAATGTAACTATTCAGCCCTCCACCCAACTTATTTATTTTATATTTGGAAATGTTATTAGCCTGATAAAGCACCTGTGTTATTTTCAGTCGTGCCCCAGATGTATGTGTTTTATTACTTTCATTTCTTTATTTAATTTTGTCCATCACAGTAATTCAGAGAGCTTGGTGGAAAAGCCAACTTTTCAATAGTAGTGATATCAAATCTGCAAATAGCGAATGGGGATGGGGAATTGGCACACAGAAATATAATTGCAGTAGGAATGCTAATCTATTTGGTTAATGGTGGTGTGGTGGCAGTGCTCTTGATGATGACATGTAGAGATAAATGTCATTTTACTGCATAGTGCATGCAACAAATTGAAAGACAGATTGTTAGTGGCACATACCTTTTGAATATCGAAGTGCAGTACATTGGACAAGTAGCTTGGAAGCTCCGTGAGCAAAGTATAAAAGCTCCAGCTTGCACAAAACTTAACTAGAGCACAAAGCCACACACCCCTTGATGTCAGTATGCTGAGCCAAGGCACCGGCTGTAATTAAAAAAAATAATAATTCATTAGCTCAACAGAAAAACAACTGACATTGGCCGTGCACACATACGGCACAAAGTGCACTGGTGCACTTGATGATACAGACGTGCGTGGCCTGACACTCACAGTTTACGTTCCTTGAACGTGAAGTATTGTCTACCACCAGTAAAATTCATATGCTCTTCTGGTGCGACAATGCTGCGGACAACTAGCAAAATAGCAGAACTTTACAAAAGAAGCCTTATGTGAGTCATGCCTGAATTGCAAGAAACAAATTTCTTATGCACTTTCACCGTGGGCATTGACCAGCGCCTTCACAGTGGTGTCAAGAGCATTACGATGCCAGGTCATGTTAGATCGATGCAAAGAGCCACCCATACAAAGTACAGTTCAAACTCAATATAATGAAGTCGGTAAAATCGGCAAATTTGCTTTGTTATAACAAAATTTCGCAATATTGAAATTCGACCTTTTATGCAAATAAGAGAGATGCTGATGGATTTTTTCAGGTGGAAGGTGCTGCAAGAGTTTCTGAATTATCAGCTAATTGGCAAAAAACAAACTTGGCTGAGAAAAAAAATCTTTCTGTCGAATTTGAGTGTTGGCGATGAAAGATATGGTCTTATGCCATGTTGATGATACCTTCACATTGGCCAGTCAGGCTTTCATGTCCACTCCCCCTTAGCAGCTCATAGTGTCACCCGCAGCACGACAACATTATCATTAAAAGTGTAGGGAGCGAATGCTTTGATTACCTCTAGCTTCAACGTGTCTCTGAAACCCAAGAGTATGCGACCTCTGGCACTAAACGTGCAGGAGGACAGCGCACATAGTGCCATGCGATCTCATCTCACCCCGTCTTTGCACACACAGCAGATTACCTCTAAAACAGGGCGCATGGGCTGTCTATGCGCTCAGTCACGCCAACAGCCATGCGCAGCTATGGTCGAGCTAGGAAAGGAGGCGCTCACCAACCTGACCCCTCCGCCCCCCTCGCACATTTTTGATTGCATTACCCCAAGCTTTCTCCTCTCCCCCTTTCCCCTTGCCCGCATGGGAAGACAGTGCTCGCCAAACCACCATCCTTCTCGGCTCACCCTCGCATGCTTTCACTCACATTGAAAGTATACAGTGTATGGGAAGTGATAGAATCTTATAGCACTTGGACTTGATATGGAGCAAGACATTACTTTGCTTCGGTAATTGCTCCTATTCATGCAGTGCACAATTTGAGATGTGCGTTTGCAAGCAGCCACTTCTACTTCAACTAATTTACCATCTGCACCTGCCAAAGCTTCTGCTTATTGCCTCTATATTTCTGCACAGCAGCAGTGACATTTCCTTATACTAAAAACGTGCATAAACACACTTGGTTATACTGAGGTTCAAAATACATGGTGTTCTATTCACAAGTTATCAAAAGTTGAATACTTCATTATATTGAGAATTTCATTATATTGAAGTTCGTTATATCAAAGCGTAACTGTACCAGAGCTAGCCAACGCTGAAAGCAGCTCACAAGGCAGGAGGAAAGCAAAAGCACTGACCATGGTCTCTGGGATGCCGGAACGCACAGTTCACAAAACGTATGATCTCGTAGACCATGTGCAAACAAAGACCAAGCAGTTTGCTAAACTTGAAAAATTACAAGAAGCGCTTATAAAGAGAAAGTTAGTGTTGACCTTGTGTCAAATTTACATAAAAGCCACAAGTCGAAATTAAAATGTTGAGATGACAGAGTCAGATGATATGGTAGCAAACTTAATATATGCAGAAGCAGAGCATATGTTCCGGTCAAGAGACAACAACAAAACTATCACACATTTCCGCCAGTCAATACCCGTGCCAAAGATGTGTTGGAAATTTGTTGTTTGTGATTTGCATGCTATAATGCCTCCAAACAAGCACTCTATCGTTTAGTATGAGCTGCAATGCATGAGCACGTGGCAAAACGCTCTCCCAGGTTGGATAGCAGCACCGATTTGCACCATGGATGCGTTGTCACAGTGGTTTCTGCTTTACCACTCAGGGCCGACAGTTGCTCTCTCTCTCTCTGTCCCTGTGTACAATAGCAATGCACACAATATAAACCTTGCTGCAAACTCACTGTCTCTTATCTGTGATATTTACCGGTTGACGTGCTTATAACAATGAATAACGCATAGGTCGCACAATATGTGACCACTATCTGTCCTTATCATTTTCGTGAGATAAAGATTGTGTGCACTAAACTGGGAGTGAGGGCTAAATAAAGCAAGGGGCCAACTTCGAAATAAGAGCACCAGAACCCTCTCCCTTTATATCAAGAAAACAGCACCGACCGGTGCCCTTATCCATCTTGGTAGAGTGCTTTGCCATGCGCTTGTACACTGTTGCTCATATTGAGCGCGATACTACACATGCAAATGTTGTTGATGTGCTCTCAACAACACTAGACCCCTTAACAGAAGCAAGACTTCAGAGAGTTTTAGATTAGGGGGACCTAAGCGTTGGGGTCCGCTAGTGCTTGGGGTCATAGAGGTCTACTGTGCATGCGTAGACCTCTATGTAAGGGTATGTGCATGCGCGGTATGTGCAAGTGCTAGGGGGCCACAACGCTTGCGTCCCCCTAATGCAAAACTCTCTTTTGTTAAAACAGCCTGTGCAGTTCCTTGCAGACTTTCACATATAATAGCAGCAGAAGAAACACTCATCAATAGCAATGATGCAGAAACATGTACGCGTCTATCTTGTAACCACATTTTTACATTTGCATCCTGCTCCTGGCATCAAATAATGTTGCCTTTCATTAAATGGGAGTGCAAATCATTAGCAGGAATAAAAGTCATCATCACCACCACATTTTCAGGAGAAAAATGCATAAAGCTAACGCAGGCTTTACTTCGTTATGTGGATATATGAGTGTCACGAACAGTACTCTAGTCACCTTGTGCTCTGAGAACTTGGCGTCCCGAGAATGAACTATATAGATGCGTTCCTCCATTGAGATGAACTTGTGTTTTTCAGGACTGCCAGAAGCTAGAAGTATCCAAAATATGGACCATACAACACCCAGGAGTCCTGGAAAAACAAAAATAAGAAAAGAAGGCAGGTGTGAACAGAGACTTCAATGTCGCAAAACCAGGGCACACTTGGTTGCCTAAACCTGAGACAATGTTATTATTAGTAAGGTGGCTTGTTTACCACCACTCAGACAAAATCAAAACCAGCATAAAATTAGTTTAGAACAGAACAGTTTACTTGGAACCAAACAAAATAAGATATATCAACATTACGCATTAAACTCGCAGCATGCAAAGTTGATCAATGGAAGGTGCAGTATATTGACACATTTTGTCCCAACATTCCAAAATCAGTATTTAACAAGTATGCACTGCCTTCCAGAACATCTAAAAAAAAAAAGAAAGAAAGAAAATCCACATGTGGGGCAAGAAATTGTTGAGCACGAAATCTGCAAGAAGTTTAATTTCATTGCGACTTCAGTGCCTAATCTGGAATGTAAGTAAGCGATGGGGTGGTCATGCGGATAAATATCTACTGCATGTTCCAATTGAAAATAACCTTAATTATCTTAATTTAAGAAAGGAGATCACCTTGTTGTACAGAATTATTGTCCTTTTTCTTTAATATCATCTTGTTGTCAATTAATTGAACATATCATTGCTAAGCAAATTAACCAGTTTCCCAAGAAAAACTCCAACTTTAGCGCCTCACCAGCATGGTTTCAGAAAAGGATTCTCAATGGTAAGTCAGCTAATTACGGTGATTCCCTCACTAGCCTCTTCTCTTTACACTAACAGACAATCAGACATGATTCTTTTAGATTTTAGCAAAGCATTTGATCGTGTACCTCATGATTCACTTAGAAAAGATTTTTAAATGCGATGTTTCCACCTAATATTATGCAGTGGATTACCGATTACTTGAACAATCATAAACAGTAGGTTGTGATCAATAGGCAACAATCGGACTGTCTACCAGTGACATCGGGAGTATTGTAAGGTAGTGTACTCGGACTGTCACTTATCCTTTTGTACATTAATGTCTTGTCAATGCAGTTTACTGAAACATTACTATTAGACCATTTGCTGATGATTGTGTTTTGTACAGAGATATAACTTCCCATAACAATCAACTCGAACTTAAAAACAACTTAAACAATATGAAAAAAAAAGCCTTATTTTATGAAACACATACAGAAAAAACCCACTAAGACACATTTATCAGCTAGGTTCGTCAGACTTACACAAGAGCTTACTAACTATGAATAATTGGGAGTCACTATTACTAACTATCCATCCTGGAACATTCATATTGACAATGTGTGTGCATCAGCCTTTGTAAACTCTTACTCTGACACAAATTAAGAAACACGCTGGCTAGTATAAAACGTCTCTGCAACACATTCTTTATGCGGCCTACACTTGAGTATGCATCTGCAGTCTGGGATCCCTATATTGACGTTAACATTAAAAAGCTCGAAAGAATATGGAGAAAAGCAGTTCGATTTATTTTTTCTAAATTCTCGCAGTATGATTCCCTCATGGAACTTATAGCAACAAATGGTATACAGTTACTAGCTTTACAAAGAAAAAAATTGCGCCTCGACTTTCTTTCGGCACTTATTAGTAATAAATTAATCATTGAGCCATCTATATATATTAAACTTTTAACAACTAGACACACCCGGCGCCACCAATCCAGCACTTTAACCCCATATTTCGTACATACTGAAGTGTTCAAGTATTCCTTTTTTCCATGAAATATTAACGATTGGAACTCAATGCCATCCCCAACTGTACCTACCACTGATTGACATGTGTACTTTTATCTTGTGTCTAATCAAGTTCTTTTGTGCACACTCTGCTCGGACCTGCACAAGGCTCGCAGTATTGTTTATATAAAAAAATTTTTAAAAATAAAAAGGGAGGGCATATTGACTGGCGGGCGAGGAGAGAAAGTGTGTTGGTTCTCGGAAGCCTTTTAACCAGAGATTATAGTAGCTTCTTCTACAACCAGAGGTGCAAGCTAACGCTGGTGTGCACGTGTGGTCGGGCCACTAGAGGAGAACGACCTGCAAGTACCTGTGAGGTAAAAGACAGATGGCCAGCCCCCCGCAAAGCCATGCTTGCAGAGCATAGCCGATAGTGGTAGTGTGACCACAGTGCCCAAGAGGCTTCCAATATTGCTGATGCCAGCCATCACACTTCGCTCATTGACGGGAGACCACCGGGCAAGTAGGGCATACATGGATGGGTACGTTACCCCCTGCACAGCAGTTACATCATCGCATAATCAACACACTGAAACGCAATATGTACCATACCTGCAGCTGAAACTCCAGAAGAAAAACGCACAAGAATTAAAGTTTTATGGTTGCCAGTAACAACACTTATCGATGGAGCAAAGCAGTGCGCAGGTCAGTACAACTGCACAAGCTCATTGTAATTTGAAAGCACAGTACTTGCACAGCTGGAACAGTTTTTTAATTCACAACGAATATTCTTCCTCTGGTAAAATTGAACAAACATTTAAAAAATTGCACTCCGGACAGCCATAATTAAGCCTGTTTATGACAGTTAAGGATGGAGGCCCTTTGGGTTGTATCTTTAGGTTGTAATCAAAATCATCATCAAAATCCACAGCAGGACAAAGGCTATATAATGGTCCAATATAAATGCGCAATTTCTTTAACACAGTTAACCTCTGCATCAGTTTTTCTTTTAATTTTTATTGACTAGTTGGTTTTTATTCCCAAATTGCATATGGACTGCATGGGATGCCATAGTAGGGAATCGAATTTGACAAGTTGGAGTTCTTTAATGTTCACCAAAACCTCTATGCACACGCATTTCGAATTCTGCCCCTAAATAATGCACATGCCTGCGGCTAGAATCTAGAGCTATGAAACTGCTCAACAGCTGAATGCGCCAGCCACCAAGCCACCATGTCCTCAGTGTGCTTTCTACTACACTGTACAAGAGAGAGAATTAAAGGATAAGGGGGAGGTCAACCAGGCTAGGCCTGGTTGGCTACCCTGCATTGGAGAAATATGGGAAGGAGGAGACATGTTTATAGCATGTGCACACATAGACACCCAATGAAGTACTTATCATTTAGTTCATCGCATGCGGTCATACAGGCTGGTGCATTTCAAGAAACGCAGCAGCACTTTTGTGACTTTGTGCATCTACGATGCACAAAGCCATGGTCCAGGATCTGCTTTTTTGAAAAATGCCAGTCATCTAGGTGCTCTAAAGCTGTCCACAGGGCAAGTCTCTCATGTTTGTATGATGGGCAGTCACACCGGAGCTGTTTTGTTTCTTCTATTAGGAATGAATAGGCATTCATATAGGAAACAGTTTTACTTGACATGAAGAAGCATTACTGTGTCACCTGTGAGTAAGCAATCTATACAAATGCACCTTCAAGTGTAAGTGCTAAATAAAATAGCACAGATAAGGAAAACATGGAGAGCACACATACATTGAAGCACAAAGATACATACCTTAAAACTCTCGAATTAAATGCAACCAACTTGCAGCTAGAAAGGGTACTCATTTATCCCTCTTTCTTTAACTGCACTTTATGTTATGAGTTAAGTACATTTGCATTGCACTAGTAGCATCTGTAGAGCTGTTTCGCAATAAAATTAGTTTTTTTTTATGATAGCAAAGTTACAAAGATTACTGCCATGCTCTTATTGTACCATAAGTCATATTCGCCCAACATGTCCCTTTTCAGCCGGGGCCTTTGAATCAGCAACAATTCGTATTACTCAAAATAAAAGAACACAAACCCCCATCATCTTTTCCCATGTCAAACATTATTGCACACAGGCAATGTTGCGTGTGGGCGGAGCACATCCCGGGTTGTTTAGTGAAATTTCTATTCATTTCAGGTGCTCTAGGCTACTGAACATTGAGAACTTTATAATTATTTTTTTATTCATAACCTTTCTAACTTTTTAGAGCGACGAATGCCAAGGAACCCCATTAAATAACCTGAAATAAGCTTGTCTCACATACACAGTGAACTGGATACCTTTCACAAAAGCTGTATACCTTCAGTAAGTAGCTGCCACTGGAGAAAGAAGCACACACACACAACACTATAGCGGCATAGCAGTTCTTAGTTACCTCAGCGATTCCTTCCAGAACCCGAAGAACCAGGAATGCAGCAAAGCTAGCTCTTGCGACAACAGCTGTAGCAAGTGTAAGAAGAGAAGTGATAGCAATTCCACTGACAAAGACCCATCCTGGATCGACAACTTCAGAGAGCCAGCCTCCAGGGATTTGTGTCACAATGTAACCATAAAAGAAGGCATTGAGCACATAGCTTTGTGTTTCTTGGTCCCAGAGGAACTCTCCACTCTATGTGAATGAGAAAAAACATGCAAGAAAAAAAAAGGTTCATCAGTACCAGCAACGCCAGGGCTAATGCGATCAAGTGCACATGGCAAACTGTGCCTAAATGCTAGTTTTTTAAAAAAATGAGCAGAAGTATGATAAGTCGCTTTTTCTTTGGGGGGGGGGGGGGGGAAGGTAGGAAGCCAAATTCATAGCACTGTGTTTACAGCACTTTCTATTGTCCCTATTCTTGTGTTCTCATATTTTAGCTCTTAAAGGGCGCCTCACCAGGTTTGGCCATTGCTAACAGACAAGCGTGGCATGGCAACTGTGTCTGTACTGTATCAAACGGCTGGACAATGCAAAAACAGCTAAAATTTCAAACTAAAGCCCACACGCCATTCCTCCTCTCGAGGGAGCCCTGCTTTCAGCCAAAGTGAAGGTAAAACACACACAAATTCCTCTACATAAGACACAGCAACCCACAACGTCAGTGATTATTCCACGAGAGTTCAGTAAATTGCCCAATGCATAACATGTAACACCACCCCTGGAAGTTTACCACGCTGCAAAGAGAAGAGAAGTAAAGGTGGGGCTCATAATGTAAACGTGATGCGATTCCTCAGCTCTGGTATGAGAAGATGCAGGGAACAAATGTCACTTGCGGACGGCTAGCTAACGCAGGAGAGTGTGTCTACGTTGGTAGTGAAGCTTGCCTTCTGGCAGCGCGGCAACGCAGCATTTCAGTTCCTCCTATCTCCTCTGATAATGAAGCAAGTTGAAAAATTATTGCTGTAGCATGTTCCCTAGATGGTGCACGCCCTGCAACTTCAGCACATAACCCAAATTTACAATGGCACCCTGTGAGGGGCCCTTGTAACTTTTGCCATTGTGATCAGCTGGCTAAGTGAACTTACACTGTAGGAACTGTACTAAATTGCACTATAGGTACTAAATTTAGGGCCCTTGGTTCATTTCTGGCATAACACAATTTTACCTATATCAACAACAACAATCCTAAACAGGAACTGACTGCTGGTGCATACTCCTTGCGTTTAGGTTTGCAACTCAAAGAAACTATAATACCAGTTGACAATGGCATACAGCAGCACTGCACAATTGCTTAATTACAGACACCAAAGGATCTCTCATCCCACAACAATGAAAATAATAAGAATAATAAAAAATAAAAAGATTAAAGAGAGTATAGAGAAAGAGTGATAACACAGCAAGCTGAAGATAATTCATGCCATCACTACTAAACTAATGAAGGTGAACAGGTATTGTAGCTCTACAATATCACTTATCTTGCTTTTCTATAGATGGTAAAATCAGTATGAATTTGCTAAAACCACCTTCTACAAGAAAGAACACCTTTGGCAAACTTTTACCAAAGAACATGCATTATAGTCGAATCTCAAATTTTAAAAATTTTATTACCTTTCTTTTTTTTTAATTTTCTGACCTTAACTTTATTACCGATATTCTATACACTTTAGTGAACAAAATGTTACATCTCCAAAGGCATCATCAAAGGATAGTTACTGTCCACCAGTGACTATTTTTTTCTCATTTGCTCTCACAGTTAGGACAACTAACACTTTCCTTAATGCACTGAAGATTGCAAGCCGACCTGCTGTGGTTGCTTAGTGGCTATGGTGTTGGGCTGCTAAGCACAAGGTCATGGGATCGAATCCCAGCCACGGTGGCCGCATTTCGATGGGGGTGAAATGAGAAAAAACCTGTGTACTTAGATTTAGGTGCATGTTAAAGAACCCTGGGTGGTCAAAATTTCCGGAATCTCCCACTACGGCGTGCCTCATAACCAGAAAGTGGTTTTGGCACGTGAAACCCCATAATTTTTTAAATATTGCAAGCCGCAAGGAAAGTGAAATGCCCAATGTTGGACAATCCTGCATGGCATACTCAACACGGACATCACATGACCGCAAATACAGCATGCAGATGAGAGAGACACATGATCCTTATTCCTTAGTTCCATCAAAACAGGCAGTCGATCAATTATAAATGCACTATAGCCATAGAACAAATGGCTGTCACAAAAGTTCAAGCTGTACACACACAGGTACACACAAATGGTTGGCAGACAAGGCAAGGACCAATCCACTCTGGACCCCAAATTCTTAAAATGTTCCTCTGCTTATCAGTTCGACCCTCAATTGAAGTAGCCACTATGCTTCAATAACCTTCTTGGGAAATGCGCCCGCAATCAGGAATTGCCTGGGATAAGATCACCCGCCCGAGCTCTTTACCACAAGCAGTTTCTGCAACCCCTGAAATCAACATTCATAAGGAATCATGTCAGTGTTACACATTTTGGTAAGAACTACTTTTTTTTATTTCCCCATCTGCACTCAGTAAGCCTTTTGTCATTGATGAGCAAACTTAATGTTTGCTGCAATGCATAAGCATTTCTTGATTTCTTGAATTCACTGACACACTGCCTTTTGAGAATATATGCCAAATGTGCTTTATGAAAAGGCAGCAGTGCGTGCAACAATATATCACAACAATGGGCACAAGAATGCAGCCGGAACAAAAGACTGCCCTGGCTGTTATAATAGATTTGTTCCATTCAGAAAAGGTTCACGGCACCACAAACAGAAAGGTGCAGTGCTCCGCTAATAGGCGCAGAAGGTTCAGAGAAACTTGGCTCAATTGAGTAAACCTAATAACCCCCTCTGTTATAAGCTTTATTTGTTTCTTCTTTCAAGCTACTTTTTCAGAGACGACACATTTGGTTCAATCATGCCTTTATGGTTCATATCAGCTAGCACCTTTATGCTGCAAATAACTATAACAGCATCCTACAGTGATAAAAATAAAACAATAAGAATGCAAGATTATGAGTATCTGCGACATTTTGTTCGTCTACATCCCATACCAGCTGGGCAAACGTGGTTAACAATATTTAATTCATAACATTTGGCACTCTGGAGTTTAACAATGTCTACCAGCTTGGAGATGAAACTGACTCCATACTAGATTCCACAGAAATGTTGTTTAGCACAAATTTCGTCCTCTTACAAATTTTCCTTTTTACCTGTCGCAACTGATCCGCTTTTTCACATGAAACTTCTGGGATAACGCGCAACAGTTAGGTCCCACGTACGTCGTTCAGCTTGATTTGCATTCACAGTTAAGATTTTACTCTCGTGGAGGCTTCAGAAAAATATTATAAATTACGTCTCGCCTTTGATGAAATTATGAAATCACCTGCACAAAAGCAGACGAACACTAAAGCATACAGAAACAGTGAGGGAAATCAGGAGCCCCGGATTTAATTCATTCGCCCCGATTAACTTCACACAAGTCGCACGAAATCCAATGTCCAATCTAGTCGTCAGGGTTCCCCGCACCCTACTAAGCCAGGAAGAGAGGTTACCGTATACGCGGAAGCTTACGAAAGCCACTTTATTACCACAGTTTTCTCTTACTTGTTTTAACCGCACATAAACGCATGCAGACGTATGACAAGAGCGCGAGAACGCCACGCTAGCAGGAAGAAATAGAAGGATAGAAAAAATAAAGAATACAATTTACAGGAATGTCACTTTGATTGGAGAGCGAAGAGCCATTGTCAGGAGAGACGGGACATTCAGAAGTCAACACTTTGCTCTCATTCCCCCGCGTGGCTGTGCTGTTGATCATGGCTATGATGGTCACACTGAGATTTACCCTCATGGAGTAAACCAAGAAAATTCCCAAAGAGATCATGAGGAGCATGAGATGACGGACTTGAAAACCTGTAACAATGAAGTTACGCAACTCATTCAGGCATCATCAGCTGGCGAAAACAAAACACAAGGACTGAGAGAGCTGGGCAGCATGGGTAATGCGTATCAGTCGTATAGCCAGATAACTTAATTAAAAGTGCTCACGTCTTCGTCGTATCATGATCGACACGTTTGGAAAGTCGTCGGGGGATTCCATGATTCGCTGCAGTGATGACTGAGAACGCAGGGACGATGCTGTGGTATCTTGCGACAGTTCAATTGTGCTTGCCGAAACAGTCGCGCATTTACGAGGCCTTGGACGGCTGTCTTGAATTCCTGGAATACGCCTAGCTCTAGCGCAGGAATTCAAAGCGCCAGAATCTCATACAAACAGATGCGCGGACGGACAGCAGCAGCAGACGTTCAAGCCACGGAGGAAGGAAACTAAGGAGAGGCCCTACCCCCTCCGCGCGCTAGGAGAAAAGTGTGGCGGAAATGACGTATAGGTTCTCATTTCTTTTGCTGCTTTTTTATTTTTTTTGCTGCATGGCCACGCCTTTTGGGCCACAATGGCGGCGTTGTTCTGATTTTTTGAGCGCGCACACGTGTTGCTCTGGTAGGTTTCGTGCCGTGGCAAAGGCGCTGTGTGGGCGGGTTTGCGTTAGTCACCGTGTCTTGTTGCGCTGTGTTACCTGCACCGTGCTCTGCCGGATGTTGCGCGAGCGCGCGCGCTCCGCGTGCGAAACCACGCGCAGCGCGGCGTGGTTTCGCGAAAGATGTAAACAAGAGAGGAGGGTGGCACAAAAGGCGGAGCATCGCCATGAGCAACGCCAACTTCCGGCTTCACTTTTGCTTCACAAAGAGTGACGTCAGGGCCTCTCCTTAGTTTCCTTCCTCCGTGCGTTCAAGCGCTCCCGTTCACGTGATCGTGTGTTGTGTTTCTCGCATGCGTTGATGGCGCTGGCAGCGCTGAAGTACTGAAGGGCTAGGCGCCAATTTCAAACAGTGATAAATGAAAGCGTGTAGAGGACAGACGGACGGAAAAAAAACTTTAATGAGAAAAGGACCTGCGACGTTGCCAGCCCGGGCTCAGGCCACCCGGGTATTATGTGCGGTGAGGCATAGCTTTCCACCGCTGCCCAGACCCGCTGTATTGCCCATAGTTGGTCGTGTAGTTCCGAGCTAGTCAGAGCGCTTAGCGGTTCTTTATTCCATGGCTTAGCCATCGCTCCTCGAGAAGGTCCGGTCCTCTTCGTATATTGATCTGTTCTCTGCATTTCCATAGGATGTGTGCCATGTCTGCGTGTTCGTGCTTGCAGAGTTTGCAGCTCGCGTCTGGGTATTGTCTTGAATTTACTCTGTTTAAATGTGCCGGGTTTCGGAACGTTCTGGTTTGCAACCTTCTCCAATCTGTTTCTTGAGACCTGTCGAGTTGTTCGTGGGGTTGTGGGTATGCTTCTCTTTGTTTCGTATAGTGTGTCAGCATGTCGTGGTACGTGCACAGTCTGTCCCTGTCATCTGATATCGCTACTTCGTCGTCGGCGACGCCTCCCGTGTTCTCCATCGCCTCCGCCGCAGTCCTCCCCACTTCCCCGGCGGTTGCGGGGTGTTGGGCCGTCGCTGTCCGACCCGCGGTGGGTTAGTTCTCGCGCGGTTCGGTGAGCCTTCTCGTGGAGGTTGGGAGGGGCATTCGTGGTCTCCCATATGTGCCGGGATCCATTTGAGGTATGTGATGTTCCGGCGAAGAAGAAGACTGAATTGAGACAAGAACTGGAAGGGGGGGGGGGGGGGGGAGAAGAGAAAGAAGTGGTCAAGATGGATCCCTGTAAATAAACGAGTGTATTTTAACTCGTACTTTATATTTGGCGCAGCCGACCACGAGGCTTGAAGTAGCGTACGCTGGTAATAAGAACAGATGGGCAGGCGACCGTGAAGACCTACACTATAGCTTGATGGCGAAGACCCAGTGCTTCTTCGGGAATCGGTAACTTCATCGGAACTGCATGCTTCGCATCATCAGGGAGGAGAGTCAATTGAACGAAGCGGCCCTCATTGAGAAAGGTGCAGTGCGAATCGATGCTTCCATGCCTGAATTTAAGATTATGTTTCCGGGACATTCAAGGATAGATTAAGAACGAGACGGAACACACGAATAACGCCTTGTTGCAAGCGCTGTTGCAGCAGCAGACCACGCAGTATGAGCAACAGCGACTGATTCTCGAAGCAGTTTGAGACTCGCTAAGAGCACAGAAACCACATCAAGAAGAAATTAAGCCTGATAGTTTCGATGGGGCATCCAATGCCACCAACTTGTGGCTCAGATTTTATGAATACACATGTGCGCAAAACCAGTGGACGTCATTAGACGACAAAGTGTGTAACATGCGCCATTTTTTGTCTGGCAATGCCAGAAAATGGTGGGACATGCGAATCGCAAGTCAATGCCATGATTCGTGACATAAACGGAAAGATAGTTTTCTTTCCGCTTTTGAGTGAAATCCGGTTGACAGATGGGACAACGCAATAGCTTTAATTCAGACACAGAGAAGGGACAGTCATGGATTATTTTTTTCGAGAGGAAGCATTTACTCTACACTGCCGACCCTAATCTACCGGACTCTGCAATCCTTCCGCTGGTAATTCAAGGCATGACTAACAAATTGCAAAGAGAAGTTTGTGTACACCGTCAAACCTCCACAGATGACTTACTTGCTTGCCTTAAGTATGTGTCCAGTGATTTTCTAATTGGTGGTCCCATCAAAAGGCATAGTACTCTACCACTGAGCATTGACGCACATGGCGAAATGGTAGAATATTTTAATACCGAGTCCGACCATTGTGAAACGATGGAAAATGTATACCTTTTGAAATCAAATCTTTTATTAGTTAAAATGTTGGTAAATGGAAAAAGTGTAGACTTCCTGGTTGATACTGGAGCATCCGTAGGCCTGGTAAATCAGGAACTTGTCCTACCGAGCAAGGTGTATGAAGGAAGAATAGTTAGTGTTCAAAGCTTTCATGGAAAAACCTAGAAGATTGCAACACTGGACAGAAGTAGAAGTTGGATTTGGTGGACATCACCTGAAAGTAGATGCCCTTGTCATGCAGGGTGTTGACTTCGTGTTTATTTTATAGAGGCCTGATATGAAGCGATTGAAGATGAATATTTCTTGGAGATACGAAGTGATCATATTGACGTATAATTTAAGCCTAATTTGTATGGAATTGAAAATTCACGTAGAAGAGTTAGAAATGCTGATGATATACTGACAAATTTTCCTGAACTTATTTGTATTGAGACGTGCCCTCCAGCAGCAAATGTCCTTGAGGTACCTTTTAAGCTTTCTCATACCATTCTTATACTGTGGGATTAGGATGCACACCTAACTTTGCTGCATCAGGCAAAGCAGCTTGGCTACTGGCAGACTACGACCTTGGAATCATTGGAAAATTAGATCTGCAGGAAAGGCACAAGACGAAAGAGGAGCTTGCACGCTACAGATCAACCATGAAGAGACACTACGATCTGCGATATAGTTCGAAAATGCCTGTATAATAGAGCCTGAGATACAGTTTTAGTCCGAAGGAGTTTAGATGGACCGAAGTCAAGATTTTCTGGGCCGTACACAATGATAAAAACCATGAAGCAACAAGGAATTTTGAAATCGCTATACTATTTGGGACCAGACGAAAAAACTGAAATAGCAACAGTGGGAAATGTCATACCCTATAATCCCAGGAGGGATGAAAATCGAAGTCAGGTAGGATGTGATCTTCTGGCAAAGAAGAAGACTGAAGAGACAAGAACAGGAGGGGGAAGAAGAGAAAGAAGTGGTCAAGATGGATCCCTGTAAATAAATGAGTGTATTTTAACTCGTACTTTATAAGGCATTTGGGTGTGATTTTGCCGTTCTTGAAGTCTTCTGCTCTGCGGTTCAGAATTTTGGCTGCCTCGGTGGAAACCCAGCCGTTTGTGAAGTCCCTAATGGCTGTCTTGGAGTCGCTGATTACTGTACTGTCTTGTTGTAGAGTGCATATACAGGTATTCGTCATTAGACCACGCAAGTGGCTGTTAGGAACCGATTACATCTGCTGCTGAGGACCCACAATGCCTCTGAAATACAGTGATCATGCCTTTTCCTTACTATCATCGGATTTAGAGCAGAACAGAAGCTAAAATGGCCCAAATACTCATATTTGATGTGTTTGCTTGTGATGTTTAATGCGTGCGTTACTGTCAGGCGGATGAACGTTTAGTGAACTGAAATGCTTCTGTGCCATGCATCTTATGCACCGATCGAGTAACGATGCATAATCATAGTTTGACAAGTTTTGTATGTTCGCGAGGAATCATCCTGAATTCTAACTGTAAAGCGCACGGATGTGCTGCTCTGAACATCAACACTAAGTTTGGTTGTTTCATCTGCTTGACAATCAAAATGTAGGTGCTGAATGCGCAGCTCTCCATAACATAATCTGCACAAAATCTAGCAGTTATTATGCTTTGGCGTGCATTTTCCAGAAATGAATGGATAGAAAAGACACTGATCAACTATACTTCACTAATACACCTTAGTGAAAAGTGCGTGCATTTTCATTATCAGTTGTTGAATTTTGTGATTAATAAATGAACAATCCCACACTATTAAGGAGACATATTGGCAGAAGCACCTTACACCATAACAATCAAAAGCAAGTGAAATAGGTCGTATGTACTTACACAACTGAGACTATTTATTTCCCTCTTTTTTATCTTGGATATGTTGCTCTTGTATAATTATACTGAATGAACTGTGGCTTTTTTTTTTAACACAGTATTTGTTGATTCAGCCTTCTTTGTTGTTTGGTATGCCCCCTTACTTTCCTCTGGCATAGCCATATGCCACAGGTAACCATAACTACAGTCGAGTTAAAAAATGGACTTCAGCGCTGTTTGACCAAACATGCCAAAATAAGCACGGCCTCGATCATTGGCCCATTATATAATTAGCCTCTATGTTCTTCCTTTTGTTTGATATATATTTTCCCAAGTATAGTGCCTTGGATGAGCTTATACAAAAACATATTGACATAAACAAGGAGAGATCCAACAGAAACTGTATAAAGCTTAAAGGAACTGCTGTTTCATATATATAATATGCAAATATTTTTGTGACATCTCCAAAGTCTGTGCACTCTTTATACTGCAATTAATCATGTAACTTAAAATTATGAAGCTTTCTTCATTCATCTTCATAGCCAGGAAGGATAGGCCATGGTAACACTTAACATGCAATGTTTGAGTAGCTATGCTTGAAAGACTGTAGGTGCACATGTAGATGCACATGTATATATATATATATATATATATAGTATTAGTGCCTTACGTTAAGTTTTACGCGTGTTATTTCATTAAGTGTACCTTTGTGGCCTTTCATTACTTCAGTTTTTCCTTTTTCATGTTTTGATCTTGGTACTAATGTTGACAAGTCCTGTATTGAGGCATATCTTTTGTATTAGACTTTGGCCAGTGATACTAGCCCAAACTATGAATGCTGTGAGGTGCCAGAAACACTTGAACATATATTTTGTGTGTGTCCCGCCTACGCGCAAGAACGACAGCAACTTGTCTCTTCCATTGCAAAGATCCATGAGAGACCGCTATCGGACGAGATTCTTTTAGGTCCTCGGCCTAATGCAAACAGCGCAGCCCTGGTAACAAGAGCCGCTATAGCTTTTCTCCAAGCCACTGGGCTGGATGCACGGCTTTAGAGAGGCCACAAATCTGTGAAGTTGTATATATGCATCTCTTCCTTATACCATCATCATTCATCAGCCCTTTCCCTCCCCGTCCCTCTTCCCCAGTGTAGAGTAGCAGGCCAGAGCAAGTTATAGCTCAGGCCGACCTCTCTGCCTTTCTGTAAATAAATGTCTCTCTCTCTTTTAGACTTCAGAGGGCTGCTTACTCTATTTTTTGCCTTGATTTTGTAACCCCCCTTACACAATGCCCCCATAGGGCCTGTAAGGTATTTTAAATAAATAAATATATATATATAAGTGTATATATATATATATGGCAACAAAATTATACAGACTAAACGAACAGACTGCCTTATGTGCACTTATATATATACAATTATAACCCACCAATTGTCTAGCAGGACAATCAAAACTGGTACAAATTATTTAATGTTTAAATTATACAAAAGTGATTAATGCTTTCGCTGTGGCAGCACTTTTTGAAGTCCTGGAGGGTAACAAGAGGTGTAACGTCTCGATGGCGGGCAACACGTATAACTCTTAAGTACATTGTGACTCGCCAGTGAATCATGGCACTTCTTGGCAAACTTATCGAGCTTACACCACAAGAAAGCCATTGCATAGCTGCCCACTTTAGACTGAAGTAACTGCAGCAAGCACTGTAGCAACTTTTGAACCCAATCAAACTAAAGACAAGAAATAAAAACAATAGCCAATTTTGAATTAACAGAGGTTGACATTGAACACAATAATGTCATAAACGTAATGTCAATAATGTCATGTAAACGTAAATAACTATTTTAAACAATTTTGGTCAGTGTCCAGACCTCTTCCTTTTAAGTATACAATAAGGTCCAACACATTAAGATGTTTCTATAAGCATTCTGCATAAAACATTGCTAATTAGTACCTAGACCAGATATAATGCAACCCATGTTACAATGATAATGCTTTTAGTATACTTATAACTTAATTGAGCAGAAGAAGCTAGAGATCTCCTTGCACATATGTAAGTGTATGTAATGTTTTATTTTTCAGATATATTTATTGCACAGAAGGAATAATCAAAGAATGCATTAATGAAGTAATTTTCGTAATAGCTATCAAAGTTATTTTTGTAAACAGTGCAGAAAATTAGAGAAGGCAAAATTATATTTTGCTCCACATAAACACTTAGCTTACATGGGATATGCATGAAGGTGCACGTTAGTGCAGCTTGTGTAAAGAAATTCAATTTTCTTGTTCTTTCCGCATTTCACATGCCTGCAGTTTAAGAAGGACTTTCAGAATGATGTTAGCTTTGAAGATATAAAATTCCATAGTGTCCATAGAAATGTGTGTTCCACTTATCAGCAATAACATGGCCAGAATAAGAATTTCACTACAGAGTTACAATGATTGAATTACAAGTAATCTTGCAAAAGTGTCCTTACAAATGTATGAGTACAATATTTAAAAAGTTTAGTTTTGTGCCTTATCTAGCAGATATTAGAATATCCTGCTGCAAGAGAGGGACACAACCAACTCTTTCTGAGTATACACAAGCATTTATTTATCATAAAACAAGCATATTTATTACTTTACAGCCAAAGTATAAATGATTGCAGCACGACACACAGGTAAAAAGCTTTCTTTATTGTTATTAAAAACAATATGGCTGAACACTAGAGCTCTACCGAACTTTTTCCATCTATGCGTCATTTAAAAATGCCAAGTTATCCTACAACACCAGTAATTAAGCAATGCTTTCATAATTTGCCTACACTGATGTCAATCTCTGCCTGCCATAATTGTGTAATTTACATCACATAATTAAGCAACTTGCACGTGAATAGATGCACACAACCAAACTACACAGAAACAAGTAAACTCAGTCAGTATGACACTTATGTGGCCAAGAAGGTGAGCTTGAGATTATGTGCAATAAGTGGCTCAGACATGTCAGAAAAAAATGAAGTATCTCTTTATAATTGCACCCACATTGTCACTCACATATACTACAGTATGTTTGCTACCAAGTAAAAGCATTATGACAAGTATTGGAACCTACTTTTGTTATTTTCGTGCAGCACAAACACACTAAACAAAATTAACACAATCAATGAACATGAAGCAACCCTGACTGTATATGACTGTATGCACCTGAATGCCCCAAATAGCAGTACTACCATCAAACAGTTTCAGCGGTAAAGTAAGCTGTTCCTTTCAGGCTTGTTGCTCAAGGCAGCATGCCTGGAGCTGTGAGTGCATCATGGAAAAAGTATACGTGTAGTTACTTGCTGCGCCGCAGTATAGTGGAGATGTGCAAGATGGACAGCTTGCTTTCCCAATAGGACTCTTTGATGGCAGTGCTATCCTATGTGTAGGGGCACATAGTCGCATGGTGTTTTTCACATTTCATGGGCTTTCTCTCATCACCGGAAAACATAAACAAGTGATGTGTACATTGCTGGAAAAAATTTGATTTTAACGCCTCTTACAATTCCCCACAACTCCCTAATTGACAACTTGACAATCAGACTTACAATTAGAAAGTTATCTGATCAATTTTGATTAACTAATTAGATGGCCAGTAATAAAATATTACTGGTGACTTCTCAACTGTACTCCGAATAACATGCACTCAATTGGTCTTATTCGCATAGAATGATCTGTGTTCTTGCAAAGCTTCATGTGTGATTGCTGGGACACTCTGTACGTAAGCATAAAGCATACAATGTGAACCAACTTATGCAGTTAAAATATCATTTTGTACCACTACATCCAGTCTCATGTTACTAATTGCTACCAGCACATTACAAAACCGTTGGTAACTAATGAAGCATGTTCATGCACGTCAGTGATATTGCTGTTGAAACATTCAGCAGCATGCTCCCCAGATATCACACATAGCTATTGCTAGTTCTGGAGGCATTTTTCATGTGCAAACAGGTCATAAGACTAATATTTTCTTATGTGTAAATTGTGCAATAATTTAAGGTCAGCTCAAATCACAAGTTTTTAGCTTTCTCTGATACCACATATATAGATGTGGTATCACAGAAAATGTTGACTGAAGCTATTTGTCTAATGAGACAGGGTTTCCCCTTTTTTGCCTGACTGACAGTACACAAAACAAAACAACATGACACTCTCTGAGATCAGCAGAGCAGACATTCTGGTAAACGAATGGCAGACAGAGCTTTTGTGCAGTTGATGGTAACAATAAAACTATAATACTGGCAAAAGGTATCAACAATATAAAGATATCAAATTAAATAAGGTAAGAAAATGAAGCCATTTAGTGGTGATGAAAAGTGCATGACGCCACACAATAAAATAAAAGTTGTCAGCCCTCACAGCTCTGTTTCGATAAAAACCATACTAGTGTCAAAAAAAGAAAGAAAAAGGAAAGTTTCAAATAATATACATTATTGCATCACATTTGAAGACGTCAGCATTTATGAGTTTCCAACCAGTCATGTCAGTGTTTTGTGCATGAAAATACAGAAACAGAACATGACTGAGGAAGTTGATATAGTAAAGTGCAAACTGTGCATACATATTTGCCATGCATAAAGCCAATAACATTCATTGATGTTTGTGGCTAATAACAGTGTGGCAAAGACGAAGACATGTATTCACCATTTGACTTTTCACGCTATCTAGCATGCAGTGTCTAGCACTATCTAACAGAGGCAACAATTTTTCTTGGAGTCAGACTACTCACGGTGTTATTGCATTGCATCATTATTGCATCAGAGGAAATACTGGTCTTACAAATTGTTCATGGGACCAAATTTTTGGTAACTGTAGGTGGGCAGTGAAAAGCACGAAAATTAAACTGTGTACAATGCTTGCTACAACCTAAAATTAAGCTGGTAGTATAGTACCAGTCACCTCAAGATCTTGACCTAAACAAACTGCATTTCTTTCCACTTCGAACAATGACGTGCACATATTTATTTATTCATTCATACTGCAATCCTGTTATACGTCCATACTGGAATGAATAAACAAAAATGGCTGTGGCTTAGCTAAGGTTAAGCCCAGGATGCGAAGCACACTAGCCTTTATTTTAGTTGTAGAACCACTGTTTAGCCTGGTGAACTGCTGTTGCTTGGCTATATTTGGTTCGGCTAGTAGAAGACACAACTCATGCGTTACTCTGCTTCGCCTTCAAGAGTGGAACGCGACAGTGTTCCCGTCGACCCGCCAAGGGGTGTAATACAATGGGCTACGGCGCAGCGACTACGCGCCCCGCATTGGACGCGGTGAGTGTCGAGCAACGCAGCATTCGGCGCGGCAACGAAATGTGCGCCTGAGCAAGCGACGCACGCCTGAGCCTTAGAAACAGCTCGTTTCTAAGGCAACACCGCATTCACTAGAGGCGCTTTTGTACCGCTTCGAAGCATCGTACTCGTGGCTCAGTGGTAGCGTCTCCGTCTCACACTCCGGAGACCCTGGTTCGATTCCCACCCAGCCCATCTTGCAAGAGTTGAGCCAAAGCCACCTAGAAAAAGCGCAGCTGCTTATATACCGCCGCGACGCCGCGAGCAACGGCGCGAGTTGGAGCCCCGTTTCTCCTCTGTCGTGACGTCACGGTGTCACGTGGTATTGAAGGCGACACCGCCGCGCCTGAGGAGCTGGGTTGAGCTCTAGTAATATGCTTCGCATAAAACATGTTTTCCAGCAAAGAGCAAGTCTGTGTATGGCAAACATGCACCGCAGAAAGAAAAATACTAAAGGGAACAAAAGAGCACATACTCACTACAGTTAATGCAATAACACATACAGCATACTGTATCACTGGCCCTGAGGCAAATAGACACATCTTTCAGCACATATGTTTCAGTATATTGCTAATATGCTCGTGCACGTTGCTAAAATGTAAGCATATGATGGCATTGCCACATAGACTGCCAAGCATCCGCCACCAAAACTACATTACTTATGTTCAGCTTTGCTTTACCTTTTCTCATTGGTATTTTCAAAGGCTGGACACTGAACTCAGAATGTTAGAGCCGGTCAACAATAAATGACCCTGTTGTTGAAGGACCACGTCGTGCATACCTGTCTGCAGCGAACTGCTTAGCCTAACAGGGATAAGATGAGTGTCCAGTACCCTAATGTGCTCAATTGCATCCGCAATTAACTGCAGAGAACTGGTAGAACAACCACAGGTTTACAGTGTCATCTTTCCTTAGGACACAAAGCTCAGCTTTAGCAGCGCTGTGCGGCCTTGACAAAATCACAAGGAAGGCATCTGCAACAATGGTGTTCAATGGATTCCACAGTTTTGGTAAGCAGAGATACATCATAAGGTACAGATTCATCTCTTAATAAAGTAGGGCTCAAGAAGAAATGGTTGATGCAAAAGTGAGCATCACGACCTGAGACAAAACATAATTCCTGCAATTTGTTGCACATACAGCATGCAATGTATATATATATATACACTACAGCAGCCATCAAAAACTGCAGAGAAGTTCTTAAAGAGAACTGCTCAAGGTTGACCTAGCTTTTATCCAGCAGCACATTAGACACAGCGATCATTCCGTTGCATCAGGGAACATAATTTTTAAATCAGAGCATACAAAACACAACATGCATCACCATTTTGTCATACACTTTTTTACAACCTTAAGTAAGAGCCACACAGACAGATGCAACAGATCTGTCAGACACAAGTCATTTTCCATGTAGTAAACTTAAACAGTTTCTTTGTTTTTCTCCTGACTTTGCAGCTGCAGCTGATTGTACAACTTGGGCCACTGGGTAGTGCACAAATATACAAGCAGAAAATGAGGCAGAACAGAAGCAGCCAAGTGTGGAGAAAGAACCCAGTGAGAACCTTTCATCCATAGGACATCTGAATAACGTCCCAATGTCCATGCGCCGTTTTGGCTCAATATAACAAAGTGACGACCATACTTGAATTGATAAATTGGGAAGTTCGTAAAATCGAGAAAGGGATTGTTCAGTCCTTCGAAATCTAAAATTGTAACATAGCGACGCCCAAAGGCTATTGCGGCATTGTATTTGCCGCTTAACCAGGCCTGTGTGTGTGAAAAGTCCGCAAGGCCGGCTCGAATTGTTAGTGCATAAAACAGAAGGGAAAAAAAAACGCACCTCGGTGTTCTGGAGAGAACTGCGAATTTAGTACGTTGTAGTGAAAGAATTCATCATCTTCACCGGCGTGCGCTTCACCAACAGTGGATGCACACACTTCTCATAGCCCACAAGTGCTTGTAATGCATCCTCGGTTACCTTGTGGGCCCCAGCAAACCACCTCAAGAGATCAACGACTGCTAAGTCCGTTGTTCCATACATGGGTGCAGCATGCAGCCTCGTCAAAATAAAGCTAGGGCCATGACTAGGGTGACCAGATGTTTTAACATGATTGCGTTAGAGCGCAGGCTAGGAGAAAAACGCATCTGTGTCAAAATTAGAAAGAAGTCACCACTTTTTCGCACATTTATTTCAGTAAAAGCTTCGTTAAATCAAGTTTGGTAGCCAAGTTAGTTTCAGTAATTTGGGTTTATGACAACATTGAACCCTGTGGGTACCTACCGGGAAGCGGAAATTTCTTTGTTAGATTGGGAACTTTGTAAAATCAGGTTTCATTAGATCGAGTTTTAACTGTATCAAGGTTATCCCACATGTGCATATACATGTGCATATTTGTCCTCCTATTGAGGCTTTGTCTGAGTTTGCTGGTAAGAGAATCACGTTTTCTCGCATATTCGAATTACAATCCAGAGCTACTATCATGTATGCAGCTCATGTGTACGTCGTATTTTAGAATGTCCTCAAGCAATTTACTTTTAAAAACTTCAATTAAATCAATAAGCCGCTTGCACTTAGTGGAAGGCCTAGAAGAATAAGAACGATGCCGCACTTCCACACACGTAGGTGCATGTGTAATTTGTGCACACAATCTATCAGTTCTTTATGCATGGGTGCTCTGCCCATTGCATCTGTCATGCAGCATGTGCTGTGACCATAACTAACATTATGGCAAGCTCTGCGCAAGAGGACCTGGCATACATTCATAAAATGTATGCAGCATGTCCCCATAATGTCCCTTCAGTATATGCAAGGGATGTCCACAGGGCACGGAAAGTGCAGCCAAACTGTAACATGAGGGACGTCCACAGGACGTATTCGACACATCCCTAGGATACTCATGCCATGGCCGTGGATGTCCATAGATACCCATAGGACGTCATTGTTGTCACTGAGAGGTGAAGTGAGCAAAATGGGACAAGAGTGTTTGTTGAGCAAGGAGCATTGAGATACATGGAAGTGAAGTATCGGGAGAAGTGAAGTGAAGACATTTCAGTAAACATCAAATAAAGCTTCACTTATCGTCAATTCACACATATGTGTTGGATCCACCAATCTTTTTTACAGCGAAGCTGTTATCCTCTAGTGGTTGGGATTTTTCATGGGGTGCTCGACCAAAAAACAGTACCACCACCTAGCAGCTGCAGCCACTCAAACAGACCTGGAAAGGCAGCTGGAAAAGGACTCTGTGTTTGACATGCTATCATGTCTGCAGGTTGTGTGTAAGTCGTACTTTAAGAATTTTCTGACGCATTGAACTTTGAGACATTCAATTAATTAGACAACGCACTTGTGCTAGGTGGAGGGCCTACAAGAATTAGGATGTATGCTGCACTTCTGCACACGTGCATGCGCATGTGACGAACGTGTGCACATAGTGTATCTGTGCTTGGCGTGCGGGTACTCTGCCCGTTGCATCTGTCACACAACATGTGCTGCAACCGTAATCAACATTATGGCAAACACTGTCCAAAAACAGTACCGCCACCTAGCAGCTATGGCCACTCAGACAGACCTCAAGCAGCAGCTGAAAAAGGGCTTTGTCTGCAGCTTGTGCGTAAGTTGTACTTAACACATTTTCTGATGCAATTTACTTTTAAACATTCATTTAGTTCAACAAGGCACTTGTGCTTGACAGAGGGCATAGAAAAATGAAGGTGCATGCTGCACTTTCGTACACGTGTGTGTACGTGACACAAGTCGCTCATGGTGGTGGTGCTTGTGCAACCTCGTCTAACGTCAGTTTCAGTTGTGCTACTCGTTAAACGCCCACAACAGCTTTGTTGTAAATCCACTTTCACAGGGTGGAATGGAGGCAGACTCTTTCCTTTCTTTCTCATTCTGCACACGGCCAGTATCAGCGAAAAAGATATACTTCAAATCACTTTATTCATTACTCCCAAAGAATTTCCCGCTGTTTTATCAGCTCCCTCACAGAGTTGTGATGCTATGTTTCCCCTTTCAGTGCTGAACATAACCTACACAGCGGGTATAATCAGCACCTTGAGTACTATACACACCGAATGAAATGCCACATCAGCTGGTGTTTCTGTTCTACCTCATGCTGTCTTCCTTAGCACTCAGTGCTGCTCAGTCTACCTTAATCAGTCGTAACACACATGTTAGTCATTCGTCAGAGATTGAGAAAGGTCCCAATTTTATTTTTACATGATAAGTGGCAGTGGTGTTAACAGACAAGCTTAAAGCTAGCTGTGAATGATTCTGTAATGTCACAGATGACACTGCACACAGACCAGTTATGTAGTCTCTGCAGTCTTCGAGACAGAGTCGCTGTCTCCTGCTGCCTCATCAGCAGGGACCAGAAGTGAGCATGAGTCATTGATGGAGCCACATGGCTGCCGTGCCCAAGGCTCCACCTCGGCCTTGCCAAAAAGGAGGAATGCCACTGCCCCAAAGGTGACCACACCGGCAGATGTGAAGAACACCTTGTTCCACTGTTCAGTGGTTTCCTGCACACAGTGTTCATATGACATTTAGTTTTCAATCAGGTAGTAATGTAAATATACGTACGCAGAGAATTAAAATTGATGTGAAGCTAAGAAAATTTCAGTATGCTACCTTATGTCATATGAAATTAAAGGTGCACAAATATAAACTCTGTGAATAAGCTCATCCATAATAAGCCTGATTTAATTAACACTGCCAGTGCTGAGTACAAATTACCTTACAGTGCTTTGAAATATATTTCCAGCAATGGCAACTTAATTTCACAGGTCATTTCGGAGAAGCTACCTGAATGCCTGAACAAGTGGTCTGCTAATGCTCAGGTTTTAATAATTTAGAGCCGCCAGATAAATGCAGCATTCTATGCAGGATCGCAGTGGAAGGTGTCATCCACAGCCAATGCAAGTGAAATGATACGCTTTATAACTTCCAGTCAAATCCGTACATTGGCGGCATAAAAACACAAAGCAACGTGCAACAGTATAAGCTGATTCAAAATGACCAGATGAAAATGCGAGCCTACTCTTAATCAAGCAGCGAAAAAGAAATCTTGTGCTGTAAAAAAAAAGAAAACTGATCCAAATCAACCAGTTTAATTCATATTAGGCTAAGGTGGCATTTTCGATGTAGTGCCTCTCGGTATTGTTCACAAAGAAAGCAAGAGCACAGTTTAGGTGGTTGCTAGCCACAACAGGAAGCAAGCTTAAAGACAAATTGCACAATGATTAGTCACTGGCGATATCATACAGTATGGCAATTATACAGTACAGATGGTTGCTTCTCACTTATGATAAGCACTGAAAATAAATATCCACATACACTGCTTTCTGTAAGGTAGCCAACAACAAGAGGTGTAAATATGCCAGCACTGTTGGAGACACAGTTGACCAGGCCCATGACAGCCCCTAAATAATGACAACAGAAAAGCATCATTACACTTTTACACATCGCATGAGACACCGCGCAATAATCTTTAAAAGAAACACACTTAGTTTTCCTATGTGAATACTCACATGTAATAGCTTATTTGAGGCTATACTACACTTTAATTTTACTTCATTAAATGCCTAAACAAGAAACTCGCTCCTGCTTTCATCCTATCAGATGATAAATCCTATTTGTCAACAAAAGTGCCTTCCAACACATGTCAGAAAATGCACTGCAGTGAGATGAGGGTCAGTGTGAAATTCCACATACTAGCTGCCACTTAGGTAAACCCCAGAGTGCATACCAGATTTTAAAGCTTAAAGGTTATAAATTCACATTCTTTCCACTCGCTGAGTACGCATTCATACTACACGCTAGTCATGGAAAAAAATTAGACAAAGAAACAAAACGGGAAACAAACAACTCACCAGCAAATTCTGCAGCAACATCTATAGGTAGCACACTTTCACTTCCGCACAGTGCACCACCAGATGTGGAGGCAACTAACAGCATCGCAAAAGCAAGCTTCCAGTCGCAGCCCGCAAATGCGACACCAACCAAGCCAATGGCCTGTCCAAGCAAACCTGAACAAAAGAGAAGAATGCAGACAAAACTATCATGGGCATGCAAAAAACCCAAAATACCAACACAGAACTTGCCCTGTCAGTACCTTAAGTGCTGCCACATGCTCCCATCTTTGTGTATAGCTGTATTCAGGAATTTTACAGTCTGAGATACTTAAGCTAAGCTATAGCCAGTGACAAGTCTACAGAATGCCAGAAAGGCTTTGCCTCCCCAAGGTGTTAAACCCCTGCCATTTATCTATTTGCACCTAAAGAAACGTTGTCGTTGTTGTTGTTTAATGTCACTGGCACAGACAGGAGGAGCGCTAGCTATTCAGCAACAATAAGAACACCAGGTCACACACTGCTGCACACTTGACCAGCCAGGATCCCCAAGTATAAGGACGAAGGAGACAGCTCACAGTACCGAAGGGAATTATTTGACAAGAGAATAAGGGGAATGATTTCACTGACCTCATGCACATAGCACTTCATTGCCAACATTGACAACTTCATTGCCTTTTATGCATGGGTGCATGCCACTGTCGTAATGTACTGGGAATGACTGAATATGAACCAAATGATCCTTTCAATGACATCACTCGCAGATACCCAAAAGTCTACCCCAGCAGGGCAAGAGGCATTGTGGCAAGGAAGCAAATGGGATATGTACAGACTAATTGGTTTACAACCAAACCGCGTTATATAATGGAAGAGGTTATAACAAACTAATGAATATACCAAACAAATGATAATTCCCCTTGAAATTTCCATAGGCATCCACACATTTAAAATCTCATTATAACAAAGCAGGAAGTTTCTATTTATGGACAGAATGAACATCTTTTTTATTTTACGAGGAAGATAAAATTTATGATCACTTTGTGGCAATTAGGCTTAAATCTGCTGACAAAAGCAGCAATGCTTTAACTTCGGCTTGCCCAATGGTAATTCACCGCAACACACCTCCCCCTCTCGGTATACAATGCTGGGCATGAATATAGACAACGGTCGAGCAATAAATATATTGAAGTAATTTTGGCTCCCCCTTAGCTATTTTACAGCAAGGTTTCGCTACATCAGAAGTTCATTGACACACAGAAAGCACAGGGAAGTCACCAGCCTATGCTCACTTTCTGTAACGCTGTTAATGAAGTGAGCAAGAATGCTTAGTTTTGAAGAGAAATACAGTCAAACCTTGATAAAACTAACTTCAATATAACGAAATTCTCGATATAACGAAGTATTCAGCTTTTCTTAACCTGCTGTTCATAGAATACCATCTATTTAGAACCTCAATATAATGAAATGTGTTTGTATGAGATTTCAATATAACGAAATTATACTGCCGCTGCAAACTAATACCGAGACAACGAATGGAAACTTCCGCAGACGCATATGGTGAAAGGATTGAATTACAAGCGGCTGTATGTAAACGCACCTCTGAAATTGCACACCGCGCAACTAGAGCAACCTCTGAAGTGGAGCAGCATCATGTTCCGTATAAAGTCCAGCTGCGATAAGATCAGACAAGGCATTTGATTCAGTAGATATATCAGCAGTCGTAGAGGCATTACATAATCAAGGAGTACAGACGGCTTACGAAAATGCCTTGGAAAATATGTACAGAGATTTTACAGTTACCTTAACTGTGCACGAGAAAAGTAGGAAGATACCTATAAAGAAAGCGGTCAGACAAGGAGACACATTCTCTCCAATGCTATTCACTGCATACTTGGAAGTAACGCTCTTAAACTGGGAAGGCTTAAGAGTAAGGATCGACGGCGAATATCTCAGCAACCTTCAATTTGCAGATGACATTGTCCTGTTCAGCAACATGGGGGACAAGTTACAACAACTGATTGAGGAACTTAACAGGGAGAATATAACAGTGGGGTTGAAGATATGCAAAAGACAAGACAAAGATAATGGTCAATAGTCGGGCAAGGTAATAAGAGTTCAGGATCACCAGTCAGCCTCTAGAATATGTGAAAGAGTATGTTTACCTAGGTCAACTAATCACAGGGAACCCTGATCATGAGAAGGAAATTCACAGAAGAATAAAAATGGATTGGAGTGCATATGGCAGACATTGTCAACACCTGACTGGAAGCTTACTATTATCATTGAAAAGGAAGGTGTACAATCAGTGCGTTTTACCGGTGCTGACATATGGGGCAGAGACTTGGAGACTGACAAAGAAGCTTGAGAACAAGTTAAGGACTGCGCAAAGAGCAAAGGAATGAAGAATGCTAGGCATAATGTTAAGAGACAGAAAAAGAGCGGTTTTGATAAGAGATCAAATGGGTATAGCCGATATTGTAATTGACATTAAGAGAAAAATATTGAGCTGGGCAGGTCATGTAATGCGCAGGTTAGATAATCATTGAACCATTAGGGTTACAGAATGAGTACCAAGAGAAGGGAAGCACAGTCGAGGACGGCAGAAGACTAGGTAGGGTGATGAAATGAGGAAATTCGTGGGCATTAGTTGGAATCAGCTGGGGCAGGACAGGGGTAATTGGAGATCGCAGGGAGAGGCCTTCGTCCTGCAGTGGACATAAAATGGGATGGTAGTGATGATGATGATGCTGATGATGATGATTGTGATGATGATGATCTTATCGCGCCCCGCATGTTGTGTGCTTTAGATGCGAGTGAAAGCATGCGAGGATGAGACGAGAAAGATGGTAGCTTCACGGGTGACGCTTTCTTGTGTTAGCAAAGGGAAAGAGGGGAGGAAAAAAAATTAAATTATGGGGTTTTACGTGCCATAACCACTTTCTGATTATAAGGCACGCCGTAGTGGAGGACTCCGGAAATTTCGACCACCTGGGGTTCTTTAATGTGACCCTAAATCTAAGTACACAGGTGTTTTCGCATTTCGCCTCTATCGAAATGCGGCCGCCGCGAAGAGGGGGGGGGGGAGCACACAGGAGCGGCGAGTGGAGTGGGGGAACAAGTTGGCGCATGTCTCGGTTTCTGAGCGCATACGCAGCCACGCACCCTGCTTTAGAGGTAACCTACGCGTTTGAGGCTTTTTGTCCACTGTCCACAGCATCACTGTCTGTAGATATTGATGTTGAAATAAACAGAACTTGAACCTGCTGCGTGTGCAAAGAGTGGGTGTGCCGAAACAGCGTGGCATTATGTAAGCTATATTGTTGCACGTTTTAATATTGGAGGTTGTGTAATCTCGAGTTTCGGTGACTCATTGCAGTGAGAGGCAGACGAAGTATTCGCTTTCCACTGCTGGCACATTTCAAGATGGCGTCGTTCCAGTGCAGGCGACACAAGCATATATCAGCCAAGTTTTGGCGGATTGTGGATGAAAGTGTGGCTGGCTTTGTTTAATTCGTACTGCCGATGTGAAGATATTGTCGACATAGCATGAAACCATATCATTCATTGCCGACTCCCAAACTCATCAAAAGGAATAGTTTCTCATTCAAATTTACCTTTTTTGGTTGTCCAATAATTCAGAAAATTCTGTGGCCCCTTTCCGTGTAAGATAAATCGATCGGTGACTGTACTTATTTGCATAAAAGGTCGAATTTCAATACAACGAAGTTTCTATATAACGAAGAAAATTGCCTATATTACCGACTTCGTTATGTCGAGGTTTAACTGTACAAAATATGCATTAGAATGTGCAAGAACTATACAAAAGCATGCCAGAAATTGCAGCTGAGAGAATGGCCCAACAGCACATGCTCCTCATTAAAGGGGCGGGGCCCTGAATCACCCCTCGGGCTTGCTGAAATAACATAGTCCGCGGGTAGGATACACTGCTGTGAACATCTCAGCCAAGTTCTGCTGTCATACGCAGTCCGTGGAGCTCGCAAGCGGAGCGCGAAGTCACCTTTTTTTCAAACGCTCTCGTTTCAAAAACCCCGTGATCCTCGCTCTTTTCTGTGTGCTCTATTTCATCATAAAGCACACTATAAAGCACCTGCTATTGGTCGCTGTGCTCGGCTACACAGCGGCCGCGGCGAGGTGCCGCCACGAGTCCAGTGGCTAAGCGCACTGCAGCTCTCTGAGGACAGCTGCGTTTGGCTTATGTTTAGCACGGCATAGGCGCAAAATCAGAAATTTGAACTGCGCGCCACGGTGACGTCTCCGCTGTAGCCTTCGCAGTGCAAGGCATTGGAGGAGGAAGGGGAGCACAGCTGAGGCCACGTTTGATTGCCGATAACTCCGCTTCTGCTGAACGCATTGAAGTACTTTTTGCGGCAAAGTGGTTCTGAAATAGCCTATCTTCACTTCAAATGTCTTTCTCCACTTCGATAAAAAAGTGGTTCAGGGCCCCTTTAAGTAAATACATGGCCCTTGTATATATTGAGTTAATATATTTGTGACAAATGTGCACTAGTCAGAGGTCTCGTTACAATTATGTATATTATGGGGCTTTATTCCCACAGTAACAATCTGCGTATGAAGAAAGCTATGGCGAGGGGCTCCAGATAATTTTTACTACATAGAGTTCTGATCCATATGTCATGCTAACACATGCACAGATGCATCTTTTTTTTTTTTCATCCCCACTCATTCATGTTTATGTGTTTGCACACTGCCCTTTTCAGTGGATGAAATAAAAAAAAATTTAACTATCTTGCAACACTGGCTAACACTTCTCCCACATATGTTACAAGAATTAAGACAATGCTATTAGTATTATGAAAATGCAGACAACTTACCAATACTTTCAAAAACTTTTCTCACATTTGTCACACCAAGAATTTCCTTTTTTCGCAAATGATCAGCTAAGTAGCTGCTTCCAAGGCCCACGAGCACCTGACTTAAGTAGACACTAGCATTCAGAGATCCGTCCTGAAAATGAGGTAACAGACCGAAAAAGGCCCCACATATTCATCTTACTTATTTCAAGACACACAGCATAATGACAGTGCAGAATCTATGAATTGGCAGTTGCAGAGCAGAATAGATGTTCCTTAATGTTGGCACAAAAATGATGGAATGTCACTGACTATCCCAATTTCAAGCATCATTGACAAAATGAAGGCCCATGTGGGAATGATGGTAAAGAATAATGTGATACAATGGCTGCTGCAGTGTCAAATTGTGAAGACAGTACTGCACCCAAAGGTGATAGCAAACTTAATATAATACCCATCAAGGTGTGTTTTCTGAAGAAACTTATAGAGTTCATTTTTCCCTCTCTTTTTCAAAGCACTTTTTACATCAGGGCACATGCTTTCACATTTTGTAGAAAGAAAAGAAAGAAGAAAATGATGTCTTGCATCCTATTAATCAATTATACATCATTTCTAAGTATTCCTAATTACTCTAAAATTGTTACCTTCCACAAACATGTTTAAAACTGTACAGTCAAAATGTATGATACTATTCCCGAACACTAAGGTCGAGGCTGTATGGTGAATTCTACAGGATTGGAATCACAGTCAAAATTTACTCTCACTCTAGTTCCAATTTCTTGGGTCTTTTTTGGATGTCGTTGTTGTTGCTTCTATATTTCTGCTATCCCACACTAAACACATTCTCTGCCAATGGATTATCTGGTGCATATCAGTCAACAGCCTTGGCACCCATGATGAGTAAAATGTGCTCATCAGCAAATCATAACATACATTACTGATACTTAGGACAGGTGTCTGCATTTCATACTGAATAATACTATTTAGAGAGTATCCTAAATTTATTTTTGAGAATTTAGCTTTAGTTTAAAAAGTTTAGTATGTTACAGAATTATAAAGCACCTAGAAAAATAGGAAAGCAGAAAAATGTACTACTTGGAAATTTCATAAACATACACATGCTACAGCATGCAAGCATTGTAAATTTTGTGAATCAGCTAACATCACTTGGCAATTGGCCTTGCAAGCCTGCATGCACGTTCAAGTAATCCAGCTGACGTTACAGAATTGCCACATCTACTTCAGGAGATCTTTAATCAGTCTGTTCCCATTGAAATAGATGATTAGATATATACGTAAATACACAGCAGGTGGCTGGGAGGAACTGGAGCAGTTGTACGTACGCTCTGGATGTTAAAATGCAGCACATCAGCTAAGTAGCTGGGCAGTTCAGTGAGCAGTGTGTAGAAGCTCCATGCACCACAGAACTTGATGAGGGCACACATCCATACAGCTCGTGACGTCAGTATGCTCGCCCAAGGCACAGACTAAGACCAAAAGGAGATGAACAATGTCACTCAGTATCAGTAAGCTACCCATTCTGGACAGCTTTAGAAACAATATATAAGCATCAGATGGCCCCTTTGTCCTTTCAAAGCAGGGCAAACAATGAGGCTATGAATGTGTATGAATAAGAAACACTCACTCTCAACATTTATAACAAGTAATACAGACAACAATTGTAGTGTTCCAGATAGCCAACATAAGGGAACAGAGACACAGAAATATTCAGGGTAATTTCTTTCTGAAGAATACCGTACAAAGAATACTTATCCTAAGTAACATAAATAAATTATGCAGAATTTTACAGCACAATATTTCTTTAATGAAATGCTTTTTGCACATGTCTTAGTTTCTGAAACGGTCAGATTTCACCCAAATTACAGCACTGTGATACTGCAGACTGGCTGCAGAGTTGCATGCATAAGCTACCTGGCTCCAACATGAAGAGCAAGTGCAAGCCGAAATTTGCATACCTGCCAACTCTCCCGAATTTTTCATAATGTTAACGAATTTGAGCTAGTTTTATGATTTATTAATGTTGCGACAATTTTTACAAAAAACAGATTTGTTGACAAGAAAACCTGTAAAGGTGTTAAAGGATGGGGCAGCACCACATGACAAACAAAAAAATGCATACAAGAATTAAATTGGGATGCCTTTTCGTGGCAGCACTACTATAACATATATATGTACAAGAAGGGTGTACGCTCCGAGCAAGTTTATTCATTGAAGTTCCTGAAACAGGTGAAATTGGCAAAATAAGTCGCTGAAAAAATAAATGATATGAAAATCATGTGTTACTTATCAGCCTAAGGGTAAATCATCGTTTACAAAGTGCATATGTATCCCATAAAAGGTGTGTCTTCAGTGCAAACCTTAAGGAAAACCTTGTTTTTATCTTCTGTCCGAAAAGAAACTCCACTATGTTTCCACGCTATACCTGTATAAATAGTGTGAATGTCACAGTGTGTCACGAACATACCCTGTTCATGATATGAGTCAATAAAAAGACAAAGTAAACTTATCTCCCTCGACTTCACCAAAAATGCAACACTGGCCTAAATTTGTAGTGCTTTGAACTGCATTCCAAGGTGCACGTAACCATGTACTGAAGGGTTAATGTAACCTTTCATATGACACTCCTTTCTCTCTTCTGCTAATACAGGAATAACAGGAAAGTGCTTGATTAAGTTGTACTATTTATCACAACTTCCTATATATATATTTTACTTATCGTAGAATGCATACTTGATTGCATAACAAATCCAGCACTGCTGCCTGTCTAGTCTTCCCCCTCCTTCCCCACCAGGGCACCACTTTTTTTTCTCTCTCTCTCTCTCTCTCATCCCCCCCCCCCATTGACAAAGCAGGCAACCCTACCTACGAAACCAAACACCCCTTGTTGGAAGAAAGGCCTGACATGCGTTAGCTTCTAAAAAATCTTTCACGGATGTATGCCAATCTGACAACTGATACATGAAAGACAGCAAAGCTGCGTAAGCGAGTACTCACATTCTTCGAAAGTACTAGGAATCTGTTTGCTAGCTCATGGCCTCGCTCGTAGGGAGCAGACACTGGCTGAATTGCAACACCATGGCATTAGCTTTCACTGCCGCAGCCATGCCAAACTCCTAGCTGGCCCTAATTTAACAGGAAACCGGTATGACGTGATGTGAGAAAAAAAAAATTGATTACTGGTTAAAAATAACCATGCACATAAGCCATAGTCCATTTGAATGAGATATGCACAAGGTAACTTTTATTTTGTAATCACTGATCATTAGGTTTCAAAGCAAATTCAGGGCTATGGCACACATTGTGCTGCATTTACATTTGACACTGACTATGGCATCGCATGCCAGCCTTTCTCGCCACATGAAGACCGTTATGGAATTTGACCCTTAACAGCTTCACTGTAGAAAAGCAGCATTGGTTTTTAATACATTAAGGTGACTGAGTTTACTGGCATTAAATGCATGTGGAAGGAAGAAACAGTAAAATAAGAAGGGTACAAAAATTATTATGACTTACTGACCGTTTTTCATGCTTTGAAAGCTTTGGGCAAGGCAAGTGTACAAAGGAACTAACACAGCATGGGCATGCAGTTGACACACCAATTGCACTGCTTTGCAAACGTCCCGAGTTCTGTTTAACAGTTGAAAGTTGCAAGTTACTTGCGCAAGGTTCTGTTGCATCAGCTTAAAAGGAAGCAACAGCAGCAAAATGCCACTTCATCTGCTGCACTGTCAGAATGGCAAACTATATTGGGATGCAATGCTGTATCCTGATGTCAACAGCAGCCCAAATTCTTCACCTCACAGCATTTGGGGCCCTTTTTTATAACAGGTCAATGTAAGATCTACTGCAGACAACCAATATAATAAACAACTTCGTGAATTAACTAAAGAAGGTAGTTGGGCTAGTTGGTGCTGTTGCTTTTGCTGTGAAATAGCTTTTAGCTCGATAAAAATTTTGACGGGAAGAGAGAGGGTACAGGGTGGAGCGCTAGTGATGAATCAAAGATGTGCAAGGAGGCCACCACAGACATGAACAAATGCGCAAACAAATGTCCAAACAAACCAGCAAAGAACAAGAAAACCACGGACTACAAGCCACTACAAGTCACTGACTCGAACAATCCTGTTCAGATGTGAAACCTCATTCCTTATGAGTGTCAAAGACATATGTGCTTATGCATTCATCACCAGTTTCTAATATGCAAAAAGCTTCGCATAATTTCCTGTCAATCTGCCTGCTGAGCTGCCTGGGCACACGTGTATTAACAAAATGTGGCGAGCATTTGCATTTGTAGCAGTGGTCAGTCAAGTGGCCAGCTGCAGCTACAGCACTGACTGGTTTTCTTTATTTTTCCAGTGAAAAATGTTTTTGCACAAGAAACTATGTCACAGAAAAAAACTTTGTGAGCTATTTGGGCTGGCCCAAAATCAGACATCATATATGTGGTACATGTGGGAGCTCTTTAGTTCTGTTGTCCTATGATATAGCACAAAGAAAATATGTATATAACAGCAGCTAGCTGGTCATATGTGCTAGTGAATGAGCGCGTTGATTTCTGAAAATAGCAGCTAAAATAATTTTGCAACTACAATGGTATTTGGACACAACAAATTATTTATGCTGCATTATAAGGTTTGGTAAGAGTGGTCATATTAAAATGCACACTCATGAATTGAGGAAAGATGGTCATGGTAGAACATGATAATAAATTATATAAGTTGATGGCGACAAACAGAAACATCAACAAGGTGATGATGTCTGTGTGTTATGCAGGTCAGTGAGACACAACCTGCAAAATGCTTTTTCTTCATGCGAAGAATAAATCCAAAGAAGCAATAAATACCAGTACGTTAAGATAACATACCTTGTGCACTGAAAATGTTGCACCACGTGATTCTATGATGTGTTTCTTCTCCTCTTGAGAAATGAAGCGATGCTTTTCTGGCCTGTCAGATGCAATAAGAACCCAGAAGACAAACCACACACAGCCTAAGAGACCTGCAAGTCCAAAATGGTGCACATTACCATATATTACAAGTTTGTCTTACATTTTGTCCTACTCTAGCAAGATCTTTAGTTGCATGGAATGTAAAGCATGCAAGCACCATGTTGCTACTAAATTTTCTTGAAATACACAGCTTGCTACTATCACTAGCATAGTGAAACTGCAATCGACTTCCTCCAAGACAAAAATGTATGACGGGAGTACTCTGAATCTATGATAGGCTAAGAAAGGGTCTCTGAGTTTATTAGTTTGTCAGAGAACACAGTTTCATTCCTTGAGGGAACCTACTGCATAAAAGGGCTATCTACACAAAATAGAAAAGAGATGTGATCATGTTATGATAGTGATCATTGATTGTGATTATGACTGATTATTATTGTGAGTGTGATCTGCCATGTGACCATGTAATCCTGCTGAAGAACCAAATTTTTTTTTTATTAGTCTGATTAAAATGAGTTGTGGTGAACTTCCTAAAACTGAATTGCAATGAGTAAATAAGCACTGCTTGAAACATTCCTCAAGTTTAATTCAGTAGCACATATATGCAAATAATACTTGAGGCATGACTCTTTTCATGAACATTATATTTTCAAACGAAGTGAGTGTTAAGGGCTTTGTGTTGGACATATGCTTGCCATCAGCATAACTTGCTTCTTATCACGACAAACAAGCTGCTGCCTCAAGACTATTGTTCTATTGTCTGCATTTCATCTTGTATTATCTATCCATTGCCACGTACAAAGGTTAGTCTAGTTTTTACACTACCCAGCAAAAGAAACTCCATTGTATTTCCACACAACCTGTGCCAATAATGTGAATGTCACAGTGTGTCACTAACATATCACAGTGAAGCACATACTGCAGCCAAAACACACCAAGCGTAGTATTCATGAGTGATCACTTTCGAGAATATGATCACTTTCACAAGATTTTGTGAGACTTGCAGCAAGGCACATCAAAATATACAGCCGACAGTGTTCTTGACATTGTGTGAAGCTTGGCATAGTACCAAGAAGGTTGTCGGCCATGTATGCAGAGTGATGTGCAATCTCGTAGACATCATCGTACCCTGAGAGTGATCGCTCGAGAACACCGCTCCAGCTCCCAACACTTTCTCAGCTGTTGTCACAGCTTCTAAATGTATGATTTCTTTATTTGTATGTGCATGATTGTGGTGACTCATCTTGGTTGTAACAAGATTATATACTATAAGGATACAGGCAAGTATCAAGATGATATCACTGCAACCACATTGATGTTCAATATATCTCGCCTATTGCTACCATATAGTACACATGCATACTCTGAGATCAGAGTCAAATAAATTGGGATGCATATTTACCAGCGCTAAAGAACAAAACTCACACACGCAAAAAAAGAAGGACAGAATGAGCACTAGGCTACAAGTAGTGTTCACATGAGAAAAAGCTAAAACATAACATATAACATAACTTAACATCCCAAAGCTGCACAGTAAATTACACCATAGTGGGAGGCTCCATATTAATGTTGACCTTCAAAGATTCTTTAACATGTGCCTATTTCTAAGCACACAAGCACTTTTGCATTTCATTCCCATCAAAATCATCAAAATGTAGTTGATTACACTTACAATTATTGCCTTCAAAAATGAAATTGATTACAGTTACTAACTACTGCACCCCAAAAAGTAACTGAAAAATTGTCCATAGGTGATTGCCTGGCATCAATGTTGTTCAACGTGGCCATTACTATCGAGCCATAGAAGCGCCATTTCAATTTGTTGGCCAACATGTTGACCTAATTCCAGCATTCTTCACTTGTTAGCCAGTTAGAAATAAACGACTAAATGCAATGGATGCCAGCAAATGTGCACATTCTTTGAAAAGGTGGCCAAATCTGTAATGCAATTTAATATAAAGCTGCATATTATGCAACCCTAACAATAGTGTTCATGTGTTACAATCACTAAAATAGGTGTCATTAGTAATGTATACATCAAACAGTTAGACGCATATAAAGGCCAAACACTTCTCTCCATATCAGAGAAGTCATAGATGGCAGTAGGCAAAGAAATGAGCAGCAGCTCTTACCGCCAATGAAGGCTGCCTGTAAGCAATTCCCGAAGAGAAGGAGAAATTTCTTATCAGAGAAAAGCTCAGAGCTTGGACTTCCATGTGGAGTGTGCAAATCTGTAAGCGTACGTGCCATGTTCATGTGATCCAGGCTTAGCTGTAGGATGCTGATTGTGCAAAGGAGGTAACCCATGTTTGGACAATATAGCTTCTACTAAATTTAAGTGCTCAAAGCTGCATAACCTTTCATAGCTTGTTTGGTTAAAATTGTAACTGGTTACATGTACCAATTGGTGTCTGAAAAAAGTAATTGAATTACCGTGAGTGTTACTGAGTAAACAATGTACCTAATCATGGAATTACAAAATTACAATAAAGCATAATTGATTACAAGTAATTAACAACATGTAATTTGTTACAGGTAAGTCTGATCGATATGCAGCAGAAAGAAAATAAAACAAAACAAAAAGAAAGGCAAACATCACTGTGCTTGCCACTCATCCCCTAAGCCACTCATCCAGTGACTTAGGGGATCAACTTCATCGCTCAACTTGACTGCTCTTTTGGTTTTAATAAGGGTGTGTGAATATTCAGAGCTTTGAATAAAAATAGAACACTTTCTTGCTATTCAAGTTTCACTTGATTTCATAATTCAATAATCAAAATTGTCGAATACTCATTCTTTTCAGATATATAAGGTATAATGACATTTACTGGAGACTTAAAGAAAAGAACAATGGAAATTAGGGCTGTTCCAAATTATTCTGCTGCTGGCAAGCTGCAGTTGCTGCACAGGTGCCCCACTTCCTGAGCGATCATATGCAGCAGATAACTCCTGCTCATTTTTAGTCATTCATTATGAACGTCCTACTTTTAGGCACTTCTCTCTTTGAACGAACTCAATGCTCTACGTGCAACTGATGATGAACTGTCCTTTGGTATAGTAGTGTCATTTTTATGGCGCACCACATAACTGAAAGCAGATTATCATTTACAACCTCCTCAGTTGACCAAACGTCCATTTGCAAACAGCGTAACATGCATATTTAAATATGCCTGTAAATAATCCATGTAAATAATGTCTATATATGCCTTCTTTTTAACCAAAATTATTCCATGCATGCTTTATATTTCACTCTGTTGGGAAAGAAAATATTTCATATTCGATTGGACATTCAGTGGCCATTTTTCTAGAATATTTGTATTTGATTTGGTTTGGAATTGTTGTACTTGAATACCTTTAGTTTTTAGTAGCAACACATGAATCTTTGTTCTACATTGAAATGACCAAGGAGGTGTACAGTGTCAAGATGCAGAACACACTTGCACCTTTGGAAGTGATGACCAGGTGTGCTGGACCTGCTAATTAAGGCATGCAGTGCTCCATTAGCCTGGCATTTAGGTGCCTCCAAGTTTGGCCCACATGGCAACGACCATGTGAGAGGGGTGTTCCGTTAACTACCTTAGTTTTGTACAGAACAAACCCCATGGCATACTCCTTGGCACAGGCTTTCTCCTTGGTCGTCCCGTTTACAACAGGCACACTCATAGTTTACGCAGAAATAACAATGTCTATGGGGATACTACACCTCGCTGCTACCATATTTAAGAGGTGGAACAAATTGTACGCATATGGCATTGTGACGTTTTAATTCTAGGTGACCATAAACTGTTATCTTAATCCATGTGGTGCATGAAAGCAGTTTAAGGCGATTCCTCAATTTAGCATTTCTGAATTCAATGCACCACACGTTATGATTCCATCTATACTTGTGGTTGATACTTCCAGTATACGTGAGTCTGATTAAAAATAAATAAACTGCAGCTCCCCCCCCCCCCCCTTCTCTGGCTTGTCATGCTTGAATTTCAGGTGCAGAAAACAAGTGTCAAAGAAAATAAGAAATACCATGAACCATGCTTCTTGGGAGCTATATGATATTTGGTCACACTGGCTACACTACTATCCCACACCTCTCTGCACTTGCCACATCAGGCTAGAGAAATATCACATAGCAGAAGAGCCACAGGAGCCAATGCATATCTTGTCCCTTGCATAACAATGTTGGCATTATAGCTGATAAATGTAGATGAAAGTTAAAAGCTCACAAATTCTAAATAGTCATCTATGCATTAACCAAAATTGTTTTTGTATGCTGTAGCTAGGGCATGACCCAAGAACAGAATCTATAAGATTGCGAAAGGTGCTCAGGTTGTGGTACTGAATAAAAATGGTTAACCACATTCGCAAAAGAAAAGGGGGGGGGGGGGGGCTAATGCCAAAGCCAAATATATGTCACAGTGATAAAAACAAATATGTGACTTTGTCTGATTTACATGTGGAACAGGACTCATAAGACTTTCAGAGCATGCAGAAATTTTAGCAAAAATGCAGAAGATGCACTTTGTGAGGATCCTTTTTTTAATTCTACTGTTCAGTGTAGTGGCATAAATTCTTTGCATGGCTTGGCTAAGAACGTATGCAGTCTCTCAGCGTGTTTCCTTAGCATCTCGTGAAATCCCATTGATTGACTGATTGATTGATTGATTGAAGGTGAGCTTTCAACTAGTTTTCCTCCTTAACTGGTAACCAGTAATTATCTGCCACACATCAAAAAGAAGACAAACAACTAATAACATGGATAGGACTCCAAGAAGTCAGGCACCAACCTGGCTTGATATAACATTCACCCTTAGCATTGCTTCAATTAGCAGCTGTTACATGCATGAACGTGTATGTGCCAATTAAGATGGTGTCCAAGGTATTCATTCAGATAGTTGTGTTGGCATGTTAGCTTCACAGCTATACAACTTATCACCAACAGTAAAAACAGTTCACAGATGGCACACACACCTGTGAGGTAGAATACTGAAGGCCAGCCACCAGCAAAGCCATACTGGCACAGCACAGCAGAAATAGGTAGTGTCACAGCAGTACCGAGAATGCTGCCTAGCGTGCTGATGGCAAGAAGGAAGCTGCGTTCCTGCACCGGTGACCAGCGAGCCATGATGGCAAACGTAGATGGAAAGGTCACGCCCTGTAAGCAGAAATATAGGGAAAAAGTTCAGAAATAACGCAATGGAAGAAAACAGCACTTGGCAGCACATGATTTGGTTGCAACGCTGTGTATGACAACAGGTATGAATAGAACATGATTTGTTCGTGCTTTGTTGTGCTCTTCTATGCACATTATAAATACGAGGGCAAATCAGAAAGTCTGTGCCCCTATCTTTTTTAAGCCAAATTACGGGCTGCAAATGCGAAGTCAACATATTCATTCCCAGCGGTGGACCTTTCTTGGACTGGCCCTGTCTTATCTGCTGGTAGCTCCACAGCACGGGGCTGCTGTCAGTTGTTGAAGATGGCAGTTTGGCAGTTGTGCATTACACGTCCACAGCATATGAACAACAAAGTGTGAATAGTTTTCTATGGAGCAAGGGATGAATGCCCATTGAAATCCAAAGGGAAATGCAGCCCACGTATGTGGAAAGGCTGAAGAAGTTCGTGGCGGGTCAGCAATTCATGTGCAATGATGAAGCCAAGACAGCAGTCCGATGGTGGTTCCACAGTCAATCGTACGAATTCTACCACAGGGCATCTCAAATTTTGTGCTGCAATGGGACAAATGTATGGACCAGTGTGGGGACTATGTGGAAAAATAGTGCAGGGTACGTAGAATAGTATGTATATTTGTAATTATTTGTATGCACCTTACTTTGGCTAATAAATGATAGGGGCAATGACTTTCTGATTTGCCCTCGTATATTGTCACGTAGTGACTGTGCAGAACAAAGTAGTAAAACTGTGAATCATAAAATAAACTCTGTATTTGGTGAACCTATGCCCACAAAAACAAATGACATGCAAAGCTGTGGGGCGATTCGTTTTCCATGGACATGATAGTGTGATTCGTTTTCTAAGGAGCCTATGTATGGGGAAAGGTGTCTCGCTTTGAGAAGTCTGCTGAAGAAGTTCCTGGCAGGACAGCAATTCACAGGCGATGATGAAGCCAAGACAGCAGTCCCACAGTGGTTCCACAGTCAGCTGGATGAATTCTACCACAGGGGCATCTCAAATTTAGCGCTGCGATGGGAAAAATGTCTGAAATGGTCTGGGGACTATGTGGAGAAATAGGGTAAAGTGCATAGAATAGTACATTATATTTGTAGTTACCTCTATTTACTTTATATTCACTAATAAAAAATAGGGGCAAAGGCTTTCTGATTTGCTCTTGTAGAAAACCTTATAATCATATAACAAAGACGTACATATCATCACCTCTTTACACGCTAAGATATTTTATAAAAGGTCCATACCTTCAATTTTACTTTGAGTGCTTCATGAAAACTAGGATAGTACTGGTTCATTTCATTTAATTTTATTGCCTTAAAGGCCCCACATAAGGGGTCAGGCACACAAGGAAAACAAATAGTACATCCAAGTAAAACAAAATAATGAAATGCAAGTGACATATATACAAGAATGCCCGTGGAATTTCTGGCATGAATTACATATACTTCACAGTATATTACATTATAACAATGCAGCCACTAACGCAGCTCCCCGGGAATTCATGTGCATCTGTCTGCCAAATATGACTGTTTATTTTACCCTCTCCTAGGAGGGCCCATGTTCACATTTTCTCTGCTTTCTCAACACAAAGTTTACTGCTGTGCGTGACTGAATGTGTCCACAACTTTGCACAGCATGCTCAATGTTAATCATCTGTGCTGTTGTTCATGCACAGCTCCTTCATCAAGACAATGATCCACACGTATTCATTCGCTGGTCAGCACCACTCCCCACTGCAATAGTTCCCCACATTTTGTATGCGCATTTGCAGAGGGATTTGTAGCTTTTGAGAATTCATGCTACCTTCGCAAATGGCTTTTCCTCACTGTGTGCATGAGCAACTGCGGTATGTTCTAGTCCCGAGGCATGGCAGTGCCTTCTCTTCATGAATGCACGAGATAGGTCGACACTTGGTTTGTAGAGCATGGACTGATGATGAGTAGGCTCAGCTTGCTTCTGCAGGAGAATCTTCTGAATTGTTAGCTTGTAAGCAACTATGGCACGGGAGCATTTACTAGCTCTATCTGACAGACTGGAAGAAGCGAGAAGGTCAGATGCCATGAGCAGGATTAAAAATACTTATGAGTGGGGAGTGCAACTTACAAAATATGGAGAAAGAGATGGACGCACTTATTAATCACACTATTCCTTGGGAATAAAAAGCAGTAACAAATGTATTTAACATAGGCAAGCTTTATCTATATGTGGCCCCACCATACCAAGCAGATTGCACTTTCCACAGCAACACAATCACATATTTTTCTTAACTCTTAAAACTCCTGAGCCTCAGCTATATGCACCAATACAGGGGCCTAAGAGCCTAAGAGCCTAAGTCAATAAGCACTTGTCGCCAAGGCTGAGCTCCCTTTGCTTGCCAGGACTGGACCACAGAAAAGAACCAAATTCATGGCAGTTGTCAGAGACGAAAAGAAACTACTCCTTTCTATTTCGTACGTACTCAGGCCTAGCACCATGTGATTTAAAGAAGGCAGCATACATAAAGTATCCACACATAAACACTTCGTCAGCCAATATGTTGTGGTGAATGAACCGAAAAAGATTATTCCAATGGGCCAGCACATAGTGAGGAAAGTGTGAATTGCTCAAAACTTTCACAGGAAACAGCACAAAGCAAAATGTTCGTGTTGAAACAACGAGTGCAGAGGGATATGTGTTAGTTTCTTTCAGAATTTAGTCTTATTAGTATTGTGAGTCAAGACAGTTAGTGTTGAAACCTTTACATATTTTGAGAAAAAGCAGCCATTTAGGCCACACCTCCTTTTCTATTTTGGGCAAACACAAATGAGAAGTCATTCATACAATCTACTATTCCTTAAAATGAATATTGCATGTAAAAATAAATTTGGATAAAAAGAAAGAACCAGGAAATTAGGGAATTGCAGCTCTAATCTCAACATGCTGCTTTCTTGATGCTACTGCCCAATGTATCATATCATAAGAAGGCAACAAACAAAGACACCAAGGATAACATAGGGGCAATTACTTATACTTATTAATTCAATTAAAGAAATTATAAATTTTTCGCAGCGAAGGTGGATGAAAAATGAACTTGCCGCAGGTGGGGAATGATCCCACATCTTCACATTACGTCTGTGATACGAGAGAGAGAGAGAGTAATCTTTAGAAAAAAGAGCACATGCTCTTCTGCGATACTCAACATAATGCAAGGATATGGGATTGTTCCCCACCTGTGGCAATTGGGTTGTTTTTTTTTCATCCGCTTTCATTGCCATTAATTTACCATTCCTTCAATTCAATCAGTAAGTACAAGTAAATTTCCCTATGTTGTCCTCAGTGTCTTTGCTTGTTGGCTTCTTATGATATGATTAATAAAAATCGGGCCCCTCTGTTAACCCCTTTTCTTCTCGTTTATTGACTAATGTGATGAATGACAGCCCTGCAAATGTGAGCCAGCCAGTGGTCAATGATCTAAATACGTGTGAATGATGCAGCAGTGCATTGTTAAAAAAAAAAACGACATAGTTTCACCACAAGGGCGAAGCAATGAATGCAATGCAACACATTAGAGTGTTATACAAAGCAAGGCTGGCCGCTTTAGGAGCAATATGAATTGTAGTAAACATGAGCTTGCTAAGTAAGCAGGTGTGCCGTGGCATAGTGAGGCCGATATGAAGAGAGACTGGATGACCATGACAAGGCGCGTGTGAAATGGTGGTGTTGAGAAGTGACTCCTGTGGCCAGCGCATGCAGGTGCAAAGGCTATCTATGTTCTGTGTTGCCAATCTGGGCCACATTGCATGTGTACCGCACATCGAAGAATGAGCAGATGAGATAGCCTTGACTATGCGGTGTGAGGGAAGATAGCACACCTAAAGGTCAGCCTGGAGCAGCGGTCTTACGCTGAACCACACTTTGAGGTATTCCCATGCACATGAGAATTACGGAGCAACAGACGAACGGCACATAAACTGGCCATCGTGCTTGGCCAGTCATTTGCAGGTGCTGTATCATGATGCTCTCCTGGTCGCTGCTTGTGTGCACAGTGACAGCTGCGGTCATGCGATTGTAGCAGGCATGATTGCACATACAACCGTGTGCAATGCATGAAATTGTGTTTACTTTGCAATTGCAGCTGTGTGGACATACAAAGCATTGCTAAAGGCACACTTGTGTTTGCCTCGTAGCATCAATACAGTGGTTCATGCGCAACCAGGAAGATTTGAGTCTGTGCGCGTGCAGTTGAACCCGTACATATTAATATGTAATAAAAGCTCTTTATTTCCCCCGCACGTTGTCACATCATAGTGTGTGATACAGTTGCATTGGTAAGACATGTAGTGAAAGGAGCGTCCTAAGGTAATCATGTTATTATTGTGCTGTTACGTAAGCAGTGAGCATCACATGAAGTCGCAGTTTTGGCTGAAACGTGAAGCATCAATTGCGATAGCAGATCAGTGGACAGCTACACGAAGCAAGGATAGTAGTTTTATCGACCGTATAATCTTTTGAACATAGGCATAACTAAATTAACAAGCATGGTGTCAGTGTGCACAGCAAACATGAACACATCACACTCGATGACTGCGGACACTCGCTGTCAAAACGCTGGTGTGAGGAAACACGGCAGCAGCAGTGAGCGAAGTGACCTTTGTGCTGTCTATCGCTTCAATGTAAACTGAGCACCAAGAGCACACAGCACTCACAAAGCTATGAGTTGTTGACCCACCTAGACTGTCCCCAACACAGACTACTCTCAAGATACGGCTACGCGACTGCATGCAACTGCCACATGTGCAGTTGCAGCTGGGGCAAGAGGCTGTCCCCCTCACTCCACTCCACTCCCCGGTGATTTGCAACACTGGGCGTCTCGCGTGCGATGGAAGATGGAGTGCTTCCTCCCTGATTCTCCCTCTGTTCACGTGGGTGAGGTTGGTTGCCCAATTGTCGGTTCCCCTCACACACTTCCACTCGCACATACAGTGTAGGGCGGGCGACAACAGCAATATCACCTTTGGACTTTATACGGAACATCACAGCGAGGCGATGGCAGAAATGTGCCTGGATATAATTGCTATCTCATTAATAACTATTGATAAATATGGCTGCATACCGTTGTTAGCAGTTCTGAGATTGTGAGATTATAATAAGCCCATGTCGAACTGAACCCCTGCAACAGCAACCTAACTGATAGCATATAGAATTAATCCCAGCTTCCCTCAGCTGTTCCCATGTTGAAAGAAGCCTGCTATTGCCCATGCATGGCTCATGCGCCATGGTTTAGTAGCCGTGCTCATTGTTGATCAAGAGTGTCGCATGAACAGCTGTTCTTGAACTTCAATATCACGAACAGCACAGCTGTTCTCAGCAGTGTTGCTATGACAACTGCAAAGAAAACAACTATTTCATTAATGCACAAAACTAGCTTCCATGCATAACACAAGTATGTGTACATGTGGAATTCCTTTCCCCTAGCTGTGTCATCCATGTGCTATCCATTTCACAATGTAACTAGGAGTGACAGGCCATAGCTGTTGGCTCACCACTTGTTACGTGCTGAGAGCCATTCCAGTGCAGCTACGAGGCTAAGTACAATTCTAGTTAATAATTATTACACATAGAAAAGTCAGTGATAGAAGGCATAAGTAAAAGAGTGAAAAACAAAGAACAAATTGTGCATCCTTTTATATAATATTCTTCTTGTTGTGTGTGCCTTTCATCTCCACTCCATGAGTCTTTCTTTATAGTACCTTTCCATTTGAAACAATGAGTATAGATACTGGTGTATAAACCAACCGTGCACTCTCCCCATGCAGCCTGGCTCCTCAAATGGCAACAAACAGTTTCTGCAGCTAGCTAGCTTACACATACTGTTGTCATATTGAGAATAACACTGGAAAATAAATAAATAATGCTAAAAAAATGTCTTCACACATTGTGCTAGTCCTTCATATGTTCCCACAATTAAATATTCCAGCACTCTGTGCCCTCCACCACTGAACATCATAAGCCTCTGGTCATAGGCACTGACTAAGGGGGTCGGCTCCGGGGCCCGAGCCCATTCCGAAGTTCTCCGGGAGAGGGGAGGGGGGTGCAGAACCCACTGGACACGCCGAAGCCTACCCCTCCTCCCAAGTGTCATTACCAGAGTTCAGTCACCCACATCACATCATATGTGGTTCCTTTTGAGTTGCCCCTACCTGTTCACTTAACATGTTATTGCAATTCAAAGCTTATACTGCATCATTGTTGGTGCGGATGTGCACGGCTTTTAATTCATACTTTTGCTTTATTTCTGAAACTCCTGACTATAGGATGACAAGTGCATTAGAAGCACTAGCAACAGCTACCTTATCTGTATTTTCTCACTTCAACATTTTTTAAAATTTCCAATGTAAACACCATGCACAGACACAATACAGTTAAATATATACACGGGACAAAGCTTATTATACATATTTTTTAAAGAGGAGGTAGCCAACTAACAGTTATTTCTAATGGTATGGATAGCCTATGCCTAGAGAATGAATATGTTGCTGTGTGCTCACCTCGCTTCAAATTGCTCTGAGCGCTTTTTTGACCATGAAAAAAAAAGTCTTCTAATAATTTACAACATTTATTAGGGATGGAAACATCGCCACTTGCATGCATAGGTCATAAATATATATAGTTCACTCAGTAACTGAAATGAGGCCAAGTCACATTCACTCGAAATCAGAATCAATAGCAGTCAAGCGCAGCAGCACTTATACTCAGATATACAGTAAAAAGAAAGAAAAAGAAAGAAGAGAGAAAAAATATTAAAAAAGAAAAAGAAGAAAAAATGCAGGCTGCAGTTCCACCAGAAAGGCAAAACACTATCACTGATAGTGAAGTACTAAGACAATTATACGTAGGAAGATTACACCACCGAAAGGTGCCAGATTCTTGGTGGTGCAAGAGGACTCAGGCCGTAAATTGAACTGTCTCCTACTATGAGGTCTTGTAAATACTCATATAAGGCCGTCACTACAGTGAACAATTTTTCAAGGTCACAAGAAGGTTCTTTAAGCGCAGCAGTTATGAAAGGTAATATATATACCTATACGGTGTTCGGAAAGCTGGTCAGGCCCCAGCTCTCCCCCCTCCCCCACTGGAAAGATGAAAACTTTCCGTCTATGCCTCTGGTATAATGAGTGGCTATCTTTTCATATATATATATATATATATATATACCACGCCTAGATTTAATATCCAACTTGAAGTGAAGTGCCCATGTAAGTGGCCTCTTTACTATGGCTCAAGTATGTAACGGTAAAATGAGTTCACTTGTGCAAAACTAATGGTATACTATGCATATATTCTTCAGCGTAAGAGAGAAAACATTTGTTAGCTTCATTAGCATTTATGTTTACCAGGGGATATCAGAATAAGAGTGACAGGCCCCATGTCAGATTTTTATTGAGAACTCTTATTATTTGAATATATGTCTTAACTGAGCCATGACCTGCTTCAATTCTACAATTATGTTACCGTATATAAAGTTCTAAAGACCGTATTGATGATTATTGAACAATCGCTTATGTCTGCTGCTGTTATAAATTTACACCATCAAGAATTATTATTTTATATAAAACCCTCTATTTTTAACAACCTGAGATATTCACTAGTGAAAGATCTCGCAAATACAACTTATCCGTGATGCTGGAGTCGCGGCTTCCTGCGTAAAGCTTACAGGAAGGAATATGATGTGTCCTGTAGCTTATCAATGTGCATCAATTGTATCAATGCATGCCTTTTCCTGTTTCCCAAGTGCACCAGCATGCCAAACCCCATGAGATAAGTTCGCAGAAGGGTGTGTCAAGGAAAAAAAGAAAGGTTTTTGTGTCGTCAGATAACATTGTCAAGCACCCTCCTGTTACCTTTTGTACTAAAAGTGCTATCACCATTGACACAAAGGTGGAGATATATTGTCCAGAGGCATTGCGGCATATACATTACACATCCAATCAAGTTTCAACAGATTGCTTTTAAGTTCACAAAAAGATGTCTTGCACTATAGTCATAAATTGCTGCAAGAAGCTAGTTCTAAAGTGCTCTCCTGGATGCTAGGCAAGATGGCTGGACTGTGACTTCATGCAAAAGCCTCCTAATATTACTTTTGAAAATATTTGATCTTACATAATATCACATAAACCAAACTCAGCTAGTCAGGCAGAGATTGTGACACTGGTGCGATCCGAAGTCACTATGAAAAATTTTGGTGTACAGCATACTCGGAAAGCACCTGTATATTGCACTCAATTGGCATTGCCAGCGCAACACACATAAATGACCAGAAGTGAAAAATGGGTGTGTTGATATGGAAGCGTGGCTAATAAAGCAAAGGCACAAGAAGAAACAAGACACAGTGCTGTATCTTGTCTCTTCTCATGCCTTCGCTTTTGTCCCAATAGCTCGTGCTAGCCATGCACACATAAATGCTACAATACTAACCAATAACACCATGTGACCATCTGTTTTCTCTTTTCTAAACATTACATTCTATTTTATCAATCAAATATAGTTTGTTACTGAGCTCACTATGGCATCTGGTGCTAACAGGCTAATATGTCACTTGCATGACTGGTTAATCATCAAGGTACTCGGTGGCTATGGGATATGCTACCTATTATTACTAGAATTCCGCATCCAGCACTATTGTAGCCCACAGTGCTATTTGCTCAGGTCAATCTTGCACTTATCGTAATATCTTAAGTCATCACCGACCTTTCACGCTTCACCCAACATTGTCGATTGCTTGCAAGATATTAACTACGTAAAACAAGTGAAGGAATCCCTTCCAGAAACTCTGCATACCACATGACACCCACAACTTACCCGTGAACATTAGGAGCTGTTGGCAATAGTTGCAGCAACAATATTTTGTTTACCTGTCTATGCTATCCACAAAAGCACATGTTTGCCTGTGATATATGTGGTAAGCACATGTCACTGGTACAGGCCAAGAAAATATATCAGTTGTTGGCTACTCTGAGTAAATGACCATGCTCTGCCTATAATATTTTTTGTTTTTAAACTGGGACATCTTCCATCTCTCTTGAACTGGTGCTATGTTTTTGCCCGTAATTAAGGATTCCACTCATGCATTGTCATTAGAAAAAGAAAGAAAAGAACATGAGGTTAGTGCTCAGCATCTGAATTCCACAATGCATATGTGTGGCTGTGCTCATAACACCTCTGGCCATCACAATATACTGCTGAATATCCTGTCAGTTTCATCTTGCATTCAAAGCATTTACCACTGTAAGCTATGCACCATGTACAGACAGTCTAATAAGAGGAATTTATTTTTAGCTACTATTGATACTGGTGAACTATACATTGGGTAAGGACTGGGGGCTAAATAATAATAATAATAATTTTATTAGCCTCTCAATTGCCTATTTGTAGAGTTAATTTGAACATGCGATAGAATATAAGCAGGGATAAATTTCATGCAGTTACCTCAGCGATGCCTTCGAGAACCCGAAGACCAAGGAATGCACCGAAACTGGCTCTTGCCACCACTGCAGTGGCAAGAGTGAGCAGCGACGTGGTGCCGACACCTGCTGCAAGGATCCATGCAGGATTGATGACCTCCGAAAGCCACCCAGCAGGGATTTGTGTTATTATGTACCCATAGAAGAAGGCATTTAACACATAGCCTTGCATCACAGGGTCCCAGAGAAATTCTCCATCCTGCACATGTCCAGGGAAGCAAACATATGCTAAGCTTCTGAGGCATTACAAATGTTGCTCAATAGAGTTGTGAGAAAGAATGTAAGTTTATGCTTGGTGGTATTCCACGAAATAGCCTACGAGAGCACAAAAGGCACGAGGGTAGTATATTGCATATGCATTCATTGTACTGTCGTCGCACCTTTTGTTGGCTAGTAGGCTAATAAGTTGTGAGAACATTAAATAAAAGCATATTTCTGTTCAAGTATGTCAAAGGGCCTGTTAGATTACAGTTTGATGCTTCTTACTGTCATTATTTTATGCAATATTTACACTAATATGTTACATTTGCCAAGCTATTTTTGATAATTTCCTTCATTCTCTGTCAGTGAAATTCACAACTACTAATAAATACTATGCTTTTCTTCAGACTGTTACTGTCACCACATATTAGGTTGCTTGCATCAATGTGTACTTTATAAATGTGAAAAATGACATCAAATAATAAAAACTATGTTAACATTTTTTTGTGTGTGTGCATCTGTACACACATGTGCATGCACACCATCTGTGTGCATGGGCAAGTAATCATGTAAGCAGTAAATTAGAAATTTATGCATGCATGCATATTTATGTGCACCATTCTCTAATGCAAGTGATCGTTCTTGGCATGCATAAGACAACCATGTGGTTACTAAAGCAGTTGCATCAGCTGGTATTTTCAGACTTAAAATCTGCAACATTAGAAACGTTAACATCAGAGACATTAACAAACAACAAACATTAGAAAAAGTGCATTCTCACATAGGTTAAGGCTATTTTAAAATATGCTTTTATTCTTTGAGATTCATCAGAAGTATGCTCACTTGGGAAGCTTCGAAAGATTCAAAACAGATGAGCCAGATTCATATTGGATATGTGTGAAAGGCAGTATAGTTGTGTGATAAAAAATATGAGTTACACATTCAGAAAGATTTTATCTTGTCTGAATATTGTGATTAAAGATCTTCTACTTAAAGGGCCCCTCACCAGGTCTGGCCATGTTGAGCTGACAAGCGCAGAGCATACAATGTGTGCCAATGATCGTGTCTGCAAAGTATTATATCGCTACGTGCCGCAGAAAGATCTGAAATTTCAATCCAAACGCCATTTCCCTCTTCACTCGCAGCCGCTGCGCTCCAAGCCGGACGGTGACATACTCGCGTCCCCGCGCCGACGTACTCAGGTCCACAGTGTGACATTGCTCGTGGTGACACATGACTTCGAGAATTATTCAAGGCACCATCTGTTATTTAGGTGATCTGTTGCTTGAATTGAAGAATTGAAGTTTAGAGAAATAATAAAACACACAAATGGAATGTCTGCATGTTTTTTGTTTTACTTCGCACCAAAGCAAGAGAGATATACTTCTGCTTCGTCTGCTTGTTCCCACGGTTGTGCAGTCACGTGTGCAAGTATCGAAACTGTGCCATCTTCTACCATGTTGCAGCGCGTGATCATGCTCTCCGATCTGCTTGTTCTGCCTCAGTATTCCTGTAGCACTGAATTATACTGCTATAGTCATGTGCCCTTGTGCACAGTGCACAAAATCATGCGCTGTGCGAACGAGACAACAGCTTGCACGCGACACTGTCAGCGGAAGTGCGTATCACTGAAAAAAAAAGCAAGGAGAAAAAATGAAAGTGTGGCCTGTGACGTATGTGTCATGCGATTATTGAGGTCCGGTATGGTAGAACGCGGGGAAAGAATTTCGCTTGGGGAGGCTTGACAGGGCGAGTGAAGAGAGCGTCTTGCTTAGCAGTGGAGCCCAACTGCTGAAATCATGGGTTTGCGGCACTGCAATATTTCTATCTAGGCTATTGATGAGTCGATTTGAAAAATTTTTGCGGCAGAACACTCTTTAGAGGACATGTAACAACTTGCAGCATATGACCAAAATTTGCTAGGGGCCCTTTAATGTTCAACAAGGGAACAAGAATTAATAGTGATAGTATCATTTGAGACAAGCAAACTATTTGTCTTTGTGTATTTATCAAGAACGTAAAGTTGAAGAGTTCCTGGCCAGGTGAAACCAACATACAATTTTTGTTTTCTGTTCAACCTACCACTGATTACCGCAGCTGTCAGTTTAGCAAATGTGAGGTGCAAATACCTTTACCTTTTCTTGAATAAACATGGTAAGCAGGACTACATGCAATTGATAAAAACAAGCCATCTGGACATAATAAATCATATTAAGTTTTATTTACTCTTCATTGGCTCATTTAGCAATGCGAAAATATAGTGTCTGCAGTGCAGACATTAGGCATCTAACGTAATTTTTTTTGCTCATTATGACAGAAGTTTATGGGAAGTGGGATACTTGTGATCAAGTGCCTGCCTCTTCCATTTCCCTACGTTATGAAATGAGTTTCTGGCTAGATCAATATTGAGCTCCGAATTGAGAGGTGAACACTGCACAGCTGGGTGTGTGATGTGCCACACCATAATAAGTGCCAAAATTTTATCTTCATGTCCATCCTGGCAGAAAATTAAATTTCTACAGCTGTATTTGCAAAGCCCTCTTGGGTCAGTAGCATCTGCATGTGTTGGCATGTATGCACAAGCAAATGCCAAGAAAAGAACAGAGGTTGATTCCAGAATCAAGCATTTGCTTGATTCTGGAAAGGAGGAAACTCATAAGTAAAATTACAAAGGCAGAAGTGAGCTATCACTCACAAGCTTAAAAAGTCGCAGTTACAAAAGTTGTATGTAAGCACATGAAAAAAAAAAGAAAGTTTTTTTTTAAAACATCTTTCATTGGATACTCAAAGGCCGTAATCAAATAAAATTTCAGCCAAGGAAATTCTCAAAGTGCAACAGCTTTGCTTCCAGTGCTACTGCCTCTCTGCTTTCTTCGTAAAGTCTGAGTGACCTGCAATATATATATATTTTATTGACTGTGTGTTTTCCAAAGACATCCTTAAGCGAGTACATTGCGCAACAGGTCAGCTACAGATATGGCATTCAGTGCACTAAAGAATCAAATGAAACGTACACCTGACTCATCACCTCCATCTATGTATGATGCATTCCGATAAGGAACAGGACAGCTGACGTTTGATGCACTGCTTGTGTTGCCATTCACAGCTGTGGCGTTGACCATGGCAATTATGGTCACACTGAGATTCACCCTCATTGAATACACCAGGAAGAGTCCGATCGAGATCATACAGCTCATTAGGTAACGGACTTGAAGTCGACATGCTGCACAGAGAAAAAGAAAGAACTTACAGGAAATAATGCGAGATATTATATGTTTCAAGTTATATATATTGACAGGCATATATGTCCATGTAAAAGTAAACTTCATCTACCATTAGACAATATAATGTATTACAAGCACATCAGAAATATCCGACTGAAAGTACTTCTCTGTTAGCCCATTTTTATGTGTAACCTGCTGCAAACACAGTAGGAACAAAAACTATAATTGCTATATGCAAGATAGCTACCAATATCTACCAATGCTACAAATGAGCCGCATGTTAACATGCAGTTTCTTGCACATGTTAGGCACATAAAAGGAACAAGATTGTGTTACAATGATATATGTATATTTAAGAATACTTGCACTGTTTAACAACTACAATTTACATAAGGAATATTGCAAATATAGAGCAAAATTTACTCGTATTGTTCGCAGTAGCCAACTATTGCACGACCTACTGTGTTTACATCTGACAATGTAACATCATGGATATATATACATGTAAATGCAACCCTTACTTTTGCGTTGCTTGGATGGCAAAGTTGCAAGCGTCCTTGCTTCCATAGTTCACAGGATGTGCTCTACAGCAGTATCACTAAAAATTCAGCAACTGATGTCCTATCGTATGGTTTTGTTTCCTTCCGCTTTCCGCAGCTTTATCGCGCGTATCTTCCTCTTGAAATAACGTACGCAGTGCTTACGCGAACTTGCGCGTTCTGCTCGATAAAGGAAAGTGTGCCGCGCGACGAGGCGCCGCTTGGCATATTTATTTTCTCTTTTTTATCTCGCCAATGGCAGAGTCCGGTGCTGTGTTGCGCTTGTCTACAGATAGTAGAGCTCAACCAATGAGCAAAGTGTCTGCCATGCGCACTTCCCACACGCGCCGGCCGCAGCTGCCGCGCGCCATGCGCGTTGAACTATGGTTGGAGTGCGCCACTCTCATTTTCCTTCCTCCATGGCCACCGTGATCCTCTCCGTGTTTGCGTGCGTCAGCGCGCGTGCGCACCGACGCGAACGCGCTACAACGCGCTGCCGACACCAGCGGCGCCCATCGGGCAGGTGTGAAACTAAAAGTTGTTTACCGTCCCAAGAGAGGCGACGAGCGGGGCTCAAAGTTCAAAAACTGAAGCGTACGTTAAAGGCGTGGTTCGTTGGGTTCACGTTGTCGCGGGTGCGGCGGCCCTTCCTGTTTAGTCAGCATCGATATGCCTCCATAGTGTCGGGCGCGCGGCTATGAATCGGGCGGGACGACTGTGCTGAACCGTACGATGAGGCGCGGCGGCGGAGCCGTTGGTGCCGCCGCGCTACCCGTTGCACTTTTCCTACTGTCTGCGATCGGGCCGTGGTCGGCGTGCCATGGGCAGCAGTGGAAAAATGACCCAAACCGGAGGTATCCCGATCCAGTGACGCCGGACTTCTTGCCTCGGAACCGAGCCCCGCCGGGTCCCACGCTGTACCGTGCCGACCTGAGGCCGTCCGGACTGTACGAGCGGACGGACGATTTCCAAAGGTACAGCGATGCACGGTGCTCGATACGACCGACCTCGACGCCGACCATGTACAGAACAGCAAAGACTCCGATCGGTGTTTTTACGGGAAGGATCGTCTACCTCTGCGACCTTCCCGAGTTCACGCGCACCGACCAACGGCCGGTGGCGCAAGGCGGCATCGACCACTGGAACGACAGGCTGGAGTACCCCTCCAGCGCGGTGGCCTACCTGGGCATTCCGTACGCCCAGCCACCGCTCGGACACAACAGGTTTAAGGTGAGTCCGTGCATCGGTGTGTACGGCAGTCGCGCGCGCTCTTTGCTGGCCGTCGAACAACGGGGTTGTATCGCAGTGGGCATGGCTGCGGGGTTTTGCGATTAATCACGGCGGTGACTTCACCCTACTTCCGGGGAGGCCTTGGCGATCGCATGCGTTTACAGCGCGTAAACGCCAAGGTCTCTGTTTTGTTGCTGAAACAGCGATCGATTTACGGACGGCCGTGTCCGGCCTGTCAGGAGCGGTGCCGACTTGCGCCGTTTTGCCCGAGGCTGAACGATCGTTCGCCCCGCTAAGCTAGCATTAGCTAACGCGCGTCAAGTAACGCTGTAATGACTGCATGTGCGGTCCCCTAGCGACTACAAAATAGAGAAAGTACAGCTTTCTTTATGGGAAAAAAAAAGGAAAAGGAAAACGAGAGGCAACCTAACACACCTTAATTCGCCTGCATTTGCGTAATAGTACGTGTGAGTATGGCGAAAGGGACAATGGTACTCATTGACCGACCATGACCTCTGATAAAGTGCGTCCGCGCTACTTCGTTTATTTTATTATGATGTTTCAGACAATCACAGAGTAATTTTCACAAAGGCACTGCCTTCCTTAGAAATGTTTCAAATAGGTGGATAGGACATCCTTGTATACGATGGTGCATATATACCCACTGCGGGGGATTGGCCAAGATTTAGATATTGTTAGGAAGCTGCTTTTAATACAAAAATTGGTAAATGTGTCAGGTGAAAATGGATAAAAATAACGGCTGAGGAATTGAAGAGAATCGCCTTGACATAACTGAATTCCTCCATGGCTGAGCAAACATCGCTGTGGTAGTTTCCAAGAGGCTCCTACAGGAAGAATATTTAGATTGGAAAAATTGCAACCAAGTTGCCTGATCGTTGCTTCTAAAATGTTTTTCGTTGAAGAAGAAAAGTGGCAACAGAATAACAAAATATGACATACAGTATCGTTCTGCACAGATTGGGCAACTGATAGCAGCGTTATCATTTGTTTTGTGCTCATTGAGCTGTGCCTAACCTGTAAACTGCTGGCGAAAAAAAAAAAGTGCAATTTCACGTGCTTTCTCTTCTCTTCAACAAAGGATGAGGCATTGTGAGGTATGTGTGCCATATCCATTACCACAATCTGTATTGAGTGCTCTATGTGATCTGCCAAACCAGCCCTGCGACAATAAAAGTTTAATACTGGTGTTGGCAGTGTAATCGGGTAAAAATTACTTGTTTCAAAGCTTCCTTTTTCTGCTTTCTTCTTGTTCATGCGTTCGTACAATGTAAAATGGCCCGCTCAAGAATTATCTCTGAATTGTATTTGAAGGTTTTTATTCTTTTTTTTTTTTCTTCATTGTGGACTGTAGTGGACCCTATGTGCTTCTGTCTTGTTATGCAATGAACATGGCAGCATCTGTACAGAGGTAAAATGTATAAACATAGTGGGCTGTGCCTATAACTGAAACAAACATGCAGCAAAATTGACCAAACTAGCCTGAAAATAGGTGCGATGCCCATTTAGCAGTGTATCGTGCACAAAGAAATACACCCCTTGCATGGTGCTGCTGTTTCATCTGACAACACCCACAGTGTGCTTCCGTATGAACTAAGCATCACCACATTAGTCTGAAGTTGCCTACTTCAAATGCTATTTGTGTGTTGCCACTAATGAAATTAAATGAACACCAAAGCAAGCAATGATTTTAGCCGTTTTAGTAAATTTGCCCTGCCACATTACCAAAACAGCCACTCTTGGCATGAGCACTCTTGATACATCAAAAAAGATGAAAAAACGAAAGACACGTGGCAACGTCGTCTTGAAATTCCCCCACCAGCTTGCTGTGGTGTCATTGATTTTGACACCCACTGCTCGGGCCTAGTTAAATTTTTATAAGTGAAAATGGACGACATTGTATTTTTAAAGAGGCAAAGACTGAACTGAGGAAGTTTCAAAAACTTTTACTGAACACGACAGCCACACGCTGACATATCGGGTGTGGGGGTTCTGGTACGAAATTCAAAAATGAGACTTTCATTGTTGTTTTCTCTTCCTATAATCAAGCTATTCCCGGTTACAGCAATATTAGCTCTGTGCTTGGCTGGTTAAGCTCTGCGCCACCAGGTGGCTGCACTGTGCAGGCCGCTCACATTTATGCTAAAGCCTCATCATCACAGTGATAGTAGTATCGAGGGGCTTTAGTTTACTCCTCTGCCCATCCGTCAGAACAGCCAGCTCACCTGCATTTACGGGAATACCGGACATGCTCAGCACCATGACAGAACGCTTGCAATGCACACTGCTTGGATAGCTCTCACTGGGAATCGGCTGCCAGGTGGCTAACGGAGTGGTTGGAGAGGCTTAGCGCACTGGCTCCAAGACACTGGAAGTAGACAACGTGACGTCACATGATGATGCAGAGCCAGTGAAGGTGCAGCTTAGCACCGATGTTATGGCGAAAGAGTTGAGGAGAGAAACATAGCTAGGGAGGAGGGTAACTTCTAATCGTTCGTAGTTCTCTTAATGTGAGATGCTTCATTTAAATTGTGGCGCAAATGTTTTACTGTAAGCTGTGCCCCATGCGTCTACAAAATCTGTCCAAACCATTTCAGGGACACTTTTGTAATGTGCAAAGAACAGTGTAAAGAATGGATCACCATACCATCACCATCACCACCATGTATTCATAATTAAAGACAACTATTATTTGTAGAGATGAGTTTGTCTTATGACTTGTGAGTTGCTCTCCTTGCCTTTAGATCTCCGTGTGAGTGACTTCGCTTGTTTAAATAAAAGGTTTGCGTCCAAAAGGAGGCCATTGCTTGTGTTAATCATTTGTAAAGCTTACCAGAAAAATCCCAAACATTGGCCTGCCGGAAAACAAAATGGCTGATTTCTGCTTGGTTTCCCTCCTTAAAGATAACACTCGATTTTACCCCCTGAATGAAAAAAAATATATGTATACATATAATGCAAGACAAAGGACCCTATATATAATGTTCATTGACATAAACACAAGCAATAGTAACTGCATGACAGGCATGGTATTAATCCCAAAGTGGTGATATTAAACGAGTGAAGTAACAAATAACATTGCTGCAGCGAGCTGTTCTGTGCCAGAATTGTATTGTATGTTCAAATGGCTGTCATACCTAGGTTTGCCTAGGACTATGTATTACAAGACTAGGTGTAGCTACATAGTACTGAGGATAATCAAGCAAGAGACCATGGAACGCCAAGAAATGCAATAGAAACTTGGTAGTCATCTGCTTGAAGTCCACAGTTGATGAGGATGTGGGGACAGAGGTGTCATACATGTGTGCTGCACATGGGAATTACGATCGGTCTACATGTTACGGAGATATGCTACATGCTCATGCCTTGTTTCCACTTTAGGCTCAAAGTTGTGTATCTTGGGTCAGTCATATATATGTGGAGCTCAGTTGAGAAATTTTTCCCAAGGTGTACTATAATCACTTCTTCATGAGAAGAACTCGAGAAAGCCACAGCGCGTTTTAATTCATGTCCCACATTTTCTGCCTGTTCCCTTTTTGTTTGCCTTACTAATGAGAGCTTGCATGTTTAACAATGTTGTTAGTTAAATGCTACCAACTGTGCCGTACCCTTTACCACAATCTGTACTGAGTGCTCTATGTGATCTGCAGATGCAATTTGGCATTTATTTTAGTTCCTGTGATGTGTATGCCATGAGAGTGACATAAAAATCATTTGTCAACAGGAACCTCAGGCTCATGGTCCCTTGGGAAATGTGCAAGCCCTGAATTTCAGGGACTCGTGCATACAACATATTGACTACAAAGGTCAACACATGGGCGTCCCCTCTACCAGCGAAGATTGCCTCTACCTTAATATCTACACACCTAATGTGAGTACGTTTTATTGTTAAACACCAAGCTTTGGAATGGACAGCTTGATTGAAAGATCAGTGTAATGGGTGGATTGAAGTCCTATGCTTTGTTTATTTTCAGTCTGTTTCCTTTTTTTTTTCACTCTTGCTGCCCATCACTGAAGCATGGTATGCTATATTGAGATGCTATATAGGGTGCAGTTCTTTGAAATCTAATGAAAGTCTATGGAAAAGAGTCATGCTAAGGTACACTGTAAAAAACGAAATTCTAATTGTATGAAAACCATCACACGAGGCTGGACAAGAATGTTTGTCATTAACCAAACCTTCCACCTCTTGTATTTATACAAACCTAGTTAAAATGGATAATATTATATTCATTTTTCTTCATTTCTCTTTGTTTAAGCTGACTTTAACAGGTGGCTGTACGTGAACCCATGTTAATGTGGCATTCATGCTACATTTTCAAGGACTGCATGTACATGCAACTGGTGCATGTACACTTCACTGTTTCATATTGGCTTTCATTGTTTCATATTGGTTTCATATCATTGTGACAGTTTGTGAAACATCTTATTTATGGACAGGGTGTTTGATCGAATGACTACTTGAGACTTCTCTCACATGTGAGCATCTGCATGGTGTATATGTAGCCTTCTTTCATGGTAAAATTACTTCGAATCAGTTTTTACACATTGTTAGTCTGGTCAATGGGTATCGTGCCTTGTATGAATAATGTTTATGCCATTGATGATATTTCTTGTCGAAATTCTCCGGAGAGTTCGTGTTAATTAAATAGCTTGTCTACGATCTCTTTCTTGAGATTTCTTGAGCTACCATCTTAAGCATGCTTACTTGGCATGCTTGTTTGGTAATCTGGCGTGCTGTGTTCTTTTTTTCTTCCCCAGCTGGCCGATGTGAACCGTAATTTTGCTGTCATGGTGCACATACATGGTGGTGAATTCGATCATGGGTCTGGAAATTTGTTTCCTGGTCACATGCTGGCTGCTTCACAAGAGGTTGTTGTGGTCACCTTCAATTATCGTCTAGGTGCTTTAGGTGAGTGGAATGCCAACTGATCTCCATTGTAGCCACAAGAACTTTATCAGGCACTACACATGTGACCAATGTCAATGTGAAGGGAGTGTGTGTGTTCTTGACAAGATGGTGGCGTTCACTGTGAAAGCGCGGTTCTGTCGCAGTGAGTTTAGAACCAGAGGAATTGCTTAAGAGGAAGCTTTAGCTTGGGGGCTGCTATTTAAATACATGGGAAAGGTGAAGTAGTTTTTTTCAGCAACCACTGCTACATATTTGATAACGTTTGTTGCACTTAAAAAAAAGAAAGGTAAAGTCTAATGACTGTTGGTTGGGAAATTTTGATTTATGTCGTCAATTTATTAATAAAAATTGGCAAAAATAGTGAATTCTCAGAAAATAAAACTATAATGTTTACAACTCTGTAACTCAACAATAAAAGACAATATCACAGTTCTGTAAATTGCATCTGTTAGTACATCTAAAGCGAACAAAATTGATATGTTGCATATGGCACTCAAAAAGATGAGTATTATGTGAGTAGAGCTTTTGCAAAACCCTTGTAAACATTTTAACAAATTCATGTAAGACATAAACTGACATACGAAATTTGTCCATTTTGGATAATATAATGGATGCAGTTTACAGGACTGCGATATCTGTTCTTGGTGCAGAGCTACGAGTTCGTAAACTGCGTGCTTCTATTTTTTTCAAGCTTACACATTTTTAAAAATTCCTTTAAGAATATGTAGGTTCTAAATTTAAATTACATTTCTAATAGTCACTATAATCTAACTTTCTCTCCCAAACACATCAAATTTCATTAAAATCGGTCCATGGTTTATTTCAGAAAAGCGTTTCGGCATTTTACATGTATTTCAATAATGCGGCATCGGAGTTGGGCCCGAGCTAAAGCTTCCGCTCAAGCCTGGCACTTCCCTTTTTTTTACAGGGTTTCTGGCAACGGGGGATGGTGCTTCACCAGGCAACTATGGTCTGCTGGATCAAGCGGCTGCTATTCAGTGGGTGCGAGACTACATTGCAGGCTTCTCCGGAGACCCATCTCGTATCACCCTGTTTGGTCCAGGTGCTGGAGCCGCCAGCGCTGGCCTCCATTTGGTCCATCAGATGAGCAGACGCAATCGTGAGTGGTGACCGCTAAGAATGTGAACATGTGCAGGAGCTACTTTGGCGTAGTGTTGCCATTTTAGGAGATATTTGGATTAATTAGGAGGAGGAGGAGTATTCCTTTAGTGCTTAGTGGACGTATTAGCAGATTTGAAGAGTAAATGAACAGCACAAGAGACGTGAAGTCTAGAACAACATACATGGCTGTGAAAATGTAGATGTGAACCATTGCTTCACAAATGCACAGTGCTACAGTGTTGCGAAGGACATTGTGCTCACAAGATCTGCAAGGTATTTCACATCTGCCAAACGGCAGTTCATGTGTTGCCATGCTTTCTGCGTTGGTGCAGTGCAGTGAGATTTGTTGCCTATCAAATGTGTGACAGCCACTCATATGGTAGTGATATTTCTGGCATTGTTTTCTTCATACTGTGTGTTGCTGCAATAAATTGCTGTCGGTATGCACTAAACAATGGTTGTTGGTGAGTGCTGTGTGTGTCAGCCTAAACTTTATCCCATTTCTTGGTTTGTTGGTTCCCTTGTCATTATGTACTAACCAGCCCATTTCAATACTCTTTAGCAGACCCACGAGAATATTTATCAAATTGTTGAAGATACTGATTCTTTGTTTAGAGCAATGACAACACTAATTTGCTGTGTGATTCTTAGATTTATGGGTGTTTCAGTAACAACTTATGCAGCTGCTCTGCCATACTTTGTACCTTTAAAGTCTGAAGCTTTCTTTCTTTCTTTTTTTTTTTAGAAACATTTTTGGTAGACATTTCAACATCAACATTAACGACTGTCTTTGTTCTGCATTTTTATGTATTTGCACTGTCTCTGCATAATAATTAATACAGGTCTTAAAAAAACCTGTTTATATTCTTTGTCAAAATACCTCGTAGTGGACTTTTGGCACATTCTAGCAGACTGAATTTTTTTCTTTATAGCGCAGTTCTTAGGCACCCATTCCTGTGTCGAGTGTCAGCATTCTTGTCGTAACCAAACTAGCACAGCGGATGAAAGAGCAAACACAAAGCGCAGCGGGAGATGAAAAAGTGGCAAGAGTGAGCAGTGTTTGAGGAGGAAAGTGGGAGAGGAGGGTGCAGCAGAAGCATGAGGCGGAAAGTGGGGGAAGAGAGTATGGTGAAAGTGTGAGAGGAAAAGCGTAGTGCCACGAAAGCGTAGTGTCTGCGGCGACAACCGCTACAAGCTGGCTCCAAAGTAGTGCACCGATGTCTGTTCACCGATTACTTCTTTATCTTTCTTCAGTCACTTCTTTTTACCGGCTAACAAATGTGAAACGTTATCCCTGCATGTATCAGAAGTTTCTCGAATGTTATCGATAGTTCCATCCATTGGCTATTGTCACCAAAGCTTTTTGTGATCTGATTGCATGTGTAACACGAATTGTGCAGTACTTTATGGAAGCCTTGCGGGCATGACCAATTAGACTAGAACCTTGAACGAGTCATGTATATAAGCCGAAGCACTTGACCCACAGATCAAATTTTGGACGATTGCCGACTCTGCTACAATGCTCTCTCAAATTCTTTGCTTCAAGATATCATGAAATGAAAACATATTTAAAGCTGTGCTCAAATTTCGCATTAGGGAGTATCGTAATTGTCTGTGATTTTTTTTCTAACTCTTGCAAGAAATATGGCAGTGCTCCATGGCTACACAAATACTGATATTATATCTTTAACTGAATCACTGAAAATGTAGTTACATGGCTTACCACATTGTACTGCTTTGTGATTGCCTACCATTATATCTGCACAGGAAATAAAGTAAATATCAATCTTGTAAAAATGAAAAGTAATAAGTTCACCCACGATTAAGATACTTCCTAATGCAAAATTCGAGTGCAGCTGTATTCGTGCTTTCATTTTGCGATATATTGGCTGGTGTGGACACTCTCTGTAGTGCGACTGCCTCGCTAATTGGGAGATTGCGAGAGGCAGCGCGTGACTGATGTGTGGGCGTGATTCACAGCAGCCACCACAGACAGACCACCACTCATGCAGTGCTTTGTTTCCACATATAGGATTGGTGGCAACATCGGTGAACAGACGACACACACTACTCTGGTGCCGTCTTGTAGTCATCATCGCTGCAGAGCCTGTCTTCTGTGGCACTACGCTTTTCATCTCATGCTTTTGCCATACCCTCCTTCTCTGCTTTTCTCCTCGCGCTCTCTTCACTGTGGTTGTTTGCTCAGTTACGAGGGACACCAATGCTCGCCACAGGAACTGCCCTGCACTCTAAAATAAAAATGAAATTTGTGGCTCGTGAGAGAATTATTCCATGGTTGTGGTAAAGTATTATTACAAGAGGCTAGAAAATATTGTCTCATATTGAATATTTCTGTTGGCTCGCGAGATAATTATTCCATGGTTGCGGTAAAGTATTATTACGAGAGGCTAGAAAATATTGTCTCATATTGAATATTTCTGTTAGCTACTGTCTTAAATGGCAAGTTTGTTGCATTCAAGGTTTCTGGTAGTGCAAAATTTTTATGCAGTGCTTTCTTATAGCATTTGAGTGCTATGTGCCGGATAACTTGTGCAGCTGATCTCCTGCACCATTGATTACAATGCCTGTGGAGGTTGCGAAGGAATTTTCTTTCAGTGCAAAAGATTCATTAGGTGGGGGATCAGAAAAATGTTGAACATGTAAAATATGCACATGTCGCAGAAATCAGGGCTGCTACTATATATATGTGCAGCAAACACAGCATTTCACTCTTTTATAGATTGCCTAGGAGTTTGGGCGTACTCTGCCCACTGAAGGTAGAGGTGCCTAGGACAGCTCTCCCTACGCTCTGTGTAGGTGTGTAAGGCCACCGTAAACCAGCAGCAATGTCAAAGAAGTTAGCCAGTACTGACAGCCAGTTCATATGATGTATGTTTGACCTGCTTGCATTTTTGTCATCAGCGCGACAGCACAGTATTTCCCAGTCTTATATTATGCATATGAGGCAATACCGCAGGAGCTCTGAAGGTGTGCAGTGTCTTTTCCGAGGAATGTATGAAAGAGAAAAAAAAGAAGCACTCTTGTCTTGTGGTAGCAGTAGTGCACTAACAAAACACCGGAGACTATGAAAGTACTACATACAATCTTTTTAGCATGTGTTGGTTGCATAATCAGTTAATGCAAATCAATACAAAGTCACCCTGATTGCTTTTTTTGAAGGCTGTCCTCTGCAAATACTGCTGCCAGATTTTGCTCCTTTGCAGTGTCTGCTATGGAAGGGTGCAAATTAGAAGGGCCTAAATTGAAGGTGGTCAATTGCTGTCTGAAGGGAAGAAATTGCACTTACTCTCAGTGGCAGTGAGTAAAGAAAGAGTTATTACTACAGCAAGTGAGAGGAGGTTGTGGGCAGATTGAGATGATGCCGATGTCAGAAGAGCAAGGGGAGAGAGTGGCTGCTGTAGCTAGCAGAAGTCAACCTTTGTTATCTTAGAAGAGATTTCTCAGCAGGAGTTGGAAATATGTTTACATGGAGAGAGCAAAGCATATAATGTTTGGCCGTGCAGCTCCCAGAGGCACACATTAAGTTCAAGTCTGTGTTTAAAGAGGATGAGGAATGTTCTGTAAGTTTATGATGAGAGCATCTGCACGAAGTAAGGGTGGCGAAAGCTTAGGCAGCGCCTGGCAGCCAAGGTGGCATTGAGTATGCATAGTTGGAACCAGCCATGTAGAAAGGTCATCGTCATCGCATCCTGTTTTATGTCCACTGCAGGACGAAGGCCTCTCCTAATGATCTCTGGTTACTCTTGTGTTGCACCAGCTGACCCCACCTTAATTATGCCTGCGAATTTCCTCATTTCATTGCACTAGCTAGTTCTCAGCCTACCTTGGCTACACGTTCCTTCCCTTTTTGCCCTTTTTATTACCCTATTAGACCACTGACTATCTGCCCTGTACGCATTACACTGCCTGCCCAACTCCAATTCTTCCTTTTAATCTCAGCTAGCCATATAAGGAAAAAACTTGCGGTTAACAAAAAAGCCTCAGAGGGAGCCAAGGAACCGCTCAGTGAGAGATGGAATGAAAAATGTTAAGCATAACATTAAGGGACAGGAAGACAGCAGTATGGGTTAGAGAGCAAATGGGGGTAGCCTATATTAATAATTAATAATTCCTTTATTTTCCATCCTTTGAGATGGGGGAGGCTAGAAAAAAAAGCTGTACAAACAGCTTGACTTGCTCCTGCCCCCCCAACATGAAATACAATGTGACATGTTTTCAGCAGGGTGCAGTGCAAGCATGGAACAGCATAAACAACAACAACAAAAGGAAACAATCAGTAGTCTTTGCAATAACAGAAAGCGCACAACAGTCCCAGTTAATTTTTCCATGAATAAAAACAAAATATATATATATTCTAGTTGAGATAACTAGAATATATATATATATATTCTAGTTGAGATAACTAGAATATAACAAAGAAACACTGCTTAAGCCATTGTCACTACATTTTCTGCATAATCAGTTGTAGCCAGAAAGTCCCCCAAGCTTTATTAGCTTTGTATGTGCTTGGTATCACTTTGAAACCGGCATGCCTAATCCTTTGTGAACACATGCGCAGTGGCCTTTCAGCGGGTGATTGCTGCTGGCGGATCGCCGGTGGCCGAGTGGGCCTTGGACCAAGACCCTATACGCATGCGCAACATGAGCTGGCTGTATAGTGAGAAGGTGGGCTGCTATGGCGACAGCACCTGGCGCCTACTGGACTGCCTGCGCAGCAAGGGGAACAGCAGCTCTGAATTCACTTTGGCTACTGTCGAGGTGAGAGCACCTGTTAGTAAGCGCAGTAGTGGCAGGCCAGTTTTGCCACACTTGTGGCCTGGTGCACAGTTTCACTTGTCACTGTGGTGCTGCTAGTGCTGACACTAGCCGTATAGGATTTTGTTGACTATTTTGTGAGTGTTCTTGTTGGCTCTTCCTTTTTTTTAGATGTTCTTGAAGAGTTCACACTGTAAGGTGCCTTGGGTGGTTCCCTCTTAGCCACATTCAAACAAGCAATAATATAGACAGCAAACTATCTATCTGGGGAATAAAGCACCTGCTATGGTTGCCATTCTCTCCACAAAAGTCTTCGTGTTGGCAGTATTTGTGACTGCACTAGTGTAATGAAAATCTTCGTGACTTGGTGTTGGTGCTGAGCTCTGGTCACTGGTATTTGTACTTAGTCAATTTTTTTTGCTTGCATAGGTTGCAATAATCATATTCTATTAAATAAATTATTATATATATATTATAATAACTTTTTGTGTGCAGGACCAGATGACTCATACTTAACAGCGGAAACAACTTTGCAAACTCTGCAGTACTGTTAACTGTTTTCATAAATCTGTCTCAGATATAGTTACCTTGTTCTTTTCTATGCGATTTATAAGCAGGGTCTAGCTCAGGGTGGTACAATTTTTCTAAAGTTCTTTTTTTGCTTACAACTAAGGGTGTTATAGAATTATAGTACGGTGCAGATACTATGTTTGAATATAAGTATTTGTTATCAAATGTGTTAAAGTTGTACAAACTTGAATTGGAAGCAGTACACAAAGGGTGACTCATTGGTCTTTTCATTCTTAGGCTAGCCACCTTTAGCTTGTGGTCAGTGCTACCGCATTACAGTGACAGTGCCTACAGTCTAGATCCTGCTGCTTGATTTGCCTTTCACACTAAACAACACTCTTCCCTGCACACAGAACCCTCCCAGGGGCCACCATATATCATCATCACCACTTAGCTGTACAGCACAAGTCTACATGACACATAAACAATGCTAAGGTTTCTAATGCAGAGAAGAAACAGACCACTAATGCATGTTTACAAATGTATGGCAGCTTTACCAGTTCCTAAGAGGTCTGCTGTTATCAACAATTCATTGGCAACATGTTAGCTGCTCAAATGCAGTTGCAGCTCATCAGCAATGTGATCATTGGTGGAAGCTTTGAGCATTCTTGGTGATTGCATATGTGCAGCCAACAGTTGGACGTCTACCGTGGGGACCCGTCCTGGACCGTCACACACGTTCAGACAGCATTGTGTCCGTGTTCCCAGAAGACTACCTTCGAGACCTCGCACCTGAGGAGGCCCATCTGTTTAGTAGCCAGGTGGCGTACATGACTGGTGTCACACGTGATGAGGCATCCTACATTGTCAGTGAGTTGCATACATCTTACCAAAGCCCTTTGTAACCTGCTGTTACAGTTGATGGTAGTCGCCCAACTGTTAATCCACCTCATCATCTTGTGTCGTTTACTTTTGTGATCTCATAACAAAGAGAAATATTAAAATATGGGTGGTTCGATACACACCTGTAAAACCATTACACTTAAACCTTAGTAGTACTGCATGCACGTCTGGTCAAAACTTCTAAAGTAGATGTGGTGAGGGCAGGCCAAGCAAGGTAGCATGAGTCATCTTGCCAGTTCGTCCTGTCCATTCTTGCCACACAAGCTTGACTATGAGGACATCTTTTGCTGCCTTTCTGATGATTGTTAAATAAACTCTTATGCTCGCAATGTTGAGACAAATTGAAATGTGAGTAAGCAGCAATAAACAAGTGGCACACCTTAGGGATCAAGCTAACAGTACAGCGCCACTATGCAATACATTTCTTTACTGCAGCTTTACCCTGGTACACCATGATTTATCTGAAACCGTGTCAGAGTTAGACATTGGCAGGCGTCAAAATATCTGTGTGTATCCTAGCTTGTTTCTCTCTTCATGTTTCAGTATATTGGTGTCTGCATAGGTAAATGAGCGTGCATAAAATACATCTTAGAAGGAGGTTCTAAATGTACACTACAAATTTGCAGAACAAGACAGAGAGCTCAAGAGCAACCGTTACGTCATGACACCAGACACATTTCAAATGTACCTGAAACGCTACGCCCGCCAGTTCAACTACTCGCTCAACGAGGAAGCTGCCATCAGTGCCTTATCCTTCATGTACACTCCGTGGAGTGATCAGGACAATCAGACCCTCCTGATGAGGGGATACGTCGATGTAAGTATGCTATTTCTCTGTATGGTAGCACTGAGTGTCAGAGAGAGATTGCCACACTCTGTAATGGCATAGTACAGTAAAACCTTGTTCATTCGACCCTCATTAATTTGGGTAATTCAGACTTGTCCTCCGATTCCGGCAGGCACATGCATTGCTTAATAAAATTTAGTTCTCAGTAATTCGGACATATTTGGCTGCACACCGGTCAATTTGAGCAATTCTCAGAGTTTGGCGAGTAAAATATATCCCAAGCGCTCGAATAAAAAATGGCAGCTGCACTTGTGGTTTCGAAATGACAGATGGTCAGAACCGGGCACTGTTTTAAAAGAGCTATATGGCGCCGCATTTCGTTCTTTAGATGGAAGTTTCTAACGGAAATTTGCTGCTATGTTTGGGAACACACTGGGAACAAAAATGGCACTGAAAATCTGGTTTTTGGACCGAAGTGCTGCTGAGTTGTAACTGCTGATGCCAGCTTCAGTGCAACAAATTTTTTAGAGTTTTTAAGAGTGAATCCATATATAGCGAACTACAGATATAACCACTTCTCGCAGAACTAGTATTGAGTTCGTTATAAAAAGGTTCAACTGTACTGCCACTTATTTTTTCATGTGAGAAATGAGAACTACAGTTCGCTAAAGCAGGGTGTGCATAGGTCCTTGAAAACCCTTGAAAGTCCTGGAATTCATTTTTACCCTTGAAAACCCTTCAATTTTTTTATAATAAAGTCTAAGGTTGATTATGTGATCTGCTTTCTACGGCCAATCAGCGCGGACCTGGGAAACTTCCTATTTTAGAAACACTGGTAGTATATAAATTTTAAGCTGGCACAAGTGCTCACGCATTCCACTTCATACGACGACTTGCTCAAAACTGGAAAGCCCGACGGTAGGCGAGAGCGAGAGACACCAGCATTTGGCGCTGGTGGCCTTCTGTGTTTACGCTGCTTTTTATACATGTCTCATTAGGAACTTGAAGTGACCAAGGCTGGAAATTTCGAATATAACTTTTGTATCTCTAGTGCAATAAAGCTTTCTATAGTGTTTTGGAAGCATTGTAGTAAAAAATTACTACATGAGATGCTGCTCTGCACCCTTGGAAAAGCTTTGGCAGGGCCTTGAAAGTCCTTAAATACCTTTGAATTTTTGTCTCTGGAACCTGTACAAACCCTGTTAAGTGAACATGACAAAACATAGCAAAGCTCACTTGAATTTCTTTGACGATTGGTATGTCGGCTAGCATGCAATGCGACTGAATGTATGCGTATGCCAACTCTTCCAGATGCTCTCGGACTCCTACTTTGTGGCCCCTCATGACAAGGTGATGAAGCTTCTGCTGAATAAAGGTTTTCGTGTCTATGCTTACGTGGTGAACTACACTCTTGAGAGCTATCCTAGGTTGCAGTATGGCAGACGCATCTATGATTGGGATGGTAAGTCAGATTCTTGCTTAGCTTCCCTGTTTTTGCTTGTGAGCATACTTCATTAGGAGGCTGAAATGGTGGCATGCTTTTGAATCATTAGTAGCAGCGCAACTTTTCTGCTTAGACATTGGCAGAACAGGACAAGTAAACTTTATTTTGCTTGTTACAGGGCTCTAAGTAATAGTTTTAAGGTTAGTATTTGCTGTACTGTTTTTGCATAAATAAAACTGGCAGTTAGAGCAATGGTGCTTGCGTGATAATAGACCAATTTCAGCATGTTCGGACCGATGGACTATATCCCTGCTGGTGCCACTTAGTGTACTTGGGTTTGAGGCACTGTTGAGGGGAGTGTTGAAGGGAATGGCACTGTGGATTTTTCTAGTGAATTTTAGAGGGGGTGAGGGCGGAGGTGTGTTGTTGGCGGCAGGCAGACCTAGCCTTGCAAAACATGCTGGCGATTGCTCCACCCAAGTTCCCCCTTTCAGGAAAATTTCTCACCATTAAGAAGCACAGCGCGAGACGAGTGAACGACATGATGCACCCAGCAAAGTGGAACAAGACATAAGCCTGCAGCCTGTGAGCCATCCTGTGCACGGTGTCACACTGGGCCGCCCACCTTCCGACACAATTCCCTGAAATGAGTCTGCCAAACATTGCCAACCATAGGCTAAGTCCACGTCACTTAAACACTTCAGGAGGAGTCGGGACACCTCCCTCCTAAATGTCTGGTGTCCTTGCAGAAACACCACTTCGTTCCCACTAACTTATGGAGCGCCTAGCTGCTCGAAGGGTGCTTCAGACAAAAATTTGCGCTCTGAAATTAGTCTTAGGACACTCCAACAAATAGTGTTAACATTGTCATTAGTCTCACAAGTCGCACATAAAGGCGGTGCGGTGATTCCAATCTTGATAGCCATGCCTGAGTATTCACCAACCTTGTGGGGAGGCAATGTAGCAGGGAGGCTTCTGGCCTGTGCAGCGACATTTAGCAGGAAGTCAGAGGGTGCATCTCCTCAAACCCACTCCTACTGTAGAACCTTTTATTCTTCCCCTTCTGCATGTTGTTCTCAAGGAGCAAGTGGGCTTGTTATGGTACAAACACAACAGGCTTCCTTAACGTAGTTGCCCTTCAACCTGCTAAGGACTACTGCTAGCAGCATGCTTTATGGCAACAGTGGCATTGTGAAACTCACAGTGAAATTGGTCTATTGTGATGCACAGCATAGAAACATCTCTTAGCTGTCTACATAGCACTCTTGGTGACTGTGGTACTTTGACTCTCAGGAATACCACAAAGCATGGTCGACCTGATGGTATCTGGTGCGCCATTCATGGACCCAAAGTTCTACCCGGATAACCTGGAACTGAATGACGTCCTCTGGAGTGAGGGAGACCGCAACATGAGCCAGCTGTTTATGCAGGCCTGGGCAAACTTTGCCAAAACTGGGTGAGCCAGTGCAGATGTGTCCAGAAAGAGGAAATTAATGGAATAAAAAGTCTGCTTTGGCATTTTAATTCTACGACGTCACAACGGAACCTAGAATCAAACTGTGATGAGCTGAGTATTCAGAACAAGAAGTGTCGCTATTAGAGGCAGAGATAAAAGCTGAAGCCAGTGAATCATGATCCCATTTGACTTAACAACCAAGGAAGGAAGGAAGGAAGGAAAAAGTGGAGAAGGAAGGCAGGGAGGTTAACCAGTTTAGCCTAACCGGTTTGCTACCCTACACATGGGAGCGGGATGGGGGGGATGAAAGATGGGGAGAAGAGATAGAGGGCACATAACACGGCACACACATCGTTGGTTACAGTCTGTCACTCTTGTGCGGTACGTGACATCACTGTCACAGCCGCTTGTCCAAGCCCGTATCCTTCATAAACCGAAGTAGTCCCTTCGTCGCCTTCAGCTGCGATGTCTTCAGTCGGCGATATGTGAAAATGGTTGCAAATGGTGTCTGATGCAGATAGGAAACAAAAGTGCACGCTGATGTAGAAAAAAAAAAGAGTCGGAAGATGGCGACTTGCAAAAGAGCCTGACAAGCTCCCCTAAATTGTCAGTAGTTAACCGCTTCTAGTGCCAATAGCTCACTGTTTCAAAGTATGTTCAGCAATAGAAGTAAAGGACACTCATCTTATTTAGAACCCCAGCTCATAATCATGTCAGTTATTTTATTTTTCAATATTAAATGTACCATTTCTCTGAACAGAATAAGCAACTCTGCACTACATGCTTATTGCTAGCTACTGTGTTATGATTAGGATGAGCTTACTGCCATTCAAGTTTTATCTTGTTAATGCTATTACAGTGAGACCTCATTAATATGTCTCTGCTTAATGAGTAATTCTGGTTTAAATATAGTTGCGATGAATGTGGCACCTTGCCACCATTGAACCTAATGTATTGGCTGACCGCTTAGGCCATAGTCGCTTACCGCATGTGTGGGAATTTCACATGTGCTCTTGGGACAAAGGAACGACAACACAGTAAGTAGTGCTAGCAATCAAAAGGGCATATATTGCATCTTTCATACACTAATGCCTGCTAGCCGAATTACTACCCATGGAACATGCTGATCGGTGTGCAACAAATCGAGGAAGTCTGACTCACCATGACCGGATGGTGAGCGAATATGTTCGCCTCCATGCTGGACCCCAACTCGTAATAGTTTGCATGTATAGTCATGGAAACGATGGCGTGTTCACACGATCGTGTTCATCAATTCTGGTGTCCTGCTCCTAAGCCTTTCACAGGACGGCCCCGCGAACTGTGGGTGTGCACGTCCGTGCTGACCGTCCGTGCCGCTCACTGACCGTCTGTGCCACTCACTGACCCCAAGCCAAAGAGTAAAAGCCTACTCCCTTTCACATCCCAGTAATCCCTCCATTAGGTGACGTTAGCAGTGCAACACTTGCGCGATCCCTCGTAATATGCTGCAACCATCCCGGCAGCCACCGGCGCTTAGTTACGCCGAGAAGCCAGATTACAGAAGATGCAAGAGCCATGCAGGGAAAGCAACCACAGGGGATGTGCGAGAGTTGAGCCTCCCCACACATGCCAGATGGTTAGTGTGTTGCAATTACTTCATTTTTCTGTGCGTACAAGCACAGAATCGGCGAAATGTTGTGCACGCAGACCATAGATAGTGAAATTTAGACTCACATACCTTTCAGCAGTGGTCACCGATAGCGACATCAAAACATGGAAGCATGGCAGCCATGACATGTTTCCTTATTCCACAGCTTCTGGCACCTTCCACATCATCTCCGACGACTACGTGTAAGTGGATGATGGCCCTTCCATATCCAATGTGACGTATGTGTTGACTGTCAAGAGGGCGTTTGTAAAGAAGTGGGGCCTTATAGAGAGACTGGCTCTTGGCCTTGTGGAGTATGAAGATGCCGTCATCACTGCAAGGCTGCCACGGCCTCAAGTGAAAATCACAGATTTTTTACTGCCAGCTCGCAAACAAGACATCCGTATGTGTGTTTGAGTGAGATAAGATGTAGTTCTTTTCTGGCTGGCAAGCCTATAGCCGCTCATCTGCTGTTGTCGGTTAAGCACATCACTTAGTGCGTACCTGATGCATGTTCCCTGCCAACTACGTTTTAACTAGGTTTTACTGTATTTGGCATGAAACAGTGACAAAAGTTACTGTCTGTTGGTTACCTTTAACATATCATTTCCCTTCTCAGGCACACTGGAACTCTTGCTGCTGTACATGCTAGCATTTTACGCGAATTTAGTCCTCATGCAGGTGCTAACTCAGTCAAAGTTTCACATTTGAACACAGTTTCATTCACTCCCACTTACACTGCAGAGACCCAATGGGGGGAACCTCCTTGTTTGGCTCCATCCGCTGGGATCCTGCAACGCGGGGTCTGCTACAGTACCTGTGCATCAATGGCACATACTACGAGGCGCTCAACTCCTCGAGTTTCATGCTGCGTGACTACCGCCAGAAGGAGAGCCAGTTCTGGAACGCTTACTTGCCCGAGCTGGCCCTCCGTCCAGCACCTACGTGGCCGCCCTGGGACGAGCCACTGCTGCGGGAGAACCGCCTCGTCACCGCCTCTCTCTGGGGCGTCACGGCCTTTGCCTGCCTCCTGCTCATATTGACAGTGGTTGCGTGCTGCTGCTACTGCAAGGCTGCTAGGTATGGCCAGGCCTGATGCATCAGATGTCCCACAGCCAGCCACTCGGTCCTTCCTCCCCTCTGCACGTGGGCGGCCCCAGCATGCGATCTCACTGCCACGAATTGCCTTGCTGTCTGTCTGCCTGCCTGCCTGTTTGTCTGTCCTTGTTCCATGCTAGCTGTGTGTGCTCTGCTTTGTGAAGCAGCATGTATTTGTGGATGTCCTTTGTGATAAGAGCAGCTTGTTTATTGCTGAAGGACATGTTTATTGCTAGATAGACACAAGCGTAGAAACATGAATGACGCGGGCAGCAACTTCCAAATGTTTCATGCAAGATGTTAGATCGACGTGTATAGTACACATAAAGACTTGCCATGCACAGGTCATGACAATATCGACTGATCGCAACAATACTTGCATAAGGAGACAACCAAGTGTGTGATTTTGAGATGTTCCATCAGGCACTGACTGTTGTGATGAGTGGGTGCCCACTCATTGTTGTAATTACCACACAGCTACTTTTCATTTGCATATGAATGTGTCTGTGTAACAAATGAAGTAGTTGTGAGCTAACTCCTGCGTCGTCATACATGTTCCTATGCTTTTGTGCTTCTTCTTCCATAGGTAACATGTCCTTCAGTTCATTGTAATAGCTTGCCTGTGTGTTAGCTCACTTTGCTCCACTGCTTTGCATAAGACACAATATCAGAAATGCTGCAACAGCATTGAAGCAAACTCATGGAACCCATTTAATCTTTTCAAAGTGGGTTGCATGTCTGCGTGTGTGTGTAGACAAAGGCTATGAATTGCAGGAGCTGAGTGAATGCATACGTAAAAATAGTACAAAGTGCCAGCTGTGGCTAGCATTCCTTCATGCATTGTGTTCACATCGCCCTTTAGTGTTATTCTGAGTGAAGCAGCTTGCCTATATTATTTGCTAAATGTAGGTGAACAGAAAAACATCAGCTGTAGAAAAGCCAACTTATTAACTATTCAGTGACATTAATGCACTTCAAAACAGACATGGGAAACACTGCATGGTCAGGCCATAATACAATGGCTCCTTTTGTTCTGTTTTGTTCTTTTAATTACCAGCATGTTGACTGCCTGAGGCTATATATACTTGTGGACAACTTTCTGTGGCTATGAAGGGAAAGCAACATGCGCGTGACTGCTGCACATGTGTTATCGTGCCAAGTAGTCCGGCAGTGTTTGACAACGCTTCCGGTTGCTCAGACTTTGCTGAATTGACGCAGCTTCCACGTGTAACGGTTTCGCGTTTCCCCAGACGCTGAAGGGGAAAGCTGCAAAATAAGTAAACCTCTACACTCAGTGGTGTGTTCTGTCTTACTTAACCGTTTCTAATAAGGTGTTTTTTTTTTTTCCCCAGTCTAAACTAACACGAATTAAAATGCAGGACTCTTTTCAGAAGCACTCTCCCTTGTGCACACTTTGCCTCCCTAGCTTTCCCTTCATAGCCACAAAAAGTTGTCTGCAATTATAGTGATAGCGATAGTGCAGCAATTCTTGAGCATACAACAAAGAATTTTGATTTATCTATAATGAGAATGGGGGAATGTGTCATTCCAGCCCCACTAATTGACTTCAGGAGCTTGCTGTATGTCAGTTTGATGGGCATGATGGGAAAAGTGTGCAGAAAGACACTTGCGCCTAGGTAAAGATGAGTGCAGCGTAGACCGCTTGTAAGTCACCAGAGTTGTGAATTTCCACCCTACAAGCAGCACCGCACTATGACCAAAACAACATTTTACAAAGGCTGTGCACATGCAAAACTTGTAGGCCAAGCAGCCGTCTGTTTCCGGGAATTGAAGCATACGAGCGGGATGTGCTCTCATTTTCGTTGGTGAGATGGTCCCTCCATTTTGTAAGTCCCGTACAGCCACTGCAAAGCATTTCGTTGACTCTGCACCATACTGCAACTTTGGCCGCTGACTCCCAAAGAGACGACGCTGGTTAAATCTAGCTGGCGGGAGTGTTAGGCGGCATGCCGTTGCAGGAAACTCACCCTTGATATATGTTCCTATCCATAGACGTTGATCATGTAGAATGACGTTGATCTAACATAAGATCACATGCACAGTGGCCGTGTGCGCTTGATGGCAGTCCGCTTGAAGCAGGGTTTGCAGGCAATCAGCCAGCAACTACCGCGAACACGTACAGCAAAAGTTTGCGAGTATGCATACTGATAGGAATGGCGACAGCTCGCGTAGGGACAATGTTCCGAATCGATCAATGTGTGGAACACAGTTTAAACTGACAGCACTGTGAAGGTCGCACGAATGATATCTGCACTTTGCGACGACACACATGGTAACGGGTGAATGAGAAATGCACTCGCAACCTCAACCAATGTTTCTGAAGTGCTGGAGTTGTAAAAAACAGCAAATTCATTTTACTGTTGAAATTAGCTTTTCCAGCCAGCCCTATAACTCAGACATTTTTGCGACCCAGTCCATGTCCGAAAAAAATGTCGGCAACTGTATTTATTTTCCACACATAAACTGAGTAACCGAAGAGACATGCATTTGGTGCAGACTGCATGCCACTGACAAGCGGCCAGAACAAAATTTAATGGCTTGCGTCGCCTAGATGACTTTGTAACTAATGTAGTGCTTACACTTACAAAATAGGATAAGCGCACACATGCAAACACACTGGAACCTTAGTTCAGTTTTAACCCAAAATTTCTCCTTTTTTTTTTAACCCAATATTTTAACCCAAAATTTCTCCTTGAAACTTCTGCCTCAAAGCCTCCCTACAACAGCGAAAACCACTTTGGCATGGCTTGTCTAACGTCAGGAAATGCAAATTCCACCGCTGTGTCGTCTGCTCCGAAACATTACGAAACCATGTACGCTCTGGGAATTCTGCAGCTGAAACCACCAAAAGTTAGCACTGTGTGCGTGTGTCAGATGTGCCTTTCTGTTGTCCCTGTTCAGCTTGCGCTACAACAAAATAAGATACGCGAACTGTACACGATGTCTTCCCCTGGTAGTGAGTAAACAGCTCCTGGATTCTTCATACAGTGCACTCTGCCCAAAATTAATTCACTTGTATTATGAAAGTAGCACATACAAGAGAACATCTGTAAAAACTACCTTGGGCTGACTGCCGAGATGCACATGCAAGAACCGTGTGTACACTGTGCACATAGGTGTTGTCCAAAACATTTCGACCATGATGTGTTTCTGGCTCCTGCAATACACGGAAACATGGCCTTTGTAATTGGCTTCTGTTACACTGAGGCAGCCTTCGCTGGTAGTGCAATTTGGATGCCACGTATTGAGCACACAGAACAGGCTTCATTTCATAACCTGTTAGTGTTGCCAGACTTCTGCACGGTTTAACTGCAGTATAGGAACTTCTAATATCAGTTCTCTCCTGCACTGAATGCACTCAAATTTTGCCAGCTTGCTGTGGGACACATGCAGTTTAACATACAATGTGCAATTCAAACTTGGCAGCTTTAATGTTGACTGCGTTTACCACATTTAACACTGCCAGAAGCTGTATTTTTGTAGTTGCAGTGTGTATTGCAGTGTGTACAAAAGGTGGAGTTTGCATAACTTTGAACATATTGTTTGGCAACAGGTCCCGGGTTAACATTTAGCATTTGTGTGTTGTCATTATATCTTTCATGTACTGTTTACCACCACCATAAACATTCGTAAAAATGAGCATGTCATACAAGCACTAAATTCAGGTACTTTATTACATGTAGAGATATTCCAGATTTAAGTGTTCATACATATTACTTTTGTTGTCAGCACCCAAAAGTATGTACTACAGTAACAGGGAGAAGGACATAGCACTTTGTTTCATTAATTTCTTGGTCTCTGCTGTCTCAGCAAAAAGGGTAGCTTGTTTTTGTAATTACTTTGATGAATAGTACCAATAGCACATCTAGATGAGCAAACATTTTTTAAGAGAGAAATTGGTGCCATGTTGGAAAGAGACATCAGCAATGCTTGTCTTTGTTTGTTCACCTTTCCACTCTTCACTCTATTTCTTGCAACAAGTGTGTTAAGGCATGCATTGCCTTTGTCAAAAGAAATTGAGTTGTTGAAATCACGAGTTTTTTTCTTTTTTTTTTTTTTTTGTCCTTGTAGCTGGTCACAGTAGCGCCATTTCTTTTGACAAACATTGTGCTGTTCATTCCGTGAAAACACCTGGAACTATATTATGACCATCTCATATCACGTGTGCTGCTTTCTCCCTTCTGCAGTGTTTCTCAAATAATTGGCTTTCTGTTTTAACATCCTACAAAATTCTGCTCAAAAGTTTCAGGTATCTTGCCATTATGTGATATTCTTACTGAACAGCTTGTCTCCTTGCTTGTCAAATATCTGTCCAAAGTATGCACGCAGATTTTTATTCGTGAAAGTGCAAAAGTAAACAACAGAAACTTGGAAGTTGCATTGGCTATTGCCAGCAGTGTTGCATGCAAACAAAGTGGAACTGTCTGAGAAAGTACGTCTGGACACACTTATAGTCAGTGATAACCTAAGAATGCAGGAAAAGCTCTTCCCTCAAAAGTGTGCTGCGATTGATTCCCATCCCCACATTCACAGAACAAAAGAATTTGCAGAGTTGCCCTTTAATGCTTGCAGACAAAAAGATGGGTGCCATTACTATGTTCCTGAGTATTCAAATGCATATAAAAAAAGTGCTCCATTGACATTTAAGGAACGGCAAAAGGATTAGTGACAGCAACTGCACTAGGTATGAAAGCTGAGAAAAAAGTATCTTCTGTCCCAGTTGTTGATTATGATGCATCTATATAGTGTAATTAAAAAAAAAAAGCTTCTATTGCACATTTTATTTTAATAATTTGCCACAAGAAAAATGCATGCTCCAGAACCAAGAGTAAAAGAAATATTAATAGAGTATGTTGACAGAGTCGGCTGTTTTATTTGCCTTGCACACCCCGATTTTTGGGGGAGCAGAATAAGTGTAGACAAGTAAGCAAAATGTTCACTCCTCTTAACATTATTCTTGAAACAGCCGTCATCTGGTTGACGAAGATGATATTCCGCACGCCTCAATGCATTCCCTGACGGAGAGTACCTCTAGGTGAGTCCCCCATTTTAACTCAGGACGTGCCACAATACTCCCTGTCATATTCCAACAAGAACGCCACATTTGCATGAATGGGTGTGCTGCTGGCTCTCTTTATGCATCTGTCTAGCATTCGTTTGCATTCTGTATTAGCGAATGCTTCTTGTTTTGAATTCATCTGCATTGTCTGTGCAGTCTGGCCCTGTAAACATTTCCTCATCTTGGAAATGTGTAGACTCATCGCTATGTGTACAGTGATGCAGCTGTCCCATGGAGCGAAACATGGATAGACATGGGTGTTTAGCTTTCCTAGATGGGCCTGCCATCTTGTACAGTGGGCTGTCGGTACAAGAACACTTTGAGCATGGCCAATTTAACAAGCTCTTGAAAGCTTCAGATAGCCTACAAAGTCATTATTCTGCTGCTTGCAACTAGCCATGAGCAGTCCTTATTTGGCAGTACACTGTCATTAATGGTAAACTTTCTGTCCTTGAGCAGCCCACTGCTCAAGTTGGCAGCCTAGCTCACGATCTCCACAATTTTAATGTTTTCTCGTATTTGTCTGTATTGAATACCTAAAAACAGTTGCAGATAAATTTTTTGCTGGTGTGACACATTACCAATTTAAGAAAAAGCCAATCTATCTCAAAGAGTGAGCCTTCAGCGTCCTCAACACTTCAGCAGTGCAAAAACCTTGTGAGACTCTCCGCATGTATATAGTATGTCAATGAAAATAGCATGGCATGCAAACAGCACGAATGGCGCATGTTTTCTTTTCACAGTGCAGCGTGATTCATTTCAGTACAGTGGCACAAGATCACTTCGTACAGTCAGTGCTCTTTACAACGAATCCTCATGATACAGTAGAAAAGGTTTGGACTATGCACTATTCAAAACAATGGGCATTTCAGGAGAACCAATACTTTTGAACAATCAGTGTTTCGTAGACTAATTCGCCTTTGTTGATATAAAATATCCATCATAAGGGTTCAAGGCTGATGCAACATTTCTATGCATTCCAGTTTGTTTTGTAACTACAGTCTAGAAGTTGTCTTGTTGCAAAAATTATCTCTTTAATGTGTTGCGAACTAGCCACATTTTATAAGCTTGTGAAATGAACTTGCTGAGCTGAAATTGCCACGCATGCTTCGGGGAATCAGCATTGTGGACATGTGAATTTGTGGTTATATAGTCACATCATTCTTTTCGTGCTGCGAGACAATTATTCATTGCCCAAATGATATATAAATGTAGCCAGCATTGGTACAGTAAAGTTCATTGTGAGTGATGTATAAACAAGGTTGGGACAAATAGGAAGGTGCAGCACACAGAAAAAGCACTGGCAGTACCCTTTTCCCACTTAAAGGGAAGCTGAAGAGTCTGTCGAATTCAATAAGACGCTCATATACGGATGCGGGAGCCTTATAAACCATGTAGGTAAAATTTGGGTTTTTTTTTTTCAATTAGGAGCGACGTAATCGTCGGTTGAAATTGCACTGTAGCTCCGCCCCCCATCGAATGCCGCGCGCTGCTGCTGACACTGACGATGTGAGCGGAGACCGGAAACCGCGGTGTTGCGACGTCAACTCTAGTGTTTCGTTCCTTCGCAGCGTCTGCGACCGTGCCTGACCGCGCTTGTTTCTGCGTGCGTGCCATCGTAATCTGCTTCGATCGACCCTGCATTCCTTTGTTGGTGCTTCTGCGTGTATGTAGAGTGGTAGTCAACGTGAGTGGTAATCAATGTGAGTGGTAGTCAACATGGTAGTCAACAGATGAAGGTCACTACACGTACTGTATGAACCGGGAAGCTTTTCACGCGTTTAAACCGTCTTTATAGATTGGCGACAGCTTTGGACAACGCACAAATGCCGACGATCGCATCCCCGCTTACGTTCCACGAGGAGGCATGCAGGAACACAACACTACAGTTGTTTGACCGGAAACGAGCTCACTAGATCAGCGAAAGATCGGCGAGATCACTAGATCGCTTTGCAAAAAACATACTCACCAAAGAGCATTTCCAACATGAGGAGATCCCAAGACTTTGCTTTCGTTCGCGTCGAAAGCACTGCTCGCACCAGCATGGTTTGCTTCTTCGAGAGGCCAGCTCTTCGCAATCGGCTCGTACATGTAGGGAGTAACGCCGAACTCCTCAGAAAAACGCAGTCTCTAAATTTTCTATTACCGTCTCAGAAAAACAGCACCAAACTACCTGGCACCGCGCTTCATGTGTAGCGGCAGCGGTCGGTTACTAGAGTTGACGTCACGAGGCGCCCGACCAATCACAGGAGGAAATGAGACGCGCGAGCTGGGCGTGTCCGCTGCTGCACTTTTCGTCGAAATAAAATATATTTGCGCTTTCTTTCGCTCAATTTCGATACGATATTCGAATTCGGAGGGTTGAAAACCATTATGTACAGATGTTCACTCATTTTTTCTGGAAAACCTTTCAGCTTCCCTTTAAGTCCGCATCAGGTGGTCATTTTTAGCCTAACTGTCTGGTGCTAATGCCCCATTTTAATGTGTTAGCTACTAGTCTGTCATAACAGCTTGTGCTGAAACTTTCCACACAAGAAACATGGATAGTTTGCCTGAAAGTCAGCTGTATCTGGATCTCTTATAAATGAACACTGACTGTACTTTGTGGAAAGTGTGCAAAATAATAATAATAATAATAATAATAATAATAAATGCTCGCTTGCCAGAACTACTTTACCTTCTTGCATGTATGGTACAGCTTAGCATTTCGAGACCTATTTCACACCTTTTACAGCATAAGAAGAATGGAGTTCAAAAACAAATACGCTTCACCTGAAGATCAAGGAGAGCTAAGGTCTCTCAAGAACACCAGTGTGTGAAAGTCACCGGCACAGGCAGCACAGTGTGTTCTTGCAATATTGAAGTCTCTGTGCCTTCTACTAGTGGCAGGCAGGGTAGGGGCAGTCCAAATGAATTGGTTCGGAAGAGAGCGCTTTGTCAATTCCCTTGTGCCGATCATTTTGAAAGTCGTCTCGGCTGACTGCCACTTTCATCCGAACACAGCCAAGTGAAGCTGCCAACCCAATCGAGAGCAGGTGTTGGAAGGAATCGTTGACGCATACCACACTACAAGAATCACCCTTGGCAGCAGTGTGCAAGGTCACAAATGTGGCGCAATATCTAGAACATTGTGAATGGTGTTTCAAAGCTGTGTTTCCCATGAAAATGCGACTGTGCTCAGCCTGTATTGAACACACTAGTGTTGTAGGTTGGTATTTCAGTTGTTCTATACTGGCGGCTCCATTGCGTGTTAACATACATGCAACCGCATGTAAAACATGCGAGACAAGCGTTCGACACTAACAGAGTTGTTAATTTCCCATGATCGATTTCACACTTGTAAACATTGGTCACACAGGCCACGTACGGGCCACTTATTGGTAACATACTGGTTGTGTGTTTGTAGCTACATAAGTTAAGATGAGGACTAGATTATAAATGAAAGCATTGTTAAAAGAAATCTAAAGAATGCCACCTTTAATCAATTGGGCTGTGGTGCCCACAATAGAGTTTGTGGCTTCTACTTGAACTCAAAGGAAGCCATATGTGTCATTTCTCTATGATCTCGAAACTGAAAGTCAGAACGAGGTGAGCTATTACTACCCGCAGCTTTTGTGAACGTTATGTGCAGTGTTTTTATTTGAGAAGAGTTGAATGTTGTTTGTGAACTGACATTCCATGGCTCACAAGGTGGACGTGAACAGTGTTGTCATAGTAAGCAGATTAGAACCATTGGGTAGTACACAGAGTCAAAAGCCACCGGCATGTGTGGTGTTAGGTTTTTAGTGTTACCTAATTCAGGTCTTGAAATTCTATGAAAAAAAGATGGATAAAAGTCCACGTCACCCTTTAAATACAGATTTTGTGGTGACACTTGGAAGCTGCATCATTTTACAGCTACTGCAAAGGCAACATTCACCAATGTACAAATGAACTGTTGTGTGTGATCTAAATGAGGAGTGCCTGTGGTGCGTTTTGTAAAGAGGTCCATACTGTTTTCTGCTTTCATTCACTGCCAATGAACAAAGCTATGTATGTGTGCTGTCATAACCTTCGCATGCAAATGTTCAGTAAATATAATTGTGAAAGCCCCACAAACTTCCATGACGAAGTTCAGGAGCAAGTGCGCTGTCAATCAAGCGTGCTTGTAAGCACGGAAACACAGGCTAACCAATTCTGTGCTCTGTATCACTAAACCCGAGTGATTATCTTAGCAGCGCTTCCAGCCATGTGAAGCTACGACAGTGCCCAACTGCGGTCAGACTGCTTAATTACTGAGGTGACAAAACAAGTGTACTGCTAAGATTGGTTTAGTCTCTGTATACATAACTTGCCTTACCGATATCACCTATTGCTGTGAAATGTTCAGTACATTGCAAGAAGTTTTCACATTCCGTCCGTCCACTAAGCAGAGGGCATGAAAAGGCCACCATATCTCCATGAGGCACCTATTAATTCCATCTGTTGAAAATTTAGCCCTAGCTCATTTCGTCATTAACTCGCCATCATTAAATACACACAGGAGCAAAACAGATTAATGTTCTTGAATGTTTTGTTACGTCCACAAATGGATTCCACAGCTGAAGACTCACCGTAGGGCTTATTTTCTGTGGCGTTCTGTTGCTGAGCATAAGGTCACAGATTCAATTACCTGCTGCGGGGTCACAATTCCAGTTGGGGCAGAATACACGAATGTTTGCTTAGACTTAGATCTGCGTTAAAGAACCCCTGGATTCTCTAAATTATTCAGGAGCCCCCCCCCCCCCCCCCCCCCTACTACGGTATCCCACACTGCCCACGTGTTGCTTTGAGACATTAGAGGACCCCTAAATCTCTCTCTGAACTCTAAAATGTGTTATATAGGGGCAGCACCAGTCTACAGTGAACATAGAGCCTTAAATATTTTTCAAAATGTTACCGCAATAGCAGAGTTTCAGGTATTTAGTGGGCGACTAGGCAGGCACCAAGGTTTCCCACTCGCCTTCCCTGCCGTTCCCATGGGTGCTGTCTCTCCTTCTCGCACCCCTGACTCTGTGCAATGCAGCAAAAGCTGTCGATTGCGTCAGCCACCCAGAATAGAGAGCCGGAAGGTCTCCCCCACTGTCTACCACTGATTGCCCTCAGTGTGACACCATCTAAATGGAAGGTGTGCAGATGGATCAGCAGTGCACAATGCCCTCCCCCCACCCCCTTTCCCATGTCTTGTCAGAAAACACAGCTGGCTTTCGTTACATTGACACTCTTCACCCTCGTCAACCAACCAAATGACAGCTGTCACCCTGTTGACGTCACATGCGTGACCTTTTTCACATCACGGCTTGTGGAGGAGGGACCAGAAATGTCCAGAGTATGGGATTGTTTTTTTTTTAATTTGTGACTTCCCCACAGTGTGTGCTGCCATGTTCGTCCAAGGTGATTGTCACAGCATGGTGTACACAATGGGCATGTTTGTTTAAAATGTGTTCAGAATGTCAGAAGTGGTTTACTGCCTTCTAAACCTCATAAATTTATTTCATTCCATGTCCGAGTTCTTAAAAATAACCTGAGGTGCGAAGACAGTATACAAACTATTTCACATTTCTTGCATGAGAAACAGCAGGCCACTTGAGAAATTGTCCTAGTATGCATCATTACTCCAAAGAGAAAGAAAAAAAAAGAGGAAACACTACACGAGAACATACTGGGATGCAGCAGTCATGGCTTTCAACTCTTGTCTCTTGACAGACTAGGAACATACTGATTTCTGGAGCATCAGATATTCCTGAAGGTGTATTTCAAACATCTTTCTTCCATTCATGCTTATGATACTAGGGCATGTGCTATTGTACACACGGTGCCTGAAGAATATATTAATGATGCCTTTTATGTCTCAGGGCAGCTTCGCAGTCGTTTCATAATATGGCCGCGAAAGGTGTCGGCAGTGAAGATGCTGCCCTTTATGAACTGCCTTAGCTGCTGTAGTACTACCTTCATTGCATATCGTAAAGCAAAAATATGCTGTCTTGGCCCTTGTTCAAATCAAACACTTAATTTATTTTACTCATCCATTCCACAGTGAAGTGAAAGTGCATTCATTTCATTCTTTCATTCTATAAGCAGAGAGCTGTAACAATTTGTGAGCCTTTAGTCCACACATATTTCTGCACCTAACAGTCGTTCTTGCAATATGCAATGTTTTGTATCATTGCTGCCAGGTTTTTTTTACCTCTCTATGTGGAGTGCCATGCTTCTTTACAGATTCACATCTTTGTGGTCTCATTTCAGAAGGTCTTGTTTTGCCTGAGGTCTTTTGTGCATGCACATGTCATAGTAATTACCATATTTACTTGTCTAAGGCCCAAACTTCCTTTTCTTGATCTTTATCAGCTATGGTCCTTACACAAGGCAGGCTTACGACTCGCTGCACTCAGACTGCAGTGCAAATAAATGCGACTACTGGCTGTCGACTATAAATGCAATCACAGTCACTGACTGATTTTTCGTACATGGACTAGTGCCATCTTGTAGCAACTTGTGGGAATTAACCAGCATGAAAGTATGCGTCACACAGTGAAACCTTTTTTTTTTCCAAGTTTTCGCACTCAGAAGTGTGGGCCTTACACGAGTAAATACGATATGTGCATGGACAAAATGGTGCTAAATACTGAAAAACTGTCAAACATCAAATGAAAGTAAAAAAAATGTCTTGAACAATTGAAAAACAATTAAGGAAACAAGGTAGTGCGGTATTAGCTAGTGCTACCAAGTTATAAAAGAATCTTAAGAATCAATGTCTACTTTCAAGAAAGGCAGCCCTTATGAAAGATGCAGGATAACCCATGTTTGCCCACAAAAATTGCCAACACTTTTTTGAAGTGATATATAGCGACTTGATCTGTTTATCACAGTGTCAATATGTTTGAATGACATATTTATAGCTCTAAACATCGAATACGATGGGAAATAGCATGAGAATTTGACCTATTTCATGTTGTGTTTGATCTTTTGCATCGTAAGTATTTCACATAAATCAAGCAACCAACTAACCCAGCCTCTTGCTCCATTTGCTTCGATTTTATTGGCAGCAAATTTATGTCCACATAAAATTAGTTCTGTAGCGAAACACTACTTTTTACACAAATCCCCGTGAAATCCTGAATGTCAAAGTAACCACAAAATATGAAATCAATTATTCGCTCACTTCTAGTGAAAACATTGTTCAGGACAAGGTGAAGTGCTCATGCAATTTTTGTGTGAAGTATGTAGTTGCTTTTCATCAACACTGCATGAATTCTCATTTCTGTGAAGCCGTTTCCTTTTCTTTTTGTTGTTGTCTTACGACTCTGACCTGAAAGTGCTGAACTTCCCGCCAGGACAATCTGTGCAGTATTAGTGTTCTACACTACATCATTGACTGTGAATGCATATTATAATACCGGTGACATAGAAGTTAAGCTGCATAATTCAGCTTGCCAACTCTAAATCAGGAAGTTTCCAAGCTCGCAGATGAAAAAAAGAAGTCTTAACAGTGTGTTAAATTTTGTCTGGCAACATCAGCTTGCTGCTTTTTATGTAGCCACCTGTGGCAATTCCGCCCATAGGCAAGTGTTGTGCATGCTTCTAAGCACTGTTAGTATTGACCAATTCTACAAACTCTTTTATACAAACTTTATATTTACTGTTTACATTTTACATGCAAATCTTCTTGCTACGTCACTGGTACAGCACTCTTATGCAATTAGTGTGACCACTTCCATTGTCATTGTGCCCTTGAATAAACACATGTTTTTACAATATATTTCTGCCTCGGTGATGCCTTTAGAGAGACGCTTTAAAAAATTACAGCAGAAATCGTTTCACAATGACTGTCTATGGTAATGCGATTAGTATTTGAGCTACATAGCGACACAGCGTGCTTCTGAAGTCACATTTATTTAACCGCTGTAGAGCTCATTCCGAGACTTCCATAGCTTCGGCTATACATGACATACTCCGGTATCGTACCACTTTCACACGGTAGTAGCTCGCCTAGGTCGCCCATGAGCATGGCGCGAAGACCATGACTAGGGTGCCTCGATACCATGCTTCTCCGCACAAGGCGGCGACAAGTCCGGTTGCACTGCCATATTGTGTCGGAACACGTAAAGCCGCACTATGACGGACTGCGAGAATTTAGGTTCAACACTCACCGACAGTGTAAATTAATTTTCGCAGTTAGTACGCTTACATGCATTGTAATATTTACATTTCACTTTAAGAATGGAGGTGGGACGCTTACCCTAAGGCAATACTAGAAAATGTTTCAAGCCCAGCAGATAACTAGTAGCTTTTGCCACACTTTCACTTATGCCCATAAATTTGTTTCCAAAACAAAGTCGACATATATAGTGTACACTAAAGGTTTTAGGGGTTGTCCTTCGAAAAGGCTGATGCAACTTTTGACTGTAAAGCAGCAGCTGCTTTAATGTCATGAAAAGATATAGGACAAAACAAGGTGAATAAGTGTGGCAGCATTACCAATAACTGAAGGCACTGTATACACTGCGATAAAAATTGTGCATTTGAGAAGTAATATTCATAAAGAGCATGTGGTCGAAATATTCTTACAGTAGCAGGGACAAGCGTCAGAAGCAAGCTTGAGGTAGTAGCTTGTAGGCGTTCTTACTTGCTCTTAGGACAGAGGAATGACAACACAGTAGTGCAAACAATCACAATGGCATTTATTGCACCTTTCATACAGCAATGCCTGCTAGCTGAATTTCTATCCATAGAACATGCCGATGGGTGCGCGACAAATTGAGGAAATTTGACTTACCGTGACTGGATATAGAGTGAATATGCTGGAAACCAATGCTTGGTCATTCGCTTGTACTGGCATGCGAACGGTGGCGCATTCAAATGATTGTGTTAGTCTATTCCGGTGTCCTACTCCTATGCTTTGCAAGATGGTCTCGCAGAAGCATGGATCGGCGCGCGCACGTAACGTCCATGCTGCTTGCTGACCCTGAGCCAAAGAGGAACAGCCATCTTCCTTTTGCACCCAAGTAACCCCGGCATTAGGTGGTGTTAGCAGCATGAAACTCACGCCATCTCTCGTACTACTCTGCAACCACACCGACCGCCTCCGTAAAGCCACGCGGCGAAGCCAGATTGCAGGAGACGGGAGCCATGCGGGGAAAACAACATCAGGGGATGTCGCGCATCCCCACAAGTTTCAATCACGGCCGCGGCTGCCAAATTTCAAGGGGGACAAAATGCAAAAACGATTGTGTACTTAGACTTAGGCACACGTTAACTCCAGGTGGTGAAAATTATTTAGAAGTCCCTCACTAATAATCAGATTGTGGTTTTGGCATGTAAAAGCACATAATTATTTTTAATAAGTGAAAAGCAAAAACAAGGCACAATGTACAGCCTTTAAGCACTTGTATATGAGCACCGTCATTGCAGACATCTAGCTTGATGTATAAGCCCATGTGAATATTTCTGGCCTGTAGTATACTAGTATAGTATGTCATGTCTGTATAAGTGTAGTTCCTAAATGCTTTGTTGAAAAACACATTTGACAATGTTCTGGTATGCAACAACTCGTAGATGAGCACCAGAATGCGAGAAAGAGCTGAATAGTGACATCTAACCAAAAGAAAGAAAAGTCTTTTGCGAAGCTATATAGCTGTCACCTGAGTTAAACCATAGGAAGACAGCGTAGAAATAACTTGAGATGTGGCTATCAGCAGCTCACGAATATATTCACCTGCCTCAAGCCGCAGAAGCATCATGCATCTAAACTTGAGTGCATTGGCAGAATAAAACTAATGTTATAAACTTCTCGCAAACAAAAATATATCATGCAGTCCAAGTTTACACCTGCAGTGGTTCTGCTGCCATATCTATGCTCCTTGTTACACCTGGCTGGTACAATCAGTACCAGTATAAATGCTGAGCTGCAAGAAGACAAAACTCCCCAAGAACATTTTACTATAGTTTAGATGCTCAGTGCATGTGATTGTTGGAAATGACACATTGGGTTTAGGCAGGTTTCTCATATGACGGCAAACGCCTAGTGCTTCAGAAAATTTCCTGAAGACCATTTCACATGACAAATTTAAGCATCATGCTTAAAAAAAAGTCGGCAAGAACGTCAAGAACGGGGAAGTCTGAAACACTTGTCGTTTTTCTGTTGAACTGATGCACAAATGTACACAGCAAAGGGGCATTATGGAATGTTTTTACCTATAACACTGTCACGCATCTTTCATCTCATGCCGCGAGCCTGAAAAGACAACTTATCGAACATGTCCGCATCACCGTGGAAATTACAAAGACCAGACAATGCGACAGCGCCGCACTGACTAATGCATGTACATGTATGGATGCTTGAACAGCTCTGTCACAATATGGTGGAGGTGCAGCGTGGACCTGGTCAAAGTAGATCACCACCCTGACTAGCGGCAGGCGGCGCTGACATCGAGGGACCTTAACCACAACTGTATGAGGCCAATGCAGTGACGGCGATGGAATGATGAAGAAGGAATGATGTGGATGGAACAACAAAGGCGTATGACAACAATGAGATGACGATTCTTAAGTAATCACGATGGTATAAAGACGACATGAGGACAATGGGATGAGGCGAGTGTATGACGATGATGTGACAATGACGGTAAGACGATAAACAGATGACATAGCTGGAATGACGACGGTATGACAATGGGTGCATGATACCCACTGTCTGATGATGACTCAATAATGACGATTACATAACGATGGTGTAATCACAATTGAATGGCGACAGCTTGATTACAATAGAATTGTGAAGGATTGACGTCGGTGGAACAACGAAGGCATGATGACTGTGATGACAACAGCATGATGAAGTTAAAACAATGACAATGAGATGACCATGCCGGCACTATAACAAGACTATGACAATCGCATGACAAGTCGGATTACAAAGCTGGAATGATGACAATGCAATGACCATTATGGCATCACAACCAACAGCGCATGCCTAGTGGCCCAAGGTATTACACAGCTTGGGCCACTGGGTTGGCGTAGAAGGCGCGATGACCGAGTGACAAGGGTTGGATCCTGAAAGTGGAATGACGAAGATGGAATGCCAAGGATGGCATCACGAACACAAACTTAGTGACCCAAGCTGGCAGACAACCGGGGACCACTGTGCCAGTGTAAGAGGCTAGATACACTCAAAACATGTGAAGTAGGCAAAGAATGCCAATTGCAATAAAAGAAACATTAAACCATAGGGATGTGGAACTATTCAAAACTTTCATATTATGAATCAAATTTTATCAAATTCATATGAATCTATTTGATTTGGTATTCAAACTGAATAGTCGATAATCGTAAATATGAATACATTTCTAATATTTCTAATTGCCAACTGTGCACGATCAAGCATAGAATTGGTGCAAGTGTGCAGGTAATCCCGACAGCCATAGCAGACATATAACGCAAGAAGTTACTTAGTGGAGTATGCTATGTTGATCAAGGAGTTGAACTTTTCCAGCTAGACTGCCATCATGCATACCCACGAATGAGCTCTGCTATGTGAATGGAGTGCTTATTTGCTCCTTATGTTCCATTTGTGCATTTAATAAACTCTTCCTAATGTGCAGTCTAATGACAGGAACTTTCTAACGTTTTGAATATACTTTGATGTGAAGATCGCGTGACATTAATGGTGGAAGTGGCTGCTTACTATTTCAAAATTTGAAAAATATTCGATTTTATTTGCATCATTCAAAAAATTCGTCCCAGTCCCAGTCTAGGATGAGTTTTTCCTCAACTGCAAAGCTTTCCTTCCATGAAACCTGTGTGGCTTTTCTTTGTAGCTTCATGCATGGTGGATAACAAATTTTCCCTTTCATGAACCATTCTCCACCTTGTGGGATTTTGCAGAACTGATTTGCTATATTGTGGTATGTTAGGCCCACAGCTCATGTGCCATTTCTCTGCGAAACAAAGGTAACATGCCGCATGATCAACATTTTAGCACACCGTCATCACGCTTCAGCGGATAAGAGAATTAATAATGCAATGAAGAATTAGCCTTTTAGAACATTCCACATTGCCAACACATGACCAGCACTAAATGCTACGGTGCCATCTGACGAGTAGAAATCGAAACACTTTAGCAATTCACTGGCACCTTGGTCCTAACGTCAGCAATGACAAAAATTTGCCAATACTTTGTCAACAACATGAGGCGAGACTAAGCAATGGCTGATTTGATTGTACTATTGATTGCTAGCTTTCGTGACTGAGAGCAAATAGCAATGACGAATTCCGGTCGAAAAGGGTGGCTAGGTACTCGCGGTGACTGCCGCGGGTCACAGACTCACACCAGTGCACTTATTCCTTTCAGCTTGAATTAGCCACACTCACTCAATGATCAGTAGTTTCTGAGGGCCTTTCCAAAAACACATGGCAAGGCCTACACTAACACTTGGTGATACAGTATTGTGCGCTATACCGGGCATATTATCGAGTGCTATATTGTCACATAGTGGCTGAAAAACACAGCAACAAAACTGTGAATCACGAAGCGAACCCTTTATTGAACCAGCCTGTGCCTACAAAAGCAAGTGACACTGAAAGCGCAACAATAGCGGCAAGCATAGTCATTGATCGTCAAAATTTGACCTGTTGGTCAAGTGCGTCAGCTTGTATACAACTCTTGTTGAGCATTCCAGCATAATTGCTGGTTCCCGTGTGCCTTCTAGATGGTACTATACAATCTGATTCCACAAAATTCAATGAGAACATGAACAATAGATGGAGTAAACAATAACAGTAATTTCCAAATCGTGCAGGTGTGTCTTACGCTGAGCGATAACCAAGTTAGCAGGAGAAATACAGTCCTCGGAAAAAGGAAGAACAAGTGCGTGCATCAATATTCAAAGGGACTCTTTAGTTTTGGCTCCGTTTTATTTAAGTTCTCCAGCCCCTTGGAGTTTGAATTAACAAGGTTCCACTATGTAGCAACCAGTGCAGGAAACATTTACCAAAACGATGCAGTTCTTAAACTTTTGCAAACAACTGCTGCATTAATGGAACATCTCAATCTGAGTGAGGGTGGTTAAAAAATATTCTACAGCAAATGCTCTCCCCTCAAGGGTAACTGAGAGAAATTAGATGTTTAAGTACCATGTCAGTGGCCATAATAAGGAAACATCACAAGGCCAAGGGTCATAGAAAGAATTGTTTATTAAAAATATTACAATCAGCTCAGCTGAACATGTCGTCATAATCTGGCGGCGGCCGGAGGTGATCCGGGTTTGGGCTGTTGGAGGAAATGAAAATGCACAATCATGAAGTACAATTGCTGTTGTGCCCAGCAAGGCCTCATAAATGGTGCACTTTTCATCACGACGGCAAGACGTAGTTACAGCAACTTTTTTAAGAGTTACTCGGGCTCATTGTTTCAACAGAAGCGTGAGCTTCTTTGTTTTAAGAAACAAGATCAATTCAACCAATGCGATGTTTGTGTAATTCTTAAAGGTTGTCACAATTTGCAGACTGTCTGGGAACCTCCACATCTATCTTGAATTTTCTTTGAAATTTACAGCAGACGGTTATTTATTTCAAAATATCTTACAGGCCCCATGAGGAGCACTGAGTAAGTAGGGCATCAATGCAAGACAGTTGTACACGTGAATACCTAGACACGAGAATCACAAAGATGATTAAAAATTATAGTTGCAAAACAGGGTTACAAATGAAGATTCAATAGCATACAAAAGATGGGATAAATTTTACCACACACGTTGCTCGCGCACATTAATCGAACATTGTGTAAGAAAACATAGCTTAAAGCAAGAAAAAAAACAAAAAGGAAACAATACTAACAATACTCGGATAAGCAGAAATTACAGTTCAGGGTAGTGTACAAAACATCGGATAAATTTTGCTATGTTCGTTGTTTGTGCACATGATCAAACATCATGCAAGAAAAAGTGTAGTTTAAAGAATGAAACAGAAAAAAAAAATCAGTGTGACGTTACACAGATATACAGAAAATGCACATAGAATGACATGTTTAGGACAGAAACAGCAGGTTCTAAAGTTGCCTAAATTTATTTCTATCTGTCTGCATGACAGTGCTGCCAGGGAGGGAATTCCACAAGTGGATGGCTCATGGTAAAGGTGACAAATTAAATGCATCCGTGTTTTCGTAGATAAGCATGTAACTTAAATCATAATTCAGTTATGATATGCTACTTGTACGTTCCAGCAGCACATGGAACACATTACACAATAACGACATTATCCAATACCAATTACACTACAAGTTAGGTAGTGTTCGGTAGTTAGGTAGCTAAGTGTTCACCACACCAAATCTAGCCTACTGTTTACTGCACATGACAATTTAAGCTTAGCTGTAATAAGTTCAGCTCGATACAGTTCATGTAAGCTTCTACCATCTGGTACCACCAGTTCAATATTTACTTTTGCAACACATTTGCTACTGCTGCTGCAGAATATTAAAAAAAGACAGTAAAGTTGAGACTGCCAAATGGGCAAAAACATAAAAACACAAGGAGCCACTCACCCAGCAAACCGCGGGTTGGCTGTACCTGGCGCATCTGGTCGCGGGGGCCCAAATGGGTCAAACCTGGCACCGGGTGGAATAGATCCCCTGCACAAATAGCGAGAGAGAAGCAGATTGTTACTGCTGCACCAAATACCATGGCTATGGTTAGTGTACCTACCAACTCTCCCAAATTTTTCTTAATGTTTACAAATTTGTGCTATTATACAACTGTTGTGTATAGTTCTACAAAAAATTATATTCTGTTAATGACAGTTTCAAAGGTTCATAAGTTTTAAAGGTGTTGAGGGATGCGGCAGCACAATACATGGTGAGTAATGCACATAAGAAAGGAATTGTAATACAGTAAAACCTCATTAAACCGTAGCCGCTTAAACAGTAGTTTCGTTTTAAAAGTAGTAAAGTCAAATCCCCGACTCAGTGGCCATTGAGGATAATGTGTTTTGTATCCGCATAAACCGTACCAGCTTATTGCGTACATATCGGTTAAAACGTAGTGTTTCCACTTTTCATCCCGCAAACACGGCAGTGTGTCGTCTCCATCAGGCACCCCAGCTGGCTCAAAGCTTCAGCAAGTTTGAGGCTGCTGTCGTCGCTGCTATGCCGCGGCGGCATCAAACGAAAATAACACTCTTGTCACGCGAAGTGAATAAATACTGCATGTTTTTTTTCTTCTCCCTTTCATCGCACTCTCTCTTGAGTTTCGTTTTTGACAAGTAAGTGGGCGATTTCATGCTATTTCGGATAAGCAGTACTACTGTTTCGTATGTACTTTTTCCGAGCCCCGGTCAACTACGGTTTAACGAGGTTTCACTGTATGCTACTTGTGCCATCCTGTTTTGGCAGCACAAGATGCCATATGCAAGAAGAGTGTACTTGTTTTGAGCAAGTTGAAGCAGGCAAAATTTGCAGCAGCAATGTCACCGGAAAAGTCAATGCAATCTAAAGAACAGCGTTGCTCTTCAGTCTCTGCTGTTTGAACGTTTACTACTGCTCAAGTGCCGTGTTTATTTGTAAATAAAGAGCACATGTATCCCCCCCCCCCAATAAAGGGGGGAGAATAAAAAATATCGCCCCTTTCCCCCCAATTCACCCCTCCCAGTCATGCTTGCAGATATTTATGAATTTTAATGTCCACAGATTGGCAGATATGGATTTGTCCATGCTAAAGGTCTTGTTGATCTTTCATAAAGAGATTGAAGGCAAAAGCTGAATTAATCTAAGATTTTATTGGCTTACTCTTCTAAAAGCCTTGCAACACTTGTTTTATGGCAACACATGGTTTAGTCTCTGAGAAAACTGACTGAATGAACTGCCCAATTCTTTAGCAATTCAAATCGTCCACAGCGAGTGCACATTCCAGTGCGGCTGTACCATTGACATTGGATGACAAACACTGCTAGGTTACCAAAACATGCCCTTGGGTTTGTCATTTCGTACTTGGCACCTTTATTGTGTCCATCTTGTAAATGCTACTGCTATTGCTTTCAAGCACTGCTGTGTGTTACCGCCTGCTTTGACAGAGCAGGCATTGACAGGCATTGACAGAGCAGTACGAAGTAGCAGCACCAGGGAGTTACTCTGTGGGAAACAATCTATAAAATTGGCCAAGCTGCTCTATGTCCTATGTTTAAATGCAGCATAATTGACTTTAGCAACAGTGGCTGACTATGATTTACGAAATGTAAACCGGACATGTTACATTATGGTATAGCCAGTACCATATTTTGAGATGGGCAGTGCTCTGTAGTGCCAATGTTGTCCTGCACTTGTATTATTTCTCTCACTTATGAAGGCTTTGTTTGTAGAAAAAGTGGTGCTTCGGACATGGTGGAACACTAGCCAATTGCATAAGCTTGACTAAATATTTGCTCTTAGTGTTTCTTTCAACGAAAACCAGCCATCAGAAATTTGACTGCGCTTTATTTGTTAAAGATCTGTATGCAGAAGTCTCCGAGGGGTTGAAAAGAGAGCTAAAGGGCTACCTGTGGCGAACTTCCATATACCTATGTTGTTGATATCGTCAGTCAAAATGTGGGTAAGAGTTCTAGTGAGGCTTTTGCCATGGTCCTGCTATTCTGACAGGAAATTTTTCTTGTTGCTCCCGAGTAACACTGGGTGCCAAGCCTTACTCAGGAGCAACAAGAAATTTTTCTTTCAATCTCTATGAAAGCCACAAATTTAGTCCATTAGGTGGCAAGGATGAACAGTGAAGGCTTCCAAACTAGAAGAAGGCTGGGCATCGCTCGTGGCCTCTGTTTCCAAAATAACACTTACTCGCATCCAAGTTTCGCGGCCTGCAGTAGATGCATGCCTGCTTCTAAAGTCATGACACACACGTGCGCCTACCCAGCACCCTGTTTAACATCTGAGCACGAGTTGTTCACATGGCGGCCAAAGTAACTTAGGTGCACACCAATTCGTAGAAGTATCCCAACGTGTAGCAAGCATAGTATGGCACCACAGTATAATTACTAACATCAAAGATTGAGCTAGTTCTGCACAATTCTAAGTTCAATGGTGCAACTTCTTGAAAGAGGACAAAACCAAATAACAGACAAGGACAAGTACTGAGAATCCTTATTGCAAAGTAAATATGTTTGTTTGCATTCTGCAACATGTATATAATATCTTTCGTTAACAATAAAGATTCCTTGTTGAAAGCCGGTGCTTGTCCTTGTCTGTTCTTTGGTTTTGTTCTCGTTCAAGAAGTCGTGCTGTTATACATTAAACCATAGTTTACCACCATTGGCCCAGCCACATGCATGACTGAACAACTGTTTCTAGTCTGGGTGTGTGCATTATTTGTGCTAATCAATAAACCCTTTTCAGAATTGCAAAGCTAGCTTTCCTGTGAGGCAGTTTGGCCAACTAATGGTGGCACAGTCATTTTTGCAAACACAGCATGCAAGCACAGTTCGCTTGCATTATGACATGGAAAATGTGGATGTGGCTATTGTAATGGAGACATGCAGAAGAGGCATGTGCAGATAGCACTTCGTCTTCATTTAAACCACTACTGGTGCCGCAGCTGGGCAAATGTGTGGTACAGAGAAGTGCACTTGCACATTACGAAAAAGGCCCATTACCACTGTCTGTCGTCCACTTACCTGGGAATGCCAGGGATGCCGACGCCGGGATCCGAGTGGTGTGGCCGGGGCAGCTGTCGGGGGTCCATGAGCATGCCACCGCCGGGTGGCCCTTGGTAGAAGGGGTTCAGATCCCGCTGGCCCACCCGTGGAACCTCCTGCAGCGGGGACCTGGCACACAACAACCGACAACCACACTTTCTGGCTGCTGCTTGCATTACTACGCACATTTCCATTATGAACACGATGGTGGCAAAGAGCTTGCTCGCTCACTGGCCAAATAAACACAGAGGGTGATAGCACAGTGTCTTCAGGAAAAAAGCACGGACACACATTTTGTGAGCAATGGATTTTCTACTGCAATCAATAGCTACTGTCACAATAGACCACGGCAGTGAACATCGAGCTTCAGTTCATGATGAATTATTACATCCATCTCTAGCTAAAACTGGTACAATTTTCGATTTCAGAGTGTGCAAAGAGCTGTTTTATGTCAAAAGTCCCTGTTGTCATGGGCCCTTCCTTTGACACGCTGATGTCTGCATTGAAAGGTGCCACAGTTTGATGACAGCGCAGCCTTTAATATGGAACTGTATTCATTCTCCGTTTGCCATCAAAGCTTTATGAAAGGTATCTATATGTATAGAATAACTGAATCATGCAGGCACTCCACCTTTAAAATCTTGTGTCATCACTGCTCTAAGATCTGCATTATTTATTTATTACTTAAATGGGCCTTAGAAGAGAGTAACGACTAGCGCTCCAGTGGCAATAAAGGTGATCACGTTAGTACAAACAAACCTCGCATATAACGAAGTTGCATATGACATTAAAATAGCTTGATAGCTTCATTAAATAGCTACCCTATGTCTAAGTGAGCACACACTGATAATGGTGAGAGAAAAAGGAGCAATTAGGTATGCATGACAAAAATGCAAGCATGATGTCTTAGACGAGTTAGCAAAGGGTCTACTGTCGATGTTCGTGGCTTGGCAGTGGGTTGCCATTCCTTATGCAGAGTACGTAAACAGTGTTGAAACTGAAAATGCATTTTAAAATGAAATTGTGTGTCGAGTCTTATCAAATGAAATCAGCATGTTGGCTGCAAGCTAGCCAAGCCACTGGTCAAAATGCACATGAGAGTCCAGAATGTGCTGTTTTAAGTTGCTCCTGCAGAGTATTTCACATTTTCGCTACCAGAATAGATATATTGAGCTGTGAACAAACAAATATATTCGCTTCACTGGAACTGATATTCTCATGGATTTAGCATTTTTTTCCATTTGGTTATGGCAGTAAGCACTTAATGAAACAAAACATGGCCAACCAGATATTAAGTTTACTTCTTTATGTCAATGTTCATTGTAACAACGATAACAAAGGTATAATTCAGTCAGCAAACCATAGGTCGGCACATTCGCTTGCAAGTAAACTGACTCATACTAGCTACACACTCATTTCATGGCGTGAGAAAGAGCATCAGTGAGTGATGAAGGGAGTGAGTAGACATGAGCATGATCGAGAGTTTTAGAGGATGCACATACGAACAAAAGTCAATGAAGGCAAGTTTGAGTGGACATGAGTACGCACGAGTGGGAGTTGTACGAGCATGAGTAGGTGCCGGTATGTGTGAATGCAAGCAACTATGAATACGAGTGAATTGCTGGTGGTGATGAGCAAGAATGTGAGTGAACATGTGCATAAGTGAGTACATAGCCTACAAAAAATATTTGTGAATGAGTACAAGTGAGTAATCGCTTCTTCTGCTGATCTATGCAGCAAAGCACTCAACATTGAAAGGGACACCAAAGGCAAACATGAAGTCAAGCTAAAGTGATAGATGAATACTCGAAAATGTATAAGGCATCAGTATTATCGAGAACAAAGCCTTAGTGAGAAACTGTGATAAATGTAGGACATGATTTCAGACTCTACTGAGACATTCCAAGTACCAGCCTGATGATGTAACTCCTCATTATAATTGTGACAGAAGAACTCAACCATTAATATTAAAAACATCATTGCATTATAAGATGGAAGAAAATGCTACTTGCCCACTTCTATCCGATTTTCAGAAGAAAACGCATTGATGCCTGTTACCCTTATGCAAGCAACAAACACGGCGCCATAACCAGCAGGTCCTGTTTTTCTCCGAAACCGAGGTGCCTCGAAGACATTGAGGAGACAGTCCCGCAAGCGGCAGGCTGCACGCCTGTAGCTCGCCACCACCCCCTGTTCAACCCCTTCGCTGACCACAGGCGTCTCCCTCCGCCTCTAGCCCCGCATCTTACGACCCCGGCGGTGCACAGTAGCCTGTGTCATAGAGAGAGTAAAACTGTGTTTCAAAGAGAAAGGTTGTGTTTCAGTTTTGCTCCCTCAAGTTCGTGAGGCGCCCTTCTTGCGTGGGAGCCGCTTGGGGTGGGTGTACACGTGTGCCTTACTTTGTGACGCCTGTTTCTGGTCCACAGTGGCACATTCGCAGGCCGCTGTAGACCAGAGATAGTTTTCTAACAAGTGTGCGGTTAGGCAGCCGAGTCCGCGGTCGAGAATTTTTTACGCTTAGATGCCAGTTACCCTTGGCAACAACACGGCATATAGTCAAAAGGTTGTTTTCGCTCAACCCAGCGGTGCCGGTGCTCTTATGCATGGTAGTTTCTGTATCGCATAGTCATGCACTTGTCTTGCTGGCTTGTGAAACTCATACTCAAGGAGCAACTACAGGCACACGATATTCAAGCGACAGCAACAAGTGACGAGACACTTGTGAAAAACTAGATCGAGAAACGAAAGCAAGAAACACGAGACCGCGTATCACTAAAAAAAGGTAGTGACAAACTTTCAGTGTCTGAATCAGAGTTTGCTCGCTCACTAGTCAAATAATAAATAAAAACATCTATTAAAAAATATACTATAAAAATATCTCAAACGTTCCATGAGGCCAACATTTTAACTAGAGAGTACTAGATCTAGTTTTAATGTCCTGTCTTCGCCAGAGCAAATGCATTCCATGCCGTCAGCGGCAAACGCTGTGGTGCCATCCGATAGCTAGAAATCATACTTTCGAGAATCCATGTCTCTGAGGTTGTTTGTCTGTGCAATCTCAGATAACTTATACTCGGTGATAATTGGATGAAGCGAAGGCTCATTTAACCGTTCATCTCTTGCTGCCACAGAGGAGAGCAAGTAGCAAGAGCAAATTTGGATTGATGGTTGCTGCCACGTTGTTATGCAATAATATGGTGGCAGGCGGGCTGCTGCACAGACTTCCGGGCGACAAGTGAAATTTCTGCAAGCAGCTGAAAATGCTAGATCTATGTGATGTCTTGGGATGCTGTCAGCTGTGTCTTCGCTTGGTTTCTGGCCATGCTGTCGCATTTTATGAAAAAAAAAGAAAAACGTAGTGCCGGCTGTCAGGTGCTGTTTTGCTCACCTACGGCAGTAAAGGGTGATGATGTATGCTGTGTCGCACCTCCCCAATCGTGCCAGGCAACTTAAATTGTGCTAGTTCTCTTAAACGAAGTGTTTTCTTGTCATGCAACATGCGCTGCATGGTTTCTGAAATTAAAGTCCACGTTTACATAATATTTGCTGCCTTTAGTGTCCCTTTAAAGAAAACCTTGTTCAGCATTAGGTGTGACACTCTAAATCCAGGATGGAGGAATGAGTGCAGTCAGCTAACCACTCGATGCCAGGCTGCCTGCTGGGGATATGCAGGGGATTGTTCTCCTGGGACACCATGCGCGAGGCCTCACGTGACGACGAGGCCTGGGTGGTACTGTCTATCGTATCCAGCACTGAGACCACCTCCGTGTTCAGCTTGGAGATCAGGTCATCCAGGCTCTTGTATGCCCTGTTGCAAAAACAAAAAGGGCTCCGTCACCTACACCAGCCATTCACAATACATGATGCGTGCTTCTATCGCTCTGCATGGCTTATGTTAATGGGTGAGGGTGAAGCACCAACGCAGCCAATCATACTCCCATGTCCCTATCAGGATTACCCCTATTCATATACCTAAAGCATTCACGTATCGAAGGCAGGTACTCTGTACTGATCATTTGAAACAGGTGGAGCATCAGTAGTACTGCCAGCTGCACTTACGTGAAGAAAATGCAGCCTTCATTCAGTGAACCCACCAGAGAAAAGATGGCGACACTGCAATAGTCTCATTTCCCTTTGTCTCTCAACAAAACGAAATTCCACTGACATTTACGAGTGAACAAATCAAAGAAGTTACTTGGAGCAGGATGTTGCACAACTTTCACTGTACGTGAGAAGCAGCAGCTCAGCAAAACCACACCAATGACTCAATGTGCCAAGCAGATGCACTGTGTACAGTAAAAGTTATCGATACCTGCGAAATTCAGTCTTTGGTTGCTTCAGAATGCAATTCATTTCACCTGTACTGATAGATTAACCAGGCACAAGCAGGTACTGTCAACATTGATAACATCAGGGTGAGCTGGTGCAGGTACTTCAAAGTGGTAGTGCCACCATCAGTCTTTCATCCTTACATCTTTTCTGGCTTACAAAGTCTCTTCCCATGGTAAGAGTAGCTCTTTTGATATTGTAAAGGGGCAATTTACTAATACAGTTCAAATTATTTTTTTCTTTAACATGCCTTCATCAATGGCTTTCTCGCCCATTCTTTTCTCAATGTTGTCGAGGAGGTCCTTTTGGAATAGGTAAAGCTTCACACTCATTTCTTCCCTTATGTTGTCAGCATTAATGAAAGGAAACATTGTCATTCATCTGAGGGCAGCACAAAGCTAGCATGGAAAGTCGCACATGTTCCTCTGAAAGAAGGGAGAACCGATTTGCTGTTGTCGGTGCTCACTGCAAGCCAAAGTGAGTGTTTTGGCAGGTCTTTGCTGGGATGAGCAAGACCAATATTTCAAACTCCAATTTCGGAATGGTACGCTGCAACTTAGTCCAAAAGATCTTGCGGCAGCTGAGAAATTTGTTTCATCCACTCTGGCTCAGGAGAATGTTCCAGTCACACTGAAGTGGGATGTGTTGTATTTAATGTACGCTGGCTGGAACTTCAGCAAAATTCATATCACCCTGAAATTCAAATCAACTGTGATCGTGCCAATGAGATTTGACTGTGCAAAGCAGCCTGTACAATATCCACCTTAGTATAATACCGTATGTGCCATGCTGGCACCATACTGCATGGTGTCAAAAAGTTCACATCGAGTTCAAGGCTGCAGATATGACACCAAACATGTACGCTGGCTGGAATGTATGTACGCTGGCTGGAACTTCAGCAAAATTCATATCACCCTGAAATTCAAATCAACTGTGATCGTGCCAATGAGATTTGACTGTGCAAAGCAGCCTGTACAATATCCACCTTAGTATAATACCGTATGTGCCATGCTGGCACCATACTGCATGGTGTCAAAAAGTTCACATCGAGTTCAAGGCTGCAGATATGACACCAAACATGTACGCTGGCTGGAATGTACGCTGGCTGGAACTTCAGCAAAATTCATATCACCCTGAAATTCAAATCAACTGTGATCGTGCCAATGAGATTTGACTGTGCAAAGCAGCCTGTACAATATCCACCTTAGTATAATACCGTATGTGCCATGCTGGCACCATACTGCATGGTGTCAAAAAGTTCACATCGAGTTCAAGGCTGCAGATACGACACCAAACATGTACGCTGGCTGGAATGTATGTACGCTGGCTGGAATGTACGCTGGCTGGAACTTCAGCAAAATTCATATCACCCTGAAATTCAAATCAACTGTGATCGTGCCAATGAGATTTGACTGTGCAAAGCAGCCTGTACAATATCCACCTTAGTATAATACCATATGTGCCATGCTGGCACCATGCTGCATGGTGTCAAAAAGTTCACATCGAGTTCAAGGCTGCAGATATGACACCAAACAGAATTGTTACGAGGGATGCAAACAAAGCCACACAAATACAGATGACAATGATTAGACTCTGCCTTGAACGCACCTGGACAGCTCTTCGAACTTGCCGCTTGCAAACTTGTTCATGGTGACATTGGTTGAAGCTGTCCTCTCCTTGCGGACATTCTAGTAAAGGGTGGGGCCAAAGTAAAAAAAGAAAATTGTAGCAGTGTGACCAAGTGAATGTAGTTTACAGGACTACAATGAGGCAACTCAAAAGATATCTGCATTTTATTTATTCACACTTTTTATTTTGCATTAGCAGTGCTACTTATTTGTTGCAACAATTCCTAATGCTCTGTGTCTGCTTCAGCTTACAGGGACGTGCATATTTTGCTTAAGGTGTTCAAAAAACAATTTTGTGCTTACCGCTGCACTGTTCTTGTTTAAATTATGCAGGAAGATTTCATTTTGAAGTCTACATCGTACAATGCAACACTTGGCACAGTTAATTGCCTAGTTTTCTTAATAAGAAAGAAAGTGCATACTTGCCTTCGTTTATGGGGATGTGAGCTGCTGCCGCGACAGTGCAAGCATAAACTTGTGTTGCCACCTGCCGGCAGTTCCAGAAAGCAGCGTTTCAGGGAGGGCTGCCATGTGTTCCAGAGGAGTGGGCAACATGTGGCAACCCTCCCCGACCGGCTACTTTATGCAGCTGCTAGCAGGCGCTGACAAGTTTATGCTTGTGCCATCCCGGCAGCAGCTTGCATTCCCGTGAACGAAGGCAACTTTGCACTTTTTTTCTTAAAAACCAGGCAATTAACTTTGCAAAGTGTTACACTGAACCACGTAGACCTCAGAATGTGATCTTTCTGCAAAATTTGAGCAAGAACAGTGCAGCGGTGAGCACAATATCTTTTTTTCATATGTAAGCAAAATATGCACACCCCTGGAAGTACCACTTCTAGAGCCACACACTATGCTGTCGCACTACTTTATGGTCTTGAAGCAGTTCTCAAACCAGTGCAGTTTGCACATGCTGAAAGGATGTGAACACAGCTCTTTTTTAGCAATGGCACGACATCACAGCTTGCGGAGTGTGGTACCAAGCACGCAATGGCATTACCGTTCAACAGGGTGGCAGATTGGAACTACCTAGTGTTCCATTATGTTGCAGGGTACTTGCCCCTGTCTGATGTGCTGCTGTTACTGCTTCATGCTATACACCCTCACACAACAGGCCTATAGGCAAGTAAACAACAGGCACACATGCACAGTTTTGGTGCTTTTGTACAGAGTAATGACAGGTAAGTTAAACTGTTACTAACAACTACATGACAGATAACACACCCTTTATATGCCATAAAAAACTTGCATGCATCTTTAGGCGCATAGTGGTGGCAGTGTCACCCACACTACACTCAGATATATGTAGAATGGACCTAATCAACAAAGTCGCCTGACAATTGCAGGATAATCCTGCAGACCCTCGTCAAGTCTGCATTTTCCCCACCTCAACACCCTACTCATCCCCTCTGCCTCCAGACACTAGAAACAAGAGGTCAGCATTGCAACCTACTCCAGAGTTGAAAACACAACTTTTCTTTCTTGTCTGCACGGTAACTTGTCAAAGCTGCTTACATGCCTGCCTACTTACCAGCACGTTCACCAGCAAAAAGCCTCCCGAAGGAATCACTTTGAGCACGTAGCGCTCAGAGCCCTGTATGGAGGCATAGCGCAGCGTGTACAGGGACTGGTTGTCATTCCACTTGTCAGGCAACAGCTCCGTGCCCTTTGAGCCTTGCGTCCACTGCAACAGGGCAGAATAATGGGACAAAAAGGAATTGTGGCGTTTAGCGTCCTTAAGCAACTCATAGGCTATGAAAGACACCACGAAATGGGAAAGTGAGGGCGGGGGTCGCCAATGTACACAGAAGCATTATTGTATGCGAGTGTTTTTTCACGCCCCCTTCTTCGGAATGCGATGGGGAATTTAAAAAAAAAAAACACACATCTTGAACCGCGCTACTGCCACTGAACCACCGCGGCGGGTGAAATAACGGAAAACGCAAATGACGCATTCAGCGAGCTCGCCCCAGTGTACGACACCTAAAGCGACCAATGCAGGGAAATGTTTTCAGATCAACAAATAACTTCGATCACGTAGGGGGCTCATGGTTACAGTTCCGTCTGGATTAACAGGTGAACGAGGTTCAATTTTGTGTGCCTCTTTTTTGTATTCTGTTCGCCTTGTGTTAGTGCGTGGAGCTCTACCTTGGTAGAGTTACATGTACAAATTTCTAGATGGCTTTTCTACAAAGAAAAGTGGAATCGGCATGAGCTAGAGACGAAATCAATTGGCGAACCCGACGTTAGGCGTTTGAAGGTTTCGGCGGTGCAGAATGCTACGACTCACAACAAACCCGCATATCCTAATCTAATGACTTCACAAATATATTTGCGATTGTTATTTAATCACCTAAGTTCACTGCTCCCGAACCTAAAATTTGCGAATGCTTCTATCACTTGGCGGATGCAAGCAGACCTTAAATTGTACATCTAGCACAAACCACAAGATGCTAGGCGCTGACAATCATGCGATACTTGGATAGAAGCAGAAAATAATTTAGGGGCGCGGCGCAGTGGAGATGACGAGACGCTACGCGCAGTACCTGCTCTCCGATGCCATGGCAGCGCTTGCCGCTTCTCACTAGCAGGTAATGGGCCAGCAGGACGAGAGCATCGCTCTTAGACTTCAGGGTGTCCTTGCATGATTTGAAGAGCAGCTCCAGGCCAAAATACTTTTCAACGCAGGTCTCCGACGGGGACCCGCCGGTGCTTGACATAGCGATCTTTTGCTTCGGCTTGTGCGCCGTACCGTTCCAAGTTGCGACCTCAGCAGCGCCTCCCGCGTCAGCAATGAACGCTTCCTGCCCAACGGCTTTGAGCACGAGATCCGAGATCCACGAGATCTCGAGTATCGTAATAACGATGAGGATATCGTATCCATTTGCGGTATTAAATTTACAAAGCTGCACATTACTAAATAATGCACATTTTGGTACTCTGTTTGGTCCTTTGTTCCTATCAAACGGTAGACAAGATGTTTTTTTTTTTTTTGCGACAGAAACCGAAACTATTTTTTGACGGACCTTGAGCGCAACCTGAGCGCCAGCCGCTTCTTTGAAAGTGCAACCATATGATGGTTGAAGAAGCGTATAAAAGCTGAACACGCTGCATCATGTTTGTAATACTTAATCAATCACTGATCGAATAGCTGAGGGTGGTGATCGATGTGAACTTGTTTCTTCATCTTGAAGCGGGCGAGTTGCAGCCAAGGAACAAGGACACGGGAAGGCACATAATAATACGCACGCAGCGCTACACACCCAAGTGCTGCGTGTGTGTATGCCATTATCCTCAGGTGTGGAGCCTGAATGAATTATGATAAGGATGATGCGTTTTTTGGCGAGATGGTAATTCGCTGCGTGGGGATGCGCTAGAAGACGTACAAAATTCAGTCCTCTCGCAAAAAGACAAGCCGTTTGTAGCTGCACATTTAGCAACAAGTTAGCAAAACGCGTCTGACAGATTTAGTCACGGCTAGAGCGTCTGGGAATGCAGGAATCTGACTTCAGAAAGTCGGTTGGCGAGTGCATGATGGGCCATATATCACGCGAAGAAGCGGCCGAGGAATATCAGAAGCGAGCGACCAAGAAATTATTAAATAGCCCGTCTTGAGAAGGAGCTGAGCGAATTGCAGTCGTATATGTAAGCTCCGTTGAACATGTCTTTGGTGCGCACCCCAAAAGTAGTTGTCCTGTCAGGATCCGACCAGGAACCTCAGTGGAATAACTGCCCCGAACCTCAGCACAGCCTTCCGGTATATATATATATATATATATATATATATATATATATATATATATATATATATATATATATATATATATATATATATATATATATACACCAGCAAGATAATTACGGAGCGGTAGGCATGCCGGAAACGTACAGGCTCTAGATTCACCCCGGAGAGTGTGGGGTAGCTGTGCGTCGAGTAAGTGCGCTATCGTGACTGCACTGATTTGAGAAAAGATGATGAAGAATACAGCGACCAATAGTGCGGCACGGGCGCACCCACGAAACGCGCTCTCTCCCTCTCTCTCTCTCTCATAATAATAATAATAATAATAATAATAATAATAATAATAATAATAATAATAATAATAATAATAATAATAATAATAATAATAATAATAATTGAGGGGCGATTTGGCGGTAAATGCGAGAGAAATACGTTAACATTGCGTCGCACCTCTTTGAGGTCCCAGATCAATGATTCAAACCGCGTTCAACACTTTCCAGAGTGTTGTTCAGGAGCTCAATCGGTGCACGTCCTGCCTCTTCTCTTCGAGGAGCGAAGTACAACTGACGATGGTCCAATTACCCCTGTGCTGCGCCAACAGATTCCAACTTGCGCCTGCGAATTTCTTAATTTCATCACCCCACCTAGTCTTTTGCCGTCCTCGACTGCGTTTCCCTTCTCTTGGCACCCATTCTTTAACCCTAATGGTCCACCTGTTATCTAACCTACGCATTACATGACCTGCTCAGCTCCATTTCTTTCTCTTAATGTCACTTAGAATATCGGCTATGCCCGTTTGCTCTCTGATCCACACCGCTCTCTTTCTGTCTCTTAACGTTACGCCTATAATTCTTCGTTCCATCGCTCTTTGAGCGGTCTTTAACTTGTTTTCGAGGTTCTTTGTCAGTCTCCACTTTTCTGCCCCATATGCTACCATCGGTAGAATGCACTGATTGCACACCTTTCTTATCAGTGATAATGGTAAGCTACCGGTAAGGATCTGAGTATGTCTGCCGTATGCGCTACAACCCAATTTTATTCTTATGTCAATTTCATTCTCATGATCAGAGTTTCCTGTGAGTAATTCTCCTACAGGTAAACGTATTCATTCGCATACCCTAGAGGCTGACTGGCGATTCTGAACTCTTGTTTCCTTGCCAGGCTATTGATCATTATATTTGCCTTCTGCATATTAATCTTCAACCCCGCTCTTACACTCTCTCTTTTAAGGTCCTCAATCATTTGTTGTAACTCATCCCCAGTGTTGCTGAACAGCACAATGTCATCTGCAAACCGAAGGTTGCTGAGATATTCGCCGTTGATCCTTACTCCTGAGCCGTCCCAATTTAATAGATTGAATACTTCTTCCAAGCACGCAGTGGATAGCCCTGGAGAGATTGTGTCTCCTTGTCTGACCCCTTTCTTTATAGTTATCTTCCTACTTTTCTTGTAGAGAATTAGGGTAGCTGTGGAATCTTTGTAGATGTTTTCCAAGATATTTACGTAAGCTTCCAGTACTCCTTGATTACCTAATGCCTCTATGACTGCTGGTATCTCTACTGAATCAAATGCCTTTTCGTAATCTGTGAAAGCCACGTAGAAAGGCTTTCATAGCCTCTCTGCATGGCTTTCATAGATTACGAACGGTCTACGAAAAGAACGTCGTAGTCACTCAGCCACCACGGTGGATGTTTTGTTGACGAATTACAATGGGTGAAGAGGCCCATGAGCCTCATAGACAGCAGTAAGTCTCGTTCACATGCTTAGATACATGCAAGCTGCTGTAAAAAATAATATGTACAAAGGTAATCTGAAATGACGGAGATAAATAAATGTCACGACAAATGAAATGATGAAAGTGGCATTTACAATCAAGAGTATACAGTCCTTCATGACACCGCAAAAAGAAAAAAAAATCGCAGAGCTCAGATACTGGGCTCGTGACGAGGCCACTATAAAAGAGGGCTTTGCTAGGTCGATCCCAGCCATTGAGTTCTTCGCTGTCTCGTGTTGACGTCAAGCACTAACTTTGCAAGACGCTTCGGAAAAATTTCACTGAACGTTTAATTACAATGCGTATAGAGTATAGTGTAAGCAAAAAAGAAAAGAAACATAACAACTACAGTTACTGAGTACAGCAGTGAAGAAAGTGCTATTTTTTCTCGACTTGTACGCTCTTTAACCGCTCACATCCTTTGGGGTGTATATTTGCCACACAACAATAATCGTCATCTGTCTTGTACGCATTTCCTTTCTTTCACCCTACCATCCCGGTACTTCCAAGTCACGAACGGCATGCGCGTTGTCAGCATGACACAGCATTCTCGACGGGAAAGTAGCGAGCGCCGCGTATTCAAGAAAGGAAATGCAAGCAAGAGAGATGACGATGCTCGTTGGGTGGCAAGTATACACCCCAAAGGGTGTATATTTGTTTAAGAGTGTCGCGCCATTTTATATCTATATCGTCTTTCGTTTCCGTGGCACCGTCACGTGTTTTCTTCGCTCCAGCGACGCCATCACGTAATTGATGTTGGCTTCTCTCTTGAGACTTCATCTAGTGACCGCGGGCTTCCCTCTATTTAGGCAATGCCATTACTTGACCGAATTCGCCCAAAGCTTCGATCATCACCGAGGTCACCGATGATCACCGAGGTCAAAAGGAGGGTGCACGGCTGCACGGAGCACGCGGCAACTGGCCATTAGTCCGCCATGAACCACTCCACACGCGTTTTTGCCTGGTGGCGCGTGGATGGAGGGGCTTTGGTTCGCTGGCTCTAGTCCAGTCCGCAGCACTTCTTTCCTCGCAATAGCACGTCCCACTCGTCGTAGCATGCATGTATGGACAAAGCGAGCCGAAAAGGTTACTTTTCTTCGAAATGTCGTTTTTGCCCCAGGTGATCAACGTAGGCTGCAACGTCGCGCCCCCTGCCAACACACAATAACCTCGTCGCGCGGCGATAAGGGATGTTATTCTTGTAGTGCATTAGCCACGTGGTACAAGTTTCCACGCATTCACTGTGACGCAATAAGCACATACGCAGTGCGCACATTCCAAAGGTTCCTCTAAAAGAATTCTACAACATCGAAAGGACCTACCGTCACAGAAGAAGGCCGTGCAAGCGCTATTGCGCTTTTTGCGATCTACCGGCCTGTGTGAACGACTTTAACTGGAACGCCTTTTGTGTGTGTGTCTCCATGTGTGCGTGTTTTTTTTCTTTTTTAGCGTTTTCCTCTCTGTCATCTTTCTAACCCCTATTCCCCATCCCCAGTGTAGGGTAGCAAACCAGAGACTCATATCTGGTTAACCTCTTTGCCTTTCCTCTTCATTCTCTCTCTCTCTCTCTCCAAAGGTTCCTGATGGTCCATTTCGTCTGCTGCTGAAGTGCTCGTTGGCTGGGGGCTGTTGTGTCTGGCAGTCCTTCTAGACAAAGGATGCACACCGCGGCAAGCATGCAACTATGGAATGTTGTTCGCGCTTCATGGGGTTTTCGACGCCATACAGCTGGCGACGAAACCAACATCACGTCAAGATTATTGACTAGCGATTATGTGTCGCGTCTTCGTCTACTCAACGACCCGGAACTGACGTAGGAAACGAGTTCTGGGACCAAACTGCAAAGGGGTCATCGGCCATGTGCAACCTGCAACCTGCAACAACGTCGACCCCAGTTTCATATGAAATTGCATTTTAGGGCGAAAGCTTAAAGTGGCCCGTTGAGCGATGACATCGAAAAAAAAAATGTGGCGTCTAGTCGATTGGTAGAAAAGAACCCACGTGACCTTTTCCGATCGAGCAGCGGCTGGAGAGATGGAAAAACAGGTGTTGCGTCGCCGACGTCACGTGGCGGCGGCGACGGTTGTGGCGACAGAGACGACGACGGAGAACGCTCATCCGGGGCCTGGCGGATTGGGCGGTAGGTCTCGGAAGTATGCTACGACCTCGGATGCTCGCCAAGCGAGAAACGTGGTGCGACGTGCGAAACGGTGGGAGCAAGGCATGCGACCGCGAGTGCTGCTTTCCCCTGCTGAGAGGATGCAGCGTAATCGTGCCCTGCTTGCGTTACACATTTGTAACACATACTGGCGATAATTATGCTGCACCTTTATGTAGTGCATTAGGTGCTCGCATGTGTCGTTGAGGAGGTCGACCTCAAGCGCCACACGTGTATTTCGCATGCTGCCGAACTCTTCATTGCATCGAGGGCAGGTCGAAGGTTGGACAGTAGAGGCGGACTCCGGCGGAGTGGTGCGACACCATGGGTAAGATTTTGCACACTGTGCGACAGTTATAACTGGCCGAGAAAGACACTGAATTCCCTCTTCGAGTGAAACAGGGGAAATCGACTCCTTAAATAGGGGATCTTGAGTGTTGTGGCGTGTGCTCGGACATGTAAAGACTTTGACACGTGGTGTGCTCCGAGAATCATGGAGCCGTTCTTGTAAACCATCATCATGCAAATTTGTACATAAAACTTGTTTTCTCATTTCTCAGACGTCGTTCTGGACCTCTCTTTCTCCCAACAGCTGGCACGCACCAGCCATGGAACCTTCGGCGCCGCTCGGATCCCAGAGTTCACAACAGGGCTCCTGTTTCCTCCTCACGTTGTGCCGCAGCCCAGCCAATCAGAACTTCAGCAGCAGGCGAAACGGGCGTATGTCCCGTGGGTGCACACTTACAGAACCCCTTTCTTCCTTGGGCTACTCCGCGTGGTTCTGTGCCAGCCCGGGGAATTTCTTCGACTTAGGGTGCCTGGTTTCTTTCCCTCATCCACGCACCCTACCATAGGCACGAGCACAGGGGGAGATGGGGTCGCAGGGAGGCCGTCCCCTATCCTTGTTTGCTAAGGGGGGATGGGAGTGCAAATACAGTGCGCAGTTGTTTGATGTCTTATGAGCGCCTTGAACGGTTATTTTTGCCTTTTATCGAGCAGGGCATAACGCCGTCCACCAGCTATGATTCGGCAATAAAGTGTAGGATTTTGTTTAATCCAAATGAGGACACCATGTGTAAGCGCAAAACCTTTACTCAGATTATTTATGTTTGTTAGCATCTTTTGTATCAGGCCTACTTCCTTCAAGAACAGTGCTGGATGTCTGTGGGCGGTGTTTTCCCACGTAAATTTAACTATTTCAACAGTGCTCTTCTTTGTGCTACAAGGAGAGCTCTCAAGAGAAATCTACACATTTATGACTGCGCATCAGTCAACATCTCGAGGATTTTCTTACATAAAAATAGGATGTCGTTAATATTGTTTCTTTGCCCCAGTTTGTAACACAGTGCATGATTATGGCTGTGGCCTAAAAATAGACGTTGCGCAACAGCACAACGTGGTAAGTGTTTGTTGAATAAATAATAAATATCATTAGCTATGGTGGTTTTTCATGTTTTGTTGAATGTCCTTCACACGTACCGGGGAGGATAGCGTGCGTAAAGGAAGGCAGACCGTGAGGTTGGGAGGCGCTGCCCAGGGCCATACCCAGATAGAATAAACTTTATTTTCCAACGGATAAGGTGATCTAACCACCCCCCGACACGCAGATCAGGGGGCGAGTGCCGCCGCCTCAGATGCAGGCTGGGAGGTCTTGGGTCCCAGCAGCCTCTTCAGCCAGCTGGACGAGCCGGAGCTGGAGCTCAGAGTCCGAGCTGCGCAGCAGGGTCTCCCAGGTGTCGCTACTACCTATTCTGTGCGTTCCCCCGAGAGAGTACGGGCATTCCCATATTATGTGGTCGAGGGTCCCTCTTGCCCCACAAAGATTACACCTATCGCTCCTGGCCTCGGGGAACATGTGGTTCGCCATAACCGGGTGCGGATACACATAAGTTTGTAGTCGTCTCTACGTGACTGCTTGTCTGTTTTTTAATTTCGGGTCTGGCGGGGACACCAGTCTACGAGTCAATCTATAATGCTGCGTGATCTCCCCATATTTTAGCATGCGCTCTCCGCTCCCTCAGTCATCGAGGGGCCCCGTAGCGGCTCGGCAGTAGAGATCTCGAGCCAGCTCGTGGGCCGCCTCGTTGCCGGGGACGGCTTCGTGCGCCGGAGTCCAAATTATTTGAATTTTTCTACATACCCAAAAATGTTTTTCAGGGGGGGGGGGGGGGGGGAGGTTGGCACCAACTTGAGAAGGCTGGGAAGGCTGCATGCTAACACAGAAATTTCGGGGGGGGGGGGGGGGGGCGAGGCACGTGCCCGGTCTGCCACCCCCTGGCTACCTGGCCCCTGCCGCTACCTGATGGTTCGGCTATCCTGATGAAAATCTCTGCCCCCGCCTACGCACCCTACCCTGGCTCCGAGAGACGCGACTCAGACGTCATCAAGAGCCTCAGCGTGGCGGCACAGGAGGTGGTTATTGCGAACGGACGAAGGCACACATTAAGCCAATTTCTTAGGTCTCAGTGAAATTTCTTAGTGAACCCAATTGAATTCCCATCCTTACTTCACTTTACGTCTTCACTGCAGAGCTTGTTATGATGCAGTGAAGACGCACTACAGAGCAACGCAGGGGAGACTGCGCGAACCCCGAAGTGGTCCCGAGTCTTGTAACCTAGCTTGATGGAACATGGTTGTAAAGGCGCGTTTTGAGGACAGGACATAGAAAGGATGCACACAGGACAGTCACCGAACTTCAACTGCGGGGGTCGAAGTTGAAGTTCGGCGATTGTCCTGTGTGCATTCTTTCTGTGTCCTGCCTTCAAAACGAACCGTTATAACCATGTTCCATCAAGCCAGCAACCAACTAGCCCATCTAAGTCTGTTAACTTTGTAACCTAGCCTTTTGGTCGATCTAGATCAACTACGGAGGTGTTTTTGTGGTCCGGCGGCAGTTTTGTACAATATATACAGGGTATCTCAGCTAACACTTTCAAAATTTTTTAAAGGTTGCCTGTAGCAGATAGCTCAATTTTAGTTTATGAGCCGGTTTACTCGAAGCGGCGTACATTACTTGCACAAAAAATTAAAATGCAAAATTGACCAATTAATGAGAATTCTTGTGACCCATATTGCAATTTACAAATGCTAGCAGTGGACTTCGCAAGGCGGATTCACTTGAAATGAATTCTCAGGACGACACCAGTTTTCATATAAATTCGCGAACTTTGCGGAGAAATGCTTTGGCGTTTCAGTTACTTCTGTGCTTCAGTGCATGAAGCGACGCATTGATAACAAATATGTATATGGAAGAAATAAAACACAATCGGAAAAGTTCGAATCGCATATCTGTATGATTGAGATTGAAAAAGAGAACTTATTAATGTCAGTGATTAGAATTTAAGCCTGTGATTCACCGTACCTTTGTATAGCAGAACGAATTGCATGCCCCATTATGCAATTCATTTGCGGAATTGCTCAGGTCGGCATTGTAGACCTGGATCCACTAAGGGGGTTGTGTCGTCGTCCGGCTACGTTACGTACAGCAAATCACTTTCTCAGCTCATTACTACTGTGTCAACAAACATCTGAAGCAGATGGGATCCCACTAAGTGCTAATATTTCTCGTGCAAGGAGGTGCTGTGACAAGTATTGATCCCTGCCCATAAAAGAATTGAGATAGATAGATGTAAATTGCAGGGTGTATTGGCCATATTGTTTATATTCAATGGCGCAAAAATCAGCTACCTGTGTTTTAAGCTTACCTTTCTTTTTCAGGTACAAATTGAACATGGCCAGTTCCCGCGCACCTCCAGAAGATATCAGTGTGGAAGAGCATATATGATCATAATTTAAGTCTCGGTGTCGCCAGGGAAAAGGTACGAAGCAGATCCGCGATGAAATGTCGCAGGCTTCGGACGGCAGTGGCCCTTCGTATGTCACCATGAAACGTCGGGTTGTCAACCTTAAAACTCGTCATTTCGCTGTTAAAAGTGTGAAACCCTGTGGAGGGGCAAGTTTATGTGCTCAATGTGAAAGCCATCTATGACATGATTATGGAGGAAGCCCAATATCAGCCGCACGTATTGCTGCATGTTATCGGGGGAATGTCACGTGAGAGAGTTGGTGGCTTGTTGCCATTATCCACGACGACTCGGAAGTGAGAAAGTATGCATCGAAGTTGATCCAAAATCTTTTGACAACACTGGAGAAAATGTGTGGAGACATCGGTGGCTGTTTTGGAATATGTTGCAAAAATATGAGTCAGATTTCCTGAACAAGCCGGTAATATTGGTGACGAGACATCGGTCTACTGTTATTATCCCAAGACAAATAAGCTTTGTGTGCGAAGATCGGTTCAGAAGCAAATGGCAGCAGTTTTTTGGAATAAGAAGAGATTTATACTGGTGGACTACCTCCAACAAGGTTGACCATTAATGCAGAATATTACTGCGCTTTATTGACGAAGTTGTGAGAAAACATCAAGAAAACATGTCGGGGAAATATCTTCAAATGTGTAGCCCTGTTGCATGACAATGCCTCGCCACACACTGTAGGTGAAACAATGGCAAAACTGACTTTTCTAGGTTTTCAAGTGATAGTGATGCCACATCTGGCCTTCTTCACGGCCTTACCACTGGGTTGAGGTAGCATTGCGTTTTGCGGTGTGAATATTAGCCCAACCTGGCTCCTTCTGACTGTCGGCTCCACAATATTGAAAAAAAAAAAAGACACTTAAAGGGGGAGAGTTCTGGAGGAAACTGTAACGCCGCTAATGAGTGGTGGCACAAGCAGACAGAATTTTATTTGCAGAGACTTAAGAAGCTGCAGTACAGATGTCACAAGCGCATTGACTTCCTGCGGGATTGTGAAAAATTGTGTGGCAGTTTCATGCTTCTTAGCTCATTTTTTTTTTCTGGATAAGGCTCAATACTTATAAGCACCCACTCTATTATCGCCTGGAAGGTGATAATACAAACAGTAGCACCACATATGTGGGATGCGAGGACGGAGATTTGTGGGCAAGAACAAATCCAAAAGTTCAATAACATGCAATACGACATTTATGACTGCAGAAACTACGGAGAGATTACTATGTTACATGCCATAAACATCTCTGAACGGGTTTTAGACAAAATAGTACAAAAATAAAGATGTATCGGTATGCCCAGCACAATTTTAGCGCTGATGCAACCTTCAGCTTGATGGGACTGGTGAAGAAGTATTAGAGGTAGCCTTCCCCCGGCCCCGTCGATGCCTTCCTTTTGGGCTGTGACAGCCGTGTGCGGCATCCTATATTTGCTTACCGTATTAGAGTACGACTTTCTTAAACATGGCGACCAAGTGGCTGTGGATTGTCTTCATGCATTTGGAGAAAACTCTCGATGAAGGACCAAAGTGGAGAGCCCGGGGAAGCTCAAGAAAGGTAAATAAAGAAAGCGTAAAGAGAAGCAGCTTGGCGTGGCCAGGAATTTTTTTCGGGGTGGGGTGCGCGGGTTGGGGGTAGGGGGATAGGCACTTGACGTGTAGCCACTCCTCTGGCTACACCATTGCAGAGAAGCCGTATAATGCGGTGATTGGGGCTCTGATGGAACAATGTGTGAGAAGTAGGAAGAGAGATAGAGAGAGATAAACATATATTGGATTCCGGTCCCGGTTTCAAAACTGCTGGGGTGGTAGCAAGCGGCGGCCAAAATCAAGCGAGAGATGGGAGCAGAAATAAGAAAAGGCAGGGATATGTTACCCAGCGGAAATCCGGTTGGCTAGCCTGCACGAGGTGAAGGTGATGTGAGGATTTAGATATAAAAAGAGATAGATGAAACAGAAATATAAAGAAATGAAATTGAAACAGAACGCACAGGTTACAGCCCGTCAAACATGTACCGAATGTACACGCGTGAAGGGCTGCCACAAAGCAAGCACAGTTCCTCAGGCAGCGGTACCACTCTCATCGGAAACGCAGCAGAGCAACGCTACTATTTGTCGGAAGTTGCGTGATCACTTACTGTCGAATAAAACAATGCGCAACAACACAACAACTCTGCATACAGTCTCCCAAAGGATCTTCCTTTGGATTATGAGTCCAAAGACATCAGAATCAAAACAAAACCTGAATAGCTGTTTTCACGATCGGTCATGACTTTCCTCCATACGTAAAACCTGAACAACATGCCGCTATGTCCACGATCAACTCGATTCTTATCTTTATAAATTATTGCTGCAAAAGCCCGTTGGTACTTGTGGCGCTTGCCCCTGACCCCTCTCCGCCTTCAGAAGGTACAAGTGGCTTGAATGGGGATGATTTGATAGATTGGCCGAGTGAAGAACAAAGGTAAAGAATTCGTAAGGATTACGTCAGGAGAACGGTCAAAGTTGCGGGACGTTGTAGCAAACGTTAAAGGGGGAAAACTGGGAGGATTTGGTGGCATAAGGGGGAAAGACGCGAGCTATATAGGCAATAAAGCAATTATGATTGACTCTGGTCGCAACGTGACACAGGGTTGGCTCTTCAAGAGGTGGCAAGGAGATGCTGAGGAAGATCCCAACACTAAGGACATAGAACAGCGAGTGATTATAACAGGGCGAATACGAAGAAGGTAATCAGAAACAGAGATCCCGCTAAGAAACGGGACACCGATGTTGAGCCCTAAATAAATGGCGCTGAGATGACGAAGGTAGATTTAACCGAGCTTCAAAGAATCGTAGGCGACATCTTTCACAAGTGTGGAGCAGGTCACGTTCTTGTAGTGGTTCATAGTTTTATTTTCAACCGAAGTGCGCAGGGTTCATGCGCGCTGTGGAATGTGCCCAGGGTGAAATTTTGCTTGCACCTGTTACACTGAGCTGCGATTTTTGATACGCAACTTGTAATTTTCGTGCCAATCCTTTGGATACTGCTGAAACAACTCGTTTTGCTGCATTATGCTCGCACTTATGCACGATGGTGATCATACGGTACAGCGGCCAAACTTTCGATGACTTTCGTTGTTTTACACACGCTTACTGAAGCCCTTCAAAATTAGCCGCAATTTGACATTTTTTCACACCAGCACGCTAGCACTCCGGATACTCCCGAATTATAGTGTTGCTGCTACATGTGGGACTATTTAGTATTGCTACCTGTTACACACACACACATCTATACTTTAAATCTATCGTGCTTCAATGACAGCCATAACTTGCGGCGAAGTTCTTTAGTGGTCACTTCACCTTTCTGGGAAGATTCCCGCACGGCGGGAAATTGCTTTCGCGGCTTTCGCTCCGACGGCCGCCCCTTTCTCGCGGGCCGTCCCGCGTCGGAAGGAGCGAGAGTGATCACGTGACCCCCCCCGTTCACCCTCCCCTTCCTCTCGACGAACCGCTTCCTCCTCCTCTGCAGCGGCCGCTACGGCGAAGCGGCAGCGGCAGCCGCAGCGGCGTTCAGCCAGCGCCGAGCAGCCGCAGCCAGCGCTGCGCAAGTGACAGTGAACATGGTGCCCCGCCGTTCGCGACGCTTCTTTGTGGCCAGCTAGCGGTGCTTCCCGACGTGTCTCGAGTGTGCGTGCACCAGTGACCATGGTGGGTTCCTGATCGACGTCGTAACCCGGAGTTACCGCACCGGTGCCGCTCAATCGGCCCCAGGAAACACAACGACGCGCGTCATGGATGTGGTCGGCGAGGACCAAGCGCTGCAGGCGGTCTTGGGTAAGTTCGCCTCCGTTGCCTCTCCTCCTCCGCCTCTCTGGAGCGCGCCCTTTCGCTCTCTCTCTCTCTGCCCCTCTCTCACACACACACACCCGTGGCGCAGAGCAGAGCCTGCCTACCTGTTGCATGTTGTTATTGCACTCTCTTGGCGGCGGGACCTCTCGATTTCCGGGGGGAAAGGAAGAGAAATGCGCGGTGCCCCCCCCCCCCACTCACTCTGCCGTTTTTTTATTCCCCCCCCCCCCCCCGCGCGCTCGCGAAAATGCTGTTCCTTGTTGGCCCGCACGCGCGCGCTCCAGTGAATCGACGACCGTTTCGGAAAGTTTGGCGCATCGCTTCCGCGATCGCGTTTGTTTACAGAGTCCCTGCGCTCCGCGGAGTTTCGGACTCTAAAGTGATAATAGTCTCGGCAGGCACGCTCGTAGCTTTCTGGATCACTCGTCGGCCGCGTCCCCCCTGTATTTCGTCAAAGGGTGGGTCGTTGCCGAGGGAGCCCGTGCCGCCGACCGCTGCTTGCCGGACGACGACGTCAGCCGGTCGGTGCGGCTGGTTAGGCCTAGCGCCTGCTCAGCCCAACATTCACGGTCATTCACATTCCGATGCGAGAGGAGGCCACGGCTAGCTGTTGCCGCCGCCGCCTCCGGCGTGCTCTGCCGCCTTGCTCCTTTCGAAAAAACGCAGCGGTGTAATTCCTGCAAAGTGCTCGCACTGAAGGCGGAAGCCAACTCTCTTTGACGCGTGCCGCGAAAGCGGTGATCACATCAGTTTGTAAAGAATGCGCCTCCTCTGATTGGGGTGCAATCATTGTCAACGCGTAAGCTCCGAATGAAGTTGTACATCCGCAAAATGTCTTTCCTTTCGCAGTCTTGAGCGCCCGCGAGACTATATTTCGAAGTTGTTGAGCGCTCATTCGGTGCGTGCAAGGTTAACGCGCGCTCCAGTAATCGCGCCCTTGAAACGTACCAGACGTACACACGGAAACAACGCCGATGAGAGATGCGCGAAGAGGTCCGCGTAGCCGCGTGCGATCACACCCCCGGCACCCTCGGAGCTTTGTGTATAGGGCTCTGCTTTGTTTTTGCAATGTAACGCACCCGTGTTACGTAATGAACTGCTGCGCTGAAGCAACGTGACATCCATATACATCCTGCAACAACAAGATAAAGGCTGTATAAGATTCAGAGACGGAAGTTCAATTTTCTGTGTACAGAGCTTCCTAAGCAGCCATGACGCCGGCCTTCTGGTTCATTCATGCGAGGACGCTTGTTGCGCGTTTGTTTCCCAGCTCGGCGTTTATGTAACAGACAGGGCGGTGCTATATTTAATATAGCGCTCGCTATACTTTCAGTCGTGATCGAGCCCGATCCGGATCGAATTTCTCGATCGCAATTGGCAATTGGATCGCAGAGGATCCAATCGGGCTCGATCGCGATCGAAAGTTCGTGTGACCGGGGCGTCAACTGCGCTCACCCCGGTCACGGCTGTTTGTCGGCCATTTTACTTAATCCGATCGCTCGAGGAGAACGTTCGGTGAGATCCTCGGCGTCCATATAGTGTACGTATATTTCCCGCAGTGTATGCAGGATAAAGATTATTATGATATCCTACGGGGCCCTGGACTAGGGGCTCCACCCACTCGCTTTCTGCATTATTTTTCTTTTAGATAAACGTTTTGATATATATATTTCGCGGAATTTCGTCGCCGCTAACGCACATGCCCGTGATGGCCACTATAGCTGCAAGTGTATATCTCACCGAACGTTCTCCTCGAGTGATGTGATTAGTCACCTTCTTCGCAATCAAGAAATATGTCAGCGAGCACATACAAATGTTCAGACTGAAAACATCTGTAGATGCTCATTCTGGGTGTGTAGCCTGGCCATGTATAGTTTAGGAAGATGCGTGCGCATTGCTTACCAGCGTATACCGTCTAGCACCGACAAGAATAGACCGTGAAAGGTGTAGAGCTTTATTTTGTATAAAAGTACGCTTGCTGTAATTGGTGTTGTGGCTACGTGCAACGAGGACTGTGTACCGGTGCAGCGCCAACCTTAACGTGCATCTTAGTGCTTCCATCGCGTCATTATAGCGAAGGGAAAACGATTCGAGGGACGAGACATCAGCGACGTGTTCTGTTGTCTGTATAGCGCTCGCGGAGAGACTACACGTCGATCGGTTCCGCGGTCATCAAGCTTTCAAAGCGAGGCGCAACCGTCCACCTTACTCGTTTATTTGTGTGTGTCTGCATTTGATTCTTCATATTCCAGAGTGAATCACGAGGACCACTCGGCGGATTGATGCGAACTCGCGAAGGAAGCCATAGCGTCGGCGCGCGTCCTTGCGCTCCCGAGTGCGACGCTGCGTGCGCTATGGCTGCACACCGGCGGCAGATCGTTCAGGCGCGGCGCCCATACATTGGTAGCGTTCGAGAGAGTGTATAGATATTCCGGATTCTGCGTTTGCTGATAAGGAATATGGGAGGTGGAGGAGAAACAGACGCGTGCGTACGCCGTCTCTCTTAAGATGCCTCGGGCTCATCTGGCGCGTTCGAAAGCCCGATTCCGGCGCGCCAGCGCACAACAGCGCGGAGGCGGCGGCCGCAGAATTTTATGACCGCCATGTTTCTCTCTGGCAGGAGATTTGTCGCGCCCATGCTGCAGTCCGGCAGGATGTGTGTCTGAAAAAGCGGCGCCCATGAGAAGAACCGTCCGGTTCGGCTCGCTGTGACGTCAGCGGCCGAGTGGGAGAGGAGGAGAGAGAGACAGGGAGCCGATGAAACTACGGGAAGTGTTGGGCGAGAGAGAGATAGAGAGGGAGAGAAAGTCGTAATTGGCCCTCGCATGCACCTCCGCGGTGGTGGTCAGGCCGGGTTTCGCAAGGGGTTTGCAACGCGACGGGGAAAAATAATTCATGCACCTCGCGTACACCGGTATCGTCGATGCCCTGCGCCTCGGCCTTTTTATTCGCCTTTTCAGGCTGCACAACTGTGGTGGATCTCGCTCGTGCGATTGGCGCAATGTGTGGAACCAGACTCGCCTCGGGTATGCGAACGGGGCGCTGCAGTTTTCTAACTGTGTCCCTTTGTTTTTGAAATGGAAGGGCCCCTCGCGCGAACTCACGGACGCCCACTTCGTTATCCCCATCGAACGCTTTCACAACGACTCCATGGATAAGCTCATCGAGACGATGCGCTGCTTTTAGTCGTGTCAGCTGTACGTCATCATGGCGGCCGCTGCAGTGACGTCAATGCGTGTCCTCTGTATTAGGCAGGCAGCCAGTGGTTATGAATCACAGCGTATAGTGTGCCTCCAGGGCGCAATTATCTTCTCTCAGCTCTGCTCACTTTTCACGCGGGGGCCGGTGATTTTGAGTTTTCTTCTACATTTCCCCGTCATTTTTCACAATCCTTCGTCAGTTCCCTGGCATTTAATTTACAGCAGCGTCTTGCCACCTTTGCAAGAAGGAAAATCATTTTTTTTTCTCGCCACCACCTTGAATCTTATTTATTCCTGACTGATTGCGTTCCAGTTCATTCTCACCACGCGTTCAGAGCATTTCTCTCTTCCGTAGTGACCATTTTGCAGCACTTCACTGTCTTGATGGTCTCTCTAATGCTGCTGTAACGGCGTTATTCTGTTCGTCGTTCCATCCATGCATGTTATAGCATTCTCATTCCAATGCCTCTGATACCGATCACTGCCGACGACGCTTGACAAATGCTATCAATGTTTTTACAGCACTATGGCTTCGTTTTCTCAAGTTATCTAACTACGTACCTATAGTGACAGGCAGCGTGGCGTCACGAAGAAAGTGCTCAAAATGACAACAGCGACTACGGCGACGACGAGCACAGTGCGCTAGAAGCGCGCGCACAAGAGGTTCGAGGGAGCCGAAAGACGCGCAGTGAGTCGGGTATTTACGGAGAAGCTCATAATTGACGTACGTAACAGCCACCGCCTATAATCTTCCATTCGTGCTGCCGAAACGGCGCTCACTAGAGCAATCAGTGCGGGGGGCAGCGGAGGCGGAGAAGGACGACCCTCCGCTGCAGAGGTCAAAGTTGGCAGATCTTTTCGTATACGTGCCGAAAGGGTTCGACAACGTTATACCGCCGCGCGAAATGTCTTCAAAGGGCCACTAAAAAGAGGCACTAAGACACTTTTGGCTGATAAACTGTCGTTTGAAAACTCTGTTCGATGTAATCTCGCGGTAACAGGATGCATGATTACTAGAAAAAAAAAAAAGAGAAACAAACTTCCGTGTTTTTTTTTTTAATTTCCCGCCAAACCCTATTGCCGGTAAGGCCGTGTACTCAGTTGACTTCATAAAGTATTTGCTCGTATTTGGGGCCCTTGTGGCGCAGTAAATGTTCTCAAGACTCGCTAAAATCAGTCTTCGGCATCTTTAGAATAGAGTGTATAAGTCCATGGTTACCGACGAAAAAAAAAAATACTATATGGGACCAAGCAGACGCCGTAAAAGTATGTGACGTCGCGGCGTGCTGTTGCGGGAACTTCGCGGCGGTGTCGCCACCTGTCTTGATTTTTGCGCCTTCTCGCTTATATCAACCTTCCCTTCACAATATGAGTGGCTTTACTGGTATTGTGGAAGCGTAATACGCTTAAGCTATCCGCCCTCGGCTTTCCATAGATGAGCAAGGCACTAAATATGGCCAGTTTGTGTGTTTGTATCATAACTATAAAGCATGCAGAATCGTAGAGCAGAAACGTGAGGTCAGTGACACAAACGCAGATTAGTATCTGCGTTTGTACACAAGTACACAGCGCGACTAGCGAGTGTTTCACTACTCGGTGCCCTTTGTAAATAGAAAAAGGAAATACCTAGGTGATCTGCCTCTGAACGACTGGCCAACACCAGTGTGGTTTAACTTGAGCTTTGGCGAGCTGAAAATAAACGGCGTATTCGGCGATGGCAGAGTAAAGCGAGATGGGAGCGTGCCCTCTCAAACCTTCAGCGTGCCTGCGCCTAAGGTCTCGGAGTCGATAACCGGAGCGCATCACCCGACGCCTCCGTGACCCCCGTAGACCAGTACCCGTCAGTATAGAACACCTCCGCAATAAAAACAAAAGTTCTCCACAAATTCTTTTTAAATTCGGATGATTTATTTTGGATGAACTGTAGGGATAGATAACATATAAAGCAGCAAAAAAAGAAAAGAAAGAAAGAAAAAAGAGAAAGCCCATGCTACTCTGTGTCAGTAATTGCAATGTGTGGGCTCCGCCTCCGGCATCTAACGGTTGTAGTTTCCCGGTACATTTGGGGCTTCAGTCTGACCTTTCGTAGCATACTCAGCCTGAGTGGAATGCGTCCCGTGCAGGGCACAGCCAAAGCAGCTGTTCAATCAAAACTTTCCTCTGGGCGCACACTGACGCACCATTATAAAAATTATTTTTTCCCGATATGACATTAACGCCTTGCTCCATAACTCCATCGAAACTTCTATGGCGCGACATTGGGACAACCCCGAACATCGACAAGACTGGCTCCATAGACTTGACGCTGGTTTACAATTCCGGCTTCCACTTCGGTTGCGGAGAGGCCAGAAAGCACTCATTCATCGATTACGGCTGGGTGTGGCATACACCCACCGATACCTTCACAAGATTGGACAAGCACGGGACCGTGACTGCAGCGTCTGTCACACTCCCGAGACAATAGCTCACGTACTTTGCGTGTGCCCTCAATATGCGGCCGAACGAAGAACTCTCAAATCTGCTGTTGACTGCTTGGACTCCCGCCCCTTTTCAGAAGAAAAGCCTTTGGGCGCGTGGAGGAGTGTTGACTGTGCCTAACGTGCCATAAAATCACTTTTGAACTTTTTAAGTGAGACTGGTTTAGACGATCGCCTCTAGAACCTGTGAGACGTTCAGTCAGTGCGAAATGTGTTTGCGCAATAACTTTTTGTGCAAGATTACTTAGTGCGTGGACAAGATTACTCTTACGTGTATTGCGTCTACAGTGCGCATCCGCATATTGGACAACGTGTATATAGTATCTCATTGTACCATAACATAATCACCCGCCACCTACCTTTCCCTGTATTTCCCACTTCCCCTTTCCTCAGTGAGGAGTAGCAGGCTAGAGACACGCTTTCCAGGCTGACCTCTCCTCCTTTCTTTTCATTAAAATCTACTCCTATGGGCCTTATTGCTATCATGGGCATACGTGAACAGCACCAAATACGACGAGGACGACAAGGCGAAGATGTCCTTCGTTATCTCTAGCAATATTATTCAACACAAACAGAATGAATGCAGAAATTCTTTTACAAGGCATTTTTGAAAATCCAGTTAAGATTTTCACGCGTGCTCCGGGCTCGCAATTGTGCGCGCAACGACAAATCGCGAAAAGAAGAAATTCCTTTAATTAAAGCTCCGTGATACTGGTGTGTTCCTTTTTTTTTTTTTTTTTTTTTTTGTCAGGAGCGATACTTAAATTTTTGGACGCGCATAGCGTTCGAGGCGGATATATCTCGGATGATATATGTCGCGTCAAAACGAACAACCGATCTGAATAATAACGACACAATAACAACAATGCTTAGTCCTCGGCGTGATATATGAGACAAAGCGATGGCCGATTTTGCCGTTTATTTTTTGCTGTTACGAACGGATCGCAAGAATCACGAGCGAATTAGGCTCGAAGCGCACCGCCTGGGCGCTGCCATGTTGTTATGCAAACACGGCATATATGGTGGGAGTGTTCCGCAAACTTTACCGGAGCCCGGTAAACTCCATACACGCGCAGTCGTGGCAGCAGATACACTGTAATGTAATTCAGCAGCACTGTAACATAACTGACGCCGTTAAAGTTGAGTAAGGGTGTAATTAGGTCTTTAACTCACAGCATCACGCCCTTCTTACACTTGGGTGTAAGGGCGTGAGTCATAGATCTACGTACTGCCTTATTCACTTTTAGGGGTGTAAATTATTGTACAGTGTAACGATTACGCACTCAGTAAGGTGGTAATTTCACGCTAAAACTATATACAGCTCTCATACGCGCACGCGCTCTGTAGCGCTGTTTCCCTATAGCCTCCTCCTACCCAAACTCCCTATAGCTGTCTATCGCCCACGAGAATGATGACGATTACCGTTGTGCGCGCAGTAGTATACCTCCGAAGGTTGCAAAAGATATTTACGGGTGCGGACACTTCTGTAACCTTTTTTTTTTTTCTGAAGTTGCAAAGACACGAAACCGTAATTCGCCCCCTCTTGCCTTGTTGTCTACGTAAAATAGTCGGAAGTGTCGTCATACTCATCACGGAGGATGGATGCGGATTCGTCTATCTCGTGTTACTTGTGAAGCGGATTCGAAATTTTTGTACACTTTATGTGAATTAGGTGGTACATTTCTTGCTCATTTGCAAACACAAGTCAGCAAAGCATATACATTCTTTACTGTAACCGACGCAGCCAATTCCTTGAACTTTTTTTTTCCGTGCCCCCTCACATGGCTGCCTTGCATCAGACTTCTTCAATGGCCGCATCGCAAATAACAGTGTCTGAGAAGTTGAACGCTGGCTAAAAAACTAATACGATGGACGTCCGCTTCTCAATTTGCATTGCCGTATTTTCTTTTGTAGGGATTCCGGTAAAAGTTTTGAACCAGTTAAAAATTCACTTTGAAGTTTATACACGGGAAAGAAGAGCATACATAGCAAACTGGCCTTTTTAATGCCTGTTTTGGTAGCAGTTTATACGGCACATAGCGATAGCGACACCTCAGGTGCAAAGTTACAAAACAGACAATACATTCGTTTACGTAGATAGCAAAGTGCTCATTGAATGTACCTTTCGAGGCTTGAAAGGGCATAAACTATAGGCAGAAGAATTGTATGAAAGTAATTTGATCGCAACCTCTGTATTACTTGTAAATTCTCGTAAGTTAGTCGTATATAAGGGCACTGAGAGTTACTGTTGCGATGGCTTTCCAAAGCATAATATTTTGATGAAATGACATGCAGCACGCCGTATCAAAGCATCCTCGAAATATGCTAAAATGCGTTAAAAAAGCACAGCAGAGTGACTGAGGGGGCGAGAATCGGCGGTTGATAGTTGTGGATGAACAGTGCAAAAGTCTGCGAGAGTCGTCTTAGTATAGTGTTCGCTCTTGTTAGCATTCTCCACTGTTCGTTCAGAAGAAGAGAAAAAAAGGAAGAAGTTCGTGCGGAAATCCGCTAAAGATATCGCCATGAATATTAAAAACAATAACAAGAAATATCCGCGATCCAGGTCAATGCGCATTTTTGCTGCTGAAGAAGTCAAATACCCACTAAATGTCACCACAAATCTGCTGAAAAGGGAACACTGTTAGTGAACGTCATCTTACGTACATGTTATCCATCGTCGTTCGATTTCTTTTTCAGCTGATGTCCATAGACTTCTGTGCGAAGTCTAAGAGACAGAAAGTATGTACTGCTGACAAAGCATTTACTGTGCCCTGCGACAAGCAAATAATCCAGTGCAAGCTCTGCCTCCGCGCTCGAAAACACTTCCTGCAGAGAGAGGATCACGTTGAGAAGGTCCGCCCGCGTCGTTGCGTCACGGATTTGAGCAAACGTGATTGGCTGGCCCGTATAGGTTTACAGATTCTGTTGGAGTTGGACAGCGGTGCATTTGCCACTGCATTCTTTGGGTGTCACTAAATGCAACAATGAGCGTACGCTTTTCTACGGGGCGAGAGAGAGCAAGGACAGGAAAGGCAGGGAGGTCGACCAGACGAGCACCCGGTTTGCTACCCTACACTGGAGGTGGGGGAAAGGGATTCGCCAACATACATACCAGTCGCCAAGATCAACAATATGGCTTGCGCCCAATGTCACTATGCGCTGACGCGCTCTCTCTCTCTCTCTCTTACATAGCCGAACTGCGAGTGGCATGAGCTTTCGCTAGAACCGTAGGAAATGTTGGTGATTGATTCATTAATCGGCCCCTCGATAATATCGATAATCGGCCTCTCGCAGACTACAGAAATATCCACACAACAAACTCTGTGTTCTCCGGAAAGTCGAAAAAAAAAAAGATTTCCAGGCCGAGCGGTCCGGAGAGGTTTTAAGCATTCTTTTTCTGTAAAGAAAGGCATCGGAATTGTTAGAAGCGATGCTTTGGGAGGCCATTGTCATTGCTGGTATGACACAGTGTTGCGCCGAAAAGACGTTCTCAAAAATTATTTCGTTGCCTGCTCCAAAATTTGTCGATAAGAAGTACAAAATTAATTAATTAATTAATGGACTTTTGAATGGTTAGAAAATTGACGCTACGACATACTTCTAATTTCATTGAAGAAAAACGAACATCACGCGATATTTCTTCGAAACAGTCTCTAAGCATAGAACCCTGTTCAAGGACACTGTGTGGTCCTACGTGACCTTACACTTTTGATCGTTTTCTTGCGTGCGGGATGCCGGTATAATATGTACGGGCAAAAGGAAAATATTACAGACAGGCAAAGTTTTCTTTTTTGTGAAATACCTACAAACGCTTCTGACAAATGGGGTGCTTCTAATCTCTTTTGCCGAAGTTACGTCTTTTACTTTATTTGACTTCATTTTAGAGCGAGCACTTGTGCCTTCCCACTCCCCACGGGAGCGCGTTTACCCTGATTGGGCCACGAGCAGTTTAAACGTGTTCCACCTACGAGAACGAAAACTCTCGCAAATGCAGCTAAACATGGCCAGCTGCTCTCGCACAAGTAAATTGCCAGCACTTTATTGTTTTTCCTCTTTCCTTTTTTTTTTTTTGACATAACACCGTCTAAACGAAGCTTTGTAATAAGCATGCAGACTTCACAGTGGCAGCCTTGTCATTGATCGCGGTCACAAGTGGGAACGTGCGCCGAGTTTTCCCTGCGCGGAGCAAGTTCTCGCAATTCGCAGAAATCCACGGAACCTGCTGCAAGTTGGAATGGACCGAACCTGCGACGTCTCCCGCTTGTCGGCGGCATATATCTCCTCGGTCACTGAGCCACGTGACCATGTTCTTGGGCAAGAGCGTCGCAGCGCGCAGATGTATGCATAAGTGGAGCGAGAAGCGAAGGAAACAATCGCGCGTCCGATTTCGAAATCAAGGTATAGGAGAACGCACGACCCGCACATCTAACACTGAATATATTCCAGAAAACCTGCAGTCATCTCGAGCGCATATTAAAAGACCAAAGCGCCGCACCATTCCGCAACTTCACGTGTGCTTCAGACGGGGACGTAGCTTCCTTCCGCTGCAGACGTTTGACAGAGACCGAAACGACTGCGACGCTTTAGAAATTGTAATAAAACAGTTTCCTCTTTCTAACGCTGCATGTGCCGTGAACTTTCCTGTCAAGAAAGTAGCCGCACGCATCGTTGAAATAACAAGAAGCCCACAAGGATGGTGATTATGGTGATGGTGATGATCATGATGGTGTGGCGATTATCGCCGTCAAACAAATTTACATCTTGAAAGAACGCACAGAGAGATTGACTTGTGCGATTAAGTGCGGTTAGCTTACCAGAAGTGCTGTAGCAGTGGTGCACCTTAGAGAAAAAGAAGAGGCGAGAAAATGGGGGAAATCACATCCTAAGAGAATGCTCGACTAACAGCGAACACCGGGGAAGACAAAAGAGGAAGACACACGAAAGGCCAATGGTGCTAGACGTTTGTCCCGAGCCTGTTTCTAGATTTGATAGCTTGCAAAAAAAGAAAAGAAAAAAGAAACCTCGTTTGGCCACGTGGCCAAAGAGAAACCCTTGCTCGCATAAGCCGCATGCGTCTCCTAGCGGGTCCAAGTGCGGCTTGCGACTCTGCGGCATCTGTACTTATCTGTAGCATATTGTTTACATCACAACATCGATTTCGTGTTTTTGTGTCTGGGGGATTCGCAGTCTGTCTGCAATAAGATGTTGTGAACCAATTGATGGTGGTGGGACATGATTCAGTAAAAGCCTTAGTTTTTAAATAAGCAAGTTATTTTTGCGTGAGCTAAAAACGGAGATTAATTTTGCACCAATCCAATACACAGTCAGTTTAATCGCAGATACCGCCTATTATCCTTTTGTTAGTTTGTACACTTTAGAAACCATCCCGTTCTTTCTTCGTAAACGTTTCTTTCCTGTTCGTATGAGGCCGGAAGGTGGTCAGTTTGAAGCATGCAAACAGTTGTTGCATTTTTACCCGTATACGCGTTGGTTTGGTACACCCAGATACAATGGAATAGCGGAAGCAGGGCTACAGGGGAAACCGCGCACTTGTCACTGCCGCTGGTTGCAGGGCGCCTACGCCATTGAAGCACAATCTGTGATTATTCAACACATCCTCCAGAAGCAGTGGCTGATTCAGCCGCTCATTTTAGAAGGGAGGGGGGGAGGAAGCGGCTGCTCGAAGTGAGACCGGGAGAGGGAGGGAAGGGTGATGACACCGGATTTGGCAAAAAGGGGAAGCGACCGCCCTTATCACCCCCCCACCCCCCCCCTTCTCTTTGGATCCACCACTGTCCACCGCCCACTCTCTGTCAAGAAATAGCGCGGGTATAGAACGGGGGATCGAGAGACGCCTCACTCCGGCGCTGGCACTCGTAGAATGTGATATGCTGTCAGGGCCTTGACAAGATTTATACGCGAAACACCTACAACCACGATTTATATATAGGCTCCCCTGCGCTAAGAGAGAGAGAGAGAGAGAGCTCTGCTCGGTCTTGCGAGCCGTGGGTCGTTCAGAGAGAGCGTACAGCATTGTCCTGGTGATGAAACAGACATGTCTAGTAGCGTAGACGTATACCAGAATAACGGAAGGCTTGTGGCCGGCACCTTGCGACTCTGTCTTCAACTAAAGCGTGCAGTACAATTATTGTCTTTATTGGATTCTTAGAGCTTCCTACTAAAATTGTTAGAGGGGAACTCAGAGCGCTGAAATTGTTTAGCTCCCATATGGAAATGCGAGCGTTCATACATTTCGAAATGCAGTAAAGGCAAGTCTCTGCGAACATGCATAATTGTTGCGGATTAACTGTTGAATTTCTAACGTCATATTTTGTCAGAAATGATCGGTGGGCCCAGTAACAAAGTCGTTCGAAGCCAGGAGGACGAAGTTTAGGCAGATCCATGTACTGTACACTCATCATTAGCATGCTTAGTGAAATAGAGGTTCTCCAGCTGCACCGCCAGGCCTTGCTGCTGCCATGGTTCCATATACACTACGTTTGAAGATATCGCTGTAGTAATTTTTGTAGGAAATACTATATGATTGCAGTGGGCTAACTGTATGTTATGTTACATGAACAGGAGAATCATACAACACAGGAACGTTTGTTCTAGCTCGTTGTAGGTGATGAATGTCGTGAGACGCGTCGCCAATATAGCGCTGCCGTTGCCGGTTGCATCATTCAGTACTTTTTTATAAGTCCATATGCCACTGCGTCGTCGCTTTACGGTAGGACTTCCGTGTGAAATGGCGAACGACGTTTCCTTCGGGATCCTATTGGTAAAACAGTGTTGAGAAGTTGCCAGCATACACTGAGGTCTAAGAGACCCCAGTCTATCGGTGGCACCATATCACTATATACAAGGAAACGTAATCGACATCGCTCTCTCACTGGCACAATCCTGTTTATGCTTTTCCCCCCAAAATCTGACCCTAGCAAAATTTTGCAGGTTCTTCCGTATATAGCCATTTACGGGAACCCGGGTTTCGGGTGCAATCACAGCGTTTGGCCGCTGTATTGTTTACCAAAACGTAACGTCTATTCTCCTGTTGATCAACGCAGCGGCAACGCAACTTTACTACCGCAGTTGGTTAAGCATGGCGGTGCCATTTCTACCCTACACCAGTATATTTACGCAGCATTCGGTACACAAGCTACATGTTTGTAAACAAAGAAGACGCTACGGCGATATGTGTTTCAAGGTACAGGAAAAGGGAGCAGACGCAGGCATTGACCCTCCGTTGCTTTCCCGCCTTACTGAAGGTCGCGGGTGTTCATTCTAACACACACACACACACACACACACACACACACACACACACACACACACACACACACACACACACACACACACACACACACACACACACACACACACACACACACACACACACACACACACACACACACACACACACACACACACACACACACACACACACACACACACACACACACACACACACACACACACACACACACACACACACACACACACACACACACACACACACACACACACACACACACACACACACACACACACACACACACACACACACACACACACACACACACACACACACACACACACACACACACACACACACACACACACACACACACACACACACACACACACACACACACACACACACACACACACACACACACACACACACACACACACACACACACACACACACACACACACACACACACACACACACACACACACACACACACACACACACACACACACACACACACACACACACACACACACACACACACACACACACACACACACACACACACACACACACACACACACACACACACACACACACACACACACACACACACACACACACACACACACACACACACACACACACACACACACACACACACACACACACACACACACACACACACACACACACACACACACACACACACACACACACACACACACACACACACACACACACACACACACACACACACACACACACACACACACACACACACACACACACACACACACACACACACACACACACACACACACACACACACACACACACACACACACACACACACACACACACACACACACACACACACACACACACACACACACACACACACACACACACACACACACACACACACACACACACACACACACACACACACACACACACACACACACACACACAGTTAAGCGTCTAAGTTGCAGGAAAACGCGTTCGATCGCCACGTGTGCTTCGCTTTGCCGTTGCCGATGACTGCTTTGACGGAGTTATCCCCGTTATTATGCTATCGCCGTCGCGCACTTGCTGTGTATACACAACATCGGCCGCACACCGAAATTGATGGCAACGCCGCCGCTTTCCCGTGACGTCATGTTCGCGCGCCGAATCTGGCTTCGAACGTTATTAACACCTCTTCTGTCCGATTGTAGTGATTTTGGTTTTGCAGCGTACACTGACCATTTGGGCTCCTAAATCTGGATGGGGTCGCTCAGAACAGAGAAGGCTGGATTCGGGCATCATGCGTGGTTTACCGACCACTGTCGGCATGCCAGCATATCTCATTCGGCAAACGAGGCTGTGCGCGGAATTTCCGACGAGGCTAACTATACTCCTTGGGAAACCTGCGTGGGGTGCTGTATCAATTCGGGTGCAGGCAATACGAGCGTCACTCCTGCGCAATGTCAGATGTTTTGAAAGCGGTCACGTAACTTATGTGAGGAGATGGTTTGCTTTCTCGAGTCAAGGCTTACAAGTGTTTTTTTTTTTTCAGCGCAGTTTTGTTATGGCAAACAAAAACAAAAAAAAAATAATAATTACTTACTTTACAGTGTTTTGCGTGCCGGAACCACGATATAATTATGAGGAAAGCCGTGGGGGACCCCGGATTTATTTTGTCCATCTGGGGTTCTTTAACATGCACCTAAATCGAATTTCGGACATTGCCCCTGCGGCCATCTGTCGAAGTTCATCTCAGTGCACCAAAGTGACTCAACGCGGGCAGCAATTAAAAAACAAAAAAAATATTTCGAAAGGCCGCACGAATTTTAATATAGAAAAAAAAAACCAACTTTCAGTTGCCAATATCGAGAAGGTACGCAATTCTTGCGCATTTACGGCACTTATTCGTAACTTTCCGGCTGCGTTATGGCAGTTTTCTTTTTCTCCTGACAAAAATTCTGCTACAACGCAGCAAATACGTTATGGTGCCGTAAATACGCATGTTAATAAATAATTGTGCAGATCCCACGCACTGTGGTATCGACGTTATGCGAAACATTTTGCAGGCACCTGGCAGGCGTTAATGCACCTGGGGCGTCTGTATATTTGATATCGCAGTAAAAGTGACGCGAGTTCAAGTTTCTGTCTTCCTTTGTGTGGCAACTACAGCGCTTCGAGACGCGATGTACATATTGGGGGTATACCACGTGTGCCCAATACCATGGTATGGGCCAAACACTTTGGCCCATACCAGGTGGGCCAAAGTGTTTGTGCAAATTGAGTAGGTGCGCGTGTGTGGGTCGTGAGCATGTACACGTGCCTGTGACGACAGCATCAGGACGACGACGACGACGACCACGTTGAAGACAATCGTACGGCGCCAAGGGCAAGATTGCTACGCCGGCCGTTTGACGCGAGCTTACAGTGGCAATCGTCGGTTTCTACATAGGTAGAGGACGAGCGTAAACTATAGAGGAATACGGATCGGTGATGCCATCAGGTGTTATGCAATCGTATCCACGTCTGTGACGTGTGTACTCCGGTGAAGGAATGTTGAGGCACGCTTAACCTAAGCAATCGTGAAGTCAGTATATACAGCGTCGCACGATTTCTACGTATACAGCGTGCTGCGATGTGAAGGCACTGAGAAAAGCGGACCGGTCCCGGAGATGGTGCAGAAACACGCCGCCTCAGAGTGCGAGCTGTCACGAGGTAAGAAGGCGAGGAATTGGCAGCGGCAGCACGCGCCGAGCGTTCCCGGCTTTCGAACGAGAGAATAAACATGCGTCCGATCGTGGCCTCTTGGGTCGAATGTTGCGCAAGAACTTCCTCGGGGCTGGCTGCACTTATCGGACACACGCGTTTGTTTACCCGAGTTTCTGATCGAGTGTGCCGCAATGACATGTGTGTAGTGTGCTATATTCTATGTGTTTGCTTCCATGTGTTAAAGGGGGGGGGGGTGGCAATGTGCGATCATGGCCTAAGGGTTGGAGAACTGTGCTCGACGATGGAGTTTCGATTCCACCGTCGGTCACACATAATTCTGTTCTTATGAAAGCGAAGCGAGACAGGAACCTACCTAGCGTAAAGTGGCAAGAATGCGGCAAAGGATGCTGCGCATTAAAAACGGCGTATACCCTCTCAACGTTATTATTGCTTGAAATTTGTTGGAATTCGCGTTACGTTTTGAATTAATAACTTGGCAATGTAGCGAGCTAGCAACGAGCTATAGACTACGCGAATGTAACCTGGTCACCTGATATCGCTCATAACTAACTTTTGTGCGATTAGATGACAACAGTGCGTCGGTGTTTCATTGCATAAAAGCATGTAAGTGTTTTATCGATGATTAAAGATTCAGTTGGAAGTCAGCGCTGTCTCTGTCCTAATCTCCTCTGTCGTACACGTGAATTTCTTGCGCTGTGAGCATAGTTAATGATACCTTTTGAGATATCACTTTTCTTTTAAGTGCTTCCCATTGAGTTACGCTGGTGCACTGCGGTCAAGCTTCGCAGATAGCCGAAGGGGGTAATGTCCAAAGTCCTTCGACGTGCACCCGAGCGTTTTTGCATTTCGCCCCCATCGAAATGCGACCACCGCGGTCGGGATCGAACCCACGACCTCAAGCTCGGCGGCGCAACGGCGTAGCCACTAAGCTAATGTGGGGGCGGCTGAAAATTAAAATGGTATGGCCATGAGAAGTTAAACATACGGGCTTAGGGTTTGCCCACATGATTACCAACGAAGCTTGTTGGTATATTCTTGGAAACTGAAGCTGAAACTGCTCTCAATATGTGCTGAAAGTAAAAAAGAAAGTGGACAGAAAGATATGATGGAGGGATGACCTGAAGGTGGGTCAAAAGTATTTGACGTGCAACTTTAGTTTGTTGAAAACTTTGAACCGGATTACGTCATTTTAACGTTCATTCTCACCATGTGTCGTACATAATGAAAAGAGCGTCGTCCTTGGTGTTTACGACTTCTCCTGGGTTTCGAACCGAAAAAAATTGAATATTCTCTGTAATTTTCTTCATTGCACGTCCCGCCCTGATTTGTTTCCAGCTATTGTGAAAAGGAAAACTTTATTCAGTCGTACGACAATACGTATTGCACTTAGTCGTTTTCCTTTGGAACATTTTCTTGGAGGAACGTAATGGAAGTTATTATTGCTAATCGAATACACATGCCGTCTGTAGGGCCTGTGTCTTCTAATGGTTTTTGGCTTAAACGCGGTCGTTTCGCGATGGCTCTTATGGGGCAGAGCGTGTTGTTTCGAGCAACGGGCAATTGAGGTATCGTTTATCAGCTCCACAAGGGTTCATCATTTGTAAAAGTTGGATTGATCTTCGCGAGCGCATCTCTTCCGCGCCACACTGGCAAACCACTGTTGCCATTTTAGCGAATATGCTTAGGCGAAACCTAGAAGGCCCGTTTTTTATAGTGGTTGTTTGCGATTGTCGTGTTGACGCCACTTATTTTGCGTTTGGTCACTTGTGACCATTTCAGAGTAAAACTGATCTCGACAGAATGGCACCAACCGATTTTTCAAAGGCTGATGTTTTTTTTTTTTTTTTCCTTTTTTCGGACCCGCTTGATAATTCGGACCTGCCGGAAGCAGGGCCACCACTAAAAAAAAAAAAAAAAAAATCAGTGCAAATGGCAGCCGAAAATCCGGCCACCGCTACACGAGTATCTCACGAATAAGTTTCGAACGTTTCTATTTTTTCGTTACGCAGATCATACTCAATGTGAATCAGAGCTGTGTGCCTTTTCACGGCGTCGCTACACAACAAAGTATGCAAAAGTTTAAATAAACAGTCAACGTCCTGATTAATACAACGTTTAGCTATCTATAACAAGTTGTTTTGTATTTTTTTTTTTTGCTTTGACGGTAGTATTCCTCAAATTTTAAGGCTGGCAGGTTTCCTATATGCTATAGCTAAAGCGAGTCAGATTCATGCCTGCCAGGGATCGACTAGCGGGGACGAAGCAAAGTAACCTCCTGCTCGTCTGCTTCGTTGTTAATAGCCACTCCCGAGTTTTAATATACATATGAAATAAAACATAATCAAAAAGTTCATAGCATATATTCAGAGCGTATACCCAGAGTACACGGCGCATGCGCAGAGCTTAAGGGCTAACTGCGATTAAATTTCGTTTTGCCTGAATTGTGGTTCTATATATAGATGAGCAGCGTTTACTACCGAATCAATCTTAGCAGAGCTGAAGGGATCGCAGTCGTCTAATTTTCTCATTGTCGTTTACTATCAGCCTCTACATAGCACCTAAGCAGACAACGCGTGCCAACTGGAGGTTAGCGGATATTCTTGTGTTATTACCGCGTCGCACATGCGAGATTTTTCCAGCTCGCTGCACGTTGCCACGCGCGCTGACCAAACTCAGGTTTCATGCCGCGGAGTCGCGCTGGGCCACAATGTTCTGGGTAAAAACGTCACTTCCGGCGGCGAAGGGTAATGGCTGCGTTTCCTTTCTATCTTTCTTATTTTTTTTAAGTTTCGGTATGAAACACGTCTATCTTTACATGCTTTTCGTGACGCATCCGCTACTCGTACTTCAGATGTAAGAATTCGCACAGACGCTGCTCTCTCTCTCTATATATATATATACACTCTATCTCAAACTAGGCCTTTTACGCCGTCCAAAATTCTCTTGTAGTTGATATCAAGCTCGGTATGACGTTTTTTTTTTCTTTTAATTGGAGGTTGTATCGTACGCTAACTCCCAATTTCCCATAATGTTCAAAACAGCGCTAACGACACAGAACACAGAAAAGAGGACGGGACACACTTGGCGCTTCTTCTTCTTCTTCCTTCCTCTGCCTGTGTCGTTCGTGCTGTTTTTTAAACATTATGGATCCCCATTTTCGTCCGCCAGATTATATAGCAATGATGAAAAGAAATCTTCCATAGCTCTTTAGGCCCATAGGCTCTAAGAATCGACAGCGGATCTCGGGGACAGCGGTGATTTACCGTTCGATAATCGTGATTCGCGTGAGAGAAAGCGATAGTCTGCGCTATCTCATTCGCTACTAACGAAAGAGTCACGAGTTGCTCAGATATCGTGCTCTGATTTGGTCTTATGCGATCGAGGTCGCCGTGACTTCGATAGCTGTCGCCATGCTTATACCGACTCCAACATTTTAGGCGACTCGCTACATTTCAGCAATAGTGTGCCCGACGCAAACACACCAGCACCATCGTCTGCGTCGTCAGGAGCAGTTTAGGCACCATGACAAAAAGAAAAAAAATACGATAGCGCAAGAACGAGATAAGGACAGAGGAGGCGACTCCTACTATATATACGTATATGTGCATAACGACACGGAAGGCTACGTGCGCGGCACATTCTTTTTTATATGTTTCCATCTCTATAGAGGTTCTCAATGAATGACGGGAAAGCTGTGAAATCAACTTTTGGTGTTTACTGTACTCGAAACCGTGATTTTCTCAATTTTTCTTTTACTGTGCTCTCATCTATCTAGCTGCATGCGCAGGTTACGGGCGGCTTTCAAGCCCTCGTTTCACTTCGGCAGGCCGGAATTTGTATTTTGACATTATTATTATTATTATTATTATTATTATTATTATTATTATTATTATTATTATTATTATTATTATTATTATTATTATTATTGCCCCCAATTTCTCTTCTTTGTGCCACGTCTAAGTTTCTTGAGCTTGCTCTTCACAACGTATCGTCTTTCACTGTGAATAACTCATTGATTCTGAATCAACATGGATTTCTCGCCGGCCGCTCCAATATCACGAATCTCGCAAGTTTCTTGACAAAGGCCTCTGCGCCGGTACTTCAAAGTGGACAAGGTGACACCATTTACTGTGACTTCAGCGAAGGTTTTGATGTAGTCAGCCACTCACAGCTACTTACCAAGCTTACGCACGTTGGTGCTGACTCGTTAATTGTCAATCTCTTGCGCAGTTATCTTCTTGACAGATATTGTTATGTTAAAGTTACAACTCCTCAGTTGTATCGTGTTTCGTATCCCGCGCAAAATGACCACGGAACACAGACCGTTCCATGTTCTTGTCTGTCATCAACAAGACTCAACCGTCCGCAAAATGCTGAGTCTTTAAGACGCACAATTTCATGATCTCGATATTTTACATACCTCACTGTCATTGTTTTTCTCAGAGCTTTGCGTCGCTGATTCATAGTTTCACGCATTGTTGGATTGTTTTTCTCCTGCTTTTTCTTTTGCATTTACCTTGCACTTTGTTTTATTCTTCTTTTCATAATTGTTATCGTTATTCTTCGTGCTTTTTTTTTGCTCTTATTTCCCTGAAGTACCTTTCTTTCCTTTTTATTGTATGCCTGCTCCAGCTCGAAGACCTCACGGTTGTTCCTGTGCGCGCTAAATTTAGTTATGTTTTTATTATTATTATTATTATTATTATTATTATTATTATTATTATTATTATTATTATTATTATTAGTAGTAGTAGTAGTAGTAGTAGTAGTAGTAGTAGTAGTAGTAGTAGTAGTAGTAGTGCTTGTATTTGTCGCCTTCTACCGTCCTTGTCTTGTTTTTGTGCTGTTGCACTTCCGTCATGGCTAGCATCTCGCGCATTCTGCCGTGTTTCGATGTAACCCCCCGTCTCGGTAAGACAAATAACGCCGCTCAAGCGTTAACGTTGCTACGGTTTACGAAGCCGATGAGTTTCCGGGACCGACGGTATTGGTGAACGCTGCCCAACTGTCCGTAGTATTAATTAATTCATTCATATATTTATTTATTTCTGTTATGCCCCTTCTCCCTGTATAGGGTAGCAAGCCAGACTTGCGTGTATATAGTTGACTTTCCTAATATTCTGCGTGTCCCGTAATAAGCAATGAATGAATGAATGAATGAATGAATGAATGAATGAATGAATGAATGAATGAATGAATGAATGAATGAAGGAAGGAAGGAAGGAAGGAATTGAGTGTTTAGAAATCATCTACCGAGTATCGGTGTACTTGACGTTTGCCATTATTAGTAAGCCGACCACTATCCACCTACGAAAGAAAAGTAGATAAAAAAGCCGGCAGATCCCACGCCCTGTAAGAAGCCTACCAAGTTATCGAAACGAACATGATATCACCAAGACGTAGGCGCGGTTTCATAACATAGGTGACACGCATGTCATGACTTATAAATTATATTCGTCATACACTCTTGTCATACTATGCCAATTTTGGTACATATACCAAGATGTAGGCGGCTGTTTCGTGACCTACATGACATGCATATCATGACATTCATGCCATGACCGATCATTTATGTTCGTCATACACTCTTGTCATACTATGCCAATTTTCGTACACACCAAATTAAGGAAACGTCCATGAGAGCACCAAGACGCAGGCGGCTAGACAGTATACTGTCAAAGTGGCATGTGTTCGCCAAGAAATGCTTCGCATTTAGGAGTAAGCATTATCTTACCGCTCTGTTTTAGTTTTGCGACCACAGCGTCTCTGTATAGAAAACTAATGCGATCAACTGCGCGTCTGCGTGAGCGGTGTTTACGTATATATGGACAGTATCTGTGTGTTTTGCTAACGCAGCAATTAGAAGCTGCGCGCTCACCGAAATCGTGCAGCTCCACGGAGCGGAGATATTCCGTTTATTGCTGCCGCGTGCTCATCGAATGAAATTGCTGCATCTCTCGCCTTCGTGTGCTCCACGAGGTGTGCTCTGAATTGCTTTAGGAGTTGCCATATAGCTTTACAGGCCACGGTTTAACTGCTTCTGTAAGGGTAATAAAAAACTACTTTCCCCCTGGTGAGAGAAAAGAAAAAGAAAGGACACGCCGCTGCCTCTGCAATAACTCCCCCTGTATAAGATCCTACTTAGCAAGCGGGTTAACACCTTGACTCTTTCAATGTTGACGTCCTGAGGTTGATTTTTTGAAGTGTTGTTTCATTGCGACTCATTCACTATGTGTTTTATTTTGTTTTGCGTTTAAATTTATTTCAGTATTTCTCACAGTATTGCTTTGTCCGTGCATGAATGCACGGGGTTCCTTGTATATGTATTATCCGTTGTACACCCTGCATTAATGCTCTCCATTAGGCGCTACAGGGTCATTGAAATAAATAAATAAATAGATAGATAAATAAATAAATAAATAAATAAATAAATAAATAAATAAATAAATAAATAAATAAATGAATAAATTTTGCCTCGAACTGAGATATGATGACTAGTGAAGTCTATGGATTCGTTGAAGAGGGATTGATTGCTATAGGATTGGAAATGTTGAAGGCTATATATCATCGTCCACCTTTCCGCAAACTTGTTATAGTTAAATGAATAAAGCAAAAAACAAAAAGAACACGCAGAAATAAACAGAAATACGACAGATTTAGAAAAACAGAGAGCGAGATATAGAGAGTTCACTCAAAAATGGCAACTCCGGCGATATTTCGGTGTCCCCTGACCTCAGTAAAATTTTGAATATATGTTCTCTTTTGCCCTACGATTATTTGTGCGAAACGGTATGAGTGCAAGTCATTTAGTTTTCCCGCAAATTAATTTGAAAAGATTGGTTGCGGGTTCCCGACTCATGCCCACAAATGTATGGCTCTTTACTGGCCGTGTTTGTGACGTCAAAGGCTACATCGCCGCCTCGTCCAGAAACGACGAAGCTGGCTCCTTCTTCTTTTTTTTTTCTTTTTTCTACGTGACAACGGCCGACAATCATTGTCTTGACAGGCGTGATAACCAGTGCTTCTCTTCCTCTTGTCTCAGCACAATGCGTCGAGCTCGGTGCACGTCAGCTGCCTCACGCGGTGGTGGCGTGTCAAAAAAAGAAAAAAGAAAAAGGAGAGAAAACACCAGGCGATTCTTCAGCGCTGATATCGCCGCTGAAATAGCCGCTGTCTACTCATCGTAGACGTCGCACGAAACAGTTACCCGTATCGGTACTTAGTTTACTGGTTATTTAAAATTAATGATCAGTAATTCCTAAGAACATTTAACCACCCTACCGGTGAAGGGGACTGTCAATGTCATTTGAAAATGGCACGATTTGATTATGAGGCACGCTGTAGTGGGGGCACTCCGGATTAGTTTTGATCACCAGGGCACCGTTAACGTGACCCCTAATGCGCGGGACACGGGCGCTTTTTTTTTTTCCCCTTGCATTTCGCCCTTACGGAAGTGCGGCCGCCGAGGCCGGGGTTCGACCCCGCGGCCTCGAGCTTAGCAGCGCAGCGCCGTAGCCGCTAAGCCACCGCGGCGGGTGGACCGTGGCCCGGTGCATCGAGAATATGCAAAGCCACAAAGGCGTTGATGGGATTCTTGAGATGTACCGGCCTATGCATGACCGCTAGTAAATAACTGAACGCCGAACGCTTCACTGTGTGTGTGTGTGTACGTGCGTGTGCGTGCGCGCGCGCGCGTGTGTGTGTGTGTGTGTGTGTGTGTGTGTGTGTGTGTGTGTGTGTGTGTGTGTGTGTGTGTGTGTGTGTGTGTGTGTGTGTGTGTGTGTGTGTGTGTGTTATCTAGCCGCACCGTAAATATTTCCTTTCTGCAAAACGGAGCTCGTGCAAGGCATATGACCAGCATATTACCAAACATGGAGCTAGTATACCCGGAAACGTGGCAGGGCTTAACACCAATATTTAGAGCTTCGCGGTAAAAAGATACATATCGCTTCATCTCCTTTCTTCGCTGAAATATTACTAAAAACTTCTGTTACTTTTTTTCACCTTCTTTATGACGACATTTCACTAAAAATTGTGAGCATTGAGCTAAGTAAGCTTCATTAGTCAATTACACTTTCGCAATAGCCAACCGGCTACCCTTACTGTGGCAGGAGTTTTTGGTTAGCCAGTATGGGCGCAAAAAGTAAAAGACAATTGGCGATGCCGTCCTAAAGTTCGTTCGCCAGTTCGTGATGACGTCATGGATATTTGGCAGCGTCCACTTGAGTCCACTCAGACGTCTAGCGGTGAATAAGCACTGCACTGCATTCTAGAGAAACCGAAGACTCCAGCTGGTGAGCTTTGATCGCACAGACGGCTCTAGTACGAGAAACTCGTTTTAAATTCGTGACGTCACGCCCGACGCACCGGTGCATAGGTTAGGCGCGAAGTTAGAGAAGAGAAAGCTTGGCGTTCACGTCATCGAGTGATGACCAACCATTTACCGACTATGGTATTGAAATCGAGTTTTTCAACAACATTTTACCGTTCTAAATAATTTAACGTCGCTCTTTAGTGTCCCTTTAAATGCACTGTTAGGCCCCATTATCAGTTTTCTTTCTTTCTTTCAACGTGCATTGTCTTGGACGTCTTGAGCTGCAACTGTTTGAAAGTATTTTCGTGTACAGTATTACAGTATTCAGTTATAGTCTTCTGCAGTGCCGTTATGCTATCGGCTCTGAAAACTTTGTATTTATACGCATACTGGTCACTTGCGATCCCGGCACATGCCTTTAATATCGTTTGCACAGCAACGGACATAATACGGACCCTTGTTGAACACCTTGTTGCGATGTAACAGCGTTATATAAGCAACAGTGTAATAGAAGCACTTCATAATCTCTCCCTCCCCCCCCCCCCCCCGCTCTTCCTCCAAGGGTAACATGGGCTAATCCTCTCTCTCGTACGTTCGCATACATACGCACACCTCGTTTCTGAAGCATCGACCGTGACAATCGCCGTCCATTTATATTGTTTATTCGAAAGTCTAAACTGTTGCCCTTCGCAGGTAGTGTATAGGACAAATATATTTCGCCATTGACATAGGTCGCAAATAACAGTAAGAGTAATAAAATGTTTTCCGATTTGTTGGTGGCAGGATACATTGTACACAAACAGTGGTTGTTAATTCAGCGACGGCGATGAACTTCTGAAGCAACTGTTGCTCGGATGATAAGAGCAAAGCGCAGTGTAAACAAGCCAGCATCGTGTCGATGAACTTGCACTGACAATCGTGATGCCTCCCTTTCGGTAAATCTTTCCGGTCTTTAATGACGTCAGATGAATGGGAATGCTCATAAGTCTTGGCGTTCGGGGAGAAAGAACGACGCACTCAACACCTTATCAACAAAACCTTCGCTGCCGCAAAGTACGTAGTTTGGAACGTCCAAAGGTGAATGCGGAACATACAAGGTGACTTTTTCGTAAGCGTCGCCTTTCTTTAGACACACACACACACACACACACACACACACACACACACACACACACACACACACACACACACACACACACACACACACACACACACACACACACACACACACACACACACACACACACACACACACGCACGCACGCACGCACGCACACACACTGTTCACTACGACATGCCTCATAACGAGATCGTGGTTTTGGCGCTTTGCCACAAGATGGCGGGCAATCGCGATGATGCCAGCAGATGCGAGCCAATTGTGATGTTGGACATATTACGGGAAGCGACCGGCCTATAGCAAATGGCATTAACGAACCAACTTACGAACTTGCTTACACTTTGTGAATTCAGTCCGTGGGGTCGAAATCACGAATGCTTTTTTTTTTTGTTATTGTTCGTAAGTGCTGTTCGTAAGTTGTTCGTAAAGTGGCCCCTGGCCGGCTGCCTTCGCTAATACGTCCAAACATCATGATCGTCTGGCATTCGTTCTTACGGACAATGAATTATAACGTAAGAGCTTATTTCTTCTTTCTTGCTTTAATTTTTCTTTTCTTTCTTTCTTTTGTGTGTGAATACGGGCCCTGGGCTTTTCCTGTTGTCTTCCTCAATAAATATCAGACACGTGAGCGCGCCCAGAACCAGCGAAACAGACTATTAGAACGAACGTATATACCGTTCACAACCAGCGCCGGAGAGGAGGAGTCCGTGCTTAATGGAAAAGAACTGCGCGCCGCGTGGCACGGCTTGTTATGCGGTGGCGGCGGTCGCGCCAGCGCCGTGCAGCGCCGACGACGTGAAAGACGCGGGCCGGGAGGCGGCTCCTGCAATGCTCTTCGCGAGACCCGCTCGCCTTGACCATGCCGGCGCGATGATCGAGTCTACGAGAGCCGCCGAGATCGGCCCACCGCCGCGCGCACTCTTTTATGTCTCGCTTGGCTGCTTGCCCCGATACTGGTCTTTATTGTACCTTTATCGCTTTTCTTGTTTTCTTTTTTTTTGTCCTCCTCGAGCGGCAGCAGCAGCAGAAGGCAGCTGACGTGCGCATACGCACGCGACGACAAACAGCTCCTCTTCTTCGCGCGAGGTCCCGGCCGCGTCGGCGGCACTTAATGCACGCTTTTGAGGCGGCACCTCTTCTGCGCTACGCTCGTTCGACAAATGCCCCCATCCCCCGTGTCCGGGGCCGTCGTCTGGGCATCTTTCTTGACGTCGAGAACCGCTCGGAAGACGCGTGCCAGAACAGCAGCGCGGTGGTGGTTCGAGCGACTCTCTTTTTACATCTGACGTCCGCACCGGTCGAAAAAGTCGAAAGCCCGCGCGTATTTCGGTGCTTGATTTGGGAAGAGCGAGACAGGTACTTTGTCTAGGGCACGAGCTCGTGAAATTCCGGGAAAGGAGGGGGGCGGAGGGAACTGGCGTTCCCCGCTCTCACCGTTTGCTTTAGGCCGGAGCGCTAGCAGACGCGCTGAAGAACTAGAATCGGTGACATTTTTGTCCCATTATATTCTTCGCAATTTACGGACCACATAATAGACGCAAGGGACTAAAACACGTGTCGCCTATGGGGTCAGAACTATGGGAATCTATGTGAATGACTTACCCAATAACACGTGTACCGCCTTGTGTCTAATCGCCGATGGTTGCCTTTCCTCTCTTTGCTATTTATCTCTCTATTAACATGCTTCAATCTTGCATTATTATTATTATTATTATTATTATTATTATTATTATTATTATTATTATTATTATTATTATTATTATTATTATTATTATTATTATTATTATTATTGGCGCGCGAATTGATTCCTGTCTCTTAACATCCCTATAACTTGTTTAATCTCCTTTCATCGGCGTCATTCTTACAAACCAGGAACTTGCGTGAATAATGGTTTTTACCCAAAACTCCGTTTCCGTAACAAAATATTTCCACTCTGCTCATCCACTACCTTAATTGGCCTTCTCATATAACGTAAATTGTCAACGAAGCTGCCCGTGTCCTTGGTTTCCTACGGCGTAATTTGCGCTTAGCCCCTCACATCTACTAAACTGCTATACTTATGGCGTTCCTCGCAAAGTGGGATATGCATGCGTCGTTTGGGGCACTCACATTATCGCCATTTCTACTGCGCTGGAATCTGGTCTTAACCAAGCCATGAGATAAATATTTACCCACCCGCCGCGGTTGCTTAATGGCTATGGTGTCGGGCTGCTAAGCACGGGATCGAATCCAGGCTACGGTGGCCCCATGTCGATGAGGGCGAAATTCGAAAAGAACCGCAGGTGGTCCAAATTATTCCAGAGTCCCCCACTACTGCGTGCCTCATAATCCGATCTCGGTTTCGGCACGTAAAACCCCATAAGTATTTAAAAACAACTGCTCGTATATAGCTGCAACGTAACATGCATGTGAGCTGAAATCTAATGCCAACGTCATTGCCCTGTGATCTCGCCATAAAATAGCTGGACTTTGTGTCCTTCACAAGGTCTACTATACTCCAATCTAGGCCATTCTGTCACTTCGCCGGCTCATCGTACGTCAACCCACATCAGTCATCAATGTGCAGTTTATGCTCCTTCCGCCTGAACATATGGGCACTTGACATCATTCTTTGCCATGACATCAAAGGAATGGAATGATTTGCCCCCTGCAACAGTGGCTATGTTCAACCCATACAACCATGCCTTAAGTCTTTATTATGTGGTATCATCATGTCACGGGAAGGCTACTTCTCATCTAATACCCCGTAATTATTAGGGGCCCCTTTGAGGTATAGGAAATAAATAAATAAATAAATAAATAAATAAATAAATAAATAAATATGCTTACGCATGCACCCCCCCCCCCCCCACGCTCGTCATCCACATATACATACACAAACGCACGCGCGCACAGTGAAGGGTGACGATGATTGCGAATGGTGTCAGCAGGGGGGGCTTATTCTCGGACAGTCACTTTCGCGTGACGCAGTACAAGACGGGTTCTATATAACTCGAGGGGTTTTTCTCAACCAGCCAATAAGTTCAACCGGTTTTGCTGAACCAGTCAATCAGCGCGCAGTGAAAGCCAAATCTCCGAAAATGACCGTTCGAGAATATGTCCCCAGATGTCATGCTATAGGATGGAATAATATCTGCGTCTTATAAAGGCAACTTGTAAACTGCCCGTAGAACCTTTGGGACTCCACTGCAAGGTAGAGCCGTGGTGCTTCGAGCCCTCTCTTAAGATCGAGGTATAGTGGCTGCTGAAATGCGTTTACACGGTTAACTCCCCGTGTGCTTATTGTTTAGGGGGTCTTGTAAAGGTGAAACTCCCGCGCTGCTGGGAAAGCCGTGTTTTATATGTTAGAGAACGCGTGCGCAACAAAAAGCGAGATGTTGGTGGCTTCCCTCTTTGCCCCTCATGCTCTTCTTATACCACACGAACTGTCGCCCAATAAATCAATCGGTTTTTAATTCATCCGCTAATATGCCACACCGTCACTTACCGGTCGCTGACACTCGCTGACTTTTACCCACGTTCTTCGTTCACTCTTTCGTTATATTGCACAACCTTCCGTCACGCTCTGGTTCGTCGTTCCACTCATACACCTAATGAACGTCTATTCAACCACCAGCTTGCTTCATCGCTGTTTTGGTTGCAAATTCATTCATTCATTCATTCATTCATTCATTCATTCATTCATTCATTCATTCATTCATTCATGTATTCGTTCGTTCATTCGTTCGTTCGTTCGCTCGCTCGCGCAGCCACAATATACTTGTGCCGTACTAAGACAAACATTGTTGCCTCCTGGTGTCCTTGCTCTCGTGGAAGGTCTCAGCTGCTCAAGCCGCTTCCAGCAGCGACTACAACGACACCTCTCACCATTCTGGCGACGGCAACTTGGAAGCACCCGCGCTCCTGCTGCGCTCGGTTCGTCCACGTCGCCTCCTGCCTGATTCATGGATTGTTCTTTGTTCGCTCGGCTGCACACTCGTCATTTTTCATCCCGCATCCCCTCCTCCTCATCCCACGCCAGCTACATCGCCTGCGCGTGAACTCGCGTCGTGTGCCGTGCGAGTATTACTTCACTCGGCAACGCCGGCGCCCTGCCGGCAATCTTCGGTTTCTCTGCTTTCAAATTCATAAGTTCCATTTCAGGCCGCCGCGGGATGTCGGCGGGCTGTCTTGACTGCCTCGTTGTATCTACAGATGAAGACGTGCCCGCGAGCAGCCGTGCACGGACCTTGCCTGTCGATGGGCGACAACTCTCTCTCTCTTCCAACTCCTCCTCGCACGGCGCCTTCCGGCGACGAGACGCGTCTGGAGCACGACCCTCGAACGCATACATGGCATGAGCGCGCCCAGATAGGGTGGAGGCGCTCGCTCCACTGCGTGACCGGTTTTCTTCTTCGCTCCCCTCTTTCGCTTCCTATTGCGAGGTGCAGCGTATATCCTTTACTGGAGCTTTCCAGAAAGAGAGAGAGCAGGTCAGAGAGGTCGCCTCTAGGTTTCTGCTTCTAGAACAATATCTGATCACATTCACTGTGCGTGTGTGTGTGTGTGTGTGTGTGTGTGTGTGCATGCGTGCGTGTGTGTGTGTGCGTGTGTGTGTGTGTGTGTGCGTGTGCGTGCGTGCGTGCGTGCGTGTGTGTGTGTGTGTGTGTGTGTGTGTGTGTGTGCGTGCGTGCGTGCGTGTGTGTGTGTGTGTGTGTGTGTGTGTGTGTGTGTGTGTGTGTGTGTGTGTGTGTGTGTGTGTGTGTGTGTGTGTGTGTGTGTGTGTGTGTGTGTGTGTGACGGAAAGAGACAAAGGGATAGAATATGGAGAGAGATAGAGAGATAGAGTGAGAGCACGTGGAAGGCGAGATGCATATTTGGCATTAGCCTACGATAATCTCGGAACAAAGTGGGGAAGGCGGGTCGGGTCGCCTTCCGTGCTTAGAATGAAGCGCCGGTGTCGTAACGGTAACGGCACTGCACTCCTCGGCACTTACCGTCACTGCCAGCAGCGCACGTGTGCGCGTGAAAGCGGAGTGCTGCCAGTCTGATCAGCCGGAGCATCAGCGAAGAAAAAAGAAAGAGAGAATGACATTAAAACGCCAATTTATTCACTTACTGCGCTTTGAAGGCTTATAAGGAAAGGGTGTGGGGGCGGTCGCGAAAGACCGGTTTGTGTATAAGAACACATCGACAGTACAAGTTCCGCCTTTTAAAAGATTTCTTTCTTTTTTTTCCTTTTTTTTTTCGTTTCGTACATCAAAGCGCAGTCAACCCGGAAGACACGAAGCCCGGGTTGCGTAGAAAAAAGAAAAAAAAGATGGAATTTTGATAAATTTAGCAAAAAGTAGGAAATAGAAATGCCGGGAGAGCAATTAAAGTCACACGTGGAATATAAATTAGAACCGTGATCTAGAATAACCACAGTATAGCATTGTGGTTAAGCAGGGCACGGTAGTCGAGCAGAGCGGAGTTCTTTTGCATGCACCTGGGCACGTTACTGCGACATGTAGTCTTGTCACTCTTGAATTCCCGGCCGTGTGTGTGTGCATACCTTCGAAAGTTCGAACAACAACAAAAATTATGTTCCCGCACGAGCAAGAAGGCATGACTGCATGCTGCGAATAGCCAGTTGCAAGGCCCCGTGAACTTCATTTGCCGACTTATTGCATCTTTACGTCATTATTACGTCACCGGTTCCGACTTCAGTCTTGATGTAACGGCAATATACATAAAAGGGCAGCACGCGCGCTTCATATTTATATTTTCCGAGGTTTTCATTCGTCTTGCGGGCTCCAAACTTGGTCATAACAGGTGCTGAGGAAACGACTGAGATTAAGACTCGTATGTCTAGGACAAGCCTCGACATGGTGTAAAGCAACAGTTTACGGGATTTTGTTGTCAGAGCTGCACAGTATACATAGGTTACGATGGACACCGTGGTGTGTGGCTTGGTGTTAATACTGTCCACTTGTGGTGTTTTTTAATACTCGAAATAAATAGTTAAGTACACGAACAACTTTTTTTTCCTTATTTTCATTACGCCCCCATCCGAGCGGGCCTGCCGCAGCTGGGAGTCGAACACTAGACCTCGGGAATTGGCACAGAATGAACCCGCCTCGGTGACCAAGTGGTTATGGTGTTCTGCTATTGACCGCGAAGTCACGGATTTGATTTGCAGCAGCGGTAGTTGGCCACATTCTGATGGGGGCGAAATGCGAAAGCGCCGCTAGCGTAGTTAAATTTAAACGCACGTCGAGTTATCCGGTACCCTGCAATACACACGGCGTCTCTCATAGCCGCAGTCTTGACTTGCGACGTTTAACTTCACGAATCGGCAGCAAACTTTCATATAGCCTCTGATCCACCGCGGCTAGAATAACGCTTGAAGCGGCGTTCTGACATGACATTGTCGACTTGTCATGTTTTTTCTTTCCTGGTGAACTGAGATCCAAACGCTCTAAAGCCTAGAAAGAAATGCTGGCAAGCGTCGGAACACCCTAAATAAGTTACCGCACTGCCTGTTTATACGGATAACCTTCGGGTACTCAGGGGGCAGACGCGTGGTGACGTCATGATACATCGCTCGTTCGCTTCCTGCAATCGCTGCAAAAAAGAAAGAAGCGTGCACTGCCCCTGTTAATTTTTTTTCTTGTTGTTGTTGTTGTTGTTACGATAAGCGTCATTACACGACGTCAAAAAATTTTGCTATGTGTCATGGCGTCACGACGATGGTGATGATGCCATGTCCGACATTTGGGGCCGCATTCCGAAACCTTTTCGTCCGTAAGCGCGAGCTCGGTTGGCTAACTGCCTTCTCTAATAACAATGTCCAGCGTCGGGATTAGCTGCAATGTACTCTTACGAACAATTCTAGCGTAATATGTTTTTCTGTGAATGCGGGCCCTAAAGACCAAATTTAGTCATATATATCGTCGTATAAATACTGCAAAATCTCCACACTTGCTAGCTGGGACGATCTATATTCTCAATCACGAAGAAGAAAAAAGAAACTTGTTTAAATGCTGGACAGCTGGCCCTCGAAGAGCATGGCTTCTAAGACTAAACAAGCGAAACAAAAATTCGAGAAAGGACGTCGCGCGGTGTATCGACGTTGGACGACGCTTTATGTTGATATTGAATTGCGCTCACGCTGTGACGTCAGAAGTGAGGTTTGCCAAAACACCGCCTATTTTCGGTTTATATTCCGCTGTATCGCGTTTCCATAAGGCGACCGTCTATTCCCCTCATTATGTGGGGATGTATATGTAGGCCACCGAACATAAACTGGCCCATGATACTGACCTCACTCAGGGAGCCTGGGGAGGCCGTCCTCACTCGAGCTGACTTGGAGACCCAGAAGGGTCTCTTAGACCAGGCTGAGTATACTTCAACGGCCACTGGAGTCCTGGCCTAGAGGCCCATCCTTCCCGCTCCCTTGTCTTTTTCAATCAATCAAATTCATAAGCTTGTGTTGCGAACGCTGTTCACTTTCATTACGGCGCTGAGGCTCATAACTCAATCAATTTCTTTTCGTTCTCAGCGGAAAGAAACGCGCCAAGCAAAGAAAAATACCGACCGCTAGGCTTCAAAGAAAAAGTGACGCCGCGTTGCTCTCTATCGCGCCTAACTTTCTCCCTCTTTCGAGAGGCGGAGTCTCGTCCTGCGCTTTGGGGGTTGGCTTCTCCGCGGTACGCCTGCGCTCGGAGGAGAAGCACACGTCGCCGGCCTTTCTCCGAGGGGGTGTAGCATTTGTACACTAAGTAAAAACGGTTTCCATGGTTCTGGCAGCACCCGGGGGCGGTGCCCGGTTGCATCTGGGGCTGGCGCATCGTCGGGCTCTCTCTCTCTCTTTATATCTCACTCTCCTATTTCGCACTTCGTTTTGCGTCACGTGTTACCAACTAATGCTCGGAAGCCGCAGCGGGTTTCCGGCTTCGGATGCATTTGTATCGAGGCCAAGAAAAGAAAAAAAATTGTGAGAGATTGAACAGAAGAATTTCCCTTACCTATGTTGCCTGTAGTGAGTTGTGTCCAGCACTTTCGTGAGGTCCGCTAGCTTCGGTTAGTTCTTTCGTTTTCTTACTTTTTCAAAATCCTGACTTTAATCATCTTTGATCGTGCTCACTCTACCCTTATACAGTCTACTCTTCCTTAGCCACCATGATGAAGGAGTAAAAGAGTGGTACTACAGAATTACAACGTGGTCTGTCCGTGGAGGGCAGCAGGTTATGTGTGTAATAATATACACGTTCATACTAAGTGTCCTTAAACGCCGCGCCAAGAAACAGTAGTTTAGAATCGTAGTTTTCGAAATACGCCGCGCCAAAAAGCAGTGGTTTGGAATAGTAATTTTCGGGAGCATACGAAAAATAAGAAGAACGCTTTATTGGTTGAGAGAACTAACGGTAACGTTAAATCTTTTGAAAAGTTGTAACAGGCGCGAAACGCGGACGTATTCTTACATATATAGAAGGAAGCGGGCTTGTTAAAACAAACTGCTAGCCAATCCTGCTGACAAAACAGTCGCCTGCAGCTTCGGTGACGTCATACCGCAAATTATTAGGCCCATCTCTTCATGCGTTTCTGAAGCTGCCTTCTGATGAAAAATGAAATTTAAAAAATGCTATAATACTTGATATTCTTTGTTACCGGCTATTTTATAGTCAGCTAAGAATATGTTACCCGAGAGGAATGCAGAAAGCGAGAATAGTTAGCATTCGATGCCTTAGAAAGGATTCGAGTCAGTATACTACTACTATGCGACTAGTGGCCTTGACATTTAACGTTACTGCATTTATCTCTGTGGCCACGTAAACGGTGTTTGGAGGCTAAATCATTAAATCTGTTGTTTCTTCGGACCCATTTGCACGGGACATTGTTGCGGACAGTCAGCAATATATATATATATATATATATATATATATATATATATGTGTGTGTGTGTGTGTGTGTGTGTGTGTGTGTGTGTGTGTGTGTGTGTGTGTTTACGCCAAGTTTACGGAACAAGCGTCAATTCCTCTAGAGCGCCACAAATAATTAATTACTGCACCTTTTATGCGACCCGGTCGAAACGTGCACCATGTGTAGCCCTGTTTTGGAAGTCAAAGAAGGAGACTACTGACGTCACCGAAACCGGAGGTGGCGGTCACCCCGTGACCGCCAAGAGCGCGCCTCAAGAGCGCTCCAGTCAACCCGGTGCGGTGCTGGAAAGCCGCCCTCTCCTCTTGTCCCATCGAGTAGCAAATAGACTCGCGGCTTTCGGCAACATGATTCAGAGCGTGTGCGTACACGGCGGCTGTGGTGTCTGGTAGCATTATAGACTGCCGCATGAAGTCTCGATGAGCCGAATGGTCTTTTTTCTGCGTTCGAAGCCGCCAGTTTCGAACTGGTCGCACTGGAAAGTAACGCAATTATTTGTTGCGCTCTCGACTCTAGAATAATAGAGGCTCCGTATAGTAATTACTGGATAGACAGTTATCCAATAAAGAAATACAAGAATTCTCTTCCTTCCTTCCTTGCTCTTTTTCTTTCTTTCTTTCTTTCTTTCTTGTCGACGCAAGATATTTTCCTAAACGAGGTTTTCCATCACGTAGCAGTCGGCTCGGGGAGCATATTGACACGTGTACTTATTTATCCTTTTCTCGGAGACTGCATTTCACCCACGGACGACTTAAAAGTTATCGCTCAGCGCAAGACGCGCCCACATGAATGGAACTCACTGGGATGTTATCGATGGTTCTTTCCCTTGTCTCTTGTCGCCGAAGCTTGTGTAATCTGATTGCACGTGCGACGCGAATTGTGGAGTACTTTCTGGAAGACGCGCGAGCACCAGTGATTACTCTGGAACTTTCGATGACTCATGCATAAAAGCCGACGCGCTCGACCTGCAGATCAGATTTCGAGGTCGGATCGCCGACTGTGTTCGCCGCTATCGTTGTGCTTTGAGTGTAACTTGCTTTCGTGGGCACAGGTTCTCCCAATAAAAAGTTATTCACAGTTTTACTACTGTGTTTTTCACCGTTGCTATACTACGTGACAATATGTATATATTTGCACGGTTCGAGTTCGACGCGGTAAGCCTGGAGATGAACTCGATAGACTCGTCGGCGCACATAGACTCGTAGCCGCAAACGTACTCGCCGACGGGTACGCTGTATAAAGAACGGCACGTGGCCGCAGCGTCCTCGCGGAGCTGATAACAATAAGTCGCTGCAGCAGGTAAGCAAAGGGCTCCTTCGAGGCGAGCACAGAGCTTCACCTGAGTTACTATACTTTCAGGGTCGCTTTCGCTATGAATAAGAAGGGACTCACTCGTATGCTCACAGTGTGGTTGGCGAGCGGGTTTTTCAATGTTTTATTTTTTAATATCTTTTTTACGTGGATCGGCAAGCTGTATAACGCGTGCAGTGAACCCTATTACACGAGAGAAGCGAAGTGCGCTGTTTTGTTGCCGCGGGGAGAATGTTTAAAACCTGTTACTATCTAAGCTGCTCAGTCTCTAGTCGCAGACAGCAGACGACGCTCTAAGAGCAAAGAGTATCTATATGTCTGTTTTTCTGGTACAAAATGGACAAGGTACATAATCAAGGAGATTGAGCCGTGGGGTCAGCGCTCTGGCGCCACAAACAGCACTAACGTAAGTACTTTTTCAGTCCCATATTCGGCCCCATATATAGCTCCTGTTACTCTCAGATAACTTCTTACGCTAGGGCTGCTAGGAGCAAATGCCAGGCAATCGTGATGTCGGCCATATTACTATAGCGAAAGCGGCCGCGGCCTATAGCGAACAACACTTATACGAACGAAAAGCTTTGTTAATTGGCGGTCCCATATTCTGAGTTGTGCTTGCCCACTCATTGGGCGCAGGTCGGCTCAATATACATCCAGCGTAAGAGCCAATTCACGTAACCCACGTTGACGCAACCGCGTGTCGTGTACAAAGGGCACAAATCACCACCACTGGTAGCCTGGCATGGCCCCGATAAAATTGCTGTTTCGTCCGGAAGGCTAAGCGTATTACAGACAATTACACGAAGCTTGAAGTTTTTAACGGCCGTGTAAATGGCACTACACATTAGCTTACCAATTAAAGTGACAAGCATGATGTGAGGCGCACACATGCATACGTGGACTGATCTCACTCGATGACGGCACGCACACGCTGTGCACAACGCTGGCGAATTAAAATTGCCGGCAGCGTGGAGCGACATCTTCGCGCTCGCTTCGCCGCTTCCCCAAATTTTGAACTACGCGAACTCCTAAACTATAGGCGCGCTGGAAAAAAGCGCGCATGAACCAACCAGCGATCTCAGCTCGACATTAATACTTGCACCCGCCGCCGCAGGGTATACCTCCAATGTGCGTCACGCGCACTCTCCTCCCCATAGTGCGCGCTCGATCACGTGACGTTCAACATTGCTCGGCTCGGCGTTGCACGCTTCCCGTCGTGCCCGCAGCTTATAACTGCGCGCGCACTGCCCGTTCTTATCGCACTTGGGTTTTATACGGAACATCACGGCGATGGCGACGACTGGAATTCTCCTGGAGTGTCTGTGTAATTGCTGTCGCAGTAATAAAACCGTCGCTGAGCATTGCGTCGTCCCCACGAAAGTACCGACGAGTAAAGAAAAGGCTATCGCAGTTTCGCTATAAGGGCGAAGCATTGAATGCGATGTAGCAAATAGCATGTTGGAATATCACACGAAGTATAAGACTCGTAGCTGTATAGTGGCACTATGAATTGGAGTAAACGTAAGCTGAGCAAGTAAAAACGAGCAGTTGTGCTAAGGGCCCCCTGTTTCAATCCTGCCATCAGACAATTTGATGTATATGTTTATTAATCAAAGCCAACATCTTTCTTAGCGACTTTAGCACCACTTTTCCGTATCGGGTATGTTTCAAACCTCTTTCCTGGGCCGATCCCGGAGGTAGTGCACAGCCGCGCCGATAACATTACATCATATTAAGGTGCGAGCTCTGTTATTGCTTCTCGCTTTTAATATTAGGTCTGAGAAGATTTAACATGGAAGGCATGCGCTGTCAGTGTTTTGTTTTATGACATTTTCTCGTGGGCTAATATTCTCAAACTCTGAGGAATAACTTAAGAATGTTAGACCTGGTATGAGCAACTTTACTCATATATTGTTGTGGCAATATAACCCGCATATACCGCATGTAATATAGCATAGCGTGGAATATAGCATACATATATATGCATATATGCTAAATATATGCGGAACCTCAATGCGACAGCAATAATTCTCTTGACGTGTCCATATGACTGCTATCGCAATAAAACGGTAACACCTTCTGATAATTTCAAAAGCAAGCTCCGGTAAAAAGGCGTCCATTGCTTCGCAAGGAAGCTCAGAGCAAGGCAGCCCAAGGATCATTTCGCGCTGCGTCCCAAAAGGCCTTTTTTGCTTTGAAGACGTTGTGCTGAACCACGACGTGTCCACTGCTAACACTAAATTAAATATACACAGTATACTGACGCCGAGCGAGATGCATAGCCCACACGTACCGCCGCAGCTCTGCAGATTTTTTTTCCGGACGTATACGTAATTTTATAGATAGTATAGATAGATAGAATGATAAGCGACGATTTGGCCACATGTGAGTATAGCTCACACCGGACGTCGCTGCACTTCTGCTTACGTGGCGGCAATGCTTTCGCATTCATCCACGTAAGTATAACGAAGTGCCTCTTGAAAACCTTTTTTTCTTAAATCACATTTTGCAGGAGCGATCCTTGCAAGAGTGACCAGCTTTTGGGATAGTTGGGCTTGCATTATTATTCGGATGTATTAGCGGTGCAGAGGATGAACACATAAGAGATACAAACACAAGCGTTCGTGTTTGTCTCTCTTATGCACGCGTCCTTCCTTTAACACATATTTACCTACACAATGCACGTAATTGTACGCGTCAAGACTATGGGGCCTCGTGTTTCTAAAAAAAAAGAAAAGGAAATCTGTGCAAGTACTTCGCAACAGCCCGACACGTAGTTTATGTCGACGACTTCCAGGAAGCTGCCCTAAGTAGCGAATGCCAGTATACTGCAGCCGAGCAAACTTCTTTGGTTTGCATAAAAATTTATATCTCCCTATCTCTCCCGATGCAGCTGCATGAATACACCAACAGCAGGTAACTTTTGCATGGCGGGCCCGTATTTTACCGTTATCGTATTACTTCCCATTCGAAGATGTAGCGCGGCGCCAAAAACGCCGTCGGCGATGCCGTGGAGCATGAGGCCCTTACGAATCGCTGGGGTGAACAACGTACTGCAGCGTGTCGACTGCGTAACCACCGGCGCAGATAAGCCCGGCAGCGACGTGACCTTCATATAGTTATAACCTGGTCTGCACCCCCCCCCCCCCACCCTTCCCTCCACCCCTTAAGAGAAATCGAGCAGCGAGATAACATTTCTTGACACAACTTTGGCTGGGTATGCAATATTAGGTGCAAGACATCGCCGCGAGGCTACTATAGGTGCGCCTTCCGATACGTGTGCACTAGACCGAAAAAAAAAAAAAAGAAAGGAAACGCGGAGCTCGGAAGTCGTGAAAAACGTTTCACTGCTTTGCGGCTTCCCCACTCTGCTCGAATTTGGGAGCCGTAACGAAGCAGTCGCACGGGGAAGTATATGCCGCACACGTTGCACTTTTTTGGGTGAGCGAGTTGGTCCACGACGAAACGTTGCTTCCTCTATTACTTATCATTTCACACTCGAATACCGAGCTGAGAAAGCTTCCGCGGTCGGCGGTATGCAAAAACTCAACGAATTATACCACAGTGCCATTTGGGTGCGGTCAGATTCCTGCGATACTTCGAATCTTCGCCGGGGTTGCACGCGGTTTCGGAATAGACGGAATCGCAATATGCCGTTCCTCTCTCGACGCGGTGGACAGGGGCGCAAGCAAGTGCCGAGAAACCGTATAGCGGGGACGCGCTCGTAACACGAGACGTACGCGTTCCGAACCTCTCTATCTCTCCCGTCCCTCCTCCCCTCCCTCCTCCTCCTCCTCTGACGATCTCGTTCCGGATACGCCGGTGTTTCTCTTCTGTAGCGACGTACGCCGGCCGCTGTTACCCCTGCCCCCTCCTCCTTGTCGGAGCCATGCAGCTCGCTTTGTTACAGCCCCGCGCCGAGTGGGAGAAAGAATCTCACTTGGCATAAAAAAACACGTTCATTACAGGCGCGTGATACGCGGAGCAGAAGGCTGGAGGAAGGCGGAACGCATTCATTCAATATAACTCGATTTGACTGCGCTTTATATGAAACCACTTCGCGGGAATGCCGTATGCGCGAGCGATGTGCGATTCGTAGTTTCGAATCGAATATTCGCGCACCCTGCACGGCGAATTGGTGGTGTCGCAGCTGACCAAGGAGTACCTCCTAGGTTTTCCCGCTTTCTTTTCTCGCAGTCACGGAAACTTCACGGAAATTTCGGTTACTCCCAAATAGTTTGCTGAAATATTTGGGGGTATATATATGGAAGCTTGCGCGAGTAAGCCGCGGATATTTTTGACGTCACCGCTTTCAGCACGCCGGGCTTAACAATGGAAACTTCGACGATAGTAGCATAACGTCGTAAAGCAGAGTGCGCAGTCCTTGTGATATCCAGCTGGCGTTAGTTGCTCCCGTCAAGCTAACCCTATTGTTGCCTTTTCTTTTTTGTGGTGCCTCGCCCCTACATTCCTTCTCAAAGATGCAAAATAAAGATGAAATAAAGTTCAGAAGTCAGGGAACTTAAAGCACTAAACACGCTGCAGCGAATAAGGACAGGCGATGGTTATATTAATACGTCGCGGCTGGCCCTGCCAGCCTCCCATTCCTCAAGACACACAACAAATTAGAATGTGACGCTTCTGAAGTGGCGGGTGTCAGTTCACTTTTGCTTTAAGTAGATGCTTCATGCTATACAGAAAACGAGGTGAAAGCGAGGGATGCTAAGCACGAAGTCGCGGGATCGAATCCAGGCCACGGCGGCCGCATATCTATGAGGGCGAAATGCGAAAACACCCGTGTACTTATAGATTTAGGTGCACGTTAAAGAACCCCAGCAGGTGGTCCAAATTATTCCGTGGTTTTTACACCTAAAGCTCCCCCCCCCCCCCCCCCATATATATATATATATTGTACTGGAGAAGAACGCGCGGCAGGCACTGCTTCGAGAAAGACGACGACAACGTTTTGGGTTGAAAGCCTTGTGTCTGTGTTGCCGAAGCTCTGTGTCCTCTCGCTACGTGCTCTGCTATCTGAGCGTCTAATCAACCGAACTATAACGCATCTTAACATTTGGTGGACGTGCGGGGCCCTTCCCAAACCTGGAACTCCGCAGCCGGACGCTCCCTACCGTTTCTGCTATGCCCCAGGACGCTGCGCAGCCCGATCCTCCCATGGCATCGCCTGTCGTCTGCTCCGGTGCTCTCCGCCAGCGCGATCCTCCGGTCTTCAGCGGCGACGACGACCATGACGTCGAGGATTGGCTCTCGTCATACGATCGCGTGAGTGCTCACAACAAGTGGGATGACAAAGCTAAATTGACTAACGTCATCTTCTATCTTTCTGGAGTCGCGAATCTCTGGTTCCGGAATCATGAATCCAACCTTTCCACCTGGACAGCATTTACCCATTGTTTCAAAGAAGTCTTCGGTCGCCCTGCTGTGCGCAAGCTTCGCGCAGAACAACGTTTGCGTGGTCGCGCTCAGCAAAAGGGTGAAAACTTCACCAGCTACATTGAAGACGTAGTTGACCTTTGCCGGCGCATTAATCCCACCATGCCCGACTCTGAAAAGATCAAGAATGTAATGAAGGGCATAGAAGATGACGCCTTTCAAATGCTCTTGGCGAAAAATCCTCAAACGATCGACGAGGTCATTACATTGTGCCAGAGCTACGATGAGCTCCGCAAACAGCGCCTTACCACGCGCCGCGCTGTCGTGCCGGACGACACGGTTTCGGCTTTAACTGACAGTTCTAGTGCTGCTTCCGCCCACTCTTCGTTCCTCGACCAAATCAAGCAATTTGTTCGCGAAGAAGTCGCGCGCCAACTGTCACTGCTGCCTGCTACCCAGTCGTCTGAGTCCTCTTTGTCCCCGGAACTGCGCCATTTAGTTTTCCTCCGCAGCCGGAGGGCGGCGGACGATGGGGGACAGGGAACGTCGACGGGGAGATGGAGACCGACGAGTGTTGATGCTTTGGGGAACATGAGATGAAGGAGCGAAGTGCGGAACTGCTGGTGAATAGCGGGACTGAGAGTCAGGAGCATTCCCTTGAAGTCTCGCAGTATCGGGAGGATACCAACCTCGCCGGCGGCAGAACCGTGCCACGTGTCCAGCAAAGCCACACGCGAAGCAGATCGGCCGATTGTCTTGGGTACGCCAGGGATTATCAACAGGGGGTCGAGGTAGCGGAGCACAGTTTGGAGCTGGGCGTAGGGGCTGCGGAGGCGCGCAGAAGCCGCTTCTGGGCACGTAGTTCGCAGCTGCAGAAGGCGAGGCGTAGAAGCCGCTTGTGGGCGTGTAATGCGCAACTTCAGGCGGAGGTCTTGGCCTGGCAACGACGGCAGCGTAAGTGAGCGGGACTGTCGCTGAAGGTGGCTGATTAGCAAGAGGTAGTGCGTCGCTCACTTGTTCATGGATGACGCGTCGCAGTTCCGGTATGTACCGGATGGCGCGGTATGTACCGATTCGTCCGCCAATATGTCCGCTCCTGCCTCGCATGCCAACGCCGCAAGAATACCCCTCATGCCTTAGCTGCTCCACTGCAACCCTTGCCTTGCCCAGGACGGGCCTTTGACCGGGTCGGAGTTGATCTTTATGGACCCCTTCCGGGTACTTCAGATGGCAACCGCTGGGTGATAGTGGCGATAGACCATCTCACGCGTTACGCGGAAACTTCGCCTCTGCCCAACGCATCTGCGCGGGATGTTGCCGGGTTCCTTCTGCGTAACATCATACTTCGCCATGGAGCCCCCAGAGAGTTGCTGAGCGACAGAGGCCGCGTCTTTCTGTCTGATGTTATAGAAGCCCTGCTCAAGGAATGCAACGTAATTCACCGTACTACTACTGCATACCACCCGCAAACTAATGGCATGACTGAGCGCTTTAACCGCACTCTTGGCGATATGTTAGCCATGTACGTCGCATCTGACCAAACCAATTGGGACCGAATTCTCCCCTTCGTGACGTACGCTTATAATACCGCCACACAGACCACTACAGGATTTTCCCCGTTCTTTCTTCTTTACGGACGCGAGCCTTCTTGCACAATGGACACCATCCTTCCGTATCGCCCTGACCCAACGGAGGCTACTACCCTGTCCGAAGCTGCTGCACACGCGCAAGAGTGCCGAAAGCTCGCCCGCACGTTTACTTCGGCTGATCAGCAGCGACAGAAGCACCTTCGGGATATTCCCTCCTCTCTGGCACCCTATGCCCCTGACTCACTAGTCTGGCTTTGGGTTCCCGCTACCAGCCCTGGACTTTCACCAAAGCTTGTTTCCAAGTACCAAGGTCCCTACCGTGTCGTCAGTCAAACGTCTCCTGTGAACTACTTGGTAGAACCCCTTGAGCCGCCTTCCGATAAGCGCCGCCGAGGGCGCGAAATCGTGCACGTTCAGCGGCTCAAGCCGTACTTTGATCCACCTGTGCTATCTTGCCCGTAGGTCGCCGAGACGGCTCCTCTTCTCCGGGGAGGCAATTGTACTGGAGAAGAACGCGCGGCAGGCACTGCTTCGAGAAAGACGACGACAACGTTTTGGGTTGAAAGCCTTGTGTCTGTGTTGCCGAAGCTCTGTGTCCTCTCGCTACGTGCTCTGCTATCTGAGCGTCTAATCAACCGAACTATAACGCATCTTAACATTATATATAATAGCATGAAAGCGAAAGGCCACTGGCGATGCCACGTTCGAGAAGATGCTCCCTGTGAGGTTATTACGACGTCACAGATTGTGGCGACGTCTGTGTTAGATGCAGGCTCAATTATTTACTACGGAAGCAATAGTAGCATAGCATTCGAAAATTAACTTTAATTCGATATGTCAGCTTTCGCGAACGTTTTTTTCACACATAGAAAGGATGCATTCAATCAGTAGATAAGACACCGCGAAACCTGCGGCGTCGCAAGGTTACGTCATCGACGCCATCCCCTTCGTTATTTATTTATTTATTTATTTATTTATTTAGTTATTTATTTATTTGCGAATAAGCGTTTCTTCTCAACGACCTAAAACAAGGACTTCGGAACATTCTGCTTATTATTATAGCTCATCTTCAGGTTGCTTGTATCGTCCTATTCACCCTACGCAACTATCTATAGTCATAACTAAATCTACGAAGCATAGTAGCTCCTACGCCTTCTCCTTCGAAGCAACGTTAAGCTTTAAATTTTAGTTTTTTCATTCCTTCAAGACACTGGCTTAGTTGACGTACAAGCTCTAACCTATTTGCATCTATTCCATCACCATTACCTCACCTGTACAAACCATTATGATATATTTTCTTGCCTTTCTTTTTCTCTCCTTCTCCCGCCCGCCTGTCTCCAGGGCCTTATGTCTTCGGTCCCTTTATTTGTGAAGAGAAGGCATGTATATAGGCGCTTACACAATCGCCGGCAGAATTCTCTGCATTTCACCAAATACATTTATCTCTCACGCTATCTATAGTCATAGCAGGATATGGTACCGTCAGCAGCGATATGCACGTGTAACGCATGTGGGTTATGCCGGGGCTTTCCTTTTACTGCGAGAACAGCTAAAAGCTCGAAGCAGGGTTGGCGGTGTCTGTCCGTCTGTCATTTCCGTTAAGCTGTTGCCGTCATGGCGTCTCCTCATCCTTCGCTCCTCCCTAACCGTATGGCGAAGGACAACAGCGTTGCCCACAGCCACCGTTGGGGATTGAATTTGTGATCCTATGGCAATAGGTGGGGTCCATATCTACTCCCCAGCGACGGTTGCCTCGGACAAGCAGAAACAGATCTCGAACGCAATGCTTATTTGCGGACCACGCGCGCCGCAAGTACAGTGTTTTCCGGACTATAGTACAAATCCGCGTATAGGGCGTACCCATATATATAGTCAGCACCCACGTAGATAGTCCGCATTCCGCGATATTGCAACTTTTAAACGTGTATGGTGTGCGGACTATAGATCGGGAAATGCGGCAATTGCGGAGCCGGAAATACGCAGGTGGGAACAGGATGTGCCGTCCACTGTACCATCGTGAAGCTTTGGCGCTTGGTAATGTGTGCGCCGTTTTGAGACCCACATGGTATCCGAGAGCGGTGGCATCTTCGCATATGTTTCGGAGTCCTCAGCAGGCAGACGAAGAAGACGTTGCGCACACAGCAGATAAGTATAGCTTGTCGTTTCATTTTAGCCAAAAGGCCGAGAAGCGACTTCGTGTACACTTTATGCCAGATCTTTAAACTGTATTTACGATAATAGCTTGGAATAATCCATCCATTGGTTGGTCAATACCCCACTGAGGGTGTTCCTGAGATGGTGGCAGTATCAGTTGAGAGCGCTGTGGCAGTAGATGTGTGTTCGGAGCAGCAGGAATCGATAAAGTCTGTTAATAGTTTTTTCTTTCTTTACAGCGTAGCTGTCTATGGCTATGATACCGGGATATTTTCGCGTCCGTCACATCGACAGAAAACTCAATGGGCCAATCCTGGCGGCTGTGCAAGGCCAGGAGCAACGGCTCATACCCCCCGTATAAGGCCAGAGGCGTGAAGCGTATACATACAGCACAGCTTTCGTTTCAATACAAAACGCACAAATAAAGGCGGCCGTCAAACCACATGATTGACGACGAGGCGTGCGTACTTCCGCGTTGATCAGCGTACATTGCCGCCAGTCCCTCGCCGGTGGTCGTTGTCGGAGACATTAACGTAGACATCTCAAAACCGGGAACAAAGCAATGGTTCACCCACTTCGTGGAAGAGCTTGGCCCCGTTTACTTCAGCAATCTCAGTCAACCAACTACCGTACAAGCGCCATGCATCGATTTAACTTTGTCCAAAAACATCTCTCAAGGAAGAACGGAGAGCATCTGTGTGTATAATAGCGACCACAAAACAAGCATAGCAGTCATATTAAAGTAATAAATAACATAAAGGTTTTGTAAACCGCACTGAAACGTGCTTTTGTGTCATATATCACTTTGAAAAGCAATGTGCGTAACGAGCGCACATCACAGGATCAGCGTGTGACGAGTTGCCCTACATTAGGTGCAATATATCTGCAGCTTCGCTGACCAACCACCTTTACAGGAGTGGATTGGCGGAGAGTTTTTTCTTCTCAATTTTATATCCCCGTCTGCACAATAAAAGTCTATTCATCATCACCATTCTAGAAAATTGATTTTTTTTTATGCTGAGTTTCATCGTCCCCACGCAATGCAGAAAATTATGTGGGCGCGTCAACGAACCAGGAACTACTGGTCTCCGAGAAAGAAAAGGTCGCTCACTACGTCTCGCCAATCCATATTTATCCGTCATCCTTCCACGCAACCCGTGTCGATCACGGGAGGATTATAGTTGGGGGATAACGGATGGGCCGCACCTGTATAACATCCGGTTCCCGATCCCGGTCTCCCGACACCACCCGAACCTCCGCGCTGCAACGAGCTGGTGAGAGGCCGTTTCTCTCTTGGTCTCCCGGCGACGGTGTTTCTAAATGTATGTAACGAAAATGACGTCACCGCCGTCATACAGCTGAAATCGTCGATGCTTCCGCCCTGCCACGATTCAACATTTCGCTCATTCAGATAAGCCCGAGGCATGCTGATGACCGGCTCATAGACGCTTATATCTATTTTGATCATAACGCCAAACTTCCCAAAGCGCCTTCCTCTTTTCTTCTTTTTTTACAACTTCATAGCTCTAGGAGGCTATGAAGAAAAGAAACAAACTTATCTTCCTTTCGATAGAAATGAAGATAAGTTTGTTGCGTCTGTTATAGCCCAAACATTCTTCACTTAGCCAAGCCTAACTGTACTTGAAGTCGCACAAATTGGCCTTAGAGCCCCGTCTCAATTTTGTTTGTTTGTTTGTTTGTTTGTTTTGCCATGCTTTATTGCTTGTATGCGTTTTCTGGCCTGGAAGCGCTATTATTTCTAGTTCCCTTGTGCGTGCCTTTCGCCCGCCGCACTTCGCTTTCCTGCCGAATGTCCAGCCATTCGGTTTCGGTTCTTTGTTCGCCTAGTGAGTCGCATACCGCTGTTTCTGTGATTACCGTCGTGTTTGTCGTCTTGCGGTCGTCTCGCAGACATTGGCGGCACGAATCAGAGCGTGTGCTGCAGAGCTATAAGTACACGGTAAAGGAGGAAGCCCTGTTTGTTTCTCAGAATTGTCGTTTCCTCGTCTCGTCTCTCTCTCTCTCTCTCTCTCTCTCTCTCTCTCTCGCGCGCTTTTTTTTCGTTATTTCTAGCTGACGTTGCCGTTTGTGTGTGTGCGTTAGTTTTCCAGAACCTCGAAGTGTGAAGAAAGAGCGGATAAATAACACCGGGGCAAGTTTAGCTTATCGCTTCCATTTTTCCGTGTTGAGGGGCGTGTAGGAGATGCAGAAAGAAAAAAGAAGCGAAAAGAAAACTTGCAGACAAGTTTTACTCGCGTCTTGATCTGAGTGGTGCGCTAGATTTCCGACTCTGGATACCGTCATTCGTTTTCTTTCTGCGTAAAGTGTGCTGAATGTTTTTCGTATTGTCTAATTTTCATTTGTATTTAATTCATGAGTTTATTTCTTCGTGACGAGAAATAGCTGGTTCTTTGGTAACAACTAGTTCGCACCAGGCGACACTGTACCGGACGAATTCGACGTTGTGTGACCTTGATTTCTTAAAAACTCACATTAGCATGTTTCAGAGCATCGAGCTTTGTTATGATTATTTATTAATGCACTGTAAATACCCCATTCAACACGTATGTTACCTTTAACTTTACGAAACTCGTTTTAGTTATCCCTTTTTTTTTTTTTACTATCACCCGATTCATGGCCTATGACTCGTAATAAGTCACGTAGGTGACCACACAGGATCAAACAGCCCGTTAATTTGCTTGCACTTGCTCTTGTCAAGAAAGCAAGTGCTTTCTTGACAAGAGCAAGTGTAGGAATTGACCTCCATAAGTGTCGTGACAATTGCGCCCTGAACGTGGTGCTTCCGTACTACGACCGCAAGACATAAGCCCATGCTTTGACATGTAGATTGAGTATATGTGACATTAACACTAACATTTCAGTTAAACCGAAAACAATTGGTTCCCCGACTTCGTGAATGAGTCCTTGAAGTTACATCTGGCCGACTCAGGCTTAACACCAATCTCATGTACACGAGGCGTTACTGATGACGCATTCGTAACGGGAAGACGCGCATAATTCGAGACTGGGAAGATATTTATCCTACTTTAGCTTACGTCGTCTCCTGTAGCTCGCTGTCACGGGCAGTGACCATCTCAAGGAGCATCAGAACCTCCCCAGAAGTCATTGATCTAGCCACTATAAACATACGCAAACTTATGAATCTCAGAAACTTAAGCGTATTTGTCAAACCATATAGAGTTGAAAGTATGATGCTCAGTTTGCAGCTTGCTTGAAATCGTTAAGCAGATTACTTGACTTTTGCCAACTTAGCCTTATACTTAGAAATTCTATCCGTTTAACTCATGACGGTGTATACGTTTTGTTAATCCCTTTACATGGTCCCTGTAGAGAGAGACACAAAAAAAGGCAAGCGTAAGAAAGTCTGGGAGATCAGCCAGACGATCGCGTCTGGTTTGCTAGCTACCCTACCCAGAAAGTGAGGAAAAGAGGGAGAGAGTGAGCACAGCGGGCACACAATGGGGCGAGCAGCAGGACTACAATCAGTAACTGTGGCCTGTCCTCTTCGTAGCGCACGAATAACTTCCTGTGCCATCGACGGATGTGGCACGTGAATTAATAACTTTCGCGCGCGCGCGCGCGCGCGCGCGCGTGTGTGTGTGTGTGTGTGTGTGTGTGTGTGTGTGTGTGTGTGTGTGTGTGTGTGTGTGTGTGTGTGTGTGTGTGTGTGTGTGTGTGTGTGTGTGTGTGTGTGTCCACGTAGATGTCTGGTTCTGGCTTCGGAGGCGTGCTATTATTGAACTGGTCATTCCTCTTCACTTTGGTCGTGTATATCTACAAATTCTTCAGCAACTAATCTTTTTTTTTTCTTTATGCCCTGTCATAACAGATTCTGCTTCAATTTACAACACATTTGTGCTTTGTTTTACTTATGCGCCGCTTGAGTATTCCTCGGCCCGAAAGTATTCCGGGGAAAAAAGAAAGAAGATCGAATTAAGGTCGCAGATGGAACGTCCGATCTCAACGACGAGCACTTTGGGTAATAAGATTCTCGCTGCAAAGTAAGGCAACTCCCTTCTAAGTACGCTGGCTGTACGCACTTGCGATACGCGCGCGCACATTGTTTACGCGTGTACGCACTTGCCCCATCACAAAGGCGTTCCCAGCTACATTCGTGGCTCACGAAGGTTCACTGTTTTTGTCCGCCGCGGCCGGGTTGTATCGCATCGACCTGTTCCGCTTCCTTGTCGTCCTCGCCGAGAGCGCGTCATTTCATTAGCATGCGAGGTGGACGCGAATTTTGTGCGCACGATGACGGACAAGATAATAATAAAAAAAAAACAAGAAAGGAAATTGAGCGTCGACATCGGGAAACGATTGAAAAGCGCTCGCCGGCGTACCGCTGGAAAAATGTGAGTGCCGCTTCCATATTTCGCAGCCAAAAAAAAAAAGGACTTCGGACACAATGCGAGTGTCAGAACGGGGGAAGGACACGCGTCCTCCTGTGCGTGTGAGGCGGCTCATTTGCATTGCATAAAACGGCTGCTCGTGCACACACACACAGACACACACACACGCGCGCGCGCGTGCTCTTGTCGCAAAAATGCAAATTTCAACAGCGCACGCCCGCCGCTTTACCTCTCGCACACATTTGCCGACCACGCGTGTGGTTCCACTCCGTAGGCGTTGCACATATCCGCTCTACACCGCCAGCGCCGAGCAATAAGCGAGAAAAAAAGAAACATTTAAAAGAAGGAAAAAGAGGACCGCAACTTGTTTGGAACACATGCCGTCGTCGTCGCCCTTTTGTTCTCTACCACAGCGAAGGCGACGAGGAATAAATTTAAATAGAAAAATAAAACGGGGGTGTTGGAGGGAAAGTTGGGTCGTTGAGGGGGGGGTCTTCACCCCCGCGTCTCCACTGTCCGGCGGCACATTGAAAAATCGAAGCCAATCGTCGCCGCGGGACAAGAATTGCCCCCGCGCTGTTATATAGGCTTTCGACGGCTTTTCGTTGCCGACGTCGATAGTCGCCGCGTTTACGCTGAACGTGTATGTATACACTATATAAGCGCGTTTGTCGTGCACAGCGAGAAAGGCGCCGTCCACGCTTCCTTTTTATGCGAGTGACAGCAGCGCAAGCGCCCGGAGGCAAGTGTTCCCGCTGTTGTTTCGAATATCGGTCGACACATCGTGTGCACACACATCCACGGCTCTCTATAGCAGTACCCTCCATCGCGTCCTTCTCACGCACAAACGTCCTCACCCACCATAGCCGTATATTCGAGCTGCCACCTTCCTTTCTTTCTTTTCAATTTTTTTTTCTCGGGGGCACGCTCCTTGTTTTGTTGCATGAATAAATGCATGCCTGATGGGGATGGGGCAGACGCTCGTCGCGATTCTCTTGGCGTGTTGCGAGTCCTTATCTTAAAGCGATCACGGTGTTCAAGCGCATCGAAAGTGCATACGCGGGCGTCGCAAAAAATCGTGCGTCCCTCAGCGCTGACTCGGGGCGGAGAAGTGGTGCTTCGCTATATATGCACCTAGGAGGGCCGCGCCTCGTATCCTTTCTGTGACAAAAAGTGTAATGGACTGAGAGCGTCACGGAGGCACTCTCTTGTCGGAAGGCTCATCAGCGTAAAATAACAGTGGCGCGCGTTGTATCCTCGGATCCGCGACGTCACGTACGCGGCCAAATACAAATACAGAAGCGAAATAAGGGCACGAAACGCTGAATAACGAAGCTCTCGAAACTACGAACGTGCGAGATTTACAGGGGGCTCGACCGATCGACGCCGATAGGTTCGTATACGGGGGTGATAAAAAAATTATGACGACGAAGTGCCACCTATATACGGTGATCAGCGTGCCCGATCGCGTGGGCGCAAAAATGATCGTCGATATCTATAAATTTGTCTTGCAATATATGTATACATGTATCTATATATATGCCTATATATACGTAGGGGGTTTCGCGCGTAATAATGTACCCCCGAGAAACTGCATTACTGGCAAGTATATTTTACGTACCTCTCGATTCGCACACGCATGCAATGCGCGCTGTCACACGATACGTATATATCTGCAGGCCCCGACTGCATAATACTGCAGCCGCGCAGTTTTCGAGCACGCTTCGGGATCCCGAATACACTCGGGCGTCCTTGCTGGTCGCCGTCTTTTACAACTATATCATCGCATTGCGAGTTCGCGTCTATAGTCGGGGAACAGTTTTCCTGTTTTTGTATGCTTTCGTCATATCGCGGTGGCCAAATGAGTTTCGGTGCCGGGTGTATACATTGAATATGCATGCGCCGTCAGAAAGCGAACGCGGCACTGCAGTGAGCTTTCGGCTCGTTGACACTCGGTTATTGCAAGTTAAATAGCGCGAGACGACGCGTGCACAGACAGGAACAGAGCGTGTGCGGTGCGCACGTGTCTGTCTGAATCTTTTTAGCGCTGCTTAACTTGCAACGTGCCGCGCCAACTCACCCGTGCATAAGTACTCCTCAACTATACTCGGTTATGGCAGACCACGCATAATACATTCTATAGGGTGTCCCAGATAACGTTAGCCAGGGTGTTCAAGGAAAAAATAAATTAAAAAGATAAAGAAATGCATAGCGCAAGATACGATTTGAACGCGTAGGGTGTTCGGTTGTCAGATCTCTGACTATCGAATGCCGTAGGTCCTAAAATCGTATCTTGCGCCGAGTTTCCTCAATATTTTATTTATTATTATTATTATTATTATTATTATTATTATTATTATTATTATTATTATTATTATTATTATTATTATTATTATTGGGCAGCTTGGCCATATAGCGTTTAGCTGGGGCACACGGTATCTGCGAGCATGGCGAACGTGCAGTCAAGTGGTGAACATGACTGACTGACTGGTTGACAGAATCATTCATGCGTTCATATCTTCAAATTTTCATTGTACATTGAAAGTTCTAAAGAATCGCCCATGGGCACACTGCCAAAATATATCTGTCAAAAAGACTTAATAATAGCAGATAGATAAATAAATGAAATACACACGTAACTAATGTACGGGGTGATCATTTTTTTGTTTTGCGTAATTTTCAAAGATCGGCTGGTGCAGATAACATAATTCTAGTCCTTGAGCTCGATTATTCAGAGAGGCGGGCATTACTAGCGCGAGAAATCGAAAAAGAGATTCAACTAATTAAAAAATTGACTAATGAACTTCACGGCACATATTGCAATTTACCAATTGTAGCCGGTGAGTTTATGAGGTGTATCCAGTTATAATAAATTTCCAGAATGACACTAGTTTCGGAATATGCGCTATTATTATTATTATTATTATTATTATTATTATTATTATTATTATTATTAGTAGTAGTAGTAGTAGTAGTAGTAGTAGTAGTAGTAGTAGTAGTAGTAGTAGTTTTGAAAACATATATACATTTAACAGGAAAGGGAAAGCGAGGAGTAAGCTGGCAACTGCCACCGGAAGGGGCACAACACCTGCCTACTCTTCAGAAGGGAGGTGACATCAAACTGGTCATAAAAATGCACTGTTGTTCCACTTATTTTTTTTTTTAAAGAAAACGCTCTTTTATGCATTAGAGCACAAAAGTAACTGGAAAGCCCATGTATTTCCTCTCACATTTCGTGAAATACTATCTCGAAACTGATGTCATCCTGGAAATTCATTTCAAGTGGATACTCCTTGTAAACATCACCGGCTACAATTCGTTAATTGCAACATGTGCGTAAGATAATTAATTTGAGAGTTAATGAAAAACATTTCTTAGCTGATTGAATATGTGTTTCGATTTTTCGTGCTAGTAATGCCCGCCTCCTTGAATAATACAACTCCAGAACAAGAATTATGCTATCTGCCACAGGCGCTCTTTTAATTAAAACGCCGCAAAACTAAAGATGCTCATATATATATATATATATATATATTGATGCTGTTTGCATCTTTTTGCTTTCTGCGTCCATTTGGGACGTCAAATAATTGCGTTCTATCAAAACATGTCAAATTTTGTCCACGGCTTGCGTACGGTACAAGCAAATGTCACATCGTCAAAGTTTTGTCTCCAGAATTTTGTGCTCAAGCAAGCAATATAACCTAAAAAAGATGTACTGCTCCAGCCGAAAGATTATCTTTCAAATCTTTTTTTTTTAGCCACCACGCAGACGCTCTAATTTCTGTCTCTCTGGAATTCATAGTTTTTTAGTGGGTTTTAATGTAACTCGGGTACTTAGTGTACCTCGGCATCCGCATTTACTAGTTAGTCACCATGTTCTTCCTTTCTACCGAGTATTTACACACCGCAGCGATGCAGGTACCCGAAAACTTTCGCGGCTTCTAACTCAGTTTGCCTCAACTGTTCGTAATCTCAAACTTTGCTTTCGCCTCTCGCGCTTCAAATGGTGACCGCCCGAGTATCACCTTGAACTAATTGGTCAAGCTGAATCAATGGTCAAGCTGTATCCTATGCTAAGACACATCGCTTTCTGGGTGTAATCATTGACCGCAACCTCTCGTGGAGCCCTCACTGCGTCTATCTAAAGAAGAAATTAGTTGCCATTGCTCAGGTCCTTAAATTTCTCTGCGGGAAAAACTGGGGTACACCAGTCCGTTCTATGATGCAGCTCTACAGGGTGCTGTTTCTCGGACTCCTACGTTACAGTCTACCAGTGTTGTCAAATGCATGCAAGACAAACTTTCGCGCTTTGGAGAGCATACAAGGTCAAGCCCTACGCACGTGTTTAGGGCTGCCTCGGTGCACGTCAACAACAGCAACAATTGCCATCGCTTGGGACCATATGATCCAGACACACGCAGCCGTCGACTCTCTCAGAACGCACATTCGCCATCTGTCAAGGATCCCCGACCATCATTTGGCCTCCCTACCAGCCGAGAGACCTCAAGCGACCTTTTCAAGAGTGATTAACGCTCATCAAGTGTGCATACCGTCATATTTTACACCGGCGACGAAGCTTTCATCTCCCCTGTGGTGCCTACGACAGCCTCAAGTGAATTTTGCTATTCCTGGAATTACAAAAAAGTCCAATCATCCATCGCCGGCTTTGAAGCAACTTACGCTCCTACTACTGCACCAGATGTATCATGACCGCATTCATATATATACGGATGGTTCGACTTCACGTACCAGCTCAACTGCCGCATTCGTCGTTCCAGCCAAGAAGGTTACAGTTAAATTCAAATTGTCGCACACGACCACATCTACATCGGCAGAACTTGCAGCTCTCGATGCCGCTATGATGTACGTCACCGAAGAGCCAACCGAGAAATGGGTCGTATTTTGTGACTCTAAGGCAGCCCTTCACAGCATCAAGTCTGCATAACGTCACAGAACTTACGAACAGATAATATCTGACATCTGGAAAGAGGGCACACCATTATATTTCAATGGATTCCTGCTCGCTGTGGCATCGTCGGCAACAACCTAGCTGACAAGGCTGCCCGGTCTGCCCACGAAGATACCCAGACGTGTTCAATGCCTTTGGCGAGGTCGGACGCTGCCAGGGAACTTCACCTACATGCACGCAAAAAGTCGCAAGATCTCTGGAGTTCAGGTGCCTTCAACTGCCGATTGTATAAACTGGACCCCACGCTACGGCTACAACTGCCATCTAGCCTTTCCCGCGGCGAAGCAACCTTGCTGTACCGCTTGTGGCTGGGAGTAGCGTTCACGAACTCATACTCCTATCGTTTGGAAATGGCCGAGAGCCCGATGTGCGATTCCTGTGGGTGCGAGGAGACAATCGAGCACCTATTGTGTACCTGCCCCCGCTAGGATGTACAACGCCTCTCTCTGCGGGAAACTTTACGCAGACTGGACTTAAGACCGTTAACCGAGTCAGATACTCGGACCGTGGCCACACCCGTCACTGGCACGAAAAGCGAATCGCGCATTAGTGCAATACTTGAAGTGCACCGGCTTAAGAGACCGTTTATAGCGCCCCTGTGCATAGTGTCCCGCCCACACGCGCTCAGTGCTCACTCTCTCCCTTTTTCCTCTTTCTATTCCCCTTTTCCCCACCCCCAGTGTAGGGTAGCAAACCGGATGCTCTTCTGGTTGACTTCCCTGCCTTTCCTGTCCTTGCTTTCTCTCTCTCTCTGTCGTGCTGTCAGGTGCGTCCTGAACCTTATACGCATGATTTCACGGGTGCGATGTAGGTTTCGGTTCACAGGCACATAATATACATTTACAATTTAACCTGAGACGCCATGCCGTACCACTGCGCTTACACCGCATTCTGCGAAAATTAATCGTTTCTCACGTGTACGTGTCATCTTAATTCCTTGTGTTTGCGTTCTTCGCCGGCTGTTACGCTGGCGCGCTGCTCCGAGAAATGCACCGGGAACTGCGGTCGGCTTCCGTTTTCAATAGTTTTGTAGGTGGGTCACGACTCTTGCGTCGTGACGCGTTTCCATTCTCCCGAGAGCTATACGTTCAGACCAACGCTCGCAGCAATGGAAATATCCGGAAGCCGCGATCCTTCCGGTGTCTCCAACATCTCTAAACTGACGACATCGCCTTCCACGCCCACTTGGACAGTCAGCGGCCGTCAACGCGATCCCGCCGCGTTTGTGCCGTGCTCCGCGGTGCACGACTGTCGGCGATTGGCGAGGACACCAACAGCACTTTGAGATTTCCTTAAACCTTGGGGGTCGACCCTCAGAACCTGGCTAATGTTGCGTTCCAATTGATCTGACTGTACCGGCCAATTGCGGCAAATTGGCGTTTCGTCATCTGGCCGTTGAGATGTCGCCACACAGGCGCTATATATATAGTCTTGCGCCTCAGATCCAGTCATATTGACGAGTCATTTTCACCTCATATACGCGTCGAGGATGTTCTGGCTCTCTGCCGTGGTGAAAAGAGTGACACGACGAAGGCCTTCGCCACATCATGAGAGAGGTCAACTCCGTCCCGTTGAATCAACGCGGAATCCGACCACTGTTAGCGACGTAGGTTTGAAGGTTTGAAGGTTTGAAGGTTTATTTCCGCAACTGGTGTTGCGAGGACAGCCAGGGAAAAAGCTGTATAGACAGCCACAACCACATGTCAGCGCCTGGACGAGCCGCAGTCTTTGTAGCTTCGTCGAGTTCTCAGAAGCCCTCGCCTTCCCGAAGTATCTGGCTCTTATCTGCACAGCAGTACCAGGAGGACTTCAAGAGTAAGAATTCAAGCGTTCTGCCGGATGCCTGAGACCCGCAACCATATTTCTGCTTGCGCAAGTTGCCATCGATGACCACGCCCACGACTCCCGATTCTCCGGTAGTACAATCGATACCCGTGCACGTACGAGAATGTTGCTTCGTTGCCGCCAACCACACTTACTGCCGCCAATGAGTGTACTTGAATTCGATGGGAGCCAAGGCACCTGCCATGTCGTCAATCTCATCCATTTCAATCCGCGGGAACTCTTCTCTATTCAGCTGCAGACGTCAGCAGGACGGAACACGAGAGAGAGAGAGGTTCCGTCTACCTGGACTACCACACACGCACACTCCCCCCCCCTCCCCCCCCCCCTCCAGAATAAACATTCCTGGCTAAACCGCTGCCCGTTGCTCCCCGTTTCGTCCAGCTTCCTTCATTCGCCCCAACCGCCGGTGTCTGCCCACTTCCCAGCCTGCGGAATAACACTAGGAAAACTAAGTGTAGCAGTTTCTAGAGGAAAACTGTTACCTATTGGTCAGCAATTCCTCCTAACCTACCAGCCAACATGCCATCTGTAACTGTTGAATCTGTTCTCTTGCACGTTTTCTTCGGTATCACGGCAGCCGTTTCTGTTCTTCTTGTTCCTGTAGTGACTTGCGTTCACGCCTATACGGTATAAGCGAAGGCGTCTTTATTTTGGAATTATATTGCGTGGCACTAACGAAGTCTCAATCCGGCCCGACTGGCAGTGTACAGCTCGTGTTTTCATCGACGCACCTGAGACCATGTTGAGTGCGTTGTGCTTCCTAGGTGTTTTTTGTCAGCTGATCCTAGGCTGAGACTTCCTGGACTATGCTTCTGCTCTCGCTTCATATTGCGAGCGTGTCATACATATCACGGATACAATGCTTACACCCCTTTCGGGCTGTTCACCTTCGTGCTTGAACTTGGCTGTGGCTACAAACTACGTCCTGCCTCCAGGACGTAGTTACGTATCGTTACGTATCGTTACGTATCGCAAAGTAGCCGATGGTTGACCGTTAATCGTACCTTGTCACCTCTTCGATTTATTTATCCGGGCATTCAAATCGCCCCTTACCTGTCTTGCCCCGGGGGAGAAGGCAAGAAAGCTTTGCTTTAATATTTTATTCCGATAGGAATTATATGGACATTCCAGGCGAATGTATACGTCGTCGTCGCCGGGATGTTCCGTATAAAGTCCAAGTGCGATAACATCGCGGCCGCGCGCCGCATGCAAGCTAAAGCTTGCGAGGGTGAGCCGAGAAGGATGATGGCATGTCTTCTCGCGTTCGCAAGGGAGGAAGGCGGGGAGGGTGCGTGCCGTCTTCTCACGCGCGCAAATCGCGGGGGGGGGGGGGGGGGCGAGAGGTTAGCGAGGAAATGTGCGTGCTAGGAACGGGGTTGAGGGAGGCGAGCAGGTGAGCGCGCGTATCCTCCTCTACACCAGCTGCGGCGGCTGCCGCGCGCGTCGTGCCTTGGAGGCAATCTGCGCTGGGGTCGAAGGCTTGCCGATCGGAGATAGCTCATGGCTTCGTGTGCGCTGTGTTCTCGCGCGCCTAGTTCGCGTTGAAGCGAGAGGCAGCACGAATGTAAAGGGGTAAATTCGCTTGCAGCTTCCGCCGGCGCTCTTCATTGTGCCAGCATTGTGACAGCGAGTGTCCGTAGTCATCGAGTGACATGCGCGTTCGTGTTTGCGTGTGCACGCGTAACAACGTACTCGTTAATTTAGTTAGTGAGCGAATGCTTGCAGCAGTTTATGCAGCTGATAAAACGAGTAACGTTACATCTTACAGCTGTAAAGCTGTAATAATTTGCTATCGCAATCAAGCCTTCGCTTGTCGGGCGAAACTGTGAATTTTAATACGCATGATCGTCTCGTCGTGATGTACTCACCAGGCTTGTTAGTTTGTAGGGCCCGTTTACCTGTCGAGGTTTAGAACCTTTTCGTGTCGAGACGCGATCTGCAGAAACCAGCGCGTGTGTTTCAGCAGCCTATCAGCGCTGACAGCCTCGTCGGCGTTGACAGCTCGTCGTGGTCGAAGGAGCAGACGTGCGAGTGCTTCCTGCGTGGCGGCGGGTCGTGCATTTTCGGGCCGGCGATGCAAGGTCGCCGCTGCATACTTATGGCGTTCGTTGGGCGCCTACGGTATAGTCACGTGGGCGCACATTGCACCGCATTGCAGCGGCAGGACGCTCAGTGCCTGTAGAACGTGTCGGAGAGGACAAGGCTTCGCTTGCCTTATTTGACAGTCATTGCCGAGAAGGGAACCCGCGTTTCGTGCCGTAAAACTCTAGCATGGAATGCGACAAAGGCGATCTCTAAGAATAAAAGCTCTAACAATTTCGTTCTTAAAACTGCCAAATGAACATCCACTCCTGTAGGAGAGAAGCGTACCTGGGATTCTTGACGATGTCGAATCGTACGCGACCGCACACAAGTGAAATTAACAACCTGCGCACATATCGAAGGCCTTCCTCGAGAACGAAATCGCGTTCACTACTTGCCTATACAGGTTGATCACCAATAAGTCTATATACGTAATGGGAACAGTGCGCACGCACCAGATAAGCATGCCGACGGTCACTCAATCCCTGTTCACTTGTTTCTCGAGCTCCATCATTCCGTCTGACATCTTCTCATACGTTTGTACACCGTGGTGCACCACCGAGTACATCGGTGAACGTGTCCGCTAAACTCATACCGCCATCGTTTATGTCGCGTCACTTCTTGCAGCGTCCGTTTGCTTTCGGCTCTGCTCTCCATTTCCTCCTTTTTATCGTTCCTCGTCTTCTAACGCTGTGCACAGGCATATCGTGGTAGAACAGGCAAGAAAAGAAAAGAAGAAGGAAGGAACGAAAAAGTTATAAACAAACGCGAAAGAACGTACACCTGCTCGCTCCAATTCCACGGCCGATTTCTCAGACGCGACACTTGTCTAGAAACAGCAGAAAAAATAAAGAACAAAAAAGGAACGGTTTCCAAAGCGAAGCAGACGAAGCGAGTAGTGCAGCACCCATGCGTCTGCGTGATAATGCCTGACAGGGAAGAGTGCAGGTAAAGAGAAAACAAAGAGCCGAACAAAAGAAATAGGTTTCACTGAAACAAACGCAAAGAGACGTCGTTCGAACGCGCTTGTGTGCTTGTGCGCGCATTCACGGGGGTCAGTGAAGCGTATTGAACATCACCGAAAAAGAAAAATGTGTCCCGTTAGCGACCAACTTCAGCAGTGGGTCGCGCTTCTTTTCAGCGAAAAAGCCAATCTCTCTCTCTCTCTCTCTACGAGCTCCCCCTCTGTTCCCGAGAAACTGTCTCTCGTCGTCTTACTTTCTACTTTTCCGCGATTGAGTATACTGCGCTTCGTCTCACTGCTCTTGCCTCGCTAATTCTGTGTCTTTGTCGCTCCTCTATCGTCACCTCGTTTCTTTGCTTTTTTTTTTTTCCAAGTTCGTAGTCGCACGAATCCTAGCGGACCCGCGAGCGTGCGCACAAACGTGTATGCATGCTGCCTCGGCATTGCTGTCTGTGCGCGCACTTAAGTCAAACGTCGGCGCGACTCATTCGTGACGCTTCGAGCTGCGTGAACCCACGCGCCGAGTTGCCGAAATATCGGTCGAGTTTGCGTGAAAAGAAAGAAAGAAAGTCGAAAGGCGTGAAAGTGTGAGTTCGAGCGAGTCGTCGTTAGCGAGAAAATGCGGGAGGGTTGCGAAAAAAAAAAAGATCGCTGAACAGAGGCGGACTACAGGTGTACACGCCTGACGTCATTCGTGGCGGGCTCTTCGAGCGGCCCCGTCTCACGAAAGAGAGCGTGAAGAGAGCGCTCGTACACCAAAAATCCTGTGATGTGAAAGTTCCACGTGCCGCGGCGCAGTTACAGAGGCGCAAAACAAATGTAATCGTAACGGCTCACCGCAACGGAGGCAAAACTGATGAGCGCCGAGAATGCCTGCGTCTTGTTTCAAATTTGAGCCCGGTAATCACACACACTCACATGTTCCAGAGATCTGCAAGGCAGCTGCTCACCTCCCGTCTATTAAGGTCCTCTGCACTATGCTCGTGCATAAAACGTGGTAAGGGCAAATAAATCTGAAATCACACTAACACTCGTACTATTATTGAGTGTAAGTTGAAATATGATTCTGCACTTTCGCGAACCCCGCTGCGCGAAATAGTGCAAGTAGGCTTTCCCTCACCATGAGGTTGTACTATAATACGTAAGATGACCAACCTATCGCTCACGGCAACATTGCGCCGAGGGTTGGCTTGCAAGCAGCGAGGATTGTAGTAAGGCAGAGATGTTAGCATCTCCATGCTATACGGGCGCTTGCAGAATTCCGCGTATCCTTTATTAAGCGTATACTACAGCTCCCTTGAAGCGCACTTTGTTACCGCGCTTGTTGCGCGGTGAAGCCCACCTCGCTCTGCACCAGAAATGGTGGATCAACCCCAGCCAAGAGACGATGCCATCAACGATGCATCGTCCCCTCTGGCTTCGCTTTGAAAAAATAAGCATAGTAATAAAGACAAGAAAAAAATAAAGAAAAAATATCGAGCCGCTTTTATGCTGATGAAGCCCACTGCATGTTGTCAGCGGCAATCCGAAGAAGCGTCCAGTATATTGTATTGTTAAGAATTAATTACTTTGTTTGAGATAGTAAACTGCTTAGTCATAATAATTAAGGCAGGTATGTCAACACAATGTTTTAGTGTTGACATTCGAAAACATATTTTTTAAATGTTTGCGACACGCTATCACTTCCATATCTGGGACACCATTTATGTATGTATGTATGTATGTATGTATGTATGTATGTATCTATGTATGTATATGTATGTATGTATGTATGTATGTATGTATGTATGTATGTATGTATGTATGTATGTATATGTGTGTGTGTGTGTGTGTGTGTATGTATGTATGTATGTATGTATGTATGTATGTATGTATGTATGTATGTATGTATGTATGCATGTGCAACAGATAAAGAGAAAACGCACAATAATCGGAGTGATGGTGGCAACAGCCAACGCTTTAACTCACAAACCGCATTCAGCCAATAGCATTCAGCTATAGCTGACAGTGTTCTGTGGGCGGCGCAGAGGATTCCAGAGATTTTTTCTTATTTCGGTCGAATACATTAACTGTCCATTTTGCAACGTTCTCAACGACGTGTTCATTGAAGGTTTCAGGCCGCAAGGGATGCCGCAAACGCGTCCCACAGGCGACAGGAAGAAAGGAAGGCCACGATGACCGTCAGCCCGGCGTGCTAGAAAAGCTCAAAAATAGTCAATGAAAAAGGCGAAGAGAAAAGCAGACGTGCGAAGAGTAAAAGTAATTCGCATTAATGGAATTGGACACGTGCCTACGTGCGCCAGAATGATAGCGAACTTCTATTTTCATTTTTTTTTTTTTTTACTTAGGCTAGACTGATCGCTAGCTGATCTGCAATCACGTAGAGGAGTCTTTATACGAGCAACAGCACGTTGCCACTTCTAGAGCAAGTGGCTCGCTGTCGTGCAGCAAGGTAATTTTGCTTTCCTTTTGAAAGGAGACGGCAACGGTCGGGTGACCAGGCGCGGTTTTCCTTTTTCTTCCTAACTGTGTGTTATCGTCAGTTGTGCATGATTCACCCCTTTGCAAGCCATGAGAAATATAGTGACATAACGTTTGCTACTCGCATTTAGACTTGTTGGGGATCGTTTTGGTTCTTGTTGATGAGTTTTCGTTTTACTTGGGCACCTGTCTGCAGTGCCTCCCGGCCACATGATTGCTAATTGAAGGCGGAGTTGGAGTCCCAGTTTTTCTGGCTGTTAGAGAGCTCATATATTAACGTTACCTTCGTCATCCCTCAACTCTGCCTTCCTCCTAAACAAATTTCACCCTCTCCCTCTTCTTCATTAGGGGCAGGCTCTCTAGTCCGACCGCTAGGTGAAGCAGCGATCGTGTCAACACGCATTTAGGCACAGCCGAGAAATCCCGACATCGTTTAGGTGTGCGCGTATGGGCATGTGTGCTTGCATGCGTGCGTGCGTTTTTCCTTTAAATTACTCCTTGTCTGAGGTCAGCGCACAAGCTATCCCAACAAAGACTTCGTGTGCACGTCTAGTCGTCATTCCGTCATGTTTGTGCGACAAATTCATAGAGAGATACAGGATTATCTTGTATACTCGCTAACAAAGGATCGGGGGCCTAATTGCGAAACGTGCTCACGTACAAAAGCATTCGTATTCGCTGAGTCAGGCGGATTTGAACATTTGACGCGGTCGGTCCTCTCTCAAGGAAGTGGGAAAGCGAGGAGAGAAATGTTGAGCCGAAAACGCCACTTCTATGTGAGCCACTTCGTCTCGGGTCCCCTTCCAATGCCAATGCGTCTTCCACGAGAAACGACGCATAAGCGTTGAAGCACGCCCATCAACCAATAGCCTCCGCTCCGCCCCGACGGTTTGGAATATTTGGAACGATCGACGTTCTTTCTCCCCCCCCCCCCCCCCCCCCCCCGTCTTTTTTTGAAGAAAAGCGAAAGGACAGACGGTAACTGCATGGAGGAGAGTGTGCGCGCGTGTGTGTTTGTCCTCCACACCTGGTGATGTGCGACCAGAAGGGGGATGGCGCGTGCGTGAGTGCCGAAAGTGAGCGGGAGGAGAGCGAGGCGGAATCGAGGCAGGGAACGAGAGCGGGCCGGCGCCTCGTCGGAGGCGACGACGCGGCGCGGTCATCGCTGGCACTTCGGCCGGTGTAGAAGGGGACAGCGGGCCGGGGGTGTCTCCACGGCGGCATGCAGGTTTCCGTGGGAGGGCGCGACGAGCGATAGAGACCATCGGGCGACGACAATGACGATCGGCGAACCTAGCTGCGCGCTGCTGGACCCGTAGCTGGGCCGTCGAAGACCTTTGCCCTCCGCGCGACGGGCTGTCTCGGCGGCCGACGTCAGCGCGATCCAGAAGCCGCCGCGGGCGCCACCACGGCGTCGCGTGGTATGTGCTCGCCACAGCGACACCAGCACGGTGAGTCGCTGGGGCTTCTCGTGCTGTTTCCCGAGTCGCGCGGTTAATTCGGTCGGAGATTAACTGGCTTAGCGGTGCTTGTAAAAGGGCGTGACCGTTTGGTCAATCTGAAGTTGCGTTTTGGCACGCCCTAATAGAGGATTTCATTCATTACAGCAGCCCGTATTTCTGTAAGCGCCTGAGAAGACAGGCACAAATATTTTACATGTGTCTATACACTCCGGAGCTGCGTAATGTTATCCCTTGATTCTATTCGTCGCCGGGCGTACTTGTAATGTGTCAAGTTTACTTATAATGGAGCTGTGCTATCCAAAGCTTTGTCAACGTAGTTGATACCTCGACGACTGCAGCGACACCGGTACTGTGAGCGCCGGGGGTTCCAGGGTGGAATTAAACTACGCGCCGTCGTTGGGATACAGCCACAGCAAAACTTACGCAGCAATACGTTGAGGTGAAGAAGTCTTTCAGATGCATTAACGGAACGGTCGTGATCGAGGATCGCTCTTATGTGGATAGATTGTATAACCTTTATTTTTCTGATCACAGCGATTGCACAAGAAATTAGCGCAGAACTCATCTACGACGACAGTCCAAGTACACAAATAGCCGAAGCGCGTCATGTATGAGGCGTCTGCTGTAGCCGGGTTCCTCTCTCGCGCTTCCCGCTAGACACGTGGCGCCTTCTGGCGCAGCCGCCGCGAAGTACGCGCATATATACATACAGTGGCACATACACAGTGACAGAAATTGGCGTCAAAGAAACTTGTTGAAGGGCGTCCACATACACATTGAACGGCCCACATTTTTAGACTGTACTACCTTCGGGATTGGTCCACATGTTTGGACCGCTATCGCCTGCATCGGTTCACATGTTTAAAATGCACCATCTCCTGGATCGGTCCATATTTTGTGGAGTAGCTATAGGTAGCTAGATAGCCGGAAAGAGAGCTGGTCCGAGCATGTCAAGAATGCCATTCGCGTTAAAACACACGAAGAATACGCGTATTTATGCGGCTAGTACAAAATATTGTCTTGCAGGTTCTTACGGGTCAGACATTCTTGAACCCTCCGTGGTTGCTTAGTGGCTATGGTGTTGGGCTGCTAAGCACGAGGTCGCGGAATCGAATCCCCGCCACGGCGGCCGCATGTCGATGGGGGTGGAATGCGAAAATGCCCGTGTACTTAGAACCCCAGGTGGTCCAAGTTTCCGGAGTCCCCCACGACGGCGTGCCTCATAATCAGATCGTGGTTTTGGCCCGTAAAACCCCATAATTTAGTTTTTAGACATTCTTGAGGTTCAGCTTTGTCCGCATGAGCGAGTGATGTTCATAGCATTGAGAATTGCGTCGAGAGCTGTGATAAAAGAGCTCGACATCGAACTCTCCTGGTAGCAAATGCTGTTATCAACTGTAGGCGTCCACTCTCTAACATACGCGACGCTATCTCACTGCGTAATTTTCTTCGAAGCCAAAACTTGGTATAGAACATGTCAGGAAGGCGGGTGGATACAGTAAACTCCCAATAAACTAAAGTCGCCGAAACGGAAATGCCGGATGAACGGAACAGTGATATCAACTTTGGCTTGCTACCCCTATAGGCGCAATGTTAACAAACCTGGGCTATACGGTAGGCGTTTTCCCGTGAACTCCGGTTAAACGGAACGTTAACCGAAACTAGGCGTATGGAACAGGAAAAGTCCGACAAACATGTCAAATGGTGACGCTATATATAGCGAAGCGAGTCCAATCCATCAGGCAATTGCGGGAAAGTTAATGAAAATTAAGGACGTAGAAGTTGCAACCGTGTTCTCATCACGAGCATTTGGCTAGGCAAGTAATGACCCCTGAGCAGGGAAAGAACACTACGAAGTCGGTAAATATTTGGTCATTCAGGTTGTCACTACTGCTTCATCTCGCACCCCCAAGAATATAAGAGACATCAGATGATGCCCTTCTTACCCCGTCTGAGAAGACACTTTAATATAGCATCGGTGAAGTTCGTAGCAAAGGCCATGACATCTACTGACGAAGAGACAAATATTAATGCAACGGTGCGCATTACTGTTTCGGACAAGACGGCAGGAGATGAAGTCGAAAAATCTGCCCCGCGTTTTCGAATGCGAAGACTGCGCGCCTTTCGCATATGAACACAAGGTGGCGCAAAAGAAGGTACAATTTTAGAAGCAGAGGGCAATAACGTCTCTCTCCCTCTCTCTCTGTATGTATATATATATATATATATATATATATATATATATATATATATAAACGGCAATATTAAAGCACACGGACGTCTTTCGAATAAAACAATTTTTGGTAATATTTGTGTCCTTCGCTTAAACGAAACTTCGGATAAATGGACCACTTTCTGTCCGTTCGAGTTTCGTTTAAGCGGTGTCTACTGTATATCCATGCGCGCCACTTCGGGCGACTATGCTTTTGTAGCGCCAGACTTCAGGCGCCCTTCTTCCCTTCGAGCATTATCGCGGTGTGCCTGCGACCGAAGCGGGTAATGAAAAAAAGATCCTCCGCAGATGTATGTAAATGCAGGACTTTGAAAGTCCCGTAGGACTCTGTTTTGCCTCTGCTCCAAATCTACCCAACAGTTTGCAAACGCTGTATCCGTCAAGTGCTGTATACGACGTGATTACTTCGCTATGCTGGTCTTTTCAAATGATATACGCTATGTTCGAGCTTGGTACTTCTCCACTCTCCACTATGCCCGAGACATGTTCCTGTATGTTGTGCCGGCTCCGCTCTCCTCGATACCGTCATCGATGCACGTCATCGCACGAAAAGCATAGTTGAACATACCCCGTACAGCTTCGCCCTGAAAAGTGTGTCTATAATCGTTCGGAATGAGAGAACGCGTTAAGCGGTTGCCGATGCGCACCGACGTTGAACGAAAAGGATGTCTTGTCGACTCCAGAGATGCGGCGGACGCAGTCCCTGCATGCTGACAGCTTACACAAGCCACGCACGCTCGGAAAAACACGTGAACTGCATTCTACACGAGGTCGCGAGATGATGCAGCCTTTGCTTGTAGTGACAGAATGTCCGTGCAGTGATTTAGCGACACGTGTGTATGCATGCGTCATGTCCGACTGGAGCGTACTTCTTGGTTCTGTATATGGTTGACGTCGATTGCGGGCCAGCGCGAAAGAGCGGAGCTTCGTACGGTCAAGTGCGATAACCGGTGGCATTCTCTTGCGCCAAATGGGCGTGGGCTGATGCGCGCTTGCAGAAAAGTGCATTTGCTCCAAATAATTATCTTATTATAGATGTCGTTAAATTACACAGCAGGCTTGCGTGTTCCGGGAAAGCCAACTGCCCGCGCACAAGTCCATGATTTCAGAAGGCTGTTGTATGTGCATGTTCATTAGAATATCAACCGCATGTAAATACAGAACCGATAACATTTTTTTTCTTATTTTCGTTTGCCATAAACACATCGCGTAGCACAGCCGCGCAGCTTTCCTCCCATGCTGACGCGTGCGGAGATCGCGATTGCAGCACAGCTACACCTATGTTCTTGAAGCCCAAATCGCCGCAATGCGTGTAAGTAATGCAGTAAAGCTTGCTGTCACATGTATACGTGCGCACGCCGACAAAACCTGCGACGTCTTACGCAGAGCCGCCGTCTTGTAGGTTACAAATCGAATATCATTAGATTTCTACACTAATACGGGACTGCTGTTACATACCTTCGTATATCCTGAGGAGCCCACAAGCGCTACCTGCGGCAAAAAAATTCGGGCAGAACTGATCTGCGATGACTATCCATGTAGCGGCATGGGAATAGACGAAACGCGTCATGTTCCGCGGTGTGTACTGCAGCCGGATTCCTCCATCGAACTTCCCCCTGGACACGCTGCGCCTTATGGCGGCGGCGCCGTGAAGCCCGCGCATATCCTGTGGCACATCCCAATGACCCAACTTGGCATCAAGGATATTCATTGAAGAGCGGCACATACCTACGTGAACGGCCCACATATTAGAATACATGCACTACCTTCAGGATCGGCCCACACTTTGTTGTGATAACTAGATAGCCGGAAAAAAAGAATACCGGTCTGACAATGCCAAGACTGCTGTTCGCATTAAAAGAACCAGGATAAACGTCGTCATGGCAACCATGTTTTCCGCGGGATTTTGAGCGACCGCCGGAATGCTTAATGATGTCTAACCTTTTCGTAGTTTCCTAGCTACTTGATACACACGCACCTTTGCGCGTGACCTTAGATGCGCCTGAAGGTTTAGATGCGGTAGCGGGAGCGCTCGGCAATGGAAAACGTTCAACAAGGTGGTAAATCCGGCTAGTTGCTTGTGTTCAATAAACATTTTCAGTAGCCAGTGAAGCGCTGTCCTGTCTGCTTTTCGTTAAAATTTTGTCTGTGTTCCGGTGCGCTTCAAGACCTGTTCAACATGGAAAATGTTTGTTCGTTCTATTCGCTAACCTTGACAATCATCGCCGACGGTTTTCCGCACATCTTTTTTTACACTCTTCATGTGCTCTCGCTCAATAGCGCGGCACATTCCACATCTTGCCAGAGGTCAGCTTTCGGCGACATGTTTCAGTGTGTCGCCGAAGCCGCTGCATCACTTCAACCACTGCACCGAACCGACAGGCACGCACGTGCGTGTTTTTGGTAACACAGGAACACCTCCTCCTATTTTCACGGCGTATCCAGTCTGCAGATTCACATCCGAAGCTGCAGTACTTGGCGCGTGTTTTCAACTGCTTGCATTAAAAATGACACAGGTTTACTCCCTTGGAGGAATTGAGACTTCGTACCGTAATTACGATGTCAATTGCTAACTACCGAAAAGAAAAAGAAAATAAAAAGAAAGAAAGAACGGAAAAGAAACGGAGACATTTTAGAGTTGCTGTGCTCTGTTACCATTCCACCGTGTAGCGGACATAGTCATATACCTTTTTCAAAACAATACAAGAATCTAAAGAGATAACCAAAAGAACCTGACAATTATTAAGCTACTGTTTTAGTAGATTTTTGTTTATGTCTAATCATTCGCTTTCTTTTTCTTGGTATATAAGAACAGGTGCTAAATAAAGGAATCTGAATGTTACAATTCCCCACTGATCTTTCTTTATTATGAGAGGGAAGAAGAGGGAGGCATCTGAGGAGACTAAAGAAACGGGATCGTACGATATCTTTGTTTTGCATATTATGTAGGCCAGTTATATATATATATATATATATATATATATATATATATATATATATATATATATATATATATATATGAGAACGTTAGCGCAAAAGAATTAATGGCGAAGGCTTATAGAAACGTTAGCTTCTTGAACGCGTGCCGAAGCTATGCCCGCCAAATGTTTTAACATGTTGGTTACTAAGTTCTTAAACGCCGTTTTTGTTTTCTGCGACCTTGTTTACATTCTGTCAAGTTATTGTGCATATTTTTGTTCCCAGGCCGAACTGACTTCGGCGGCATCGACAACGACGCCCTCGACTTCAGCCAGTTAGAAGACTACATCAACAACGACGGGAACATGTAAGTGCGCTCCTGATTTCTTTTCCAATTTAGGCACACGTTAACTCTATGAAAAGGAAAAAAAAAAGAAAGACTTGTGCTTAATTGTCTTGCCCTTCTAGTCCTTCTATTGGTCTTCTGTACGTGCAGTATTCTAGCAACCCGCCGTGGTTGCTTAGTGACTTTGACGTAGCGCTGCTAACCACGAGGTTGCGGTATCGAGTCCCGGCCGCGGCTGCCGCATCTTGATGGGGGTGAAAAGCAAGAACGCTCGTGTACCGTCCATATGCTGTATGCGTATGTGCACGGTACAAATGCTTAAGTTAAACGCTTAAGGTGACATGGACGTTGTCGAGTTCATGTTCTGCCGTTTGTTGCCGAAAATCTTCCATCGTAGTCGAGCTTGATGTCGGTCGAGGTGAGGACGTCGTCCGTAGCCGACAGCACGAACCTTGAAGGTGAAGGCGAAGCTTTATTTGCTTCTATTACAGAAACGGGAGCAAGAGCAAAATGCTACAAAGGCCTGACAAGTTACACCGCGCGCGTACTTGCATGTGTGTTCTAATCTAATATTTGAACTGGATTGCTCGAAGACGCGGACATTACCTGCACGAGAACTCAAAGTGCATTCTCGGTTAATTGACAAAATTTCACTAAATATTAAACTAATTACGTTGCGACACATGCATACATCACAACAGACGAATCGTATAGCCCCTGAGTTCGCTGGGCGCATCCACCTGGAACTATAATTTTCAGAGGGTACCATTTCGATACATCCATAATTCCCAAAGTGTGCGGCGAAATACGTCGACGTTCCAGTTATTTTTGTGCTTGAATACCTAAAACTGTATTTTCTGAATAGATGAAGTTGAGCAACAGGACATATTTGACCCCAGTTTGACGGCGCATATCTTGAAACCTGTACCATCCCCAAGCAAATCGGAAATTGCTTAGCCATTCGATATCTCGCCGTCGACATTGTTAACCACACGGAATATGAAGCAGTGTGGGTTGGGAAAATTTGAGAAGGTTCTTTTTTTTTTTTTTCAGGCAAGCGAAATGCTGATGCATGACTCCAGATACTCCGAGTTAGAAGCTGCGCCTTTGAACTGCTAAAGATTGCCAGAGTCACAAGATTTGCCATTCAATAGACCGGTATTGTTCGCGAAGGCTAAGGCGCCGGTAACTCGAACGAACCAGCCGCAGTTCTAGTGCAGCAACGGATGGTTTGAACAAATTAAGAAGCACCCTATAGAGTTTATTCAAAGACGATCGCGGTCGAAAGTGCAGTTAGCGTTTCACGTAGGTGTAAGGCAGTCCACCTTTCAAATGAAGTGTTACCATCTCTGTCACTCTCAGTCACCGCACCTCAGCTACAGGCAGCTTTTATTTACGTCATAAACCGGACAGCTGAGTCTCGGGCAATCTTTACCGACTCGAGTGGCCCTGCAGTTCCTGAAGTCCCCGCGCATGCAGGAACAACTCGTCATGGACATCAGACGCTTGTGCAATAAAGCCTGCGCATTGCATACGAGCGTTGTGTTGAAGTGGTTGCCAGCCCACTGCGGAATACAAGGGAACATTCAGGATGACTGTGTTGCCAAAGTTGGGCACGGCACTTCGAGAGAAATGGTCCAGATACATTTCACACACACACAAAAAAAAAAAAAAAAAAAAAGACGCGGCGACACTGGCTTGGCGTTTCCAGCGATCCCTCTGGACAGATACGGACCCCTATACAAAACTGATCCATGCACCGTGTGACTTTTACATGCCGTGAGGCCTCAATAGACAAGACCAGACATGTCTTCACCGCATCAGAATCAACGTGGCCTGTACACGAGCTAGAGCACTGCACGGGCTGTTTTTGAAGGCCCGGTCCCGGCCCGAGCCCGACTCTGTAGTTTCAAACCTGGCCTTTACCCGGCCGGGGCCCAAAAGATTTGGGCACGGCCCGACCCGGCCCGGCCGGTCCGGTTCGGCCCGTTAGCGCTTGAGCGTAAGCGAAGCATGGTCCAATTCTCGGAAATTGTGAAGATACCATCCACGGCACAGGACACTTTCTAGGGATAGTTTTGAGTGTGTCCACGCGGCTGAGCCCACTCTAGAAGAACGGCAGATTGGGCGAGTAGGGGGTTTTATATAATGGTTAAAAAAACGGCGCTAGAAACGTGCACCGGACAACAGAAGAGAGGATGGCGCTGATTACAATTGCTGATTACATGGCGCTGTCTTACAATTGTGTTTATTGGAAAAACACGATGGCGTTTTAAAGCCTTACATTAAGCCGATGCGAATAAAAGCACTTGTCATTCCCTACACATTGCCTCGTGCATGGTCGCGGGTGAGATTAACACCGTTGTTCACCCCGGTTCAGCGAGCCCATTTCCTTCAAAGATAAGGTTACGGAAGGCTGACTAACACACCTACTACCTTTTCTCATTATGTGAAATGCTTCGGCCAATTCCCTCGTAATGCTATAATTGTGCGCAAACATGATTTTTTTGTCTCATCAAAGAGCGGTTTACACTCGCATTCGAAACAGTGCTTTGCCAGGTTTGTAGATTTCTTGCCTGAAGAATTCTGGTGCTCCGATAGTCTTACATTAATGCATCGATCGGCCTGTCTGCCCTATGTATGAAAGGCCGCATGACATGGCATGGCCGCATGACATGGATTTGGTAAACAGCATCAATCTTACAGGGCACGGGCCTTTTTCCATAGTTTATTTTACCTGTCCCATTTTACCTGGCCTGACCTATCCTCTGCTTTTTAAACATTATGGAAAACCACTCTGTAGATTCTGTGGGGAACCAGCAACGCTGAATCATATAATATGGGACTGCGAGGAGGACAAGCTCCCTCCTAGCCTGATGGCTTCTCCCTCACCTGAAACATGGGAGACGGTGCTGCGCAGTTCTAGCCTGGACACCTAACTCCAGGCCACAGAACGAGGTGTAGAGGTCGCCATCAAACGTGGATTGACGGCCTTCCGGCCCGCCTGAAGAAACCACGCCTATTAATCGACCTAACGCTGACAAAATAAAATTTTTAACAATAGCATACCCGGCCTATTATGGGCCTGGCGGAGACCCGGGCCTATTACGGGACTGACCGCGGCTCGAGCCCGACCCGGGACCGCAATAGAGAGATAGCTTACCCTATACCCGAGCCTGGCTCGCGGACTGGGCCGGGCTCTCTGGCTGGCCCGTGCCCGTGCAGCGCATGCTCTAACACGAACTACTTGAAGTGCAAGGTTAAACTGACGGACTTGCCAATGTGCTTTGAATGTAGTGCTCATGAAGACCTGCAACGTGTTCTGTGCGATTGCCGCTACGCGTGAGAGGGACAGTCTTTGAAGGCGGCGCTGCCCCGCAACAGTACTCAAGCTTGGAACTGCAGCACATTCTCGGCCCATGGCAAACCACCATCTGCGCGTTACGCGCCACGAAAGCGCTGCTAACGTTATTGCGGGCCACGAACCTTACCGAAGTTTTGTAAATATATCTATAGTGTATGTGTGTATGTGTGACTGTACCTGCTGTTAAGTGTTTATCGCTGCATGTATCATAATCATCGCCCAGCACCTGGAGTAGCATGTCAGGCGAACAGCAAGGCTAACATCTCCAGCGTATCACTAAAGCTTGTCTCTCTCTTTCTCTCTCCCTGGTAAATGAATGCGATGGTGATGGCATTTACAACATCGACAAAGATGCAATTTCTTACGAACTCTTGCCCAAGCACACTTAAAACACACAAAACGACTGTTTGGTAAGCAAAGAGCTGCGGACGTGCGGTTTGTTTGGCGTATATATACGACGCAGGCGAGGGCACGCCGTCTCGTTAATACTATGCACGTAAGGCTCAGAAACCGCGTGGTGCTTTCGAAACGTCACGCTGCCGAAAGGCGTTCTGTACAAGAGTAGCAGCTAGCGCGCGTATATGATGGCGACAGTTCTTAAGCACAACGCCCGGGGCTGCCCAATCGGAGATTCGTAACCGTACACCATTTGACGGGCAGCGCGGTCGATAGTTGCTTGAGTCGTGGAAGGAATGACAACTTAAGGGTGGCTTTTCTTGAGTTTCTGTATATATAGTTTCACATATATTTTGCAGCCTTGATGAGGGCATTATTGAGACGACAATCCCAGTTAGCGTACCGGAAGAGCACGCTACAAAGGGTACATGCTCGTAGCCTATACGGCGAAATGGGAGGCTTCGGCACCTACCCTTCTGGGATCTATACATCTGTTAAGTCAATAGTAGAAGGTACTGGCTTTGGCAAATATCGACAACTGCACCAAACATGCATTCTGCCGCTTAAGTTCCCTAGAGCCAGCAGGCGAAAAAACGCAGCTGCGAGCTGCAAGGGCGTACGTCATGGTCTGCTTGCTGGAACTAAGTTACCCCTTAACATGTCAGTGTCATTCTACTCTGTGAAGGTGGATGCCCAGCTAATCTGTGTATGTAGGCCCCTTAAAGGCGAAATGTCCATTGCCGTGCGTCAAACGCCGTATGCACATAAATGGAAGGCGAGGGCGCAACTATAGTCGCTCCTCCGCGCTGTTGAGCCTCGATATATGATGAGGCACAGGGGGTTATACATGCCCATGTATTGTTGCCAACCGCGGCATGACACCTTTTACTAACGAATCCCGGCACATAGAACAGACACGCACCTCACCCCACTCCGAGGGCACACACTGCTTCACCGTAGCCATGCAAGGCGATCGTGCGTTGGTCCAAGTCCCGCAGCGCAGTAATGGTTGTGAGGTCACTCGAAAACCACAACCGGTCGCACACAACACAGGCGACACAAAATTGGTTCGCTACAAACTCCTTCTAAAACCTCGCCGTTGCTCCGGTGAAACTTTCCAAGTTTGCGGTATCAGGGCCACATGGATGGTTCGCATTTCGTTCCTCCTCGCGGTCCTGGCGGGCAGCACGCTTACGAGACCGCGACCGCAGGAGAGTGGAAGGAAAGGAAAGGAGATACGCAAGCGCTTGGAACGCCGACAAAGAGAGGGCAGTGCGGACGTAGACATGGCCGACGCTGGTCAAAGCGCAAAATCTGTTCTTATCAGCTTAATATCTGATACGGCTTGTATTTGGACCTAAGAAAATTCCCAGGTCTCCTTAGTTATCGCCTAAGAGACGCGAAGGCGAAAGCCTTGCAAAGCGTACTGTAAATCACCTTAATCCACCTTAATCTAACGTAATGACCTTAATTTACCCTAATACTCCTTAATTCAGATTAATCCACCCTAATCTGCCTTAATCTTCCTTCATCCGCCTTAATCAACCTTAATCCACCATAAACCTCCTTAATCCACTTTAATCCATCCTAATCTACGTTAATACTCCTCAATACATTTTAATAATCCTTAATTATCTTTAATCCACCTTAATCAACCTTAATCCACCCTAATGCAATTTAATCCAATCACCGATTAATCATGAATTAATTTTGCTAATCATTAATCATCTCTTATACATGGCTGGACATGCTTTGGTTCGCTTCTGGCCTTCCTTGGGTCACGTGATATTTTTGTACCTCACAAAGCGACCTTGAAGCATGGACATTTAAGGATTTCGCCTTATTTTCGCAAGTTAGCGGAGTGCTTAAAGCCTGCTTCACCACTGCCGTGGGTAGGCCCGGTATTGTACTATCTTCGGGGTCGGCCCACGCATGGGGAGACATTCTCGATCTTTACACGGCTCGATAGACGCACGCAATTTTTTCCAGAACCTAGCCATATACAGCTTCGCTGTAAAAATTACGCTGGTATAAAACGAGGAGGAAATGTCGTCATAGCACTAGTTGCTGCGGCAGCCGCGTCGTGTCGGCGCCTTGATCATGTCGCATACATACAGCCGTCCTCGCGGCATAATCGCTGACCAGTATATGTATACTGCACTACGAACCACGTGGCTGACGCTGCTGGTTACTCGAGAGTGGTATCGCCGCGGGTGCAAACGCTCCTCCTGCGACTGCGCAAACCCGCGAAAGAGTTGAAAATGACGAAAAATGTCTGCGGGAAACTGCTTCAAACGCGGAGGCGTGGTGCCGACACGACGCTGATCGCCGTGCCGGCGCCTCTGCAAGCGTGCCCTGCAGTTCTTCGCTGCACTGTAAACTACGTACTCGCGTCGGGAAATGGCACGCGCGTAACGAGTGCACCGAAGATGGGGCGGCTACGCGTCGCCCTCGCTCTTGCGAACCGTTGATCCCGTTTCAGCGGGTGCCTTGGCTGTATGGCAGCGGGACTTATAAGAGGAACCGAGCGACGCTCCTGACTCAGGTAGCGGGCACATATGGTGCTATCGTTGACTCCACCCCCCCCCCCCCCCCGGACACATAATTTCCCCGAAACAGTGTTAAATCTCCGAGTCTATCGATTCCCATCGTAGTCAGTATCACCTTTTTTTTAACTAACACCGTCCTCAATATCCGCTCTCTTTAAACAAAAAAGTGTAATAATTGGCGACACTAGTACCAACCCACTAGACCATCCCAATAAACCATCTACAGATTAAACCAATTGTCCCCTTGGTCTTGGCTTTAGTGCGCGTTACTCTTCCGACCAGCTGTATTCCTAAATCTCACTGGCACACTGCTCGACCAGTCTCTTCAGAAACAATGAAATTTTATTATTATATATAAATTTACTACGAAATGCAATACACAGGAAAAAGTCCCGGCGTCAGAGACTGAAAAATTGGGACTTCCTGTACATGGTATACACGGAAATAAAAGTAAACTTAGTTATAGCAACGATAGAAAGAAAACAATAACTCTAGAAACAAATTACAAAGGCAGCAAATATAAGGAGAAACACTAGAACACGAATTAAAGAAATTATACGACTAGCTTAATCAGCAACATATAGAAATACGAACAAATTGAACAAGAAAGCGGCATGATTTAACAATTCCACACGTCATTGATAAAATATTAAACGCAATAAAATAAACTACAGCATTTACCACGGACAATGTAAATGCATACGTTATGTGGTACGTTTAATTATGCTGGGAAGCGTGAAGACATTATTGGCTTGTAATAATTGTTTGGCGTTCTAATCTGCTAATCGTCCTTTTCATCCAGAGTGTGCTATCCTAAAAGTCAATTAACATATTGGTGAACTGCAGCGCAGATACACACAAGGACACAAGAGACGACAGACGAGCGCCTCGTCTGTCGTCTCGTCTCTTCAGTCATTCAGTCAGCATTACTGACCATTATCCCACTTTATTTAGAATTTCCTGCACTTGCACAAAGCGTCTAAAGAGCTTCATTAAAAAGATAACAACTAACAAGGAGGAGTTCATAACCCGGTTATAGGAAGCTAAATTCGTCCAGAGCAAATTCACAAAACGACGCTAACGCTGCTTTTGATTAATTTACCTCTTCAATAAAGAAATGTATAGTCGATGCCACTTGCACCGTGAAATGCATAATAAATATTCTTGATTCACATAATCCCTGGTTGGTTAATGACATTTCGAAGAGCATGCGATCTTAAAACCTTTACAGGAATATCAAACAGCGTCCCTTTAATATTAGACTGAAAACTCGCTACAAAGCCTTCTCTAACGTACTTAACAGATTATTCCTGAAGATACTAAGCGGAAATACTAATAATCGAAAATCTTGAAAGTTGGAAATAATTCAAAGAAACAATGGAAAATTATCAGCTCATTAATAAATAGAAACACTCTGGATACACCCATTAAGAAACTACGATACCCTGGTGTCATTTACAATAAACCACTAGACACTGCTGCTGCTTTTAACGAATTCTTAACTGATTAATTCCTTCGGTCAATCTCGAACAGTTTTGCAGCGTTCTTTACAGCCGTTTTATATCGTTCCGTCTGGAACAGATGAAATTATTCATATCATACAGCATTTGAACGTAACCAGCCCTGGTTTCGATGATGTACGTCCACTCAGCCAATATAAAACTAATAGCTCATCACATTGATGTGCCTTTGTCTTACATAATAAATTTAATAGAATTCCACTGTTGAAAAAGGTGACTGTAGTGGCATTGCAAATTATCGGCCGATAGCAACACTGCCATTATTTAGTAAAGTAATATAAAAGTGCATTGAGAAGCGCCTAGACAAATATCTCTCCTAATTAAAAATGTTATCACCTAATCTCGTCTCTGGAGGGGATGATCTACTGACCTTGTCTTATTTTCTTTTGCCGATAAAATTAAATGTGCCATCAACGAAGGCAAACATGATGGAACCAGTTTCGTCATCTTTCTAAAACATTCTACTCAATTAGCCACATTACCTTATTAGCCCCGCAACAGGATTTGTTATCCCTGCCTTTTGACTAATCAAAAAAGCTTTTTATCTTACGGGAAACAAGCCGTCTACAATAGTCCTGTGTTTTCCAAATTAATTACAACTAACAAAGGAGCGCATCAAGGCTTAATATTCGCCCTCTGATATTGTTACTTTATATAAATGACATACCTAACTGCCTTACTGAAACTGAAGCTTCCTTATACGCAGAGGACACCACAATCCTTGCTACCGACCGGTCTATCTATTCTCTGAGTAGTAAATTAAACACTGATTTACAGAATGTATTAAACTGGTGCTGGCATAACTCTATTGCCATTAGCCCTTCTGCAACGTCATTCATGTTGTTCCATTGAACTCAAAAGTAATTGCCATATAATCCATCAAATAATTTCAACGACCACATAGTTCATGCTGTTTTTGAGTGCTCACTTCTGGAAGTATCATATTGGACTCGAAACTGAAAAGAAGCAAAGCACGTGACTCAATAAAACGTGTTAGCCCCCTGGTATCAGAACATTATTCAAGGCCCGATCTTAATTCAATACATCCACTTTGCTTACACTTTATTTTGCATTTATTAGCAGTAATTACTGTACAGCATCATGGGGTAATACTTATCTGATGCATTTAACTCCGGTGCCACATTTACAGGACCAGGCCATCAGAACCTTAATCATTAGCCCATTCCGTATAAAACGCCTCTGTGGTCCCTCACGACCACATATTACTACCAATTAATAACTTCGTTAAATATAATATTTCGATCGCCTTGTTCAGGGCACTTGACGAAATTCCTGTAAATATTTTATTCTAAGTCATCTCTCGTTAATACGGATCATACCAGATTCGCCGCCCATAACAATTCTTTTTTCTTATCGGTGATGCGAACTAAATACGGAAAACGCGCTGCATATATTTAAGCATTATCATTTTGGAATAATCTCCCATTAGATATTAAGTTGCCTCCATCGTTACGTGCTCTTAAACAAATTCCATTTTCTTTGCTACTAGATAGCTAACTTCTGATGTTTGGTGCATTATATTCTGCTTCTTATTACCATATTTATGGTTTCAAGTGTTGCGATTATTTTGTGTATATTTATGAGCTGCCTAATCGCTGACATATCAAAGTTTGTATTTTTTTCTTTGTTGCTTTTAAAACGCGCTACACCATTCCTTTACGAACAGAAGATCTCCATACAGCTCTACGCTCTGGGACCTCTTCCTGCATACTTCAACACGAATGTGCGTACACCACTGAGTTACCTGAATAAACTGAAACTGAATTTACGCAGATGTAAGTTTATCCAGTGGTAAACACATTCTAGGAAAGAGGCCCGGGTTGTCAGCGAAGACGCCGAACGCGTTTTAATCGTAGGCGCCTGCCGACGCTGATGCTGCTTTGTATGGCCGCAACACGGACGCACAGAAACCATCAAAGTTGTGTTCAGAGGCGAACGTCAAAGTGACGGATTAAGAACGTCTTGAAATTTGCACTCGACTTCGGAGACACGAAGTATATTATTCGTTCGTTTCGAAACGGAGTGCACGGTTTGCGTTGGCAGCAAATGGTGCCTTATGAGGTGCACGAGTGGTGAAAGCTCTAGTAGACGAAACTGCTGGCGCACGAAAAAAAAAAAAAAACTGAGAGAAACGTTCTCTAAAGGCTACTAGCACGTCGTCCTCCAAAATCAAATGATGTCGTGTCGCCGCTGTCGAGCTCGGCTTTGTTTCAGTACAAGTTTTACTAGGTGCAACCCTGTTAGGCTACACATTCCCCATTACCACTGTTTCATGGGGCTCTCGGCTTTTAACGAACTATCGCTTGTAACGAAATCTGTTTTCTGCACCGACAGCCTCGTTGTAAAGCACACACACACACACAAACACACACACACACACACACACACACACACACACACACACACACACACACACACACACACACACACACACACACACATATATATATATATATATATATATATATATATATATATATATATATATATATATATATATATATATATATATATATATATAAACCGACACTGCGCCGAGATCTAGTATACACACCTTTATGTATACTAGATGTTGGCGCAGTTTCGGTGCGTGCATGCGTCCTTGTCACTGCTCTCGAGCGCTCGGGTTGATCATCGACAAGAACGAGTCCGCAGATGCGATCTCAACGTTCTTCCCCTGCGCAGCTACTTCCACGATGAGCTGGTGAGTGGTGAGACCCCGACGCCTGGCAAGCGACCGTGCGCTCCCGCCCCGCCAACACCGGCTGGCTCCGGCCTCGGCTCTCTGGGGCAGCGCGACGCGCTGCCTTCCGTGGCCGCTCTGCTGCACGGCGCTCTCTCGCCGGCAGAGGCCGCCACCAGCGCACCCCAGCCTACGGCAAACTCCGGCCAAGCACACGGGTGAGTAATTAAGAAAACAATGAAACCGTATTGTCGACACAGGCGGGCTTACGACTTGTTTTTATTGCGATAGCAATTGCATCCAGGCGCATTTCTTCCGTCGCCGTGACGTTCCGTATAAAGTCCTAGGGCGATAACGCCGTCGCCGCGCGCCCTACGCTGAGGAGAGCCGACGATCGCGGCTCAATCTCGCCCGCACAAAAGAGAGGAGATCGTGGAGGAAGCGCGCCGTCTTCCGTCGCGCGCGAGGAACCCAACGCTGCGATGCAACGGGGGGAGAGGAGGGAGGGGGTGGTAGGCGTTCTACTCCGGCTGCAACTGCTTATGCGGCGGCTGCGCGCGGTCGCGCAGCCGTGTCTTGAGAGCGACCTGCTTTGGGGGCAGAGTCTGGATGCGTCGACGGCTCGTAGCTTTGTGCGTGCTGTGTTTCCCCGGCGCTCAGTTTACGTTGAAGCGCTAGACAGCACGAAGGTCACTTCGCTCGCTGCTGCTGCCGCGCTTCCTCACGCCAGCGTTTTGATAGCGCGTGTCTGCTGTTATCGAGTATGATGTGTTCGTGTTTTCTCTTCGCACTGACACCGTGCTTGTTAATTTAGTCAGCAAGCGAATGTTTACAAGTTGATGCGGCCGATAAAAGTGCTCTCCTTGCTTCGTATGGCTGCCTGATAATTTGGTATCGCAATCGATGCTTCGCCTTTCTGGCGAAACCACGACTTTTGTTCCCTGCCTTTGTCGTTACTATATTTCTTTCCATAATGCAACACGCATTTTATAGAACCTGCAAGAGTGATATTATCTGGTATCTATTACCGTATTGTCACGTGGAAGACCTACAGACAGAGAGGAGGAGATGCTTACTTTAGTGAAAACGCGAGACGTTAACATGGGCATAGTAGGTCTGGCGTAGTAATAAAAATGAAGGACAAAAAGGCTAATTCGACAGCTCAACGTAACGCGAGCGCGCCGAGCTATGTGCAAGCTGTATTACTTGTACGAACCTGAAAGTATTTTTTTTTTATTTTACGCAATTCTTGTGACTGAATGCGACGGGGAAATTGAGCACTAGTTGATTGCTGTAAATCTTGTTCAGTGGACATCGTCTCTTTTGAATAATCTTTAAGGACTCCCTATCATGCTCTTTAAAGTGGGCGTTATGTATTTGTTCGTTCAGTCAGGTATGAGTCAATGCATATGGCGAGCGACCGACTCTAGCTAATAAATCAACCTCGCTTTAACATTCCAACCCGGTCAGTAACAAATGCTTCCTTTCGGTAAAGGAGCGCTTTGCCACATTAATGGTCGTAGTGCGGCGAAACAAGCTTGCAGTTTTGAACGCTATACATTGGACAAATGCACCGGGCGATGTTGCTACATCTTAACTGTGAACAAACGAGTATTTGTTCCTTTCTTTGCTACATTGGCGCCTTGAAGATTTCGTTTCGTCTCGCGTACAACTTAACAATTAAGAAAAGCTTTTCGTGAGAACTTCGTGGGAAAGTGCCGCTCACAATCGATACCAATATCAACTGCTGCTTTGTGTGGGATGTTTCAGTAACGGCTGTATCCAGGTTTCAACAAAATAGAGAACCCAACGGGTAACAAGGCTTGTTAATTTATTAGGAGCCCTAGTACTAATACCAGCTATAATATGTAGTTCTCCAAGATTGGCGACGAAATACGTATTGGCGTTCCTCGTATCTTTGTGCAACAATGCTTGAGTCTGCGGGAAAATAATGTCAATGCATTTCGACGGAAGTGGTGCTGTAGCTTAAACATTCGCAAGAAATCGATTTTCCTTTACCATTTTTAGCATTGTCCGGCTTCAGTTTCGCCGTTTTTAACATGCGCGCTATAGTTACTGAGTATAGTGCTTTGGCAAATTTTGACTGTCCCCTCACCATAAGATTATGCGAGAATCATCTCATAATCCTCAAGGTCATGTGACCATTGCTTCGCCCGGCAAAAGTTACATATCGTAGAATCCCGCAGGGTGGTGATTTAGAGACAGTCGTCCCAGAAACACCCGGTGTATGCAATATCTCCCGGGGAAACTCTGAATACAGGACCGCAATATGAATTTTATAAACACACGTGTATACTCTCGAGCATCTTGTGCACAGGCGGGTTTCGTTACTTACTGTGTGCTTCGTCGTACCAGGAACGGTAGCCGGCAGCACCTACTTCCGGAGAGTCCACCTGACAGTGGCTCCGAGCCTCCCTTCTCTCCAATAGCAGATGGTGAGTGCGGCTATTATTATTATTATTATTATTATTATTATTATTATTATTATTATTATTATTATTATTATTCAGGTGGATGAATGGCCAATGCTGATTTCGCATAAAGGACTTCGCTTCAGTGCTTCGCCGTACCGGTCGTTGAAACTACACCGTCCCGCTGCGCGTGATGCCAGTGTTCATACAATGGACATGAGCACGCGGAACATGTCTGTAATTATATCAACGTCACGTGCCACGTAACCGGTGGCTGACGAGCGAAAGGAAAAGCAGTCGAAGAGGGCAAAGAATCAGATGAGAGTGGTGCGGTGAGAAAACTTCTGGGCACATAATAGCCTCTGCTGGCGCGCAATAAAAGCAGTCGGCGATCTCTGGGAGAGGTCTTTTGTCTTAAAACACCTATGAGGACAACTGTCCCCTCACTCGCCACAAGTGATGCGGACTCTGGCAAAGTTGAACTGCTGGACTATTGACACCGCCGGTCTGAAGTGCGCGCGCATGCGTACTCCAGATTGGTCATGAATTTGAAGCAGGCTGCCCTTCCGCCGTCCGCATGGTCGTGGGTGAGGAGGCAAAGCCGGCCGTCCAAATGCGGGAGCCACCATCAGGCGCAAAGGCACGGAAAAAATTGCCCTCTGAAAAGGGCCTTTTTTTTTCTCTCTCTATCGCAAATGTACACCGCGCGTCGCGGGTTGCGCGCTTGTCTTGTGGGGCTCTCGTACCTCTAAGGTTAAGGGAGCACATTAAGATGGTAGCACGAAGTGCACATACTTAGCTGCACCTACGAGGAAGAAGCAGGACCGGAGAAGATGGATGAACATGACAAACGGAATTTCATGAAGACTTGAGCATGCAGAACATGAGCGGGAGATAATTAAGTGATGGGTAGAATAAGTAACCGATCTTTTTCAAGTAAGAGGGTAGATTTAATTAGCGCAGGGTTGTCAAAGTAGATACAGGGCAGGGAGCCACTAAAGAAAATTTGGAGAGTTCTTTACATAGAAGTGTACTTAAATTGCGATGCACTTGTAATTGATGACCATCAATCGCCAGTGTTTTTCCTTCGAGTTGCCCTTTCCTCCTCGACCCTTTCATAGTGCACTGACAGTCGTTTTCTTTTTTTTTCTTTCCTCATCTCCAGCAGCAGATGGGACAAAGGTGACCAGTTCCGGCCACGTGATGCAGTCGTCGCCGAGGCAGGTTCCTCCGATTCTGCCACTACATCTATCCTACCACCAGACAACAGCAGCAGCCTCGGTGCAACACCAGCAACCTCCACCATCACATCTTGGTGCCACGGTGGGCTTCTTTGTTTATTTGCCTAAGCTCCTTGTGAACTTTAGTGGAAATGTTCAAAAACCCTTTGACAGCCAAAGACGTCCTCCACTTCCTACCGTAAACAACTGGACGACAGACAGCTTACAGAACGAATGATACTGTGACCATTGTCTTCAGCTCCCTCTTCAGAGAAAGCTGCTGAATACTTGGTGTGCTAAGTTCTTCAGGAAGCCCGAACTTGTACAACTTTCTCACAACACACAGGGGATTATTGCACCTGTGCACAAGCATCACTTCCGGCCCTTTGCCTTCTTTTTCACGTCCCATTTCCCAAACCACACTGTTAAACGGTAGCAAACTGGGCTCAACTATGATTAGCATTCCTGTTCTTCCTCATATCTATCCGCTGAATAACAATCAGAATTTAAATGGGGGGAGTGGTTATACTGCTGGCATTCGGCAGAATCGCCTGAAGTGAATTTTGGAATTTTGCCGGTGGTGTCTTCATTGGGTGGCCATGGCCACGTGACTATAGAGTGCCAGCATAATCTACCTGGGATGTTATTCTGCCGGCACAGTCGGCCGAAGGTAAACGTGGCTGCAGCTGGCAGTTTCACCCTAGTTCCATGCATTCTGTGGTTCGTACTCGTCGGCTGGCTGTCGTCACATGACAGCAGGCAATGAAGTTGCTTTAAGAATTTTTTTGTTGGTTTACATTTCAATTATTTTTGCAATAGCAAACTGCATGGAAAGTCCAGGCATGCTCACGCCATTGCCGTCACTGCCACCGTGCTGTCATGGACGCAACAGCGCATGCGTGGCCTGCATGCTGTGGCGGAGGTCACATAATCTGCTGAGTTTCGGAGGTGCAACAAGTGATGCTGCATTCACTTTAGTACAAGCTCATGCGCTCTCCACTGTCGGCGCTCCTCCTAACACCAGTGCTGCTACCCTGAGTTCTCGCATGGTCATCGCGAGTGAACTCTGTTCACGTGTGTCATGGCGCATGACACCATGCGTGTTTAGTTAGCAAGTGAGTGCTACCACAGTTTGTACTGCCCACAAAACTACGAGCCTAGTGTAACATTTCAATAACTGGCTATCGCTGTTACTGCTTCGTTCTTCGGGCAAAACTGCGACAGTAAAGAAAGAAGAAAAGAACGAAAGCTATACGTCAATTTATGGGCCCCAGGACTCTAGGGAGAAATACTAAGTTTGTACTTCTGTTGATGTTAACTGCATTCAACCTGGCAACGTTTTGTGGGCTGCCCATACATGTAAAACACTAAAAATACTGAACAATACCTGCAATTTTGAAACTCCTTTTCTTTTCATCCTTTTCCTTGCTATTAAACGATTCCTTTCATCCACCAAATAATCACACGGAGATTTTTGAATGGTTAACGTACCACTTTGGACTGACCTCATGCTTCTGTTTGGCGTCCGTGTAAATAGGTCCGATAACTTTTTAAGAACTACCATTTTTTTCTCCACTTCTATTACCCACATGAAAGAAAGGGTAATGGCAGAAACAATGAAAATTGGGCGACGCAAATGAAAACAAAGCTACTCAACTAGAACTTCAACATGCAGTCCACTATCTTACACACTTAGCCTTTGAATGGTCATTTATACCTCTTCACTGCCGTAGACATTGTTTGTAACATATGTTGAACACTTGATTACCATCGTTTCTGACACTTCTTGTTCACAAAAAGAATTACATGAAATGGCAATTTACAGTCATAACTTTGTCTGAGCTAGTCATAGCTTACTGCTGTAATGGAAACGTGAGTGGTCTCCAAGAAGACTAGGAGTAAACTTAAGGCACATGTGTATGTTTTATGCTCCTTTACTTATCTTGATCCTTGTCTTTTTTTTTTTTTGCGCCATGCTGTATTATACATATCCATTAGAACAATAAAGGGAAAATGAGACATCCACCCAGTAAAATGCTACAAAGGAAACCCGCATGGGTTTCTTGAAAAAAAAGCCTCACAGTTGAAGAAAAATTCGTCCTGGTCCAGGACTCGAACCTGGGACCACCAGCTTTCTGGGGCAGCTGCTCTATTATCTGAGCTAACCAGGTGGCTAGCAGAAGCCAGGGCGAAGTCAAACTTATCAATTCAAAGCAAAGGCAAGAGTTTGACGTAATAGTTCTGCGGAAACCTGCAAGTTGGAGAGAAATATTTAATAAAGAGAAAATGAGATTCACCCAATTGTAGCAGTTCCTACAAAGGAAACCCATACGAGTTCCTTGAAAGAAAAGCCTCGCAGTTGAAGAAAAATTCATCCTGGTCCGGGACTCAAACCTGGGACCACCACCTTTCCAGGGGAGCCATTCTACCTTCTGATCTAACCAGGTGTCTAGCAGAAGGCAGGGTGGTCGAACTTATCAACAACTCGAAGCAAAGGCAAGAGTTTGACGTAATAGTTCTGCAGAAACCCGCAAGGTGCTTTGAGCACCCTTTGCTCCATCATCAAAATGTAGGTTATGAAGCAACCACAACAGCATGACGACAGTGCAAATATGACAATGACGATGTCGTGGCAACCATGGGATGATGACACGGTGTGATGACAGCATGAAAATGGCATGACGCAGTTGATAGAATGATGCGGATAGTATGACGATGATGTCATTATGACAATGGTGTGATGAAGGAAATTGTGGAGCTGAAATGACAATGGCATAACAGCAATACGATGATGTTGCTAAAATGATTACAATGGCATAATGACAATGGCATCACAACAATGGTATGACGATGCTGTGATGACAACTGTATGACAATTTATTTATTTATTTATTTATTTATTTATTTATTTATTTATTTATAAGTACTGCGATCTTATACAAGATCTTAGCAGCGTGGTACACGAATAAGTACAGAATAAATACAATACAATGGGGAACGGCACTCAAGTTTCTTCGCACGAGCGCTAAAAAAAAGAATCAAGAAGAAAAAAAGTCAAGCAACGTTGTTCAGCAATTTTCAAATCATGCTGTCAAACGGTGACATCAAACTACTCTCAGCAAGCGCAGAATGCTTTTTATAGAAGGTGTCTCAAAAAGTGATAATGAGTCCTGTGTTACAGTTTTATTGGCCAGCTTATTCCAATCTGCTATGGTTCTAGGAAAAAAATGAATGCTTGAAGCAGTTGACACATGTAGTAAATGGAGTTACAGCTAGCAAGTGTCTGTGTCTGGTAGTGTAACCTGTTGTACAGATGAGAAGGGGAGACATGTCAATGTTGTTGTGACCATTTATTAGCTGGAAAAAGAATTTTAAACGATGTACACGATTTCTATCAGTTATAGAAGGCAAGCCTGCTCTGAAATAAAAGGTCAGTAATTGAAGTACGCCCATATGTATTGCAGATGAATCGAGCTGCTTTCCTTTTTGTAAACTTTCCAACTGACGGCAACAATGATGGCATGACAGTGAGAATCACTGTGACAAAATGACGACACTAATACGACCACGATGACAAGACGACGGTACAATCATGACAATGGAAGAACGACGACGAAATAGTGATGACAATGGAATGGCGACACTACAATGAAGACGAAGGTATGATGATGGCATGATGACAACATGGTGCCAATGGTAGAATGTTGCCAATATGATGATGACAACATGACATCGATGGTTTGATGAAGGGAATCATGAAGCTGAAATGATGATGAATCAGGATGACTATAGGATGAGAATGCTTAATGATAACAATGGTATGACAATGCTGGAATGACAATGACTGTATGGTGATGACGGCGTTTCGGCGACTGGATGACAAAGCTGGAATGACAATGACAGCATGATGAAAAAGGCATGATGACAGTGAGATGACGACAGAGGAATCACTGTCTCACTGGATGGCGACAAGGAATTGATGACGATAGATAGACGACGGCATGTTAGTGTCGGAGCACACGTCCACGCTTACCTGCATCACATGTCCTTGATTCATACTACAATTGGTGGTGTCCGGTAATGGCCTATCTTCCAAGACTGTAACCAGGAGCCAGCAAGGATGGCAATGATATGGTGATGATGTCATGATGACATTAATTTCAGTACGACGCACGTATTCTGGAAGAACTAGTCGGCAAGACAGCAGCCAGCAGTAACAGCAGTGAGGAAGTCGAAAGAAGAGGCAAAGGAAGCTTCACTTTAATATGTATTTATGCATGCATGCATGCATGCACAAAATATGCATTGTGTTTCATACAGCTCTGCCTGTTACCTTGTCATGCCACAACCGCATTTATCATGCTATTATATTTTCACAGTCAGTTATGAACTTACATAATCTTGCATACAAGCACTATAACCAGTATTTCATTTATTTCATTTATTTATTTCAATACCCTAAAAGCCCCAGTGGGCATTACATAGGGGGAGAATTCAGATGAGTACATAAATATCATTTATAAACAATACAAGTCGAAGGCAAGAATACTGACAAAACAAGAAAAAAGAAACAGGAAATTGATTTGAACCAAGGTGTCTGTAATAGCATTTAAGAAAATCGACCAAATACATTGATGACGAATATAGAACATTTTGTTAAATAGCCATTAAAACACTGATCATAAATACAATGGAAATAACACTGCATGCATATAGTGTACAAAGACCGTATATGAAATAAAGACAGGCAGATGCAGGTTAGCAATGTTTTTCATTTTGTAAATAGCCCAGGAGGGCTGAGTGAAATATTGAAGGATCTGATATCTCGGCGATGTTGGACGGCAGGGAGTTCCATTCATCTATACACAATGCTAAAAGCGAATTTCGGTACATCTTCGTCCGGGCAAAAATAGGCAATACTTTGTGCGCATGATCGAGACAGGTTGAAGTATGAGGGGCAAATGTTGTGTTGCTATGGTAAAGTGAGTAAAAGAACTATAGTTGAGTATGTCGCCTGCGCATGACAAGTGTAGCTAGATTCAGTTCTGCTTTTAGTGATGAAACGCTTATGAAACGTGAATAGGATGACGTGACAAACCTCTTGACCTTCCAGTCTGCTCCTGGATGCAAATAGAGGTTTGACTGATGAATTGATAGATTTATCATCGTTGGTGCTTGTGTGTGTCATATATAACCTCCGACTTCATCAACAAGCTCTTTACTTCATTATTGAAGATGGTGTTTAGACATGTACACTGCAGAGCCAGAAGTTGCTGTGGTAACCTTTTTCCTGACCTTTCCGCATGTGCTTCCCACTATCCTGAATTGGTAGCAGGCCCCTGGAGGATTCCAGACCAGGGACCCAACTGGGACTGCCAGTGGTCATGGCTTGCAGCTCCTGCCTGGTAATCTTGCCACTGACAGCGAGCAGCAACAGCAACAGTTACTCAGCATGCTCAGCATGCCTCCTCAACAGTCATCCGTTGTACCACTCTACAGAAGGTGCGATCCTGCATACCTATGGTTACCTGTGTTGTTCAGAACCCACCCGTACAGTTTGGTCCAATATGGAAAGGAGCATGTTGGGAATGAAGCAAATGTTATTGCAGAAGTCTCAGAACAAATCCAACATGCTGGCGGCACTTGTTATATTTAGCGCATCTGTTGAAGAAAAGCCCCTGTTAATAACAAACCTTCCAGCCAAGACATACTGTGGTCTTGGACCCATACCAATTGTTCCCTTTCATATTGCTCCCAAGTGTGCAGGCTTTGTAACTACCATCTCTCAGAGCATAGGCGTAGTGCATTCCCAAGCGTGAGTGTACAGTATGTCAGAGGATACTAGTTCAAGGCTGCCTAATTCTGAGTGTGTATTTCCATATAGCCTGGCGATTTGCCATGGATAGCCTCTCACTCTCTACTATCTTGTCCACATTGTTGAAGTAATACTTTCCATAAAAGAGCAGCTTACAACCATAGCCATTACAGGCACTTTCAGTGATGATTTAATGGACAAATAAAGAAAATGTGCTTACCAGTGGCCATGGCAATCTAACCTATGTCACAAGACATGTGACATGTCCTTTAAGTCAAGTATAAAGATAGATCACACAGATAACTTTCTTTTTCTGTGTTGAAGGAAGGTCACACTACAACAAAATGTAGAAACACTCCTGTGGAGGTAGTATTAAGGAGCATTATGCAGAAGTGTTTAGATAGTTAGTTAAATTATTCTTTTAGAATGGCATGTGCATCAATCTTATCATGACCAGAGGCTTGGGTGTGCTGTAAAGAATGTAAAAGTGAAAGCCCAGCAGTGATACCACGTTCAAAAGACTGCACCTGCTTTCTGTAACATCATAGGCATTTATGCCATCTGATTGAGGCTAGGTAATTGTTTGTCATATATAGGACAGTCAGTTTCCCTTACTATAAGTGGAGATTGGTGCTTGTCGATTTTTCCAAGTTGCTTCTAAAGTTTTGTCACTTGTGGAAAGTCCTTGGCCTTGTTGCTGTTTGAGCTTTCTTCATTTATATAATGGCAATTTGGCATACGTATTCTCACGTTCATTCGTTATTTCATTCTTTCATGTGGCCATGCTCTGAAGTGGCCTGTACTGGAGCATTAATTTAGATTTGTAACTGGAAATGACAAGAGGAAACCGGAAGCGACTATCATCATTTGCATAGCTCCGAACATAGCATGATCAGTTCAACAATCAACAAAGCTAGTTTTCGAGTACCTCTTAATATTTTGTTACATATTCAGCGCATTTCCAAAAGCAAGTGTAAAAGTACAATGCACGAAGTCTATCTTTAACTCAGTGGAACTAGACACTACACAGATTCATGGAATGAGCCATTCAGATTGCCTCTGGCCATCTTGTTCCCTTCAGTTCTTCTCGTCTTATCTATCTTGCCGTATAAACAATGCCGACGTAATGGCAGTGTGGTGTTGTGCTGGCCAGGGATGAAAGCCACAATGAATGGATAAAGAAAAGATGAAAGTAATTGATAACGAGAGTACAGTAGTCTGTAATGCTTCTTTCGTTTATCTGTTCTTTACCTAGCTTTCGTAATGATTCTGTTATTGTTAATTTTTATAACCCCTTGTCACTGACATATGTACATGCTGCTCTGTTATCAATGTCACTGGGATCTCAGTAGTGCATGGTCTCAGAATGCTGTAGTGTGGAGTTAGTTGGCGAAACTGAACAGACCAAGAAGCTTCCTTTCGTGTTTCAGGTTCCTCCAACAGCAGGCACACCTTCAAGATCTGGAAGACTTGGGGTGAGTACATCCAGTGTTACTCTCCTCTCAGGTGACTTCTGTGAAAGTGAATCACACATATCATGCCCCCATGCACAATTGCTAAGCAAACGCACACAACCAGGTGCAAATTCAAGTGCCCACGTAAAGGGCATGCAACTAGGCATGGATGAGTGCACTGGTCTGTTTCATGGCATATATTGTTAATTGATACCCTGAAACTGACACCTGTCTCAACATTTTTTGCTAACTAGATATGATGTCATTACAGCCTAGTTTGAATGTCACAGTTGCAGTATGCACTCAGAAGTGAAGTAATTAACTTAAAAGATTAGTTGTGGAACTTTGTTAATTAGCTAACTGGGAACTCAAGTTTGTTCAGCAAGTAATGTTTGTCTCTTAAAATATCATATATGGTGAGGTGGAATCGCGTTCCCTGATTCATCACCCATAACTTTAAAATATTCATATCAGAACAAATATATTATACTGACATCATTTTTAACATAGTTTTCTTCTTTGTACACATTTCTTCACTCTCACACTCTTTTTCTTTCTCTTGCTATTCCACCAACTTCCCATGGTAATCTCTAATGGAATTTAGGTTATCAGCAGTGCAAAATTATAATTGTCGGGCTCTTTTTGAATAGAGCACTGAAATTATTGCAAGGTGTCCTACAAATCATCATAAAGTGTACAGCCCTTGCATTTGCCTACTTTGGTTCTTAAACTACACAGTCCTTGACCTTTTTGTCTTCTTGATCTTCCTACCAGCCGCGATGATTTCATACGTGAAGAGATTCCTGACTGCTCAGGTAGCTCAAATCCTAAGCGAAGACGGCTGTCTGATGCGGGTCAATCCAATGGCCTCGTGCAAGTGAAGCAGGAACCAGGTACTGCACTGCTTTTCTGATGCGTTACGGTGGGAGTTTCTACGTGCTGTGAAGAAACTAACAAAAAAGACTCATTTGTGAGCATACAGTTCCAGATGGCACTAAGCAACGATAATAGGGAAAAGGGAAAATTATGTTAGGGTTGTACTTTGTAACGAACATTTTCATTTTCTATTCCTTTTGCCTTAAATCAAGCTGCATGCATACTATGACTGGCATCGGCTGCTCAGTGACGCCAACATGCCTGTGGGATAATAAGTTATTCGAACCAGTGGAAAAGATTCCTTACAGTGTATGACCTTTTGTTCCTCTATCAAAGGAATTAGTCATAATGTGAATAAGAAAGAACTCTGTAATTATAAAACAAGAATTTGCTCTCTTTCTTTTTTCTCCCCAAATTTCCATTGAACAAACCCAGAAAATGGTTGAAAGAGTGATTTCTGTCAAAGTCTGAAGCCCTGTTGCATGGGATGTTTCAATTTTCATTGAAGCCAATCAGCATTGAGCATTTGAGGCATGATCAAAGCATGAGAGCAAAGCAGGATCAAATTCAAGCACGCTTGATCTGCATTGACTTTAAGCACACTTGAATGTGCCCTTTTGATTTGGTGTCTGCCTTTGGTATCTTTTTAACCTGTTCATTCGAATGCATTCAGAAGGAATGTTTTTTTCTAGGGAATGACCTCTATAACAAAGGGCATAATTATAAGCTAGCTAGTTTTGCATCTTTTACGTGTATCGTGAGCATTGCTACAATGAAGAATTCTACAAATATTTTGTTTGCCTTACGAAATAAGCTTTGTCTACCTGATCGCATATCAGTACCTTCATTGATCATGCAATAAATCACCAGCACATTTCCTTTGTCATAATTTTACATTGCTATGCACAACTGCAGTCTCCACCTAAGCAAGAAAGTGAGAAGTCACTTTTGCTAGCCACATTTGGCTTTCGCTTCTTGACCCACCGCAGTGGCTTGGTAGCTATGACCTTTTGCTGGTGAGGACATGGTTTTTGATAGTTTCCTGTTGCAGCGGTTGCATTTCAGGAAAGGCACCATGCAGAAAGCTTGTCTACTGAAAGTCTGGTTCCCATTAAATTGTCCCAGGTGATAAGAGTCGGAGCGCTCCAAGGAGGTTCCCGCAGTGTTGTGTTCAGAAGCTTAGCCTGGGAGTCGTTGGCCCATAGCCTTGACTGTATAATATTCATTATTACTTACAGCATGAGCGAATCAACAGGGACAAAGAAGAAAGACATAACACGAGCACTGCCATCTTTCTTCTTGTATGTCTTTCTTCTTTGTTGATTCGTTCATGCTGTAAGTAATAATTCAGATGTACCAACTCTCCCAGCTAGCTACTGTACTTTTGTATAATATTCAACCATAACATTGGCAGTAGTGAATTAGGCTGACCTGCATGGCATGTTTTGCACATCAGCTGCATGCATCTGCGTTGCTCAAATGGTATTCTTGATGCTGGGCCATGTGTTATCACATCAGCAATGGCATTTAGCTAAGGCACAAAACATTAGCATGAAATGTGTGTCGAAGCACACCTGCTAGTCAACCTTTTATGTCATGCATGGGTCATTGCAATTAACCAATCCAGCGCCACGGCTAAGGTGCCATTTTCTTTTCTTTACAGATTACTGCCTTTCTTTTAGGTTGAGCATGGCAGCAAATTCAGCAAATATATCATTTGTGATCACTTTTAGCTGCAGTCTTAACGATAACCATCTGTGAAATTTTTGGGCAGGAAAATATGTTTCGTTACTGTGGCATATTCTTTTAATAACAGTTACTACTATCGTCTGTGGAAGCCATGGTGGCACAGCACATTGCAGCTGTTCCCATGGATGACACTATGCTTACATTCATTGCATGCACATGTTGCACATGCAGCAGTGGCACAGCTTGATGAGTGTGTATTTTACTTGCAAAACACACTCTGAGACCAGGCTGAAAGTGAAGTCCTCAGGTAAAGATAAACAGATTTTTTAACACATATCTTCTGAACATGCTTTGAAAATAGTGTAGTTGAGTGCAGCACAATTATTTTGCCTTATTGAAGGCTTCATGAGATGTTATATTTGTAGACCTGTCAGGTCCTGTACCATGGTACTGTGTCTCTTCAGGGACGGTAATGCAGATGGCCAGGTGTCATAAAATGTATCAACATATTTCTTACATTCTTATTCATGTTTAAATGGCCCTCGTCATATTTTGTCTGTTATCGTAAATTTCATACATGCAGCTGGGCCTGCAGCGACAGCAGTGGCATCGTCAGCAGCAACAGCAGCGGTGGCATCTGATGTTGCCACACCTACGCTGTCGCTTGTGGATGATGAGTGCAGCTATGATGCTGCTGCAGGTGGTTCGCTCGATGGGAGTGGCTTTGCGGACTCTAATGTGCCCTGCATTAGCTTCCAAAACTTCCAGGAGCACACCTGGCTCCCACTCCATGACAGGACTCTCCAACCACTGTGAGTATATGTGCACAAACATATCCCCTGTATTTTTCTTGCAGCAGCTAACACTATGTAGAAATTGTGAAATGCTGTACTCCCTTCATGGTCGACATATATAGCCCTTTTCCATTACTGGGAAGCACATACAATTACATCACACATCACATTCTATAGTGTCATGTATAATCACAGACAGATATGGATTTACTGTGTGCCTCAACTGCACAGCCACAGACATGCTAAATATGTCTGCACACACACACACACGCACACACACTGTGGGGATGTGTGATTATACATACATGCTAAATATGTATGTGCATGCATACACACAGACACACACGCATGTATGCCTTTGATATTTAAATGCCACTCTCCCCTCACTCTCATGCACACAATGGTACATGGTGTGTGTGTCACTCGCAGGCAGCAAGTTGTCTTTCGAGCCGATGCTGACAAGGGCTTCAACTTCAGTGCCGCAGACGAGGCACATGTTTGCCAGAAGAAAAACCACTTCCAGGTCACTGTGCATGTTCAGGCTTTCGGGGATCCTGCCTATGTCAAGGTCCCCGATGGACGTCTGCAAAAGATTGATGCCTTCTACCTGCACTTCTTTGGTGTCAAGGTATAGACAGCTTCGCACGCAGAGATGCTGCAAATTCACTAGTGCACTGCAGTGTATTAACCATGGAAAGACCAGCTATTGACTGGGCAGTGTCAGCTGTTCATTACAGTGACATCACTGCCCTAAATACTGCAGTGACCTTAACTGGTATTGACAAAGCTTCTTTACGTAAAAGCATTTCCTCATTGGCCACATCTGAAAAAAATACTGTGTTCAAGCAGCTTAGAGTCTGGTTGGAAGTACTTGGCTCTATATGTTTTAGCAATGGTAGGCAGTGGTAATGCCATTGCTACTGTCAATGCCGCCATGTCTTGCTGGAATGATGGAGTAAAATGAGTCTAAAAGGCCAGGGTGTACTAGAATTCTATTGTGCACATAGCATAACACCTTGTAAGACCGTGGCTGATGGGAGGGAAGGAAAGACATACTAATGGGCATTGCGACTTTAAATGAAAGCTACAGTGTGTGCCTGTTTACCTAGAAAACTTGGAATCAGACCTACACAAGAAATGAAGCACAGACAAGAGCTGTTATTTCACGCAGGGTATGTGAGAGAATCCTGCTATTTCTTTTCACTGCCACATGAGCTTATTGTAGAGAATGGAATGCTCTTCTCTTCCAGCAAATATTTTCTTATCAAATGCTAAAGCAGTTTCAAACATGCCTTGAATGTAATGTTAATAATGAACAGCCAATTAAAACCAATGACTGTTGAAATCTCAGGCTTATTGGTTTATTGATGTGGGCCATAACGGAGCCAGTAGAGATTTCACTGCTCTAGGGTGCCAGCTTTGAACCAACTAACCTTTTGCAAGGTGCTTTTACCACAGTAAATGAAGCCTGATATTGCAAAATTTGATGTTGCAGTTGAACAATGCAGTTGTATTTCTCCAGAGTCAGTACGGTTGCCTGAGCACATTACTGCTTCTGTCACTTACAACATGCCTGAAGCTTTCATGCTCGAAGAAGTGAAAAATTAAGTGCACTGTTAATGAAGCAGTCACCTTTGTGCTGCTAGTAGCATGCTCTAAGGTCTTAATGCCATTGGTTCCACCTTTTAGAAGGAGTCTTCCATGAACTATGGGTGGCAAAATAGAGGGATCTGCGTCATAGCAACTGCACCATCATTTTTTACTCTGCACTGTGCTGAATAACTTGTCATCTTGCTTTTTTTTTTTGATGCAGTAGGCTGGTACACAAGATTACAGGGGTGGCAATGAGCAGCACATTCATTGAAATTTTCTGTAATGATTTACAGCAAATATATTTGCAAACATTTATAATACTATATAAGGAACTTGGTCTTGAGTGTCATTTTATACCAGCCAGATGCAAGCAAAAAATGTTCCATATTGAACCTTATGGCGTTTCATTAAAATTTTGCTGGGACTCAGGCTTGTTGAGACTTTTTGTGAGAATTGCAATAAAGCTAATTTGCGTGTCTCAAATGTGCCCCAATCATGCAGAGGGAGTCGCCATCACAGACAATCAAGGTGGAACAGTCACAAGCTGATCGCACCAAAAAGCCTTTCTATCCCCTTCCGTGAGTAAATATGATAGCGGAGATTATTATATTATATTGCACAAATCTCTCACCAATACAGTTATCAACATCCTTCATAGGTGTATAATAAATTTTAAATGTATTTGATGATGTTTTATGTTGTCGTACTTTTAAGGTCTGGATTCTTTCCTATGTTGGACTAAATGTGTGCTTAAGAAAATATTTACTTTTTTATTTTTTTAAGGAATCTATTTCATATACAAATACATATAACCCCATGTACATATACAATAATATGCTACCTGTAATTTTCTGCTTTTATGTATAACACAAGTCAATGTTCACATAAATGCTACCATGTGTCTTTGAGCAAGTTTAGCAGGATTAGTTAAAGTAGGCTATAACTGCTATACAAATTACTATTTGCCCAGGTTGACTCAGCTTTAAAGGGGTCCTGAACCGCCCCTCGGTCTTGGTGAAAAAACACAGTCTGCAGATAGCATGCGCTGCTGTAAACATCTCAGCCAAATTTTGCGGTCATGCGCCGCAGCGCATGGAGCTCGCAAGTAAAGCACAGTCATGCTTCTCTCAAATGCTCTCCTTTCAACAGAAGCATGCTCCTCACTCTTTTCTGGATGCTTTATTTTGTAATATAGCACATTCCCACATTCCCACAAGAGCCATTGGCTAATAGCTGACACAATCAAGAAGGGTGTTTTGATCAGTACGCGCCTTTATATTGTTACTGTGTATATTTATTGATGCAATTTAATAAGCAGGCTGAAGTAAGCGAAAATATGCTTTCGAATGTAGATAATAATCCGCCTTTTTCATGGCGCGATGGCGCATGCGCGCTGCCCTAGCGGAATAGTCACAAAACGTTTTGGAAGGGTCGTGCGCGTGGCCGCGTGCGGTAAAGTCCCCCGAAAAAAAAAAGAAAGGCGTTCGGATGCGCGCTGCTGCAAACACTCGTGCCATGTACCGCATTGAAACTCGACTAGTAGCTCGACGTCGGTGCGATGCCAAAAATGTGCATAGCATAAGACTGCAACTCCACTTTAAAACAGAAAGTCGCCAGGGCTTCGTCCGAGTGGTCCAGACTACATTGTGAGCCATGTAGTTGCCGCCTTTTATTGATGGCTAGCAAATTTAACAAAAAACTTGTGCGTTACACTTGGGTGGCACTTAAAAACATCACGTTGCTGACGAAATCTTCTTGAAGCATGGACCCTCACTTGCTGGTGGTGGCAGCGCATGCCTGGCTCACCAACCCGTTTAAGGTGCTGTAACAGTCGGTCGATACAAGACCAATAAGACGCTCACGCCAACGATTGACCGACTATTCAGCACAGTGCGTCACTGAAACTACCATACCAGGCCAACAACAACGCAACTGTATACAATGTAACAGACGAGCACAAGTTGTCGTACTGCAACAGGCTTTCTTGTCGACGGCTGCCAAAATCAGAAATAGTCGCATCTACGTGAACATCCAAAATTAATTTTGAACTGCGCACCACGGTGACATTCAGCAGATGGAGCATTGTGGGCACACCCCACTTCATCGTAGCCTTCGCTGTGTAAGACATTAAAGGAGTGGAAGCACCACAAACGGTATGTTTGATTGCCAATAGCTGCTCTCTTGCTGAATGCATTAAAGAGCTTTTTGTGGCAAAGTATTTCTGAAATAGTCCAATTTAATTTCAAATGCATTTCTCGACTTCGATAAAAAGTGGTTCAGGGCCCCTTTAGGGCATAAATACCAGGAACATGGAATTAGCAAAAATTTTTTTTAACAGTTTAAGCATTTTACAGGCCATATTACAACACTGAGGACATCAGCCCAATGCTGCTGTCGCGGAATGTCAAGCCATGCACCACCAGTATTTCAAAGCATGTGCTCAATCGCGAGAATTACCCAAAACTGGTTAGCCATGGCTAACCATATTTGTCAACTTGTTTTTGTCTTGTTACAGTCCACCTTTTCTGGTTACAGTTGTTTAAGCAAAAAATTTAGAGATGTTTTTTTTTAAATAAACTGCTACCTTCATTAAGCTTGCACCTTAAATCTCCTTGCACCATAACTGCTGCAGGGTTGACTTGAGCAATAACCAGGCTGTGAAGCGCACAATAGGAAGGCTGCACTTCAGTGAAACAACATCCAACAACATGCGCAAGAAGGGAAAGCCAAACCCAGACCAGCGCTATTTCTACCTGGTGGTCAGCTTATGTGCCCACTGTGGTGATGCCGTCTACACCATTGCAGCACAGTCCTCTCAAAAAATCATTGTGCGAGTAAGTTCATTTTCACTGACAGCTGGTGTTGTGAACGACATTCAACGCTTTTCCTTATTGTAGTTCTTACAACTATGTACAGCCAAGTTCATAGTGTTTATGGTTTGATTTCTTTATGCATGTGTATTACAGAAACTATTCCAGCCCAGACAGCATAAGTCCGAGTCAAATCCTTCTTGTGTTTAAGTTACCAATTTTTCTGCTTGTTGAAGCTTGTGCAATGATGGCTGGCAGAATATGTTGTCAACCAAACACATTGCAGGCCTCCAACCCGGGCCAGTTTGAAAGTGACATGGAGTTAACCTGGCAAAAAGGATCGACGCACGATGCCATCTATCATTTGGTAGGTGCTTTAAGCTTTCAGTTACGCGACAGTACATTTTCAGCCGGTCTCGTGTGAATATCTTCCCATGTCTCTAACACAACAGAGGCAAAGAGCCTGGGTGCATGGCCTCATCCATTGTCAACCCAGAAAGCTATGCATGCTCTAATGTCTTCCCTAAAACCAAAAAAACCTGAGAAGACACTTCTAGACACCTCATGTCTACTACTGTGCATGTGAACTCTCTCTCTTTCTCTCTCTCTCTCTGACTTTGCCTTCCCCTTCTTTCTTTCAAGCCCTCATGCTCTTATGCCTGTGTAACGTGGCCTACCGAACGCCTGTCTGGTTAACCTTCCTGCCTTTCTTTGCTTGTTTTCTCTCTCCCTCACACTGGAGTACTCAAGTTGAAACACCAACGTAAAAAATACTATGAACTAGCTGAATCACCGTGCAGAATTACTCAATTCTAAGTTTAACCTTGTGGAGGGAAGTCTGTACAGAGTCATGCTACTGTTTGGCATCTTTCCCATTACAGAGTGACTGCATGTATCAATTATGTTTGAATGTTCCCTCGTTGCAGGGCCCTGTTGGAATAAACACTGAAAGAACTGATGAGAAGCTGGTTGTTAATGGAAATATATTGCTGTCAGGCCATCTCATTCAGCCATCCGATGAACGAGCAAAGTCAGATGTCGTTGAGGTAAGGTGTGTTTCCTGTGCTCTGGTTGTGTTCTCACATTTTGCTGCCATTATTTTGCCATAAGAAGCTATGCATACTGCATATATGATCATATTATGTCGCAGTGGATTAACACTAATTCTTGCTGTGTGAAACAACCAATTTACTTGCATTGTCCATTATACAAGGGGCCATCTCTAGATTAACAGTAGCAGACATGTGAGGAAATGGCATGCACTAGGTAAGTTCTTCGAGAACAGTTCATTCAAAAATAGACTGAGTCTGAGGATAAGCTGATGCTTCATGGAGGTAATATAGTTGCTTGCAAATAACTTGCTGCATATTCATTGTGCTTGCACTATGTTATGCTGAGGTTTTATTTGTTTTTCTACAGTTGCTTTAAGACATAAAGCACTAGAGCAAGGCAGTGTGGAATATATCTTTTGCACATGTACCATCCCCATAAACTGAAACGTGAACACGAAATAACTGATCAGAACGCCTGTTCCACGTAATTACATGGAAGTGCACTAGTGCGACTTGTAATCACCCTGTAGGCGGTTTATTAGCATGGATTATACCAAAAGTGTATGTTTTGCAGTTAGAATTAAGTCATTGTTGCAGGTGGAGCTGGAAGCAGAACAACACATCAAAATAGTTTCGGAATCGTTCGTGTTTGAATTTGGGCTGATAGTACATGTCATCATCTCAACATAATCCACCACCTTTTTCCAAGTTGTCCTCCAGTATTACTTGAAAATTTTTCTTACATGAGATTCATGTTTCTTTAGTGTTCGCTTCCACCTGTAAGTACTAACACATAGTTGAGTGCAGTCGAAAAAAATTCAATTTGAGAGGTCTTCATTCTGGCTGGAGTTCATACTTCACTCAGTGCAATATAGTATAACATTCTGTTAAGTACATTGAAATTCTTGCTTTTCCTGGCTGATTAATTGAATATTCAAGGTGTAGATCTGTAAACATGAATGTCTGTAGAACCTCACAGATTTTAAACAGGGCATTGAATGGGTGAGGGATAATAGGGGTGGGGTTGCAGTTGTGAAAAAGATATTCATCTATTATGAGAGCATCAGAACAACCTCTCTATAACAAGAACATGTGAGAAGAAGCAAGCTTCACACGTTTCCACTACAAAGAAGCACAGTTGTCACAGTTAAGATACTATTAGACACAAAACAACTTTAATAACTTTAAAAACACAACATATATGATATAAGGCAATGTACTATATTCGAAAACTATACCCTTAGACACATGCACAAATATACATTTAAGTGTAGCAGCACAAACAGTACAAATATGACTTAAAGAGGAGCCATAATCAGAAATGAAAACACTTGATTAAAAAGTACATGTAAAATCTTGACAATGCATGGCAGTGCTGATGCATTTATTGTATTTGTCATGCCAGTGCTTCACACAATCCCATTTTGCTTCCAGCTTGACACCAGAGAACAGCTAAAAAATGTGGCAAACATGCGCATCTATCGCTACCGCTACATACCCGAGTATGTGGAGCATGCAGGCCTTAAAGAAGCGACGGACACCGGTGTGTTGGCACAAGAAGTCCAGCAGATTCTTCCTGATGCTGTGCACGATGGTGGTGATGTGCTGCTTGGCAACGGCGACTGTATCGAGGGCTTCCTGGTTGTCAACAAGGTTAGGCATTGTTGCTTGCCTCTGCTCTCTTGGATGCTACTGTTAAGATATGCTGTTATGTGCTTGCTCATGTAAAAGATAGCAGTTGTGCTCAGTTCAAAGCCAGTTGTAATGCCAACTCTCATAGTCAGAAATATGCCTTGGCTTAAAGGTTCTCCTCACAATTGCTGAGTCGAGGGCACTCCAAACATTCAGCTGAAGTCTACTGCACATCAGCAACAGAAATTTTTTGGTTGGCTGACGTGACCCATAGCTTGTGATGCACTGTGTGAAGTTAGTTAGATGGAGCATAGACATTGTGCTAGCAAAAGATACACATGGATAAGTGGAAATAGAATGACAGAATATGCACCATTTGAAAGTCTTGTGTGTATCCTGATGTCATCCCTTTCTGGTCTGTGTGTTTTGCACTAGTGTAACATTTAATATTTAATTACCCTCCTGAGGGGGCATTTGGAGGTATAGGAAAATATTTTGTGCCTGCCCTCATCGTTTCTCAGTTTATGGTGAACCAGAAATTAAATAATTAACAATCATGCTACTTTTCTCAACTAAGCAAGATAATTTTGTGTCATGTCAATTTTTCAAAGCACAATACATCACATTTGTATTCCAGCAACCTCTATGAAAATTCTTTTTTCCTAAACTGGCACGCACAATGCCTCGTTGTGCCATTGCTAGTCTAGCTGCTTGTTGGCAGGATTGCAGGTGTTGCAGAGATTGCAAAAGAGGAGTCAGAAAGCTGCCAAAGTAGCAAAAGAAGTTCCAACTTGATATCAACATTTATCAGGAAGCTGAAGTCACAGTCAGGATGTAACAGAATGCAATTTTCATAACAACCGCAGAATGGTCCTTGCTTTTGTTTTCATAGTAGAGCAAAAATGCACAACCCAGTGACAATAATAATGTCCTGTGGATATCCTACGGACATCCACTTCCAGAACATGGATATCCTAGGGATGTGTCAAATATGTCCTGTGAATGCCCTTCACATGATCATTTGGCTGTACTTTCTGTGTCCTGCAGCATCCCTTGCATGTCGGTGAGGGGCATCATGGGAACATGCTGCATATATTTTATGAACATATACACCAGGGCCTTTTGTAGTGTTTGCCATACTGTCTATTACGGTCACAGCACACGCTGTGTGACAAATGCAACAGGCAGAGCGTCCACGCATCAAGAATGGATACATTGTGTGCATGCGTTACACGTGCACGCACGTGTGCGGAAGTGCAGCATACTTTTCATTCTTCTAGACCTTTCACCAAGTGCAAGTGGCTTATTGAACTATAATTGAAGTTTTCGCAAAGTAAGTTGTGCGAAAACATTTGTAAAGTATGACGTTGACATGAGCTGCAGGCATGATAGTTTTGGATTGCAGTTCAAATATGTGAGAAAACGTAATTCTCTTGTGAGGAAACTCGGACAAAGCCTCAACTGGAGGACAAGTATTCTTGTGTATGTCAAAAAAGGTTCATGGGAGATGACCTTGAAACATCCATGGTAGGATATCCAAAACTGGATGTCTAGCAGATGTGTTATTTGTTTTCAAAATGGTGCATAGTCATTGGGACATGATTCAGATGTCTTATGGACAAAGTGTTTTCACTGGGAACAGATTAGAGATCAGCAAGCCAGCACGTAAACAGATAAGATGTGGCTTGGAGAATGGATACTGAAAAAGGAATTGTGCAGAAACCACAGACAACAATCGTCAATGTAAGTGAATAGCCGGCCGCTTCTAGAAAGTCATTCACTTTATCGAGGAATAATGCACTTGAAGGTATATACAGTTATAACTAGATATAACGAACTTCAATATAACGAAATTCTTGATATAACGAATTACATAACTTTTCATCTCTTGTCCATAGAACAACATATTTTAGAACCTCATTAAACGAAGTATGTTTGTGTGTGACTTCAGTATAACAAAATTTTGCTTTTGCCCTCAAAGGAATTACGAAACAATAAATGGAAACTTCCACAGATGCAGATGGTCAAATGATTGAATTATAAGCGGCTGCTTGCAAATGCACCTCTCAAATTGCGGGTGGCGCGACAAGGGTGACCGCCAAAGTGGAGCCGCATCATGATTGGTATAAAGTCTAAGTGCAATAAGATCCTATCGCGCCCCACACACTTTGTGCTTTAGGTGCGAGTGAAAGTGTGTGAGGGTGAGACAAGGAAGATGGTGACTTCACAAGTGCTGCTTGCCTGCGCAAGCAAAGGGAAAGAGGGGGAGGTGAGCGAGAGCTCGCGGTAACGCGATGAAGCGCGCACAAAGGGCGGTTGGGGGAGGGGGTAAGTTGTTGTGCGTCTCGGCCATAGCTGCGCATGGCTGTAAGGGTGGCTGAGCGCATACACAGCTGCGCACCCTGCTTTAGAGGTAATCTACCACGTGTGCAAAGAGTTGGTGTTCAGAGACGGCGTGGCATCATGTAAGCTGTCTTCCCATGCGTTTACCATTGGAGGTTGTGCATCTTGAGTTTCGGTGACCCGTTGGAATGAGAAGCAGACAAAGCATTCGCTTCCCACTGCCAGCGCTTTTCGTGATAGCGTCGTCCCAGTGCGGGCAACACTATGACCTGCGGGGGCGGAGTGCACGCAAAAGCATGGCTGGCTTCGCTTAATTCATACCACCGATGTGAAGATAACATCGACGTGGCATGTAACCGTATCATTTGCCACTGACTCCCAAATTTATCAAAATAAATTGTTTTTGATTGAAATTTGCTTTTTTCAATTGCCCGATAATTCGAAATATTTTGCGACCCCTTTCTGTGTAAGAAAAATCGATTGTCGACTGTACTTATTTGCAAAAAAGGTCGAATTTCAATGCAACAAAGTTTTGATATAACGAAGCAAATTGCCGAATTTACCTACTTTGTTATATCGAGGTTTAACTGTATTTGTTATAGTCGAGATATTTATGTACTGTTTGTCATTTCGTTGCATAATTTCATAGATAACGGAGCTGCTAACCAGCACATTTATAACGGTAGTATAGGTGGCTCTACATATAGGTGGACTTGTCATATGCGTGTCATATCCAACAGTGCTGGTGCGGAAGGCAACATTGGAAGGCAATGTTGATATCGTCAAAAATTTGAAATTTTATATATACTTTGTTATAGCCAATAAGTCTGAATATCCATGTTTGTAATTTCAAGGTTTGACTGTATAAGGCTTTGGTCTTCTGGGGACAGCTAGATCCAATTTTTACAGGGTATCACTGCTTTTACTGAGCTCTTTCCACTTTGCCCCATTGTATACCAAGGATGATATATTTTTGTGCCTAGTGTCATGTATTATGGTATTTATTGCTTACAACGTACTAAACAGCAGTATGTAACTACTACTTCTGCTTTTCTCTTGAAGTTAATTGGCAGATGCCCCAATAGCACAGCAATCTTATCCTGCATGTTTTCTTTATTTCACAGGAGCGCATTTTCATGGAAAATGTTGGGGCTGTCAAAGAACTCTGCAAGGTGACCGACAGCCTTGGGACTCGAATTGATGAGCTGGAAAAGATGAACCGTGCACTCAACAAAATTAAACGAGTTGACAGTGTCAGGTCCTGTTCCAGCAGTAATAGCACAGTTGTCAGGTGAGTTTTAAAAGAAAAGGCATTTGCGAATTCTCTCCCAAACTGTTTCAGTCTGAAGCCTTGGACGTATTGTAAACTAGACAATGCACACACATACTTATAATTGTATTCTGACTGGAAAAAAAAAGTACCGAGAACAAAAGCTCTAAACTTATTTAGGGCTGCAATACTGTTTCATCTCGTGATGTTTTATTTAGACTGTATTGCAAAATTTACACAAATATTTCTATAGTGTCTGAATCCTGAGCCTTAGGCTAGTTGGCATTTAGTTCTTTAATTTACAAAAGGATGCATCTTTCTGTACATGGGGCCTGCATTAAACAGGCTTTTGAGAAAAAACTCCTCATCAATTTTAATTATTCAGTCTGTTGTTCTCAAATAGCATTGAAAGGAGTACTGGCATTACATCTTCAGCTAGTCATTATTTTGCATTAAATAAAGATCCAAGCCCTCGAAACCTTAGAAAAAAGAATACACAATAGCACCAGAACACCTAATTAATTTACTGTGATACTTGGTTCCGTGAAGCAGTTTCAGTATCGGTATCTAGGAAGTGGGTGTGTCATCACATCTCAAGGCACTGTCTTGTTTCTTTGTTGTTATCACTGCAGCTGCCGCATACACATGCACAGCTTGATGAAATGCCAGAAGCACTCCTGGTAATTTTTTTTGTAAACACTACTATTATATCTAGCCTTAATATTACATGACATCAGCACATTTTGCTCTGTGTCACGACATCACAATAAGGCCGATGATGCCCGGTCCAGCATTTCAAGATTACCTTATCGAGTGGAAATCTCTGATAAGTGTTTCCCAATCTTGCTGATTGTAATTTTACGTGCAGGGAGCATGTGTTAGAGTTTGTACAATCGCCAAATTATGTGTCAATACTCCTTTGACGGACTGATGCTTTGTTAGTGGGGTTATCTTATCATTGAATTACCTTTAAAACACTCTTTTGATCACTCTTTTCTGCGAACAGTCGCAGTTCCTTCCCCTCAAGGAGGAATGCATTGAGGGGCAAGAAGAAACAGGAAAAGCCCTTCTGCAGCAACAAGCTTGTTCAAGGGACCATAACCATTCTCATACTTGTCATGGCATTCTGGTGAGTGGCAAACCCCTGGTCGAGTCATGCTAAACTTTCCAGTCATGACTTCTCCATGTTATTAGGAAAAGTCATGATGATCGCACCTTCACATCTCCAAACAATTAGGAATTCACGCTTTCCAGGAAATTGTTTAACTATATTATGCTATTCATTTCAAGTTTATCGCTATACAATTTCAACAACGTGCTCATGCACACTAGCTCTTGAGCAAATCGTAGTCTTTCATACTCAAGCAATACTGTGCAAATTTGTTGTTCAAACAGCATGTTCTCTTGATTGAATAGTTTGAGGAACTTTTGTGTAGGCAGAGGAATTTTTGGCAGTGTTCATGTTGAAAGATGTTTCAAGACAGTCTTGAAGCCATGAACAGTGATAGCCACACTGCAACATGCAGCACTTAAATAACATGTAAATGGCATATTTCACTCACTCAGGGTAGAGATAACAAGCAGAGCTGCTATGTTACTCTTTTTCTCCACCATTCCCTGATACAAATTAAACAACCTGCCCCTCTATATATGAAAATGACATTGTTATTATCTTAAATTATCTTTGCTTCTTGCTCTCTCTCTGCATGTCCCTCTGTTAACAAGATTATCCTATATACTCCTATTTGCAATCCTATTTATATACTCCTAACGTCCCCGTAACAATATGATTAAGCTTTGTACAAAAATGAAACACCAGAAATAATGTTAAATGAAAATGGAGCCAACTTAAGTTACTTTATCATATATTAATAATAAAAAGAAATGAGAGCCTCATTTCTAAATAATGTGTGTGCGCATTTTTTAAAAACATTTTTGATTGTATTTGATATTTGATTACTGCTTTCCATTGTTTCTTGATGCTTATTTGGTGAACACTCTTTGAGAGACTTACTAGTCAAGAAATCAAATTTTTTTGTGTGTGTGAACAAAACTTTCTATTATAAAACAACCTTGTAAGTAGCTTAAATGCAAATAGCTATGGTAGCCTAGTCACGAGGCACTTAGCCTTGAATCATTTCATATTTTTCAGAATTTGTCATATCTACCATTCTTAATGTGTCCAAGAAGGCTCTTGAGGCCTTTGAATGTGGTTGAATGAATTGGTAAATCCTGTGCGAGGATAAGCTTGTTGTCTAACAAGTTCTCAAGTTGAGGTTAATCTTGCGTTTGTATCTTAAGTGCATGCAGTATCTAATGTTAGCCTGTTGAAACCTTTGCCGTTATCATTCTGTGGCAGCATGTCAATCACATTTCTTATTCTGTTGGCCTTTATGCCTGCCCTTGGCTATGTTTGAAGCCTTGAACAAATCTGTACTATTCAACATTTTCAGCTTGGCTGCCATGGCATCATTGTACATTCTCGAATGGCAGCGAAGGAATGATCTGGTAGCAAGTAGTTCAATCAATCGTCATGTGTAAGTACTCCAGTATTATGCATTATTTCTGTAGCCAGGTAGACGCTCAAAGTTAGCATGGTGGCAATGCAAAGTTACCAGCACAGTGCTTAGTTGCTGGTCTTCTTGCTATGCTCATAGACAAAATATGTTATAGTTTATTATGTTTATAGTACATTTTATATATATAACTGGCAAATCAGTTCTGCAGAAGCCCATAAGCATAAGATGGGGGAAAGCTTATGAAAAGGAAAAAATTGTCATCCACCTGACTATAGCACAAAGCTGCAAAGGCTACGATTGTAGCTTCATTTATTTATTTATACAATACTGCGGACAAGAAGTCCAAGCAGGGTGAGCAAAATACAAAAGATTATATACACAGAAGAACAAGGTGAAACAAGTGTGTAACACGTTTTTCACACAAATTGTTGGTCATAAGGTAGACAATTAACAAAATTTTAAACTTGATTACAATAACTATAGTTAATGCACGAAATGACAAGATTATATACACAAATGGTATACAGTACACGGTCGCTAGGAGGTATGCTTCAGTTAGTTTATTCCAGTCATCTATTGTTTGTGGAAAAAAAGAATACCGAAATGCGTCAGTCCTTGTGAAAATTGGTGTTAGAGAATGAGGGTAGTGGTGTCGAGTGGGTCTGTTTATCAAGGGGGATATATATTTTGCAGTGTCTAAGGCTAGCCTATAATTAATTAAGTTTGAAAGAAACTCTAGCCGACTTTTCTTTCTTCAAATTTGTAATAGTTCAATGCCATTATCGGTTAGTAATGCAGTGGGGGAGTCAGTAGCCTTAAATTTACTGTAAATAAATCGTACTGCTTTTCTTTGAATTCTTTCTAGGTTCTTAATGTTAATTTTTGTGTGAGGATCCCTACAGTCGGGTGGATTGCTACAGAATGATAGTCGAGTGGATTACCAATTTTTCCCTTTCATAAACATATTATCCTACAAGGCAGTCATAAAGTGCCCATAATTTTATATCTGAACAATAGAGACAGAGACTTCTTCAACATTTATGATTGCCTGTAGCTCAGATTATTCATGCTGTGACTATAGAGCACTGTGCCTGTTCACAGGCTCCCTACAATACAGTCTCGGATTTTTTTAATGATCAGTCAACATCACGAGCAATACATTAAAACATTTTTTTAGTATTCTTTATTACTTTTTAGTATTTTTGGCTTCAACTGTAGTATTTTTCAAACCTTAATGTTAGCAGGTGTGCAATTCGTTCCTTATATGGTCACAGAGGAGTATGAGCTAATGTTTCCCGCATTGAATAACTTCTTTCACACTTGTGACAAAGTGTAACTGCAGGTTTTCCAGCTCAATTTAATCTAAGCGCCAGTCAATTTAATCCAAGCACCACTCGATTTAATCCAAACGCCAGCTGAAATAATCCTAATGCCAGTGAATTTAATCCAGGCATAACGGAATTCAAGAATCTTCAAATTTCAAGGCTTCTGAAAATTTGCGAACATATTATGAGTTAATACCTTGAAAATGAGAGAGCGAGGTGAGAGACCAGTAGCTATCCTGCCACATGATTGACGGCAAATTTTTGAAGTTTTTATTTTCTACTTCATTATGAGAGCGACACGGCAGATGACAATTCTCGAAATAGATTGAGAGGAAACGTCAGCATGAGGATGTTGAATATTATAATGATACACATGCAATTTGGTCATGGCTATCAAAGGAAACAATAACGAGTAATTCTATTATAATCATTAGGCCCTCGCTGGGAGGCTTCTGTCGCTAGCGAATACGATTCACTATTCTACTGTGATATCCGCAGCCTCTAATCGAACACCTTGTCATCGATACCACTAAAACACTGTCAAAAACGGAACTCAGAGAGAGTGCGATGAAAGGGGAAAAAGACATGCAGTATTTATTCACTTCGCGCGACAAAAGTGTTATTTTCGTTTGATGCCGCGGTGACCTAGCAGTGACGACAGCAGCCTCAAACTTACTGAGGCTGCAAGCCAGCTTTTCAGCCAGCCCCCTCTTCTCGGCAAACACTCGAATGGCAGATTCCTTGTTGGCGTTGCACATTCACCACGCTCGCGGGCGGCAGCGCTGCAGAAGTTGCGGGGCACCTTTTTCATTGCAGGGTGCTGTTCTCGTCGTGACGATTGCATTCATGAGGCTGATATAATGCGCAGCTTCTGGCACTGTCAGACCTGAATCGCCCGTGCTGTCGCTTTCCGTGTCGTCCTCATCACTGTCGCTAGTCGACACGTTGGCAACAACAGAGGCAACGATGGCGAAAAGTCGAACCTCGTAGCCAACATCTCTTCGCGGTCACAGCAGCGCTACCAAGAAACTTTTTCACATTCCAAATGCCATACACCGTAGTCAACAGTAGATCCCTGTCGTGTGCCAGCGCTGACTTCTTCGTGTCGCGTTCGATAGCACGAATATTGTCTGATTTTCCTTTTATGCTGAGCACCTGGCATCTTTTTATCCAAGCTTCAGCATGACACGAGCCCTTGTTTGCACGATGTCACAACGCTCTCTGGCACGGCACCGAGATGATGTTGATGTCACTTCACGCGCAAACGCACAGGCCACTTGGAGGCTGTTGTACTGATCTCTGAGGCTTGTTGTTCTGCCGGGCCGCCCGATGGAGACGACGCACCGCCGTGTTTGCGGGACGAAAAGTGGAAACGCTACGTGTTAACCGATGCGTACGCAATAAGCTGGTACAGTTTATGCGGATACAAAACACATTATCCTCAATGGCCGCTGAGTCGGAGATTTGACTTTACTACTTTTAAGACGAAACTACTTTTAAGCGGGTACAGTTTAATGAGGCTTCACTGTAGTTGTATAATGCACCCAATTGGTATGCTAAGCGCAATTCTCACTGCGATGAATAGACACAGCCACTCTGTGCACTGTTGCCATAACGTGGGTGACTGATTATACAAGTGGGGACTAGCACTGACTGCTGTATAGATTTTTTAGAATATTATAGGCTGTGGAGTTGACCATGCAGATTGTGTGCCATGTGTGGACAACATAACAAAAAGCCTTTAGTTTTAGCCAAATTGACTGTTACAGAGCCTACGCCGAGTTTAGACTCTAAAATTATGATACATGCTTAACATAGTTTCCAGTGCCTTCTATATTTAGATCTACGTGTGCAAGCACATGCTACTGCAGGTGGTTTATGCATGCACTGGTCAACTATACTCATGTTTCTTGCATAAACTTTTAGAGTGCCTGTAAACAGTAGCAGCCAAGCGGAACAGGGTACAAAAGGACACAGCAACTCTGTTGACAATGCCACTAAGTACAAGGACCCAGCAGACTCAACCAAACTTCTTCATGATGAAAATGGTAAGGCCATACTTGTGCAAAGATGCTCTCTGTAGATTCACATAAGGTTTAAAGTTTCGACAAGTTCTGACCTTTGCAGCAAGAGATCTCCAGCTCACAAAATTGGGCTTGGAATTAAAGAGCTTAAAAAAATCTGGTTGTTAACAGTAACGTGTGCTATGACAGCATCTACTTGACTTGTGCTTTTATTAGCTAAAGGAAACAGTGATGCAGCCGAGAACAAGAGTGCCTCTGATTAATTCATGCTTTTGATTCATTTCTTAACAATTAACCTCTTTGGTTTGAAGAGACAGTGTTGCAATGTTGCCGATGACAGAAGAAAGGTCCGTGGTGTGCAAACAAAAGATGCTGCCATCTCTATTGCATGAGCTGTACATGTGAGTGTCAAAGTGCACTCATGCTTACAACAAAAGCATGTGAGATATCTGGCAACTTTGTTTCTGTCAGTTTTCTTTGTCATGACTCCTCCTCAGTACCATGAATAGCAATTTTATTTGCTACTATACTCACCTTGGACGGGCTGTCAAAGAAGAAGATTGCTCATCCCATCCACTGCTCTTAGTTTTATAGTGCTTTTTGAGTTATCCAGTGCCTTTTTTTGCTGGTCAAAATTCAGTCCTTCTAAGGGCCACACTGCTTAACTTTGGCTAAGCCAGGCTATTCTAGACCCCTCCGCTATTGCGCCACTTGTATGCTGTACACCCACTTTCAGATGCTGCAACTTGCAGCTCATTAATGCAGCTATGATGCGTCCATGTGTGTTTTGCCCAGATCATTGTTGCACTCAGCAGAATGAACACCAGCGCTCCAGGGGTATGAAAAGAGTACTTCATTTCAATGACACACAAAGTAAGAGGAAACACTGGAGAAACCTAAAAATGAAAACAAGGGCAACAGTAGTTCCCGTAATGTAGTACAATGCTTCCTTTCTATGCTGTGGTGCAAACAGGCAGTGGTACCAAGCTTGGGGTGCTGTATCTTATTAACTACAGGCAAACAACAAAACATAAGTTATGCAGTTACTTTCACTCCTTGAAACTGGTTAGCATCAATATGTGAAAGCTCTGAACAAGAACAGAATGGGTAGACTGTGTTGGCAGAGAGGTCACAGTGACAAACTTGACACATTTTTTTATGTGGCCCACAAACTGCCACGTGTTCTGTGCACGTGACAAGACTGGCAGTCCTAAATTTGATGACGTGGCTCATGGAGCCACGTCACCATACTGGAAATCTTGGGTGACACGTGTTGAGGCAGGGAGAGCACAGACCAGCTCACGAAGGCCTTGGCCAACTGCACTGGGAAGGCAGCGCTTGCATGTACAATCTTACTTTCTGTAACCTGTCTACATTGTCCGATCCTTATCAGCCATATCTCCTTGCTCCTTGCATGCTTCCATGTTTCTTGTCATGAGCTCTTCTTTTTTTATAGTAATAGCAGTTATAGGGACACCCCAGGTGAATCTCCACCATCGCTATAATGTTCCGTATAAAGTACAACTACGACAACATCGCTGCTGCATGCCATATGCTGTAGGTGTGAGTGAAAGCTTGTGAGAGTGAGTCAAGAAGTATGGTGGCTTGATGTGGCGGTTTCTACTTGCACTTGCAAGGGAGGAAGGCTGGGCGGTGTGCGCATCTCCTCTTGGTGCGCTTCTTCTCGTCGACTCCAGCTGCGGCAGCCGAGTGCGGCCACGCGTGCCCTATCTTGGAGGCAATCTGAACTAGGCTCGAAGGCTAGTCGACCAGATATGGCTTATGTTTTTATGTGCACTGTGACCTCTTGCACCTAGTTTACATTGAAGCGAGTGTCAACATGAAAGGGGATTTGCTTGCCACTGCTTCCGCTCTTCATCGTGGTAGCACTCTGACAGCAAGTGTCCATGGTCATCAAGTGAGCTGTGTTCATGTTTGTCTGTGCATGCAATGTGTTTGTCATTTAGTTAGTAGTAGGTGAATGTTTACAGCAGTTTGTGCAGCTGTTAAAATGACTAACCTTACTTTGTATAGCTGTCAAATAATTTTCTGTCGCAATCAGTGCTTCGCCTGTTCGGCGAAACAGTGACTTTTTCTCTTTGCTTCGGCTTGCTGATTCTGCAGCTTTGGCTTCCTCCTCATCTTTATTCCACAAGTGACGTCATCTTCTAGTATTTTTCTTTGTCACTCATCAGAGTATGTAAAGCACTCATTTTGTACTTGGATCACATCCACAAGAACTGGCATTTGCTTCACACATGTCCATTTCTCTCATCAGAGCCCAAACTGCCACCCACCTCAAGACGGAAAGGAACAGACTCAAGCAATGCGGTGCCCATACCTTCCAATGCTGCTGGCTCAGCAACACGATGGACGCAGCCACCAACCACACCTACGCCTCCCTTGGCCACAACTTCTGTGCCCATCCTGCAGCCCAAGGTAAGGCCTGCCTGTTCTCCACGTTTTTTGGAAGCAATGAAGAACTGCAATGTCTAACTGTGAATTTATAAAATTGCAGCTCTCTCCAAATCTTGAACAAAATATTTTTTCTGAAGGTTGAAGATAATGGTAAACAGCTGGAGTACATCTCATACATTTGAAAAGCTAAGCTTTTACATTAGGCATGCTTTGCCAATATTCTAAAGCATTGGAACAGTCTTGTGAGCCTGTGCTGCTTTCCTTTCTACCACATGAAATGAACACTCAATGCAGACACTAAGTCAAACTAAAATGATATCTTAGCGCTCAGAGATGTTGAAATTCTTTAGTGAGACTGCAGCTTTGACAAGAAAACAATGTAACCAGAGAACAGGGCTGGATCTATGATTGCAAAAAATATGGAATGAGGGCTGGTAAAATCTTATTTACTGCTTATAACTGGCAAGGTGTGCTCAACAGATAATGAAACAATACAGTAACATCTTGGTAAACGGAAACTGCTTATAGAGAATTGCCGCTTAAACGAAACAAGAGCCTCTAAATTGGTAGGTTTTGTATTAAGGTAATGGAAAAAAACTTGTGTTAATCCTGACCAAAACTTTCCCAACTCTGCAAATGGAACTGCAGAAGCAAGCTCTAAAAGATTTTTTCAGAAAGAGGCAGGATATGAAGTATATTTTTTGTGACACCTGTCTTCTACACAGAAATCTATTTTTAAAGAGCAGTGGCAGACTTGAGCTCACAAAAATTTGATATAATTTTGATGCACTATATGTACAGAACTGGGCAGCCTTGCAGCGCTGCAATGCATCTCATAGGCAACCAAAATAAGGACAACTGGAATTTCAGACACCATACAGTGCGCTGTTCGATTATTTCAACTCCCCCTGTACAACTGCACGTTATTAGGCCATTGACTGGAGAAGTAAGAGCTAAGTTTTTGTTTTTATAGGTTTACAGTGTGTAACCAAGCGAGTGACGCCTAATCAATCCAGTAGCCGTCGACCGCATCATCATCACTCATCACGCTCCTTTTTTTTTATTCTCTTTCTCCAGTGCAGAGTAGCTGGCCAGAGGAATCTATACCTCAGGCCACCCTCTTTGCCTTTCGTATTGTTAAGCTTTTCTCTCTTTCCGCACATCTTCCTTAGTAAGCAGAACACATGTTAACCGGAACACATTTCGCCATTCCCTTGAGATTCCGTTTAACGAGATTCTACTGTATTTAAATAGCATTTGAGCATGCAAAAAAACGCAGCTTGGCAATTATTACTTAATTTTTCTTTAGTATACACCTTACTGATACTACATGCAGAAGTGTTGCGCCCTCTCTATGTTACCTTCTGACTCCTTGAAGCTGGGATTTGCAGGAGGGAATGGCATTCACTGGTACGTTGTGCTGATATGTGGATGACCATATCTTTGTTCATTTTCTCGAGCAACCTGTTGTCTCCAAAAGATTCAATGTCTGCTGTTGCAGTTTCCTTATTGACCAAGTTAATTTTTGGTGCAAAACCTACACACAGGTATTTTCAGGACTAATCAATCACTGTAGTTAGATTTAATGGCATTGTTCAACTGGTCATCTCAAAGTTCTCAAATAAAAAATTCAGTGCAGCTAATAATGATAGTCAGGCTTCATTATTACCATTGCAAGCTGCTTATACTTGCAGTAAACCTTAGCTGCTATGTTATACTAGCTTCAGAGCATTGCCGGAGTGCTCTGAAATGACCAGTCGAATATGCCATTGATATTAAATGCATAGGCATTTCCATGCCTACCCAACGAGAAAAGCCGTCCATCTAACTCCGCTTAAGACAATCACTTTCAAGATAAAGCCAGCAGCAGTGAGAGAACTGACCTTCATGCTGCTTCTCGCTTCAACGTGAACTAACCGTCGAGAACACATCGCACGCAAAGCTATCAGCAATCGGTGCACTCTGTTCCGATCACAGGTCGCTTTCATGGTAGGGGCTGCACGGCCATGCCATACGCAGCCGCCGTTGGAGTATGGTTGATCACTGTTGATAATGGTTCAATGCGGATGGACAAGGCGCTAAAGAGCGATAATGGCTTGTAGTGATCAGAACATCATCAGTGCACCTGGCGCCACCACCTGCAGTAGTTTTCTTGCGTCGTCAATTCACCTTGTGCCACGGTCCACAGCAGTTCGTGTTTCATAACATTGATAATGACACCGGGCTGCATGGAGATGAGCAAGTGGCACAATAATTACACATACTTAGACAACTCCCAGAGAAGTTTCTACGTGAATTCTTTTGCCTTTAAGGATCCTTTCAGAGGTAAATTTGGTCCTTTCATATATATCAGGCTTACTTACAAGGGACCACAAAAATATGCACTTTATAGGCAGAAGCTGAGTCTGGTAACATTTCACCTTACTGATGCCAAGTATGTGTTGCTACCAAAACTGTCAGAAGAAATTTCTTCCGCATAACTTGATGTCATTTTTGCTTCTACGCCTCTTTCATTCAACATGGTGGTTAAAATTTTCTGAAATGTGAGCTGGTGAAACACTCCCAAAGAATTTGTTTTGAGTTATACAGGTATTAGAAAGTAAACATATTGGCATACATTCCCCTTGTATTCTTTTACAATTTTTATAATTTTGTTTACATTTTTCAATCTGCTTCCCATAGTGAAGTTCCATATCTTCAGTGACAGTGAGCTGGGTAATGTTTTGTGCACACTTCAATTAATGAATTTAATTGAGTGTCCTATTGAATTGAATATAAGTGTCCTATTTGATTCGGTCTTCGAATTAAATAGTCACTATATGGTAAATGTAAATATTTTTCCAATACCTTTTGAATATTTCGAAACATCAACTGCGCCTAAATAAACATACGATCGGAGCCAAAGTATGGTAAATTTTGATTCCAACGGCCATAGTATAGGCGTAGCAGAACAGGTTACATAGTAGAACAGGTTACATCAATTAGGTGGCCATACTTTACAGGCTGTGCAGCAATAATTTGCACACTCTGAAGAGCCCTGTGCATTTGAACGAACTATTTGTTTGCTTCTAATGCTGCATTTGTGCTTTTAAAACAACACTTCATAACGTAACTATGCAACGACAGAAACATAAGATTACTGGGATGTGAACATCGATTATATTATCTGTGATAATGGCTGTTCGTTATTCGAAAGCTATTTGAAAAGTAAACAGTATTCTATTCTATTCAATTCTGGCACTATTCGATTCATATTTGACTCGGTCCCAAAAACTACTATTCACACATTCCTAGAATTATGCATACAGTTAAGTCAACTTGTACTTTATGTCAACCTGTAAGAAATGATCAAGAACAAATAGGGCCTCTCAGAAATTGTCTTATGTAGTTCATCTGGTCACATGTTGTCACCTTCATATCAGTGAATTGAAATTAACTGCCACATGCACACGGACATGAAAAATAAGAGAAAAAGAGACATTTAATGAGAGAGACATGCAGAGGTTGTTCCAAAGGTTGACTGACTTTTCATCTTGGCCATATCTGCATCTGGAGCATCAGTGCACATTTTGTAGCAACTCATCAAGCTGACCACTGGACTTGGTGCAGGTGATTGGTACACCCCCAGAGTGCTTAGATGGCGTGCTGGCATCATGTACTGCCCACTGCTGTGTGGCTGCTATTCCTGAATCTCAAGACAGCAATGCTCAAAGGGTGGGGCCTGCAGTTGTTACCGCCACCGAGGCCTCCAAGTCGTCAGGTAATGAGAGATGCTATTACATTGTGCTGAACTGTGCTTTCATTTGTAGTCCAGACACATCATGCATGAACCGCAACCTGTTAGAAACTCTGTGAAGAGGTGCCCTTTGTAAAACCAAAAATAATTGTTTAGATGCATTTACAATGTGCCATTTCAAACATGCTAACTCTTTATATTGCTACAGAACAGTTCTTATTGACCGAGAGCAGGTCTATCACATTTGAAAAGACAATAAGGATGACGACTATGTAACATTGCATGAGCTGTTCTTTCTTGGCTATGTTACATGCATATGCGCTTGTAAACACACCTGTAAATAATCGTTCCCATGCCTCTTTCTACATAACAACATTTATGTGAATTTGCATAGTCTGACCATTAATTAGCAGTAAATTTGCTAATGCACATTCACATAGACTAGCGAATGTGCACTGGAATGCCCCATATGTACCATGTTTTATTTATCGTCCCATATTTCATGCTTTATTACTAGCTCAGTACTTGCCAGTAGTTTGCTGAATTAGTAAAATGCAAAATATGTGAGAACAATAAGAAAGACTGATGGACTTCATATTTAGTTAAGTAATGAACACATGAAGCTAACACACACTGCAATCAAAGGAAGAACAAGGGAAATGAACTTCTGTCTTAACTAAAGTGATAGGGAAGGGTTAGATTTGTGTCTATCTTCATATTCTTAATAAAGAGCGAGGCATCTACGAGTAACAGGAAAGCAACTCATCACAGATGGAACCAAAATTAACCCGTAACCTCCTGTTGCATAACAAGACTCTTGGACACCTAGACATAAGACAGAATGCGCATCCTTGCAGCGTATGTCTGCCATGCACATCTATGCTTATCCGCTGCATCTTGCATGGCATACCTGACCACAGTAAGGAAAATATTAGAAGAAATGTGTCCTACATTTACTCACCTTGGGGATGGGTGTTTAAGGACAGGAGATATACAGACATCATGGTACTTCTCCGGCTCAAACTTCTGTCACTAGGATTCACACCCAAGCGAAGCTGCTTTTAGAGAAGTCATGGCTTAGTGTTGTGATCATAAAGGGCTCTGAGACAGTGGTAGTTAAACCACAATGGAGAACACTTACTACCGCACTTAGCCAGTAGTAAACATAAGGGAACTTCTCAGCATTGTCAAAATAACATACCAGTCACAGCATTGCATTAATGTTACACTCTGATTAAGCATTCACTACATGCCATGCAACCTTGTTGGCCATACTGAGTAGATCATAGCATATGCCAAAATTATAGGTTAAATTGCCTTTCTTCACCTTAAAGTGCACATTCAGATGACTCATCATGCTCAAAGCAGAGATAAAACAAGTTGCATTTTAAAATTGGAGTAACAAAACTATAGAGGATGCCTCAAACACACAAGTATTCCTTGCAGACAAGTCCAATAACAGTGTACCAGACTCACCGGACCTGTCCAAAGCAAAACAGCCACTGGATGACCAGCCCTTGCTGGACCACCTGGCCGACAGTGGCAGTGGCCGGGTTTTCGTGGATGTGCAAGACAACAGTGCCCAGTGGGGCAAGCTGGGGGTGGTGCCCACTGCCCTCGTGCCACCCACACAGCCTTCACTTGAGCTGGGATCTCTGCCAACGGCTGTGGAAACAGACCATGTCCAGGATGCCGAGGTCAAGCGTGCCGAGCACACTGACAATGGTGCTGACAGCATCGATGCACTGGCTTCCTCCCACCGCCGCTCAAAGGCCATGAATGGCAGGAAAGGTCTGCAGTGTAACACCTTTTCTGTTAGTTTTGCATGCTGGTAATTTCCAGTCCTCTTTGCTTACCTCCTCGCTTTCGTTGGCAGTTAACCTTGAATTTCCTTTCATTGCGAGCCTTAAACCACAATATTGCTTTGGCAGCTCCCCTTGCAAAAGAAATTATAAAGCTGTACAGTAGCCTTATTAAAGCGATCTCTATTACAGTCGACTTCCGTTAATTCGATGTTGATGGGACCAACGAAACTGGTCTAATTACCCAGAAGGTCAAAGTAAACAAGAGTCAGAAAAAGCACCAAAACACACCGCCGGTTCATTTGGCAGTATTTGCCCCAATTCTGACACATCAATGTATCAAACCTGCACCTACTTTTGATGGGTTAAAAGTAGAAAACTCAAGTAAAATTGACAGAGCTCCTAAAAATGTACAAATAGAATGTACAACTGATCTTTTAGCAAGGAAAACGTAGTATGCGGCCGACTCTGTCAATGAGAAATGAATGAAACTAGCAAACCACACTTTCCCAGAATAGAAATTTATTTCCTTTACATTTATCGTTACCACTTTCAGATGGCACTTTATCACTGTCTATGAAGAACCACTACATGTCATCCTACGTACAGTTCACAGCACGTTTGATATTCTGCATTTATCAAATGACTCTGCAACAATCGCAAACAGGATGATGGCATAAGCATCGACTAACCATTTCGCTAGCTCATCCTGCAACGCATCCAATTCTCCGGAACGCTAAAAATGCGTGATGTGTCTTGTTGCCGCTAGCTTCACATGTAAAATAACTTATCATCTGAATTTCCTTTTGTAATCGGACAGAAAATGGTGTGTCGTTATCGTCATGCTATGCGAGAACTTGTTCCCATTCATGGTCACCATCTTAACTGTGATAGGAATGGTGGTGATGCGGGGTAGACTGGCTCTGATGCTCGACTGTTGCAAACATCGCAAATGCAGTTTTCAATATAACTAAAGATAAGTTGTTCTTGGGCTAAATGGTTGATATTAGATGAAGCCATTGCAACACAAATAAGGCAATTTTTTTTTTGGGGGGGGGGGGGGGGGTGTCCTGTTTTCTCTTCTTTGTGTCTTGTCTTATTTGGCTGCAATGACTTCAATGCAGTTTTGGTTTGAAACTGCACTGCCCAAGCAATCTTTGGAAGAATTCTCTTGAAAAAAATTATGCATGCGATAGAATCGGTTAAATACTGTGATAATTTATTATGAAAGGAAAAATTGGCATCCACCCATACGTAGTATGAAGCTACAAAGGCAGCCAACATAGGTTTCTTATAACAAAGCTTTGTAGTTGAAGAAAAATTTGTCCTGGTTTGGGATTCGAACCCGGGACCCAATGCCTTTCCGGGGCAGTCGCTCTACCATCTGAGCTAACCAAGAGGCTAAAAGACACAACGTGAGGGCGAATTAATCAACAAGTCAAAGCACAAGGACTCTACCAATTTTTCCTTTCATAAACCTTCCTCCACCTTGCGGAATTCCACAGAACTGATTTGCCATATTCATTGTCCTTGTGCTTCAAGCTGTTAACTAAATCATCCTTGTGCTGCAATCTGCTAGCCTCCTGGTAATCTCAAATGGTAGAGTGACCGCCCTGGAAAGGTGTCGGTCCCGAGTTTGAATGCCAGACCAGGACGAATTTTTCTTCAGTTATGAAGCTTTGTTTCTGACAAACCCATGTGGCTTTTCTTCCACATCCACTCGTGCTACATACAAGTGGATGTCAATTTTTCCTTTCATGAACCTTCCTCCACCTTGCGGAATTCTACAGAACTGATTTACCATAATAATTTATTGTGAGCTACCATTTTCGCCTTAAAATCTTCCTGTGGTAGGCTGCAAATAGGCATTTTCGACTAGCGATGTTGTGTGTTCAACATGCATTCACTGTGCCCTAACGCCACCAAGACAGACATTGCTGCTATTGGACTCACCGTTGCAGACCATTGGGGTCGGGGGCATGCATCATGACCAGCCAAGTTCGAATTGTCCAGCCAAGGCTAATTTCAGGATTGAAATAACGAAAGTTTGGCTCAATAAAAATGTATGGGTACAGGCCAAGGCCAAATTAACAAAAACAAGCAAGTTAACCTGAGTTTAATTAATGGAATCTGACAGCAGAATTGATGATTTCTATCAGTAAAATGTTAGTAATCTCGACTTTATGCTCATCTTCTGACCCAGGGACCCACACAGTCGTTCAGTCACTTCGACTACTTGAACTCAATGTGACACTTGGCCAGGAGTACTGCAATACACTACAATGTATCCTGAGGTCTGGGCCTACATTCAGCTACCTAGTGCCACTGTCACGTTACATGCCTCTGCAGTATGTTACTCTGCAGTTCAGGTACGTTGGAGGTCTGTTATCCCATGTCATGTCGTACCAGTGCTCGCTATGCCAGAAAAGATATTACGGTGCAGGAATGCTTACGTAGATGTCATTCACATTGAGAAGCACGCTTATTTGAAAGAAGGAATGTGTGCCAATCTGCTGCACTCACTGACACACTGAAAGGTCACAGTGTTTTTACCAATATGGAGCCGTTTCTCGCTCTCTCAGCAGGCTCCAGGTGCTCGTATGGTTTGCATGAAATTAGGAAAGTGATTACTGGTAGTAAATAGCTACATGCTTAAGCATAAACATTTAAAAAGCAAATGCATTAGAAAAAATTAATGACACAGACAAAACCAAGTGAGAAATAAAACTGGCTAGTAGCCACTGACAGCATGTGTATGTAGTTACGACGCAAATGCAGAGTTTACGCACACCATTGATTCAGTTATTATCACGTGCAGCCTTACAGGTCCGCACAAAATGGCAAGCTGCAGCCCTCCGGAGAAGCAGATAGCTTGTCCAGCTCCTCTGCCAGGGCTGGATACACGACCCATGGCTTCATTTCTGCCTCAAGACAGAAACCACTGGGCAGAGGTGAGCTGGAGCTAGATGCCTGGACTAACTTGAACAAATAAATGTGCAGAAGGCCTCCAATTGAACCATAAGTGTTCATAAAGTACTGAGACAAGCATAATTTCTGCCGCCAAGGTCTGTGAATGGTGGCACTGGCTAACACTGCCAAGGTTCTACTAGGACACATAAATACCCAAGAATGTGGATGGGGAAACGGCGCCGCGGTAGCTCAATTGGTAGAGCATCACACGCGAAATGCGAAGGTTGTGGGTTCAGTTCCCACCTGCAGCAAGTTGTTTTTTCGTCCACTTTAATTCCAATTAATTTATCGTTTCTTTATTTCATTTATTAAGCACAAGTAGTTTCCCCTATGTTGTCCTTGGTGTCAGTGTTTGTTGGCTTCTTATGATATGGCTAATAAAAATCGGGCCCCTCGGTTAACCCCCTTTTTTTCTCGTTTAAGCATAATTTCAAATAGCTTACGCTGTTTTGGCACAAAAAGTTATCAAGATGTGCTAGGTCGTGTCTGTTGAGTGTAATACAGTCCTCCTTTGCTGAAAAATGATTAAAGGGGTCCAAATAGACACTGTCAAAATTCATGAATCAGAGCAAGCCAGTGCAGCAAGTTTAGCTTGGTGGCACCATCTGCTTTTTGTTTCTGCATCTTTTTAACTTGCCGAGCTTCTTCCATGGTACGAGTGGCCATATTTGTTATTGCATAAGCATGATTTGCAGATACAGCTTGACATTCCTTTTTAGTGTATATTTAACAGCTATGCAACTCAGCAGCATGATTTCACTATAATTGTAATTGTGACGTATACTGTGAGTATACTGTGAAAGTTTGTTTGCCGTTGGTCTTTGCTGTAGATAAAGGTGTCGTGGAACAGTTGGCTGTTAATTTATCATGATCAGTTATAGACTGTTTTATCATCTAGGCATGTGTAATATGTAATAGACATTATGGAAATCGAAGTGCAAGGTAACTGGGTGAAGAAGCAAATAAGTAATATAATGTTTTCATTGGCAAAGTTGTGCAAAATAACACCAAGGTAATGCTACTTAAAAAAAAAACAAGAAAAAAATATACCTTTTGCACGAGTTGGAGTATCTTACTTCTTTTTTTGCACAAAGTCAGCGTGATTCCAAGTCATCAAGAAGTTATTTTAAGTTTTGTTCATTTAATGTTTATTAAGGGCATACTTCCTGTAAGTTGAATGTAAGGAAACCTCTAAAATCTGTTCATCTTGCCAGAACTACAGCACTTCACTTGTGCTTGCATCAATAGGAAACTAAGCGAAGGCCCTCAGTCTTTCCAGTTTATCAGATACTATTTCACCTTAAATGTTTGTCCCTTTTTAGCTGATTATCCACTGAATTATTGATGACAAGTTGATGAATGCAACCTTGTGTGAGTAAAGCAGTACAAGCGAGTGCACATATCACTTGCACTGGCACGGTATTAGCACTTAAAGCTCAAAGGTGCATAGAACTCATTGCTGTAACAACCGTGCACTCAAGTTGAACTGCATTTACATGCACCATTTATTTTCCATCTACAGGAAGCTGTGCCATCTTGGAGAGTACCAATCGGACTTTTCCTGCAAAGCAGCTACAACTTCAGAATTCTCAAACAAGGGGAACACTTCGAACAGGTGAACGATGAGTGTAACATGCATATGGCTAATTAGTCATCGCACGGATTTTGACTTTTCAGCTTCAACTGGTGTTCTTTAATGTGAAACACTTACAGACTTGTTTCGGTTTGCAGCCCTGCAGCTTACCAAAGAGCAAGGCTGGCGAATTGTTCTGGGACTACAGCATCACATTCCACAGGCACTGTGAGAAGTGAAGCAGGAATCGCCACGCATGACTCGTTAATGCCTGAGCAGCGCAGCGAGGCACTGGTGCTCCTGCCGCGGAGAAGTGGAGCGAGTTGGTGCCCATCTCAAAATGGCGGACAAATCACGGCGCAACGCCGCAACGTGTGAAGTGCTAACCGCCAGGCCGAATGCCCCTCGACCACAACTTCATCGCCCAAGTCAACAGGCCCACAACATGCACAGCCTGACAAGCTGTGCTCTCACTTGAACTCTCGAGTGCCGTCATTGTACATAAGACTTGAGTGACTGTGCTGGAAGGCTGCATTGTCCATACACATTCCGTCCAGACTAGCCACGCCACAGCTGACGAGGGTTTCACATTGCACGTGACTGCAATTCCACTGCACTATAGCTGCACAGCTCGGTGTCATTTTCGTTGGAGTACTGTATAAATATTGACTCGCAAGCTCAATACATCACCTTCTTAATTTTACACCCAGTCCCATGATATGAAATAGTTCACAGACATCAAATTTTTTGAAATGGAGGGACTGGATGTGTGTTTAGTGCAAGTGGAAATTGTTCACAAGAGTGGTTTTTGGCAAAATGTAGGCCTTGTAGAAGGCGATGGATGCGACGAGGCATGGAAAATTCAAATGGACTGCTATGAGTAGCAAGTCTCACAGAAAGTAGGCCTTCATTAAAATTAAGTCCTCCTGACATGCAGCAAGGGTAGGAATAAACTAGGCAAAAAAGTTGGAAAGAACCCAGCTACATGTTACAACAAGGTGCACTGTTTACTGTGTTTGCATGAATGTAATGCAGCCACATACATAAAGCAGCAGGCCTTACGAGGCCTGATAAATTTTATAAAAATTAAAATTGATGCAATGACTCTGATATGGCCTGATGCTGCACACTGCAACTCTAGCCAAGGCCTTAGAAAAGCAAAAAAAAAAAAGAAAACAATTTGTGCAATGGCTTTTAGAGCAGCCGTCTGTGAGGAATTTGCTCATTCTGTTCATCTCCATTTGCTCATTGTCACTGTCCATGTGTGATGCCACTTAAAAGTGAAGTTTTGCACCCATAAACTTCGCCTTGGTGCCATCATTGCATTGTGCTTCATTTTTTTCAAATATTGTAACTACACAGAATATGGAATTCGTAACATTTCTTTCTTTTAGCTATCACAAAAATGTGCTGTAGTACTTTTTATGATGTTTCGTCCACGGCAAGTTTCAACAACTTGTTCTTTAAAAGCCTTTCTTAAGTTGTTCAGTACACATGACATCTGTCACTTGGGAGTTTCAAGCAGCAGGGAATGATTTCTTTGGTATAACACAGTGGTAGTCAGTGCTAAGCAGCTAGAAAAGGTTCATTCATATCATGGAAGCTTCAGGTGTCGAGTGCAGAGACAATGGTAAACAGGTGCCTCTGGCTTGCAGAAACAGGATATTGGTGAATGATCGGGCCCCGAGACAAGGTCATGTTCATAGCAAAGGTTCATGTATTTCTTGTGGTATATACAGTTCTCATCCAAGTTTAAGCTAATGCTATCCATAATAACTACATATTAAACCTAAATATCTTGTGCAAAATTTCGACCAGGGAAGTGCAGAAATCATAGATCTTAAACATGCAATGATTTGAAACACCAGCTTTCATTTTCCTTTATTTTGGCAAGGGTTTTGTTTCCTCTTGCTTCAGTATTAGTAACGATTCTGTTACGTTTTAACTGCCAAAATCAAAATATTTTACATCTGCCTAAACTGATGCACAGTAATGCACCTCTAGATTTAGCTCCAATCTATGCGTCTAGTCAAAGGAACTATAAACAACAGAATTAACTCAAGCTAGAGCTACAGATTATCCTCAGAGAATAGCATGCATGCAACTTTCAATGTAAACGGGGCTACATTGAGCAAGAAAACCGAGTTGAAGTCAAGTATGGATGTCAACCAAACCATTTTTCAGTGTTGCAGCCTATGATGCAATACGGAAATCCATAGCAGTTGCTATAGCTGATGTGTTTGGATAAGGTGCCTTTGCTCTTAACCTACACCAAACAGTGCAAAAGACACGGGTTAAGGAAAAGACTACATACACAAGTGCCGAGTGGCAGCTAAAAGCTTTTTGCTGCACTCGGCACAATAAAGTTGAACAGAGGTGTAGTTGTCAGGTGCAGTAGGCCACGAAAGTTTGCAGGACACAGGATTTACGAGGAAGCTGAATTCCCACAGAGCCTGTCCACATAACCTCAATTTCGAAGTTTCAGTGGGTAGTAGCCTTTGCATCATGCATAGTGATCCGTTAAGCTGGAAGCACCATGCCTTAACAGAGTAGAAATTGACATTCATCATGGAGCCTATGTCTAGTAGACTTTCATGGTCGACTGTACAAGAAAGCAGTCATCATGGTTGCTGACAAATAAACAGCTAGGAGAGGTGGGATGGTGGGTTCATTGCCATTCCATCATTTATAGCATCTTGTTTATGTTACGCTGCCTTACTGGTGTTGGCAAGAATAATGGTTGCTTCTTTCTTTCATGCCTTTCTTAGTACCTATAATTATCTGTCCAAGTTGGCACTTGTGTCACCCACCTTCTTTTTCTGTCTGTTACACTGTTCACTGTATAGAAATAGACCAAGTCTACACCTTGCTGACCTTGGTCCTTGCGATCTCATGTCTAGTTCTCCCTCCATTTATATGGTCCTGTTATGTGGCTCACATAAATCTTGTTAAGCTGCTCATCCCGAGAAAAGGTAGTTGAAAGTGCGGCCTTTTTTTTTTTGCCTGCGGCTACCACTGCGTTTCTGGCATAACATCATGCTTGATATCACCATTCTTATTAAATGGCACTAATTAAAAAATTACTCTATTTAATTGCGCAATTCTCAGTAAAGAAGGCAGTTTTTTGTGAGGTTATCTACCCATGTGCCCATTTCCAGGTCCCTCCATTGCAAGTCGCATAAAGAGGAGCCACGCGCTCTTGCATGTCCAGGCATGGAAGCAGTGCATACGAGGCAAAGTTGCTCTTACCTTGTACAGGTCCCTGGCAGGGCAAGCTTTGTGCAGGAATTTATATTGAAGCATATATGGCACTTCTGCTGACAGATAACTTGGCATGCCTCCTAAGCTTAAGTTGAGTGCCATGAATCTTGATCTGCACACTTTTCCTTTTCGATAATTGCGGTATTGTGGCACTCAATACTAAATTAAAAGAATATAGCTGTTCCCACAACAGTGAAAATTCTCCATTTCTCTATGCTTTACATTTGTAAAAAAAAAAAAAAAAAAATGGTGCCCAGTGATTCCATGAGCAATCATGATGCAAGTGGCTGCAGAATTCTGCTAATAAGAAGTAGTGAAAAGTTTGTTTGGTGGAACAGCATGTCGTTAAAACAAGTATAAAGGTCAGTGGACATTCCCAAGCAGAAAATCATCTTTGTGCTTAGAGCTTGGTATGCCAATAGCTCAAGGCGACACTTTCCAGTTGCACCTATTGGTGTTTAACCAGATGATATGGCAGCATATATGTACATTATAGTTCAGAGCTCATTAAGTTTTCTCAACACAGGTAGAAATGCTAGCACTTGTATAAAAGAACTTTTGACTGCATTCCATTTTTTTCCATGTGAATGAAGTGATTTCAAAGGTCTGGAACCCATCATCTTTTCTTTACCAAACATTGGAGTATGCTTCACTTGCTCCCATCTTAAAGCAACGTGTATATCAGCACCCCTGACTACCATGTTCTTCCTAAGGCAGTTTCATGCCTGGCCCATGTTAACACTTTCAGCTGTCGCTGCTTTCGAAAGCAATGCAATAGCCTGGGGACTTTTGAGGCACCCATGGCTAGTCTTCAATTCAATGCAGACTTCTCGGCTTGATATAGTCTTATGCTTTCTTGTAAGTGTTACATCCCGAGGATGCATTGACAGTTTGAGCACAGAGTTTGCCCTTACTTCATCAACTCGCAGGGCTCTTCAATTTAGTCTAGATTTAATTCAGTGTACCTCAATCACAGCCACTAGTTTACAGCACGACAGCCACTGTTTAGCAAAGCAACCCAAAATACTGGTGGCTAAAGCCTCTTTCTATACATCAAGCCCTATTACTAATGGCCGCTCAACATAACGGCCGTTATTGTTGCCTGCACGAATTTTTATGCCAATCAAAACACACATAAGCCAGCAGCACCAACAAGCTTTGATGTGTCGAAAGGTTGCTTGCATCGCCATAAAAAGTAGAGGGCCAATTACTCAAGCAATGACGAAAGTAATATGGAGCTATGCAACTATTGCAAGTGTGCTTATTAGAGCAGTAGAAGGGTGTTATAAAGGTCTTATGTTTAATTCTCTTTTTGAAGAGAGCTGCAGTTCAACTCGTGAAACTCTCTGCCAGATGTGGCATATGGCTATGATCTCCCCATTTTTGCTCCACGGTCTTTGTGGTAGACCTGGCGCTTCTCTTGACCACAGATTGTGTGTGTGCCATTGCAGAAATCATTGATGCACATTCATTTTTGTTCACAGTACTATATATCATAGTGCAATATGACATGCTATGTGCAACTTATTTTTTTCTGAGGGGGTCTCAAGGCATGCATGCAAAGTTTATATGGACACTGTATGCTTAAACAGTGTTTGGTTGGTGGCATCAGAAAAGTCCATCGCTTGTGTAAATGAGAGAGAGAGAGAGAGAGAAAAAGTATGTGTACTCCACATTGACTAAGAGCTCCTGCCCTTTCCATTCCGAAATGGGCATTTTCTAACACCGCTTGCACTCAGCAATTCCGGCAGTCCCAAACTGGGTCTTTCAGTCCATGACCATACTGCACAGGCAAAATAGACTGTGTTAACTGTCTAGTGCCCCGACAGTTAATGGTGCCAAAAGGCCAAGCTTAAAGAAACTAACAACCCACAAAAACGCACTAGAAGGTTATGGTGGAAATGACAAGATTGTGCTTTATGTTGATAGAACAATATATACTATATACAGTGAGTGATATTGGCAACAATCAGGAATGTTAATATTAAACCAGTGAAGAATAACAGATGAAGCAACACTGCTACAAAACACTAGTGCTACACAGCCTCTCCACATGATTACAAATCATTATGCGTAACTTTGCTGTTAAGAGCAGTGCGATGTTTGCTTGAAGTGTTCCGTCAGATTTCATTCGCATTTGTGCTCTTTCCAATACCATGACGTAAAACGCTCATGCTAATAGAGAGTTTTAGTATAGCGCAAGTGGCACCATGCTGTACACAACAAAATAGTGGGGTCAAACTGTGCACGTGCCAGACGCTACGACAGCTTTCCATGCCTCCACTATTTTTGGGATTTAGCACGAGACACCAATGCTTGCACGACGGTTTAGCATGGAAAACATGGCAGTGCCTTCGAGGAGAGAGTCGCCTGCTTCGGATCTGTCAAGTCGTCGTCCTGTGCTGTTTGGTCTATTCATTACCTACAGATGCTAGTGTTTGTCTTAGATTTGTGTCATGATTGTTCAACAGCAAAATATTAGTGACAATAGGGCGCCGTTTCCTAAATCCGTCAATTTTTCAGGGCTTTAGGCTCAGCAAAGGTAGCTGTGCTATGCACTGTCTACAGACTCTTTAATGGTACCGTGCAAGAGTTGACCGGCCAGCCGGTCAGCACCTTCTAACAGCGCGAAGCGACGGGATCAGCAAGAGTAGCGCATGCGCACCAAGTTCCCTGGTAGCGCAAGTTTCATCTGCGAGGCTCTTTCCACCAGCACAACACAGCCCTTGGCACAATTAACTCTGTGCAAGCTCTTATGGGAGACAACGGCTTCCACTGAACTTTGTGCACGTGTGCAACTCTTGATGTTGTTGCTTCGCGCGGTTAGAAGGCACCAAGCGGCTGGCTATTGACTGCTGGCATGGACTGTTAAAGAATTGGATGACTGTACATGGCCTCCGAGCAGCAAGTCGCATAAACAGCCTGATCTCGAAGGCCACAGATTACAAATTCATTTTGTTTGTAGTACAGATGGCGCCACAAGATAATCATAATTTGCAGAAAACCAAAGTGCCACCATGGTTGTTACTAAGCTCATAATATAGATACATCATTGGATTAGACTGCCATCTTAAGTATATTAGGCTTACTTGTGGTCTGTTAACAATGTTGCCATTCATTATATAAAAACCCGCACAACTACTTCTGCACAAGACGCAAATATTGTTCTGCATACACAGTGGAGGACAAGAGTACGGCATAAACATGAACATATAGAATTAAAATTTTCTGCAACAATTCAACAGAAGTGCTGCAGTATTGGGCACTGGGTAACATAAGCCTTTTGTCGCACTAAACAAATACAAGCTTAAAAGTCAGCTGTTAGGTCATTTCCCTAAGCTCCCTCTTGCTATTGAAATGCACTCTTTGGCCAACAGCTGCCAGTAAAATATGCTGTTCTGCATAAACATAACGGGAAACATGACTATGCCAAGAATAATTTGTGTGGGCCAAACTAAATTGGCTGACAGCAGCATTAAGTATTGGCATCTGACACCAACTCAGAAGAATGGCAGTTCAAAACAAGAACTGGAGTTCTCACCTATAAACATTAACCTTACCGCACAATCTAGATGCTATAGTACAAGCTCAACTGCCCCCTTTAACATTCCTCAAGTGTACTAGTAGCCATGCTCAAGAGAAATTTCTTCAGCTGTACAGCCTGCGTACGAGAACATGCACCATGCAAAGAACAGTACTGCAAAGTGTTTAAATAAATGCCTAACCATCGCAAGAAATGCCAGTACATTTCAGCCAACTTTATTGCAGACTGAAAATAAGAACATTTGTGTCTAATTCGGTGAACAGCAGGAGCACTGAGATTAAAGATGTTGTGTACATATTGTTTCGAAGTGTGCTTCCTTGAATTTCCAGGAGGTGAAAAACAATGCAGACACAGTGTTGTAATTGGCATTGTCAGAAATAAAACTTGAAAGCATAAAAACAAGACACTTTTTCCTGAGGGACAAATAGTCTTGACATTTTACACACAATCACAAGAACATGGAGGGTAAAGGGATGAAAAGCAAGCTCTAGGACTGTTTGTTCATTTTTATCTGACCATCTGACACACTTCATGAGACACCCTTTTATGTACAGAAGACTGTGTGGATAAAGGTGCACAGACAACTTAAGTAGCACACTCAACATGAAAATCACACAATATTTTACTCACGATAAGTCTCTACAGGCTTTTATACAAACAAGCTTTCTCTGCTTCAAAACAAAAACACCTATATTCTGCAACACAAGGTATGACTTCTCTTAGCTGCTTGAAACTCTGCAGCAATAACGAAAAAGAAATAAAGAAAAAAAGTAAAAAAAAAAGTAGAAGCAGCCAGATAGGAAGCATTTAGCTGAAGTCCCTGTCCGGCAGGGCCAGTGGTGCCACTAGGGTCCACAGGTAGAGTGCGGAGCATATCCAGCTCGACACCATCTTGACCCACATTGAGGCAGTGTTCTCAATCAGATTCTTGGGATCGTCACTTGGCCTGGAACACAGTCACAACAGCCACGGTCAGCACCAACACAGCCTAGAAACACTTGAAACCTTGTGTTTGTCAACATATGAAACTTTGATGTCATGTCTTATATTCGTATTCAAAAGCGAGGATGCAGATGATTAAATGCAAGTGCCACCTGTGCCAACAAGAAAAACCACAAATCATCCAATGTTGTTATTCTTGTTTTGGTTATGTTCGATTTGAAATTATGCAGAGAACATCAAAGATTAGTGTTAAAGTGTGTGAAGCTCCTCACTGTTCGAATGTCTTGGCTGCCTCTTGCCAACACCGAGCTTCTTGTCTTTTGGCCAAACAACTTCATGTGCTGCATTTGCTATTCACTGAGCAGCACTTCACTGAGAAGGTGGCTCCAACTGGAGCCACCTGTGTAGTTTTACACAATGCAACAACCCAGAGCGCTGGGAAAACACATACCACAGAAGTGCATCCTTTCCGCTGTGACTGGACAGAGGTATGATATCAGTGATGCAACCAATGAATAAGTGCTGTACCCCACACCTATCATCCTCCACTTGACTATGCCCCCACCCCCCCACTCTCTCAACATTCTCTACTGTGCACAGTCCAACCACCACAGTATCAAAACCGACCTTATTCCGCAACGAAAGCTTCACTTAAAAAAAAACCTGTTTCTCCTTTTAAGGCACTTCAATTCCAGTGTGCTTCTCCGTTTCTTATCTGCTGGCCTCTTTGGCAGCTGAATTCACCTAATCCCATCTTACTACAAGAGGCCAGAAAACTCACTCACGAGTAGACTAACTCTGACTGACTCGAAAGTCCAAGTGAACCTGGCTGAGTAGAACGTTTGGTGAGTCGAAGTCCAAGTGAGGCCCTAACCAAAAAATATATTTTGTGAATGACTCTTGAGAGTGTACTGTCTATTTTGCCAACCAGTGCTCACTACTATGACGTAAATTGCCTTTCAGAGTCAAGAAGTGAAGATAATGGAGAGAGCAAGGCACTCACTGGAACCAGTTGGTCAGGGTCATCATGACATAAAGTGAAGCCAGTGCAAACATGAAGTGGAAGAACGACCAGCTGTATGCCACCCCATCATCTTCATTGTCCCACACCTTGGCCTCTGCATCACCTCCAGCACTGGAATCTGCAACAGGAGTAGTGTGGGCAACAGCAAAATGTTTGTCACGCAACAGCAGGAAATGGAGCAAGATTTACACGAGTTCACAGGTTCATACGTCAGCCCAAGCTCCACAAGAAGAAATGCACATGATACAGCTCATGCTTTTCGTCTCGGGTGCCAACTCACATATGTGACTGGCAATGCCGCAACAGCGAAATTTGCAAAGCAGTATGTAACCATCCTTTCTACATTGCTTTACTTTGTTCCCCTCCATGCTCTTCCCTTCCTTACAGCGGGCTCCTCTTAGCTGGCCTTCATCCCCACACACACAACACTGAGGACATGGTTATGGTAACATCAGCTAACGGGTCTCTTTACTTCACCACATAGTCCTTTCTCTTGTGTGTGTGTGTGTGTGTGTGCGCACATTTATTCCTAGGGGTGTTCAAGTATTCAGAAATTTGAATACAAGTCAGATAATTTCGTTTCAAATTAAAGTTGTTAAAGTTAAAGTTTCAAGTTATTTCATGTTTATTTTGAACAGTTTGATTATTTCCAAATACACGAGTTAGCTACAGATACTGGACTTATGTTTGGGTGAGTTACTGTAGCTTTATTTAGGTAACAGCACAAGAATGTTACTTAAGGTGAAAATGTCACTGCTGGAATCTGTTTGCCATAGAAATGCCCCTGCATACAGTTCATGGGTACACTGAAGTGCTTGTTGTCAAATGCAAGTTCCAGTCACTTTTCATGTTTTTGCTTATTTCCAAGTAAGGCTGTCCAGTTGAATAAACTAGCAAATAGCATTTTTCTTAATAAATAAATTAGAGGTGGGTGAATACTAAATTATTTAATATGAATAGTAAACATCAAAAATGGTAGGCAACCCTAATCTTTGACTTGGGTGTCTCTTATTGACACTCGCACCTCGGTGTTGGCGTTCCTTAGGTTAAGCGAGCGAATGTCTTTCCCCTGGCACGAAAGGCGAGCAAGTGGTGAGGGAGGGCGAGAAGGAAATGCAGCACGCGCCACCTGGTGGAGCATAGCCCCCTAGCAAGCAGCATAGAAAGCGCACCTTACAGGCCCTCTCCAGTGCTGACCTCAGAGCATGTAAAGAGCACGCAAGCAGGGAGTGACATCACGTCTGCTCTGCTAGCTAGATGTTCAGTCTGTACCAGGCAACTGTTTTATATTAATTAGCCGGTTAAATATCATGCCACTTTCTTGTGTGTGATGCCATTAGTGACGACATTACTTCTGCATTCTAATTCTGGGTTTCCAGAAATTTTGCCAAAGTCGTGCTAATGATGCGGGTCTCTAAAGTCTGCGATTCTGTGCTTTGGTATGTGGTAATCAGTGATCTCTAATAATTCTAATTATTCCAGACACTTCAGTAACTCAACTTGTAACTAAATTTATGCTATGATATCATGTCTATAATGAAACCCATGAATTTTGTGCTGTATTATTTCCTTTCTATATTTTACTGATTTATCTTGAATATTGTACCCGGTTGTATCAGGAGGTGAACCAGAAGTTTTGTGCAAGAAACAAGCGTGTCACTTGATGCTCGTGCCACCAAAAATAAAACCAAATATTGATTAGTCAAGTGTAGATGCATATGTGCGTTTGCAGCAGAAATATTTATTCCAATATAAATTAGGTACCACGCCTATATTGGCTACTGCGAAAAAGGCAACAAACTATAACAGCTACAAATTATCAGTTTTAAGTGCAAGATCACGAATTCGTAATTTAGAAAACTGCAAAGAAGCTCCCCAAGAATGAATGGATGCTTAAAAAAGACACCCAACAGCTTTCGAAAAACACCCAATAAATAAATGACTGCTAAAAAAAGATCAGAAGGCGCAGGGAAGAAATGTTGAAGAGCTTGCATCTCGTAGACACATTCAAAAGGGCCCATTGCAAAGAAACACATCACTGGTAGTAGCGTAAAATACGAAACTTCTACATGACTACACTGCCAAAAACACTAAATGACGGAACACAAGCAAAAATCACAGGTTGTCATGCAGGCCTCCACCGCAAAACCTGAAACAAGGCTTACATTATGCATTTTGTTTCTGGATCGCTCCGAACACTTTTGTTGTTTCAATTCTTATTATTTGTGAAACTTTGTTTAGCAAACAGTGTACAATAACAATACTTTAACAGTCATTTGATGTGAAATATTTGGCAATCTTGAATATTTGAATATACCGAATAATTCCTCTTTGGATATGAATAGTTAGGGTGAAATATTCTATTCATATTCGAAAATTCGGATATTCACCCACCCCTAGAATAAACCAGTTTATTTATATTGTCACGTGGTAGTGACGTTAAAGAACACAGTAGCAGTACTGTGACGGACAAAACTAGCTTTTATTGGGCGAACCTGTGCCCACAAAACAGGCTACACTTAAAGCACAACGATAGCGGCGAACACAGTCGGCGATCGTCGAAAATCTGATCAGCGGGTCAAGTGCGTCGGCTTTTATAGAGCAGTCGTCGAATGTTCCAGACTAATCGTTAGGACCCGCGTGCCTTCCACAGAGTTCTACACCATTCGTGTCACGCGATGAAATCAGATAACACAAGGTTCGGCGACAACAGAAAGCCGGGTAGAAGCATCGATAACTTTCCAGAAACTTCGGATACATGCAGGCGCGTTCCGCGCTGCGCGATTACAGTTGTTAAGCGGCGAAACGTGGTCGCCCGATAAAGATAAGTACACGTGTCAATATCTTTCTGCCAGAAAAATATTTGCTAATCAACTCCAATACTCAAAGCTCGCATATTAAAAATACTTGTATATGATTTGATTAGAAAACATTATTTAAACACCTGTAGAAGATGACCTAAAGTCTGAGCCCCACTAGCAGGCTTAACAGTGCACATCAAGCACAGCTTTGGCACTACCGTATGGAAATGAGCATCCCACCACTTGCACATGAAAGCAGTGAAGATTGTGCAACAATTCATGCTAAATTCCCCCATCTTTAGTCATCATTGTCCTGCACAGGAATGCAGTGTTACCTTTATGTTATGACAAGGCAAAACAAAGAGAAAGACGAAGAAAGGAAGGCAGGCAGCAAACAATCTATTTAAACAGTAAATAAACGAGCGCATTACCTTCGCTCCCCACAAGTGCAGTGGACTCTGTGAGTGTGTAGGAGAGATAAAAGAGAACAAGAGAAAGAGAACAGGCCATCAGTGAGGTGGCATGCAAATGTGCAATTTGCTTAAATCCCTACCCCTTTTGGGTCTAGAATTAAAAAAAAAATACATTCCACAGCTGCCTCCCTTGCCCTCTTTCTCTCGGAGGTAACCCCAGGGCTGTGTGCATGAGAAAAAAAAAACACCAGCAATACTGAAAATTTCATTGCTTCGCACTCCTAGTGCGTTCACTCTACAGCTGCAGAGTGCACGCCTCAATTGCATTCCCACTCCTTTTTGGAGATTGGAGATCCCCGCAATTCCATTCCTTCATAACTCCATGGAATAGTGAGTTGGACCAATCCCACTCCTGGTGTCGGTGGGCTGGTTCATTTCACTCCTTTAATTCTAGTAAATGAAATGCTTTCTTATAATTGTTTACTACTTGCACTTGCGTGCCTAGCAGCAAAAGAAAATATATTTTTTAAGTTCTAACAACGTAAAAAAAAAATTTATGTACAATTTTTTTGCACAAGAGCAATCAAGCTTTGCGGTCTCTCATCTCTTCAGGGAGCTGTTAATTGTAATCTTTGTGTCCCCCATAATGGGCAGAGGCATAGCCAGAAAATTTTCCGGGGGGGGGGGAGGAGAGGGGGAGGCACTTCCTTGGCTTGGGACGGGAGCTTGGGCAGGCCGCAAACTAACCCAAAAATTTCAGGCAGGGGGGCGCATGCCCACTGTTCACTCCGTGCACTCCTTCATTTCTTAAGTAGTAGTACAGGAGTTAACTAGTTGCCATCTTTAAATGCACTTCAACATTGTAACAACGAAAAGTTTCTGGATCATCAGAAGTGCAGAATGTGTAGAATACCGTGTTGTTTATGATTATTACTACAGTAGGGGTAGTCCCCACTAGGCACTGTATTTACTCGCATAATGATCGCACTTGTTTGTAAAAAAATTGACACAAATTCAGGGGTGCGATCATTACGCGGGTTAAATTTCCCGCATTTGCTGTGGGATGACAACAGGTCAACGAATAGGCGGCTGCTGCTGTAACAGTGCGGGACACCGAAACAAAAATGGCGGCCGGCGGAGCAAGCCAAACGCGACGAACACAATTTTTTCCTTCTGGTGAATAAATTATGCACAGTGAAACAGTTTCTTCCATATCAGTAATGCATAATATCATTATTGTCAGCAAGTTTGCGGCGATAACGATAAGTTTGCGGCGATAATGCGGCGACCACATTGAGGGGACAGAAACAGAGATGGGTGCGCTTAGCTGCCAGTGACAGAAACCAATGGTGGGCATGCTGCGGAAACTGCGGCATTTGTCTTCACTACTATCTTAATACAGCACGCTTCCTCTATGGGTGGGCAAATATCTTAGCTTTGTTGCAGGCGTCCGCGCATGAATAGGGTATGCTTCTAATGTATCAGTGTAAACGTGGCTCCTATCGTTGCCACTCGCAATTTGTTGCATGCCCACGAGTGCAGACGAGAAGAATCGAAAAGTACCTTTTTTGTTGTTGTTGACCACAACCATCGTAAAGCCTACAAATAATAAAGCCAAGCTGAGTTTAGTTGTAGCTTTTTTTTCATGGAAGTGCAGAAAGTGATGAAAGGAATGATATGCAGCATCTGTTTAAGGGTATTCGGGCGTGCAGGTCACTTGGTATGTCTTGAAGAGTCATTCACGTAGCATTCGACAGATGGTGAGCGCGATCATCATTAGCTAGACTTGGCACACTACATATCGCTGTGGCAAGTTTGGGGTGCGATCATTACGCGAGTGCAATCATTGTGCAAGTAAATACGGTAGTTATTGAAAGAGCCATATTGAGTAAAAATTGAGAAATGTAATAAACTAAGTCCAGCTCAGTCTAATTGCCAAACTTAGCAGTTCTGTAGTCTCGCTGAAAATCAACATTTAGTGCTCCGGTACAATGTGCCCATTCCATTGCAACTCCATTCTAGAATCTTGGGCTCCCATTTCATTCCCATTGCATCTGACAGGCTGTTGCCATCATTCCGCTGCCGCTGCATTCCAGGTGTTTGGAAATTGGAAGTGATTCCAGAATCATTCCAACTCTGGAGTTGCGACTCTGCAACTCTGGCTCATTCCAAGCACTGAATTACTAACACTACAAAGCAAGCTTTACGATTTTAGTAAGTCGCTCTTACAAGGAATTCTGCAACGAATCATAACAAATAGCTTTAGGTTCCTTATGTGACCGAGAGCTGCAGCAAGAAATCTCCACAAAGAAAGAAACTTTTTCCCTGCATCAGCCCATGATGTGCTCTGTTCATTGTGATGACACAGCAGACAAAATTTGAGGGCCTGATTGCTGGCATTTTTATACAGTGCAACAGAGGTTTCTGGAGAGTCAAGTCAGCAGAAAAGCCTTTGCTCCTTCACACTGTCACGGCCAGAGTAGAACAACTTGACCTTGACAAAATACATCAGGCAACTGACCAACAACGTGAGGTAAGCTATGACATTACCATACAGTAAAACCTCGATATGACAAAGTAGGTAAAATCAGCAACTTGCTTCAATATATCAAAATTTCGTTGTATTGAAATTCGACCTTTTATGCAAATAAGCACAGTCGCTATTAGATTTTTCTTGCATGGAAAGGGGCCACAGAATTTTCCGAATTATTGCACAATCGAAAAAACAAAGCAAATTTGAATGAGAAACCAATTCATTTAGATGAATTTGGCAGTCAGTGACGAATGATACGGTTTCATGCCACGTAGACGATATCTTCACATAGGCGGTACGAATTAAGCGAAGCCAGCCATGTTTTCGCGTGCACTCTGCTCCCGCGGCTGATAGCGTTGCCTGCACTGGGACAACACTATCATGAAAAGCGCCAGCAGCAAGGAGCGAATGCTTCGTCCCCTCTCCTTTTTCCCGTTGCTCGCGCGAGGCACGATAGGACCTTATCATACTTGGACTTTATATGGAACATGATGTGGCTTCACTTTGGCGGTCGCTCGTCGTGAATAGATCGTCGTGAAGAGATCGTGAACAGCAGAAATTTACCCATTTGTTTCTCAAAGGCCTAGTAGAACGCATATATACTTACTTACTTATCTTTTTCGCAGGAATGTTGCAAATCACTTGCACTACAGAATGGTCTTCAATATCGCAAAGCTAACCAGAAACCAGTGAACATCAGTTTGAAACAGCCCTAATAAATGCAGATACTGTTGTGCAAAAGTGCCATGGAACAATCCAAATTTGGCCCCAACATAAAGCAAAGTCCTGTGCCTCTGCTGCACAGGGCACACAACTCGGACAAGTGTTTTGCAAAAACTCATCATCCGAGGGTAGCACCGTGGTCATAAATAAAATGAGCACTCACTTATGCAGAAGGCTGAAAACAAACATTGCCTTTTTTTTTCTTCACATTCTAAGGCAGACACTCATTTTATTTTTCACCACAAGAGAGGATAGCAGCTTAACCCTTCAAAGTTTCTTGCCGTAAATCTGCAGCACTGATTTTATGTTTTGATATTTTGCACACATTCTACACCACTGGCTGCCATCTTTATTGAGTTGCCCAAAGTCATTTGAAATTGCGTTTTCACTCGTTGAGGCACACAACTCGACTTGTTTACCTCCCAAGCCATGTATGGAGGAAATGCTATCATTCTTTATGGTTGCCGCTATCGTGTTTCCGGTAGCTTAGATATAGCCCTGCTTGGCCGAAGTTCAGAGATACTCATAAGTTTTCTTTTTCTTTGCCTTCTGTTGCAGTTTGCATATTCCCATGCCCTGGACTGCACGTATTTGTGATTTCAGTATGGCGGCACACAATGCCTCTTCTCGGGAAGACTGCTCAAGCCTTCGCGACACGTTTGTTCTGATGAAATGCGCTTTTGAAATTTTGTTAAGACATTTATCTTGATCTCCTACACTATAGCATATTTGTATGTATACTGTTGGTGTGAGTAAAGTTTTTTCGAGACAAAATATTGCTTGCAATAAACTTTTGCTGTATTCATGAGTTTCGAGTAGTTTCCTACTACTGGAAATTGCAATAAAAAAAGTTCACCATAAGGGCATTCTTCATTCATAAGGAATACTTTCTGTTCCAAAATTATTTCTAATACCGTACTCACTCGATTCTAACATGCCCTCACAATTTGAACACGCAACGTGTGACTCGAGCCCAGTTATTTATTTCTGCTTGCACAAGTCATGCACAAGTACTGCACATTTCTGCACTTGTATGATATGCATCAATACAGTGTGCATTGGTCAGGCAAAGATATTCAGATAGCCTACTTATTTCAGCATTGGTTTCGTGCCCACACATGGGGGTGAAAAAAAGTAACTTGCTTGGCAACCACATTCTTTAGCTGTACATAGGTCAGTCAAATTCACGAGTATGATCCAAGGACTTCCATAGATAGGCTACAAGTCCAGCACAAAGGTGACTAATATTTATGATTTTCGGAAGTTAGCGCAAGCTAAACACAAGACTTGAAGAAAGGGATAGCACAAAGCGGACAACATGCACAGCTTTGTGTTGTCCCTTTCTGTAAGTCTTGTGTTTTGCTTGCGGTAACTTCCCAAAATCATGAAGCACCAACTGGCCTACACCCACACTCTGCTATGTGTCTAATATCATGAAGTGCTGCACAAGTAACTATCATACATGCCGCTTTTGCGCAGAAAAGTAATTAATTTTTATCAAGGTATGTTTATCAACATGCCTTTAGAGGACAATTTTCTCTGAGGGACACAGACAGAGAGAAGGAAAGGCAAAAATAAGGCACCTTTCGACAATAGATGCTTGTGATTGTCAGTATGGCTTTCTTGGAACCACAGTGCTTTGACATGTGGACAAAAAGAAAGAGGACGATACCCACGAGCCCTCGGATCTAACCAGTCTGTCTGTTTGCCCACGTATCTCATGGTAAACAGGCGTTTCGGCGTCCATCGAAATGCGGCTACTGCAAACGGGATCAGAACCCACGACCTCAAGCTTACCAGCCCAACAGCAGCAGCCATGGAGATAACTTGGCAGCTACACGATTTCCTGAAATGTGATTAATGGCCACTGCTTGCGCAGATCCTGCCTTCCTCCATTTAAAGAAAGAAGTGGTTGGCAAAATTGGTATCTCACGCACTGGTCCCAGTCTCCTTGACAAGAATCTTCTCGGACATAGTGAGCTTGCCAACTTGCGAGTTGGATGAGGTACGGATGCTCGAGTAGAGAACGCACAAAAACCAAACCACGAGCCCAACAATGCTCTGTGAGTCAAACTTGCTTCCTTCCTGGGCCAGGCTCAGTGATGGCTTGCACTGCTTGCCTGCAACAGAGTAGTCATGCTAGAAGCACACTCGGAAACCTGCGAATCCAAGCTTTGAGTGCAAAATCAAGTAAAAACCTCATTCAGATAAACAAAGCTTGACCCATTTGTTCAGCAGGTTAAGCAAGCACAAATAACTAAAATTTCACAGTGCAGATAAAACATTACATGGCATCACATAGTTATTAAATCATACAACTTCCTGTGTTACACAAAGACAGGAAAGTGAATTGAAGATTTTCATCATACTTCAACCATAAAGACGAACCCATTCTTAAACTCTATAGTTGTGTGAAAAGTAGTGAAAAAGTGAAAAGTGAAAAGAAAAGAAATATATATGAACTCGCCCTTCAGATGCACAAAAATGAATGACACTGAAGCTCATATACAAAATCCACTCGTTTCTTGCTGATAATAATATATATCACAAGCTTTTGAAAAAAAAAAAAGAATGGTGGCGTCTGTGGTTGTTTCAATATTGCAGGTGATTGGTACCAATTGGGTGCCGTTTTGAAAGAGTTACGATGCCACATTTTGTTCCTTAGATGACGTTTTTAGTGGAAACTTGCAACTAGATGAGGGAAAGTGCCAGGTACGAAAATGAAAATGCTGAAACTGATTTTCGGACCAAAGTGGGTATTGGAATCGTAATTGTAGACACCAGCTTCAGAGTCATTTATTTGTTTGTTTGCATCTTATGACTGAATTAAATTCCCAGGTTTTATGTGCCAAAACCACGATTTGATTATGAGGCACGCCATAGTGTGGGTTTCTGGATTAATTTTGAACCCCAGGGGATCTTTAACGTGGCACCTATTCACGGGTCACAGGTGCTTTTGCATTCCACCCCCACTGAGATGTGGCCACAACAGCCAGGATTTGATCCCACAACCTTGTGCTAAGCCGCGCAAGATCATAGTCTCTACGCCATTGTGGCGGGTAATTATTTGACTATATATATATTGTCGAAAGACCTTTTGGGAACCACTCAGACTAGCTTATCTGCAGTCAAACCTGGATATAACAAATGCAGATAAAGCGGGTCGGTCCACACACACACACACACACACACACACACACACACACACACACACACACACACACACACACACACACACACACACACACACACACACACACACACACACACACACACACACACACACACACACACACACACACACACACACACACACACACACACACACACACACACACACACACACACACACACACACACACACACACACACACACACACACACACACACACACACACACACACACACACACACACACACACACACACACACACACACACACACACACACACACACACACACACACACACACACACACACACACACACACACACACACACACACACACACACACACACACACACACACACACTCTCTCTCTCTCTCTCTCTCTCTCTCTCTCTCTCTATTCTACACTCTCCCATCCTCCGTCTACCTCCCACCATGTGAATAGCTTCCCACATTTCACACACATATATGTTCCTTCCACTTTGACACTCCTAATTCTAATGTATTAAAAGCGGAATACCATGAATTAGAATTTGCTTAAATTTTTTTTTGTAACCTGCAGAATGAAGTGAAGATAGTCCTAATAACAAGCTTCCCCCCCCAGTCGTTATCCCTGACTTAATTATAGAACTTATAGGAACGATCCTGCATGACCAGTCACATTGCAGCTTGCCACATATACGACTGTGACAGATGTGGGAGTGCAGAGGCTTAAGTACAATAAGTATATAAATATGCATACTAACAAAGTCAATGAATGCATTCATCATGTTGTGTCTGGACCTAGGCACAGCCCCACGTACAGAAAACACAATTGCAGTGAGTAAGCACAAGAACCTTGGCTCTGCCACACATCACAACTGCGAGTCATAATGCACTAAAATATTGGGCACTCACTTGTAGAGTTGTTCATGGCAGACCAGGTGAGATACATGATGTACAGAGTGACGGCAGATGACTGAAGCAAACCAGATGAGGGCTGGGCTGCATAGGGCAAAAGGCAATAGAAAGTTATATTGGTCACCCAAAATTAGCTCCTCTTGTAGCAAGCGGAAATTTCAAGCACAGTCCATAGGCACCTGTGACAAACTGCACACTATGAGAGAATGCATGGTTGAGTGATTTTTGCTTAGGGATCAAGTGCAAATTGTTCAAATATAGAGCACCACTAGATGACCATGTAGGCGAAGAAGAAATTTGACACACTTTAAGCACATTAAAAGGACCACTGAAGACCTATACTGCATTGGTTAAGTTCAGGCTGGCATTCCTTCAAAACTATACTTTCATTCATTTGACGAGAAAGAGCTGACTACTGAAGAAAATCAAGGCCAAGCTTTGCTTCTTGAATGCCATGCCAACGTTGGCAAGACATGGCTAATTTCAAAGTACTCTTTCTCATATATGGCCCATTTTGGCACATTAAATATTTCTCAAAACATTCTAGCTTGAGCCCTTGGTCTTTTTTTTTTTCTCAAAATGTGATTCACTCCTTATTTACAGATCGGGAATTAATTTTACAAAAGGTGACACTTTCGAAATCTATGACGTCACAGGAAGCTGGCACATAAATTCGGGGGTGGAAACACTGTCGATATTGCAGTTCTTTTTACTGCTTACCAAGCCTACCCGTCATGGCAGGTGTGGCCATTTTGCTACTATGCCCAAGTGTAATTTACTAAAGCAGCTTAATTTCATTATCAATAATGTGATCTCAAAACAAAGCTCAGATCTTGAGTCCAACAGCTATACCTGCTACTGTAAGTGGCATGTCACCAGCATGCACAGCAAGCCACATCATAATTCTAGTGCTATGCATAGACACATACCTTCCTGAACTTTGGGCAGGACAGAAACCACGGAGAGGATGACACAGATGATCAGGTTGATGCTGATGAAAAACTTCTGCAGTGTACAGCCGTCTGACCCCTGCACAGCCAGAAACCATGAACATCTACAAGGCTGCTAAAGAAGCAATACCAGCTTTGGCATAAAGACAAAATCTTTAAAATCTTGCAACATGCAATGCCTTGCAGTATAATAAAAGTGCCATCGTAGGGCAAGCTTTTTTCTGCATAAAAACCTGAAGAAACCAACATTATATTTTTGTGCAAAACCAGTGCTGTGATGCCCTTTTTGTTTGAAGAATGGCAAATTCCAACACCAAAGGAAGGCCTAGGCTATGCTTTGCTCGAACACTTGTCGGCAGCTGGCACCCCTAATGCACTAGAGACATGGCGATTGTGGCGTGCTTTCATGCTGGCGTTTGCCCGTTATTCCAACCGTACTCCCTTTACCTCTCTAGTTGCAATGGGACCATATGATGGCCGGGCTGTCATTCAGCTGCCGCTCCTCTTCAAAAGTGAAATGGACAGTTTCCGCTGAACCTTAGATGATGAAAATTGAGTCCTCACTCTTCCTGCCACATACAGTGTGACCAACTGCGTGCAGAGGAGGCCTCTCCGAGACAGCACAAGGCACTCGCACACCTTTCCTCTAGTCCAACAGACCTTTTGGGAACTGCTCAGACACTAGCTTGTCTACCATGTCTTTCCCATGCCTAGCAGTAAGTGCTCTCGTATGGTCCTACTACTTTAGGCTACACTCACTTTGAAATTTCTTAACAAGTTATGTAAATGCCATTAATTTCCAATCAAAGTACCAAGCTGCACTGACAGGACGATGCCTTCAGCATTGCGCAGACTCCTCTCGCCTCAAGGAAAACCACGAAGTTTCCTGGCACAGTTGTCAACAGTACATCATTCGTGCTTTGTCCAGGAAAAAAAGATCTTGCTTCCCCCCCTTAGATACAGCACACCCAAGCATTCTTGCATACCCAAAGCCCCATGCCCTCATGTTCCTTTGTACTCCTTTTGCTTTCTTTTGTATGCCCGGCGGTTTGCATTGCATCCCTTAACTTTTAAGTGCAAAATATCTAGAACTCCCTGTTGTTGCAGCAGCTCTTGAACAGGCACTGGCTGACCCCATTTATTAGTGCATTCAAACATTGCCATCACAGATGCTCCAACACATGATGTAATGGGATAAATTATGGCTCAGCGAACCAGGTCCGACACCCTAGAGATTACTAAGATTATTCATAGGAAGCAGCTACACAAATAAGCCATCTACTCCATATTTCACTGTAAAGTGCTTGAATGTGTCCTCAAAAGTTGGGTGTCAATACAACTGAAGCATCATGGGCTTTTCTTTCTTCCTCGTAAACTATTCTGGGTTTCACTCAGAATGACAACAAACTATGGTAAACTTATTTGACTTTGGTGGTGGTTGTCCTTTTTCTTTTCTAATGATCTCATACACAGCAATGCACACTGTTGCTGCTGCTTATTGACCCTTTTTGTGAAGCAGTTTGCTCTAGAGAAACGAGATGGCGCTTTCAGTAGTGCGCTGCATGTTGTCTCAGCGAAAGTGTGTAAATATGAAACCATTACCTCTTCTGCCCTGCTTCTGTGCAATCAGCTGTCGAAAATGCAACTGGGTTTTCGCTAAAGCACTGTATTCCCTTCATACTGCAAAATATGGAGCAGTGGAGTGAAGACATGCGGAGTAGTTGGCTGCAAAAATTGACACTGGCATATTAAGGAATGGAACGAATCTGTGTGTCCAAGTTCACAAACTGCTTCTACGCAAGGACTGCCTGTGTTGCCGGCTCCTTGCAGTGCATGGCTTCCCTCAAGGTACAGGAGTTTCACTCATCCATAAGCGTTATAGTGCTAATCTCCAAGGAAAGGACTTGAACCCCGGAATGTCTGCACGAGTGAGTACCACTCGTTATACAGTGACAAAGTAGCGCCATTTCGTTTCTCGCACATTACCTACATACATACACGCCAACTCACATGCAAACTTACATCTACTCTATCGCCAACCTATCAAGAATAAGTGAGCAGGTGCACACTTGAATCAAGGCACCAGAGCATGCGCGACGGCGACTACACCGACAGCAAACTAAAGTTCAAAGCTGAACGTTTCGGAATGGTCCACACAGTAAGCGAGTGACTCGTGACAATACGTATTTGCTACAAGCCTTGCGCCCAGCAAGAACAAATCTATCGCAACTGAGCACATGAACAAGCAATCAGGCAGAAAATAAACAATCAGATAGCAACTGCCCAAGGAACTTTACTGAGTATACGCTGCTCACGCCATTTGGACTAAGTGTAATGAGCTCTGAAAGCGCATACATGTCCTCTGAAGCTGTATCCAAAGGTTCGCGTGTCGTCCACCCAGTCACCATCTACGATATCCGCCAACACAGAGGCTTTCAGAGCTGCACCGGCATATGTACATCGATTGTAAACACAGAGGCAACAGAGGCACCTGAGGCAAGCAATGAACACGTCACTATGAGATCAAACATGGTAGTGCCCATGGGAGTAAGTGCAAAACTTCACGAAAGCGTTCGCTACAGTTGCCAGCATGTCACCCGCCGACCCAAGCCCGTGATCTCACGCCCAATCAAGTGCCATTGCGTCAGCTGGCAGCGAATTTTTTCAAAGCCATATACGATACCGCAAAATTTAACCACCGGCACTTCATCAGTATACCATGGAAAAAGTTGCTGTTTGGTGCCGAGTCGATTAAGATCTTGGAAGCAGCCGTACGACATTCATGCGCCGTGAAATTACCACTCCAAGAAAAGTGGGGGATAGGTGACAAATTGAATAGCAGAAAAGTTGTTCCTGGCTGCCATGTCCATGCTTATGTGCGCATTATGCTGGAAAAATCGAGTGACACACCACACAGTGTCTGAAACTTCAGTCACCATTTTACAATGCTCATAGAGGAGCACGGGGTCTGGCTCGGCACCAGCGTAATCGCTCATTGCTGCCAGAAATTCGAGGTTGTTCCATTGCCAAAGCAACCTGCACACATCGGGTTGGAAGGTATTGAATACAGACAGCATCCCATGGAATAAACATCACTACGATCCTTTGACTCAGCCCACCACGGACCTAATGCAGCTGCTGGTCCATATGGTGCGTAGATGGTGCAGTAAAACGGCACCTGAGGGCATAGTTATGTTTTAATCCGACAGCGTTAAGGGCCCCATGTCGCAGAAAATCCGATGTCGACGTCCACTGTCGGCGACGTTGTCCATCATAAAAAATCATCCCAAACAACCACCAGCCAGGCCCTCCGCGAGGCGCACAGGTGTTACTTTACTAATTGAGTTCTGAACTTTGAGTGAGTGCACTTCATTCCTAGTGTCATTCACAGGCTGCCATATGGGAATGCTCCAGGAGAGAGCACACCTCGGCAAGTGTGTTCGGCAACCATACTTCAAGGTGGCGAAGGGTGTAGCCTCATTAGCAATGAGTAAAAGGAAGTAAGATATACTGAAATCAGATCAGGAGTAACTTTTAATAAGATTTTTTTTTTAATGGCTAACATTACAAGGGAATAAAATCTGCCACACTGCAACAAATAAAACAAAAACAGCAAACGACTACTCTTAGCCTCAGGCTGTTTATGGCCACGCCGACTAATGGCCATGCAGTTGTTTGGCGGAACTTGTTGTTTGCACTGGTACTGGCCAAATATTGTTGTCTTCGCTCGTGATGATTAATCTTGTTATTGAGGTTGCAATGAATTAGTCAAACCTCGATGTACCAAACACGGATGTATCGAATTATTGCATATATCGAACGCTTTCTATATTTCTTTCTTATTTTTTATTTCGATGGGGTGTCGGACATAAAATGGATATATCGAACTCCTCCATCCATGACCACGTGAGCTCTGTTGACAGGTGGCGAGCTTCCTCGCAACATCCTTGAAGATAGTGGTAGCACGAGGGGCGTTCCGGACTGCTGCCCACTATAGCTGCACACGTTGATTGCGCCGAGGGTGCCATTTGAACGTAGCGGCATAAGCGGGCGGCGGCTTGGCTAGTTCGACAACATCAACGACACACTGCATTTGCTGCACTGACTTCTCGGTGCCGCGCTCTACACCTGCTGCGCCTCGCGAGAAATGGCAGTTTGCTTCCACAAAGATGCGCGACAAAGTGCATTCACTGGGCTCGCTCAGACGCCTTGGCAGACGCCACTTAATATTTTGTTATTGAGTCTTTCCAAAATGCTTCGATTGACAGACAAGGAGATCACAGCGGAAGTAGTGGCCAAACGAAGATGCTGCCAAGATGGATCCCACAAGTGCTGATGTTGCCCCGCTCCAACTTCAACTGAGGCTGTAGATGCTTTGGCTCTTCTACGGAGCTACTGCGGCGCAACAGAAGGCACCAGCCTATCATTTGTGGATCGTTTAGACTATGCTGAGAATGACATGATTTAGCATGCGGCTGCCAATAAGAAGCAGGCTATGCTGCTGCAGTACTTCCAGCCGATGAAATAAATACTTTGTGTGGAGCTTCGAGTGAGTATTTACTGTGCCACAATTGGTTCATTGATTGATTTGTACAAGTTATTTACACATTCTTTACTTGATTTTATATATTGAATTCTCGCTATATTGAACTATTTCGCGATCATCTCGCTGCTCCATATATAGAGGTTCAGCTGTACTTAACGATAACAAACAGTTGTTGAGCATGCATTTTTAAGTTATCGCATACATGCTTTGCCTTCTGGCTCCCGATCACCATCGCCACCAATCTGAAAGAACACTTTTCTTTCTCGTGTAGCAGCGTGCCGCCAAAATGACACTTGGCAGACTGTAGTGCACTTGCTCAAAAGTGCACTTTAGTTTGCCCATGCGACAGGGGTACAAAATGCGTTGGAGAATTCTTGATACCCGAGTTACAAACTACTGACATCATTGCATCAGACTGTAATCTGAATATTCGAGAAAATAATTTGAATATACGAGAAAACATAATTCTGTTACATGGAAACTCAAATACAAACCCCCTTTTTCCTCGCTTACAGGGGAATGAACCACTGATGAGTCACTGCTTGTAGCCTCTGCCTTACAGGTAAATGGGCCATTGCTCTGCCCTGCAATGCCACCAGGATCAGCTCACCATTGTTTTTTATCGGGCCCTGTGTCACAGAATATCTGGTGACGATGTCGCCGTCAATGAGGCCCGATAACACTATCTCGTTCCCCTCTTATTAAAGGCGAAGCTTAACCCCCCAAGTTTTTTTGAAAGCGCAAGCAACCCCTTTGACGTAGAGTGGGCGCAGATTTCTCAAGTTTTACTGAAATGTAGCAGAGTTTGCCTCTCGATGCATTGGTGCAGCGGTGGCATCACTGTAAGATGCTTCATTCATGGCAGATAATAATCCTTCTCTTATATATTTACGTCATTTTTTGGTTGCCACAATTTAGTTACCCTTATGATGATGCGAAGATAGGAGCACCAGTATACCACTACATTGATATATTACCTTGACTATCATAACTGGGCACCTTCAGAGTGCGTGCATTCGCTAAAAATCTGTAAACCCATTTAGCACTTTCTTTAAAAGAAAATTTGCTACCCTTAGATGTGCTTCACAATCAGAGGAAAGTGAAACCCACACTGTGATGTGCTGTTACACACAGTAACGCATACTGCATTGTATAGCGGGCATGATCAACATAATTCCTGCACTTGCCTGAGTGTAGAAGATGTAGAACAAGACGACGGCTGCAATAGCCAGCGCATAGTGAAGGAGGGTGAATGTCAGCAAGGCTGCAAAGAGGCGAGACCACAGCTGACATTGGCACTGACAGAGAAAAAACCACATCCACACAACAGATGCATCTAGGGCAAAGTGACAAACACGCCAGATACTTGGAAGGTGTGGAAGCATACGATCCTGTGTGTTCCTCCTTGCAAGTGTCTTTTGCATTTGTAACTTTGCACTAAAGACACAAGTCTCGGCAAGCACTAAGTGACCCAAATCAATGTTCTGACGCCCACATGCTCTGCCAAAGAAACTGCAGACAGCAATAGCAGTTGGCGTGGGGTTCTTTTACAAAAGTTGATTAGTTCAGGCAGAAAGCGTACATAAATAAATGCGTAAGACAACATTCAGAAAGAGTTCCTTTGTCAGCACAGACTTATGCTACACAAGAGCTGGACATACTTCTTGGTGTTTCTGTTTCAAAGCATACCTTCTTAAACGTAAAAGCAGTCAGAATGTGTGTTTTCTACTGCTCATCATTTGGTAAAAATCAGTATTACTTTTCCACAGCAATTTTGAAAGAAGTCATTACAGAGGCAATGAGGCAATAAGGCCAGGCGCACTGTATATCCCTTGCTGCACGCAAAGGTGCCAAGGCTTGTACACGAGGCTATGAGACATCCTACACCAAGGCTAAGAGATGTATGCTGATACACCTGCTAATAGTGCATTCTTTGCAATTTTGTACTCAACTCCGTTGGCACTTACTCTCAGCAATAAATAACCAACAGCCTCACAAAGCTCATAAGTTGGCTGCAAGAATTAAAACTTACTAGAAGAGTGACTGCTCGCTCAATTATTGACGAACATCATCTGCCCTTTCTACGTTGCAGTACTTTCTGCTTGCAGTGCATTGAGACAAGAAAAGTGCAAACTCTAAATCTAAATATGTGAAGCCCCAAAGATTACAATGATGTATCAAAGTTAACAACTCGAGACACACCACAGCTATCAATCACTTGATCAGCAATACGGTATGCCCCGTCACATAGTGAACATTTAGTGAGACAAAGTGAACATTAAGTGAGTTGATAACGCGAAAGGATGATCTCTTGAATATCATTTTGACTCTGTCAGTTCGCAGTTCAAGGACAACAATAATATAATAATAATATTTGGGGTTTTACGTGCCAAAACCACTTTCTGATTATGAGGCACGCCGTAGTGGAGGACTCCGGAAATTTTGACCACCTGGGGTTCTTTAACGTGCACCTAAATCTAAGCACACGGGCGTTTTCGCATTTCGCCCCCATCGAAATGCGGCCGCCGTGGCCGGGATTCGATCCCGCGACCTCGTGCTCAGCAGTTCAAGGACAGTTTAACTGCACAAATCAACATTACAAATGAGACACCCATTTCCTGCTGGGATAAGTCAATTATTTGTGTGTAGATCCTCACTACGCATTTGTGTATCCAGTGTCTCCTGACTGCCATTTCCCAAAGTTTAGTTACTCATCAGACAATATCCCACCTTTACTTGCTATTTTCTGAGCTACGACCAATACTAGAAATAAGAAATTTCACACAGGGACACTATTTCACTTGCCTCGTCATCATAAATCTATATGGCATTGATTTGATTAGAAGGTCCCTCGCTAAATAAATATCGTGAAATTCAAGTGGCCCTCACGTGGCCAAAAATGTTTTTCTTTCTCATTCAAAATATTTTGGGAAAATGCTGTGCAAGTTGTGCTTATATACGTTTAATTTTTAGTAATTTCTTGAGGGAAATAATTCTCATGTACTATGGTTGGGGCAGTTGGTGTGGAAGGACCCTATAATTAAAAAGAAGTGATCAGGAAACTCACCGCAGTACCAGCCTTTAGACTGACTCTCTTCAAACTTCTCAACCCAGCTGTTTGCCCAGCTGTGGGCAAAGTCAATGATCAGAATAAGCTGAATCACGATGAACAGGAAGCCTCCAATCATGCCGAAGTACATCCAAACTGTAAACGAGGAGGAACACAGATGCAACTGCTTAAGGCACTGATAAATGGCTGAAGTTGTGGGCAGGTCACTTAGCCTAGAAGTGCAAAAGAATGACCCACATATAACAACAATGGAAAGCAGCCCTTGGGCCTTTGAGGTATGAATAGAAATAATAATATAAGACTAGTCACTCCCACTGCTATGTCTATTTCATGTCTGGCTGGCTACAGTCAAACTGCTGTTAATAGGTATGCTTTGTATTAAGGCTAATTAGTGAAGCACGTTCAAATTAGAGCCGTAAGAAACATGATCAACAGCATGCAGCCTTATAAGTGAACATGGCAACACAAAACTGCATTGATATGACAGCTGTCTGGTAATGCTAAGGTCACCAAGAGCAAGTGCCATGCTGGAAGTATAAACTATCATACCATACAACAGGGGCTTCATCCATTGGTGACAAGCAGTTTCCAATTTTGTATGATTATCCAAAAAACTGGGCTACATAAGTTCATTGTGCATGAAAGGAGCTAAATATTAAAGCAACAAATTTTTTTTGCTAATTGAAACACACTAGCACAGAGGACCAGTTTCAATAACAGTACGCAAGTGAGAAACTGTTGTGATATCCTTGCGAAGGCGTTCACAACACTACAGGACGCACATGTGTAAGCAGCAATAGGAATGCAAGATAGGTTAAGAAGTTATCCGACTATAAGAAAATTTTCTTTAAATAAGACAAATGGTATGTATGCAAATCATGTACCTTGACCAAATGATGCTCCGTCCGGTATGAAGAATGCACCTACCATGGCACCAATTAACACTAGATACTTTATGGCCCAGAATCTGAAAAGATGTGAGATGCATGGAAAAAATTTAGCCATTTGCATATTGCAAGAGAAAGGATCAAATGCAAAAGATATTCCCAGCTTATTATTATTATTAGTAGTAGTTTATGGCGCAAGGGCTACAACGGCCAAAGAGCGCCAGCAACGATGTTTAGTAGTGCAGTAGAATGTTATAAACATGTCAGCGGGTATAGTGGGTTGCAATGCCTGTGATGTACTGCGGTGGCTGTAAATGCCTAGGAATTAAAAACATAAGGCTTGCATTTCTTGGGAGAATTTAGGATGATCATGTAGGATTTCAGGTAGCGTGGGGAAGATGAGTTTAAAAGCGGTAAGATATATTCTTCAAAAAGTTCACATCATTAAGATAACTGAACAGCCGGTCGAGGGGGAACATCGGCTCAGCCGATAGGAAAAATGCAGGGTGCATAGGTAAATTGGTGCGGTAAAGTTCAGGAAAGTATCTTTTTCACGTGGCTTCCATGCCAGGGCATTGTATAAGAACGTGGATGACTGTGAGTTGATGTCCACATCTAGTGCAGACCGGTGGGTCAGTACCGGTTAGCAAGTATGAGTGAGTTGCATGTGTGTGTCCTATCCTCAGTCTCGACATCATTACTTCCTCCTGTCTATGCCGGTGTACAGGTGTTTGGGTAATGTAGGGTTGGATGATGTGAAGTTTGTTATTATTTTCTGTGTCCCAAGCTTCTTGCCATGCGCGACGCAGTATTCCTCGAACGACAGGTTTCATATCTGTATATGGTACATAACTTACATCTATTTGGGGCCTTAGACCTGCTAAGGCCGCATTTGCGTCTGCCACTTCATTACCAGGTATACTAGTATGGCCAGGTACCCAGCAGATTATAATATGTAGCCCTCTCTTGTAGGCTGAGGTTAAGCTGCTGATGAGAGTGTTTATCACAGGATTCTTTCTTTGTTTTTCAAAATGTATTGACCGGACCACACTTAAGGCATCTGTGTATATTATCGATTGATTGATCTGTTTTCTTGTTATTTCTTGAACTGCGAGGAGTATAGCGTGAGCTTCAGCGGTGAAGATACTTGTGTATTTGTTTAATCTTAAATGGGCTACAAAATCTGGACCAATTGCAGCACATGATGTTGTTTCAGAGTTTTTTGAAGCATCTGTGTAAAATTCTGGACACTTGTACTTACTCTGTAGTGATAAGAAGTGTTGTTTTACAGCTTCTTGGGGTGTATGCTTTTTGTTCGTTTCTGTGAATGAGAGGTCACAATGTATGGTGACTGATTCCCATGGTGCTACTAACTCGTTAGTGTTATGCAGGTGAACGTCCGACAGCAATATGTTGTTTTCTTGACATAGCGACAGTGCTTTCAATGGAAAGGGCTTTGCTAATGATGGCCGCTTTGCAAAGAGGGTTTGCGTTTCTGTGCTCTTCAACATTTTGTAACACGGGTGTTCTCGGTTGGAACTAATCTTAAGTGCGTACATAAAACTACAATACTTACGTTGTCGGTCTAGGTTCCACTGATTAGCTTCTACGTGCAAACTTGGAACAGGGCTAGTACGGAATGCACCTAGGGCTAGTCGCATGCCAAGGTTATGTACAGGATCCAGAATTTTTAAAACAGAACGTGAAGCTGATTGGTAAACAATGTTCCCGTAATCGATACGTGTTCTAATCAAACTGTTATACAGCGAGAGCAAGCATTTCTTGTCAGTTCCCCACGACTGGTGCGAAAGAATTTTGAGGATATTCATAGTCTTTAAGCATTTCATTTTTATGTTTTTTATATGTTGCACAAACGAGAGCTTATCATCCAATATAACGCCAAGAAATTTCTGCTCCTTTTTTACACTAAGCACATACCCGTTCATCATAATATTTGGTTCAGGATGTATGCCTCTTTTCCGAGAGAATAACACGCATGTCGTCTTTTCTTCATTAAAGCGGAAACCATTCTTGTCCGCCCATTTTGAAAGCCTGTTCACTCCCAGCTGAATCTGCCTCTCGCATATGGACAGATTGCATGATTTAAAACTTATCTGTATATCATCTACATAGACTGAGTAGGATATAAATGGTGGGAGTGTTTTTTGTAGCGTGTTCATTTTAACTAAGAATAGTGTGCAGCTGAGCACTCCTCCTTGTGGTACACCGTTTTCTTGCACAAAGACTCTCGACACTGCAGTTCCCACCCTTACTCTGTACTTTCGTTCGGACAGGTAGCTTTTTATTATATTAAACATGTTGCCTGACACGCCATACGACGCGAGGTCTTGCAATATGCCATACCTCCAGGTAGTGTCATAAGCTTTTTCGAGATCAAAAAATACTGATAGACAGTATTGCTTATGAACAAATGCGTCTCGTACATAATTCTCAAGTAGAACTAGGCTATCTGTTGTACACCTTCCTGGTCTAAAACCGGCTTGGTGGGGATCCAGAATTCGATTGTATTCCAAAAAGAACATTAATCGGCGGTTGGTCATTTTTTCAAACACCTTACATACACAGCTCGTTAGAGCGATAGGTCTGTAGCTCTGTACATAGGAGGGGTCTTTTCCATGCTTTAATATTGGCACTACTATTGCTTCCTTCCAGCAGGACGGCAATCGACCACTGCAGAAAATTTTATTGAACAGGTATAAGAGGCATTCAAGTGTTTCCTCGGGTAGGTGCTTGATCATCTCATAATTAATACTGTCTAATCCTGGCGCAGAGTTTTTGCAGTTGCACAAAGCTATTTTTAATTCTTGCATCGTGAATGGGCAATTGTACCCATCACTATTGGATTTTCGGAAGGAGAAGGGTATTGACTCAGCAAATTTTTTATATGTTAGGAATGCTTTTGTGTAGTTCGCGCAACTCGATATGTGCTCAAAGTGTTCGCCCAAAGCATCTGCTTGCCCTTCTAATGTAGTAGCACTGTCATTTACTACGGGCAAGGGTAGTGTGGTATTCCCTTTCAGCCTTCGAACCCTACTGTACACTTTCTGGCTATCTTTGTATGAGTTTATCGAGCCGATATAATTTCTCCAACTATCTCTCTTGGCTTCCCAACGAATACGTCTTCCGTTTGCTTTTGCACGTTTGAAATTTATAAGGTTTTCTTCTGTTGGATATTTGGAAAACGTACGCCAGGCTTTGTTTTGTTCTTTTCGTGCTTGCTTGCACTCTTCATTCCACCAGGGCTTAGGATTCACTATTTTACCAGAGGTTTGCGGTATCGATTGTTTCGCGGCATGAATAATGTGTTCAGTTATATAAGCGGTCACTTCTTCAATGTCAAGCTGCCTTATGGAATCAAGGGATATACATGCGAGCTCTTTGAAATCTGCCCAGTTTGCAGCATTTAGTTTCCATTTTTTTGGATTCACAGGTGGGTCATACGTATGTATTGCCTCTAAGAGAACTGGAAAATGGTCGCTTCCAAAGGAGTCTGTGAGAGCTCTCCATTCAAACAATGGCAGAAGTGTTGCAGAGCCAACCGCCAGATCTATTGAGGAGTAGGTGTTATGTGTAATGCTATAATAAGTCGGGAACTTTCTGTTAAACAGGGATGCTGCAGAGGATAGAAGGAATTTTTCAATTACGCGGCCTCTTGCATCACAGCGTGAGTCCCCCCAGAGTCCACTATGAGCATTAAAATCACCAACCACAATATACGGCTCAGGAAGCTGGTCTATTAGTTTTTCAAGCTCAGTAATGTCGAGCCTTTTGTCTGGTGGGATGTACAAAGAGCATACAGTAACAAGCCTATTAAGCAAAATAGCTCGTACGGCTACTGCCTCATAAGGCGTGTTAAGTTGGAGGTTTTGGCATGCAACCGTCTTTGATATTATTATTGCCACGCCACCTGATGCAGCATGCCCATCATCACGGTCTTTACGAAAAATTCCAAACTGAGTTAGAAAGTTCGAGTCACTTGATTTTAAGTGCGTCTCCTGAACACAGAACACTCTAGGTTTATACGTAGATAACAACTCTTTGACGTCATCTAGGTTATGCAACAGCCCTCTGGCATTCCATTGCAATATCTGAACATCCATTATGACAATGGTGTTTTTGGGAGTGTTCTGTGTAGAGTGATAATGTTATTTTGGTTTTGGTGGAATTATTCGAGGGTTTCTTTCTTTTTTACGTCCCTCAAGCAAGCTGCGCTTGTCTTTTGGTGCCACTGGCACCGTTGTACTTGCGTCAACCTCCATCACCTTCTGAGAGGCGGTGGAGGCGGGGTCACGAGGCTCTGAGAGACCTATCTCGGGCCTCGATTTTTGCACAGTAATGCAGCCCTGCGAGAGCAAGGTCTGCGTGTTGTTGGGTTTGGCAGCACTGGGTGCTGCCTCTGTGGGGGCAGAAGAAGTCCCCCGTGGTTCACTGCGTGTGACCAGGGCGGGCTCTTTAGGCCGTTGTGAGAGGGCCCCCTGCCTCGTCACTGCGGCAAAACTTTCGTTGCGAGGAAATGTAAGTCGCTTTCGTGCTTCAAAGAATGTGATGTTTTCATTTATCTTGAGGGCAATGATTTCTTTCTCCTTTTTCCAGATTGGGCATGATCGTGAGAATGCAGGATGATCCCCTTCACAGTTCGTGCAGTGTGATTCAGCATTACAATTATCTGATGGATGATCGTTAGAACTGCATTTGGCACACGTTAATTTTCCTCTGCATGTCTGAGAGCTGTGCCCGAACCTCTGGCATTTGAAACAACGTCTAGGATTGGGGATATAAGGCCTCACACGGATTTTCACGTAGCCTGCTTCGACTGAGTCTGGTAGTGTGGTGGAGCCGAATGTTAGGATTACATGTTTTGTAGGGATTTCGGTGTCATTCCGGCGGATCATGATTCTTTGAACTTTGGTCACATTTTGTTCTGCAAAACCTTCAAGCAATTCTTCCTCACTAAGGTCAAGCATGTCTTCATCAGAGATTACCCCACGAACACTGTTCATCGAACGGTGCGCCGTGACAGTTACTGCTATGTCACCAATGAATTTGAGGTCTGAAAGCTTTTTAAGTTGTTCTTTGTCGTTCAGTTCCAGAAGGATGTCGCCACTAGCCATCCTTGTAGCTTTGAATCCTGGGCCTAATGTGTCTCTTAGGCACTTCGAAACTTTGAAGGGAGATAGTTTTCTGGCTGTTATACTGCCGTCACTGTGGATGACATGGTACTTTGCAAAGTTGTCGTAGCTCTTGAAGAAAAATCGAGTGGTTGCTTCGTTGCGCCCCCTTTTTAGAGGACGATCAGTTAGAGAAATGGATGAAGTAGCCATAAAAAGTATTTGTCTTCGGCAGCAGCGCCAGCCGCCCACCACCGAGCCCAACATGGGGACGCTACAAGGCTTGTATCTCAAGACTTTCGAGCGCCAGCTGTACGCCACTACTATAACCGTACATGGTGTAACCAAGGCTGGTTAGCCACACAAGGTTAACCCTCGCCGCCAGGAAATTAGAGTAGAAAAAAAGATAAGGAAAGGAGTGGAGAGAAAGAAAGGTGCAGAAGAAGGATTATAGATAGAGAGGGGGACAGGAAAAGGCGACTGCCGATTTCCCCCGGGTGGGTCAGTCCGGGGGTGCCGTCTACGTGAAGCAGAGGCCAAAGAGGTGTGTTGCCTCCGCCGGGGGGCCTTAAAGGTCCGAACACCCGGCATCGGCTCAACCCCCAGGATCCCCCTTTCCCCGGACACGGCTAAGCCGCGCACGGCTACACGCGGGAGGGTCCAACCCTCGTGTGCTCGGGTACGTGGTGTCGCAACGCACCAAACGCCTGCTGACGCAGACGCCCCTGCGGGGGATATTCCCAGCTATTGCTGCCACAAGCCAAGGCTGATTTAACACACCTACCCAGTAACGTATATGGTGCTTGCTAGTATGCAAGCACCATATAAAGCAAGCATTTTAAGACATTATTCACATTAATCGTTAAACAGAGTCAAGGTTCCTCTGAATCACAGTGGTCACTACAATTGTCAACAGAGCAAGCATGAACAATCTGACTCAGTTCTTACCTGCAATGTAAGAGCACTGACTGCAAATGTTATTGTTTATGCTGCTCGGAAAACGACTTGACAAACATGAATGCAGGACCAAGTTGGGAAAATGTAGGGAAACAAATAAGACCATATCAATGTTTGAGTCTGAAATAAAATTGAGCAGAACACTAAAAAATAAAGAAAAAATCTTATTCGTGCTTTGAATGCACAGTTTTCAGCTTACAAATAACGAGAACCCTCAAACACTTCCACCAGGACCAGCATATGGCTGTGTCGAGATGTGACCATGCTACATCAATGTTTACATCAGCCACGTCAAACTTATCTTCCTTCTACCTTAATGTGAAAACCATAATCAGAACCACTGCCACATAAAGCATCGGTGTGTGGGGCATAGGGTGACATAATGTGGCATATGCCACCACCAATCACTGCAGCACCACTTAGCAAAAAGAAAGAAAAGAAGCAAAGGCAATTTATTACATGTATAAAAATGGCAGGGAAGAGACAAAAAGGAAACCAGAGACTAGTCCATACCCATTCTGTATGCCAGCTCTGGGGTCTTTGGATGACTTCACACCAATCATCATCATGGAGAAGGCAATGAAGAAGAGTGTCAATGCAAACAGCAGCCTGTACACTGCTAAGTACCCAACTGCACTCTTGCAGACATCCGTGCTCTCGCAGAGACGGGGGACCTGTGCGGAAGAGAGTGATGCCAGCCAGGGAATGTGGTACACATTCAGAAGTATATGCCCAAGCTAAGAGCGCGCTTTACATAGGCTTGAAAAATTTAGCCACCGACAGCTTGAAAAACACACCAATGCACTTAGCTGCGCTAGCCTGTGTAAAGAACTGTTCACTCTTGAAGGGAACACCTAAGCAGCATTCTAACTGACCCTAAACCAATGTAACTCGATCGCATCAACTTCACACGGAAAAAAAAGTAGTTAGTGCAATGTATCAGATAGACCTATATTGGCAAGAAATTATGGCCACAGCCTTTGTGTCAAAATAGAGTTGTGATGGGTCCCAAAATTATACTTTGGTGTTTTCCCTTCAACAGTGGACTGCACCATACAGGCAAGCTGGCATTCAGTATGCAGCCTCATGCTATTGTGCCCACGGACTTCCAGGTCGCAAGTTTAAAAAGTCAGTTCCATACACAATAGGCATGCAATCTGAAATTCAGTGGTGCAGTGTGCATGCCCACAGTGGCACAATTACTGGATCTGGTGTCGTGCACTTAAGCAAGATTAAGCCCTTGCACAACTGTGCCACAAATGTTTCCCCACAAGTTTACAGCTTATCGGAGTGCCTTAGCGGCATCCCTGGGTCAACAAGTTCATTCTGAGATCTGGTGATTCGTCAAACAGTCTGTCAGTAAAGGAAATCTGCCTCAATCCAAGTAATTCCGAAGCATCTTTAGTAACAGGTGTTATTGATTTGGTAGTAAGGTGTTTGATGATATGCATACTGATATGGCATGACATGGAAGAAAACACAATGGGGAAATCGACTATTTGTTGAGAATGCCAGCAGAGACAGCACAATCTGCACTGTCCTAACCAAAATGCATACTGTATCTCGTCGTAACAAATATTGCCCAAGGCAAATCCTGTTGTATGAAACAATCTCTAACTTGACATGTCTTTTACACTTGCTTTACAGGAACAGAAATTCAAATGCTACATGGTGGGCTCCTCTGTGACACTTGCTTGTAGCTGCCTAAGCTGAGGCAATGCTGAGCAAGCAAATATGTGGGACTCTTGTGCTTGCCACATTTCAATGCAACAGTTGATCTGTTTATACCAGCTCTATGAAGACAAAGGCTAGAACTAGCATCCTGCCAGAAACAAGAATGGCTGCTCTTAAAAGGAAACAAACTCATGCAAGTTAAAGAAGTACTGACAGAAAATCTTTATCTGGTTTTTATTTCTTTAGTGGATATTCGTTGACTCAGTAGTTGTGTTAAAGAGCTTCAATTTCTCAAAAGTGAAAAAGGAGACTATTCACATCACCAAAACCTAATGTGACTGTCCTGGGAAACTAAACACCACTGATACAAAAAATGACAGTGCTGCCAAAAACTAAGTCCCTTCAGCAATCAAAGAGGCAAGACGGGACAGCAGGTTCCCCTGCTTTTCCAAGAGAAGCACACAATTCAAAGGGCAAATGTGACAGCTTTTGGGCAACACGCTCATTGTATGGCCTTCATTCACTGCACCAGATTGACTGGCACCTCGCGAGTTGTTTCTGGTACCAGGTGATCAACATCTCCACTTTCAATGATGTGAATAGAGAGAGGCCCTATTGAAATAGTGGGCAGTGCCAGTGTTTGGTCCTTCTCTTCCCTTGCATTGTTTTATTTTTCACAAGTGCAGTCTTGCATGTCCCCTTCCTTAATGTTTAAAAATGTAATGTCAACACGTGTTCATGAAAATGCACTGGCTATGTTTGCGAACAGATGCTAGGTCGTACGAATTAAGATTTGAAAAAGCATAGCCACTTGTTTTGTTACATACACAAAAACCTAGTTTTCATGATTGCATCAGTGACGAGTCTGTGCTTGAGACATTACCATTATACGACCTGTAGGACTGAGTTGAACATGACCCAATCCCTGCAATGCGTTCTTTACAACATACACTCTTCATACAGTTGCCACTGTAAAAGGGAAAGAAGCTGCAGGCAGACAGCAAAACAAACAAACAGATAAAGAGCAAACTTACCTTTTCCAGTAGTTCCTCGATACGGGGGCTCAACATGATGCAGGCCACGATGGTGGTAAGAAGCAGCATCAGTGCGTACATGATGCGCGAAGATGTGGAGTTACGGCAGCTTGGACATGCCGAGCAGCACAGGCTGCATGCTGCTGAGCCACAGCAACATGCCAGCTGCACAATGAGAGAGAGAACACACACAATTAGCCCTCACCACTCTAGAACAGATGAAACAAGTGATGAACAAACGAAACCCCACGTTCTGTCAAGCAACGACTTCTGTACGCATGAACTAGCAGCAATCTGGTTGCTATATATTGCAGTACTACTTGATGAGCCTTCAAACCTTCTTGCAAGGCGTTATAAAAGCCTCACTCACAAAGAACAGGAAAATTTTGAGTCTGGTCAGTAATCCCATCATGCGCTAACGAGGACAAAGTTTTATTGATTAGATGGCACGGCACTTTCTCACGCTCTGTTATCACAGGCTCAAACTGAAGGTGCGATGCTATTTACTACCAATTTAGCATGAAGCGCAGCCTACATTATATGAGAACACTCCACTGTTTCCCACCTTCTACTGTCCGCATGTTTTCGTTTCTATTAGTTGAACTGTCTCTCGAAGAGGGGTAAACAAACAAGGCAGGAGTAAATGTTAACAGCAAAAACATTTGCGTAGATCCCACTCTCTGCTGCAATCTATGTTTTACAAAGCAGTTTGCAGGTAGCCTGCTATCCAGCATTGTTAGTTGTTCTGCAAAATGATACCCAGTGGATCAATGTACTCCTGCCAATTGAGTAGTTGCGTCTGTGGGACGTGATTGTGCATGTGACAACAGCATGATGACAGCCCTGTTGTAGACAATCGTATGACAACAATGGCATGACTTCTACGCCAGCTGCTCGATGCAAGCCTACGACGTGGTGACTGCTGGGTTTTTACATAGTTAGTGGACAAGCACATGCGAGAGAAACACGAATTGTGGCATCATCATCCACTACGTGTTATACAATTGTATGTACATGTCGCTATTGCATGTTGGAACAAATTAAAATGATGATGGCATTTGTACTTCGGCAAAGAAATTTTAAAGATTGATTAACTTGGCCGATCATAAGCCTGTACAACGTCACACTGTTTTTACATAGCGTAAGCTACTATGAGGAAATTAGTGGGCAATGTGGGTTGGTGTCCGAGATAGTGCAGTCTAACATGGCCCCTCAACGCGCGAGCAGTCACAAGAAAAGAAGACAGCAAAGTGACATGGCATACGCACACTGAGTGTTTCAAAGAGCTGGCTGGCTTTGGAATAGGACAAGCACGTGTGCGATCATTGCCTAATGGTTAGAGCACCAGGCTGCCGCGCAATGGCAGAGGTTCGATTTCCACATTGGTAACACATTACTTTATTTTAGCTAAGGCGAGGTGAGACAGGAGCCTGCGTACCTGTGCAAAGTGCCAAGAATGGGGCAAAGAATACCCCATGTTAAAAAAAAAAAAAATGTTATCATACCAGACAACATTTCCTTGAGGATGCAAGAACATTTCAAAATTACAAGGTTTATTCAGAGGAACATATGCCTTTTTTATATATATACAGAACACACCGTGCATAGCAAGAAAGTATGAAGTTATGTCAAAGCTGACACACATATATGCCAATTCAATCGGACTGTGGGAGGGAAATAATGCTCATACTTCTAGAATGCAATTTCTGCTTCCTCTAATGCAAAGACATTCACCAGTGGTTGCACTGTTATTCATTGTATCAAGTGCTTTGCACCACTATGTTTTACTGAGAGCAATGCCATGGGCAAAGCTAATGCAGCAGATAAGTGAAGAAGCAAACACAAAAAAGTTTAGCAAGTATGTGTATGAGCGTTGACTCCCTCTCACTACCTCATAATGAACCAGCCTTTTTTGTCATTTGGGCCACTTTTGACATGTCATCCCTTTTTCCTATGTGCATTGTGTTCAGTATATGTGCTCATTCCTCAAAGTAAACAACTGAAAGTTAGTGCCATGTGTTGTAACTATATGTATATTTGTCCTTTATTGATACTCTTTCACGGATTCTCTAGCCTTAGCCTTGGTCTCGATTAATTGAACAGCAGGTGCAAGTGACTGCATCAAGTATTGCTAAATTATTTCTAGAACGGCGAGCAGCATGCAATCCTTATCAACACTGCGAAAAAGCTGCTAAATACTGCCGAAGGTACTTACTTGCCACATACTCAGAAATCGGAGCTACGACAGAAAAACTCCTTCGGCTCAATGACAACCAGTAGGCATTTATGGCCACAAGCCTCCAAGCAGTCCAGAAACGACATACCCACCATAACGACTTATACTAGTTTACCATTGCCCGACACTACCATATTTGCAAATTCGTTTGGGAGTCTTCTTTTGAGTAGTATTGGAACGAGACTGCTGGTCAGATACAGCCAGAAACTGCCAAGGCAAAGCAACACAGCATTTCCTTTATAAAGAGAGAGCCTGGATGCTTGCACCGCATGAGCCGATGTGACATTCTAGAAACTCGCAAATGGGGCGTTGTTGAATTAAACGTCCAGCGTCTGCTCGCTCATTTTTCTATTCATTCACAAGCTTTACAAAAGGACTGCAAGTGGCATCTGTAACATAACGCTTTGAGAAGTTTACAATGGAAGGAATCAATATCTCATACCAGCCTATAAGTTCACTTTCATACTAGAAATAAGTATGAAAAAAGAAAGAAAGCTAATGGCCTGGAAAGTCGATTGATGAATACATTTTTTTAAATTCGCAATATGCATGCTCAAGTATCCCAACGACTACAGGGTCTTTCAATAGGACGGAGCAATACATAACTGCGTCACAGCGAACAATACTTCTTGGCAATAATGGTTATCTACATCACCATAATTAAGTGTTTTCTGATACCGGGTGACGCCAAGCAATTGCTAAGTTCAATCTAACATTCGTGAGTACCTAGTATTATAAATGTTATACTAAAGTTGCGAATTCCCTGCTTCCGGATCCCCCCCCTCCCACCTTTCCCCCTATAAACTTTGTACACCAGACGCTGTACCAACTTTCTATGAAATACTGTAGCAACGATAATTGACTGTAGCAATGGAGCACGCCTGCTTAATCAAGTACACAGTAACTATAACGACAAACGAAATGTGCATATGTGAAGCAACAATGGGTACAAGTGAAACCGTATGCGACAAGCTAGTTGTCAAGCTCAACGCAATAGTTGAGGGCGCATGCCTAACATGGCCCAGCGTCTGTCAATATAGGCACGCGCAAACAACTGAAGTTTGAAGCAAGTATACTTACTGAGCCAACCGAACAAAGGCTCATAAGTGCTCCCATGATCAAATGTGAGTGTAGCTTGAAGAGAAATCACTTTCAACAGAAACTACTTTCAGTCGAGCGCTGGATGCGTCAGCTGCACTGCAACAACACAACGTCACATGACCAACAACATGATTCGCGCCTTGGAGAACATGTGAAAGCATATTAAATTCAAAAGTTTGAAAAGCCGTGTGCACTTATTTTTTAAATATTGAATAAATTACGCTGTGTCTAACTTTTGTAATCAAAAAAGTTTTGACATAAAAACACGAGATAAAGTGAGTAAATAGTATAAGTAGCACTTTTTTAACTCAACGAGCAAGCGCCCGGCTAGCTCAGTCGGTAGAGCATGAGACTCTTAATCTCAGGGTCGTGGGTTCGAGCCCCACGTTGGGCGTATTTTTTTTTTTTTTTTTTTTTTTTTTTTTTTCATGCATTTGTGAGAAGGTGAAGTCAGCAGAGTGAAAGTGACATCGCTGATTTGCATATGCATCTTGTTAGGAGCTCTTTGTGCTGCACAGGCTGTCAGTACTGCTTTTTAAGCATGAAATGCTTTTAGAGCTATCGGCGACCTTCAAGTGCACTTGAGCCAGAGCCGTTATCCCAGCACTCAAAAGAGGAGATCCGGACAAGTTGCGAGAACAAAACGAGATCATCCAGGCAAACAGTCCAAACAAGTTACAAAAATGCTTCCGAGTTCTTCCAAATGTCTGTTAGGTTGCCTGTGCTGTTGACAACGCCAGCGGTCCGTGAGCAACGGTAGCATCCGGCAGCGTCCAAGCCGGTAGCGTCCAACTTTGACAGACGCTCCAGCCACGACCGCTCGATGCAAAAGCACCTTGCTTTTTTATCGAGCGGCCGTGCTCCAGCTAACTGCGGGGTTATCCCAGGAACCAAGACGCGCCAGCTTGTGTAAAGCGTGCCAATCCCCGTCTACGAAGCTCCCCTTCTTTGTGTGTACAGTGAAAAAAATGTGCGGGAGTACTTGTGCAACGTCTCCTCTATTTTTTCAATGCCAGTGCAATCGCTCGCTCCCAAATGGGAGCCGTTGGTGCGCAGTTATCACACTCTACCTTAATTAATCCAGTGAGTTGACGCGACGCGTCGCTACCCAGATGGTACGACTGATTACTGTCTGATGACAGAAGGAATTAGTGATAATTTGAGAGAAATGGTCATTGATGAGGAAGGGTATAGCAGCATAGCGAGTGACCATAAACGCATCATTTTGAAAATTGGATATGTAGTTGGGAAAGGGAGCAAAGAGTGCGAAATGGCCAGTCCAAATTTGAACGCTGAACAAATAACAAATATAGTCACTAGAGTCGAGGAAGAACTTGGCAAATGGCCAAATAAAGAGTGGGTATATAGTGAGCTTCTAAGTGTAATAACGACAGGAATACGGAAAGAGAAACAACATGTTCGTTGGAAAGGAAAAAAGAAACCGCGAAAGCTGGTGGAACAGGGATCGAGATACGGAGAAGGCGACCGCCAAACGACAGAAAGCATCCCGAGAGCACAGGCAGGCAAAGAAGGCGCAGCTGCCGCAGGATGAAGTAACCAGTAAATGGGAAATATACGGGGAGCAGTGGCGTAGCGTTTGCTTTGAATGGGAAGGGATGAGGAGCGAGGAGAAAGTTCATATCAACAAGGGACTGAGGCAGGGGCGCCCTTTATCCCTACTGCTGTTTATGATGTACATGGTGAGGATGGAGAGGGCGCTAGAAGGAAGTAATATCGGTTAATAACAGTAGACGCTCTGTCCCTGTGTCTTTCAGGTTATCACGCGTCTGTCAGTCTTCCTCCGACTTCCGTCGTGAGACGCCACCCAGATGGCACTCTCCCCCACGATCGTAAAGCAGGCACAAACGTTAGCCGACGGGGGAGAGTATAGGAAAGGACGATAGGAGAAGGTGGTGAACGGTCGAATCGGCCGCATCTGGCGGGCATTGAAAAAATTAGAGGATGCGCTGGATTGTGTGAACCCTAGCCCTCAACGCGTGTACTTCGACGACTTTGGATGCTCTGATTGGGCGAAGGCTGGATGGCAGTTTCACTGGCCTATAGGGTTCTAGGGAGGACAGATGGGGTTTAAGCGAACTTTAAGCGAACTGTGCTTCACTTCAGTCATGCTAGACTGATGAGATGTAACGTTCTCCACTCTTCGTGTATATATTGTAAATAAACCTTGTACTCCTCGTTCTCGATGTGAACACGTTCCTCCCTTCAACAACGTCCTTACCGGGGATGAGTCGAACGACGGCATAGGCCAGCTATACACCTTTTGACATGCCCGAGCCCAACGCTTACAATATTCATACAGTGTCAGCAAAGACGCCTTAATGAACAGGACGAAGAAGGCTGACTGTCGCGCTTCTTCTCTACAACGAAATTACCTATATAACGAAAAGACTTGTATGTGCCGGCCGAATTTCTATCTTTCATATGTATTGTGAATGCCTCTATACATTGAAGAACACTACGACGAATTTGTCTGCACAGCGAAGGAATTTAGCTTAAAAGGACGTCTTGTTGGGCGAGCTGGTCACAATTCATATTGGGTACTAGGCGCGAACACACAAAAGAAACAAGGAAGGAGACGGGGCAGAGCGCCACTTACAACTGCTTTATTCGGAGGCACACCACACACTTATTTAGCCGTCTTAGACGCAAGGAACATAACCAGATCAAGGTTGGTATGGAAGCGAACTGGTTAAATATTTCTTTTCAGCCAAATATAAAGATATTGATGGGTCGCTGACGCACATGCTTCCTTTCTTTCCGATAAAGAAAGCTTCAGTTACTTCCTGAGCTTTTGTATCTTTACTCTTTGCTAGAATCCGCGCCCCTGCAAAACGTGGCTCACAAGAGCGTGACGGACAGGACTTAATGTGCTTGGGTATGTCTGGCCCTTCTTTATCTTGCTCTACATTTCTTTCATGTTCCCTAATTCGGTCGTTAACGCAGCGCCCAGTTTGCCCTATGTAGATGCGGCCGCATGAGAGGGAGATTTCGTTCACGACACCTTCGGCGCACTTCATAAACGGTCGCCCATGCTTGGTGCCGCATTCATTTTTATCTTCCCGTATTCTTTCAATACGAGAACAAAGGCTTCCGAGCTTTTGGGGGGCTGAAAACACAAGCGGCACCCCATGTCGGCTAGCAACCTTCTTTAAATTGTGTGCCATATTGTGTACATGGGGCACCACCGCAGTCCTCACCACCTCTTCTCGAAGGGGATCTTCCCCAGCTCTCACAGCCACACTCTTCATTTTTTGTAGCCTCACAGCCACACACTTCATTTTTGGCTATGAGAGCTGGGGAAGATCCCCCTAGATAGTTCGGATGGTTCAGTACACCGACGTCATCGCAACCACGTTCGGAGAGCATGGGATGCTGTACCGATAATCTCTCACGCTAACCACAGCTTCAAGTTTCCAGCGACGCAAACTGCAGTGCAGAGATCGCCTATGCCAAAAGCTCCGCAAGCATGCCGTAGGGGTACACGTGTACGTCGACCAGTGCTTCGTTATGGCATTGACTACTAGGTATGAATGGATGTGATAACAGAGTGATGTGACTGAATTGGATATCTTGTGCGCATATCTTCCATATTTAAACCCATCGCACGTGTGCCGATAAGCGATGCACCGTCCTACATAAACACTTGTTTTTTGTGCAATAAAGCAATCTTGCAAAAGCTGCTGCTGCGTCCACATCGGTTATTACAGATAACTTTCACCGAGATTCTTTCGCTGTTCATTATTTTTCGCGTTCAGCTCACGTGGTCTTTATTCTTTCGGTGAATACCAGAGTTCAATAATTTTGTTGACGCTCAAACACGCATGTATGACTGCACATCCTGCCTTTCAACTCCGTAGTTGCATCTGATAGACAGAAAAAGTTTTGTACAGAAGCAGGCTACACAGCAAGGGCACAGCGCATACGGCGATGTCTATGCAGGAATTAACAGAATGCATTTGATATTCAAGCACGAACAAGATGAGGCCACACATTTGTAACATTATGCGGGTACAGCGCTCCAGCGAGTAATATAATAAATAAAAGGGACAAGGTATACACACGATCCCGTGTTGATATCAGTGAGCTTGTCCAGTTCATTGAATGTCGAGCGAAGACGGCGAGGAACCGGGCCAGGGCTCCCCTGACCCCTATGCGTAACCCCGACTCCCTAATGCTACTTTTCGTCACAGCGACAAGAAAAATTGATGCAAATAAGAAAACAGAAAAGATAGCTTTCGTGGGCGGCATATGACTTTGACTTTGACATCGGCAAGCGCACGTTGGCTTTGTAGATACGCGCCGATTGCAGTCTAACTCCTGTAAATACTTGCTTTTATTAAATGAGCCCTTTTCAGTTAAAACCGCATTCCCGAAGGGGAAAAAATAAAAGAAATCGGCGTAGCTATTGCACTGTTCGAAACCAGCTTCGAACAGTAATTAAGCCGTGATCCATGGTCCCGTCTATTTAGCGCTATATATATATACGTACGAGCAGGCATTCAAGTGACCTAACTCGCCCAGTTTTCAGCAATAATGACGTGCAGTGAGTTGCAATGTGTTTGTAAATTTCTTATTTCCATTCCTTTATCACGCCTCCACGAACATTCGCTCCCCTTTGTCTAATGTGGCCTTGACGCACACCATCCTGAGAGAGAGAGAGAGAGAATGCGGTGCGGCATTCTATAACAAAACTAGCTGCGTCTGGCAATCGTGTGACATCACATGCCGGCCACACAGAAACGTGCGATTCAAGATGACATTGCCAGTCTTACGTTCCGTACATACACCCATTCTTCTACATTTTGTCGAGAAACGAGACGTTAGCTGCCACCTGAGCCTTTCACAGCTCTCTCAACGAGACTGCGGGCGGAGTGGGCCGAGCCAAACGTGACCACGATTTCTACGAAAGAATGAAAGCGTGCCTCGAGTGAAGGCGACCGACGACGAAGCCCAGACCGGTCGTTATATATATATATACAGTATAGGATGGCGTTCTTGACGATTTCACGGCGGAATCCGGGATAACTCCATGCTCTCACGCCAAAACTTCAGACGTCTCGGGCATAGGGAGAAAAAGAAACTGAGAGAACATTATAACTGTACGGGTCGAGTTTGCGGCATTAAGCGGTTAAATGAACAAAATGAAGCAGTAAAAAGAACGACGATGTGAGGGGATGATACCGCGCGACATTTTCGCGGACAAGGACGCGATGAACACGAACAATGCATCAGACACAATGCGGTTGAGAAGGTACACGAAAGAATGAAAAAGAAAAGGAAGCGATACCGGAAGTCATCCAGACGGCAATCAGGCGCGTCCCGACGAGTGTGAAGTCGCGGGTTCGACCCCGACCGCACCGGCTGAATTTTCGCACAAAGATGCAACGTAAAACAAAGCTAACGCAATTAGATATCAGCGCATATATATAAAAAATGGATCTAAAGGTGAATACTGAGCCTTCATCTCCGGAATCTTATACAGACAGAAAATACGCGCATTTCGTCGCCCTCTTCTATAGGTTATCTATAGATTTCAAAGAGAGAGAGAGAGAGAGAGAGAGGTTTGTAAAGAGAAATATATTCCGGCAGAACCCCATATCACAATGTGAATTACAACTGCATCTGCACTGTTGTCGAATAAACTTTGACTGTCGACGTCAATGCGACTAGCGTTTAAGCAATACAGCTCCATCTAGCGGTGCCGCTATGAAGTCCGCGCGTAATTGGCGCGGCTTTTATTCTGCCGAGCATGAGAGATATATAAAGGACCTTTTTTTCTTCATTGCAAGGCATCACATCCCGGTGACATACCCAGTATACCAAGTTGGGCATCAAAGATGTTTATTGAAGATCCGCACTGGACCAAATGGCACATAGCGAGTGTCCCCAAGTCGGCGTCAAAGAGTTTCGTTGAAGAGCGGCACTGAAAGCGATGGCAACCGTAAGGGCCACCTTCGTGCCCCGCTATTTCGCTATCACTCGCCGTGATCAATATAATGCCATGTGATGCGGCGGCGTTTAGTCAGGCGTCACCAAAACTTCCCCTCGGCCTTCGCTTTCTATAGATCTGCGGAGGTGGAGCGCCTTGGATTCTGACTCGGAGGACTGAATGGGCCAACCGATTTCACCACTATAATGTTGGTAACAAGAAAAATGGCGTCGAGGTTGGATACGGAACATGTGACGGGAGCTTTCCGCAATGAAATTGCCGAAAAAAAAAAAGGCAATCAGCGAGAATTCTGCAAACTGTGAAGAACACTGAACTTGAAGTGAAAAGCCAATAGTGATATTACGGACAAAGTATAAAAAGAAGGAAATTTAACGCATGCGCGCTGTCAAGGCTGTGCAATGGCACTCCTTGTGATATTGGGTTTGATGTGTGCCGTGCTAGGGCCTTCCTACATGACTAAATGCGATTCTACTAAGCGCCCACAGGCCACAGAAGTTGTGTTTTGGACGTTCCTTTATTGCTTACTTTATTGGCGCTGAAAAAGCCCACTTCAAGCAGTGTAGTGAAGCCAACGTTCTCTAGAAAGAAACTAATTTTAATTTAGAAATTTAAATCTAATTAAGACAAAATTGTTTAATTAAAGATTATATACTACAATTCCCGATTAAAACAAAAATAACTCAAGGTAAAGGGTTAAGTATACCTAAACTGAAAGCAAATAAGTCTAGCTGGAACACAGAACCTTAGTTGCATTGGTTCATTGACAACCTCAGGCATTACAACAATATACATCATGCTTTCACACCCAGTTACCTACAGAAGAGGACAAAATACATGCCTCGCTGGTGTAACACAGCACTCATAGTGCACAACTAAAAGCATGCAAATTATGTTTACGTAATAACAGCGCGAGAAACAGGGACAAACGAAGGAAGACACACGCAGCGCTGTGTGTGTGTGTGTGTGTGTCTTTCTTCGTCTGACCATGTTTCTCGCAATGTTGTTATTTTAAACATAAACTACCAACATGCCCAAGTTTCTACCCTTCAATGAAAATTAACATGGTAATGTAAAGAAACCAAGGTGAACCTTCACTAATTCACGAGCCAGTAGGTTCGCGCCCAGGTGGCTCACGAAACAGTATACTGCATCATGTGCCTCGGGGAAATGCATGCAGCAGTACGACAATATACCTGCTTTCCTGTTTCTGCTCCTGCCACATCAACCGATTATAATCGCGATGAAATAATTAATCGAAAAGTTGGAGAGTTACAACTGCATGCCCCGCACAAGGCACAACTGGTAATAAGAGCACCCGCAGCGCTTTTCGAATGGCTGACGCAGTGCTACAGTTGGCCTGCCAAGAGGGAGGAGGGAAGTACGAGGGAGTGGTGAGGGGTGCTCCCCCTTACTTTAAGCATTGGGGATGGTGGACGTTGTCAGTCAAGCAAGACTTTAGCAACAGCGCGATTCGGGCAAGAAAAAAACAATGTCGAGCTATATGGATGCATGCATTAAAAGAAGAGGAGCGCCGTAAAGATGTTCGTATAGGGTGCCCTTTCCAAGGATCTTCGCCTTGGAGGTCATGAATTGATTAACCTGCAATGACAGCTGCAGAGAAAGGACAAATACATTTAAACTACAAGCCGCACGCACGTCTGTCAGATATAAAGGGCCTTTCTCCCGGTCTTCCAACAAACATATATGCGTAGATAAAAAGAAAAAAAAAGGTCGTGATCACCGCGCATTTTGCCGGAGAAAAGCAAGTGAAGAAGACGCGATTAGGCGCACGGAACACTGTACTAGTACAATGTAGCTGAAAGAGAAGGCCAGAGCACGTGCTGGCATTACACATCTGCGCGCATCGCAAACGCCGCTGCCGCTGGTTGTACCAAACACTTCCATGCAGTTCTCAGCAGCTACTATGCGTTAAATACCTTTCAAAATATGCGCGTTTTGACAGTACAGCTACAGCACCAGTTTAACGAACTGTCGCGACAGGCATTTTGAGAACAAAACTTCGTCATATGGCAGGTACGCCGGGAACGCGACGGCAAGAGAAAGCGACGCTGTGCACGCATCAACAGTTTTATGCCTGGTCAGCAACCAGGAAGTCGTGTGTGCGGGTAGTGCGGGTCAGCGCAGCAAGGCCACTATGCGATAAAATAAGGCGCAGAGTGAAAGCGAAGACACGCACGCAGAGGCAGCGCGCGATAATACGGATGGGGGGGTTGATTGCGGGGGAGAATGGGGGACGGGGGACGGACGAAGGTATAAAAGTAAACACGATAACGATTTTACACGCAACCTGCAGCACTAGGTCACAGGCACTCCACCTGCAAAGTGAATGTGCTTCCATCAATGAGGCAGAAAATGGACGTTCGATACGAAAAGGAATCCATCGACCCAACGTACAGTCGCGAACAAAAGAGAAACGCCCGGCATTTTGGACAGGAAAGAAAAGAAGCTAGCAAGCCCGAGGCCATCGCGTTTTCAATCAATGCTAGTAATAAAGTATGACGTCCTATAGCGCCCCCCCCCCTTTTTTTTCCCCACCAAGGGCTGTCAATAACAAAATGCACGCACACACACACACACACACACACTAAAAAAAAGATAACAGAAACGAAAACAAAAAGAACAAACATGCGTTCTACAATCCTCACAGCAATACAATCCTGTATGATGACATGATGTTATTGAATATCGGCGTTACGGGGCGTACGAGTTCACTAAATAGCACCTAGACCTAGCACGGTCTATTGCAGTGGACGGTACAACTCATAAGAGTTACACATCCTGCGCGAGCGCTACTTATTTATCATGAATCAAGTAATAAATAAATAAATAAATAAATAAATAAATAAATAAATAAAGGTCAAGCAAGCGCAAGAAAGGTAGCGCTTGTCTGTCATCTCTTCTCTTCCGTCCTCGTGCATATCTGCGCTGCAATTCACCAATACGTTGTACAACCAACTAGCCCAAACAGCCACATTACCAAACTTGTCAACCACGATCGAGTTTGGCCCGCAACTCCCAGAATGCATTTCGAACCCATGCCCACTCCGCAAATTCGCTTGTCCCCTTGTTAGATACGTATACACTCTTCATTCTTCCAAGTACCTATAGAGAGCAGCAATGTTATACAAATATTTCAGCGCGCGCACTTGAAAAAGGGTCCGCCTGTTAAAACTCTTCGGAGGATAGCGATTTCTTCGGCACTTCGTCTTGCCTCTTCCCTAAATACGCATGCCATGCTTCTTCGCGGTGTTCTACCACCCAAAGTGACAAATGGCGAGTTAAATTTAGAGTCAAGCAATGCAGCTGAAAACGGAAAGAATGATAAAAAAATCCGGGAGGGCGAGCACGCATGGGGTGAATCTGGCAGATCTATATCCTGTTTTCAATAGGAGCGGATTGCAGGTCCCGCAGTCCTTTTTTTCCCCTTCCTTTTTAAGCATGAAAAGCTTTTCTTTTTTCTTTCTTATCGTATGCAACTGGTTTAGGAGGAAAGCTTACATATTGTTACGTAAGAAGAAATTATGTTACGTATGTATGTTACGTAACATATGTTACCTAACATATGTTACGTTAGAAATATTCCGTAGTAATATTTTCGAATTGAAGACAGGTGCATGTATACCGCCGAACGCCGGTGCAAGCTACTGGAGAGAGTTCAGCTCCCGGAGTATTTTACTTGCAGCATGGTTCCCTTTGCTAAACGTCTAGCAGAACTTCAGCTCCCCCTATAGGCGATCGAAAAATTCGTTCAGCAGTTCTTCGCTAAATAAGAATCCCTTGATGCGGTGACCTGAAAGGGACACTAGAAAGATGTGTTATTTTAGTTATGCTAGCAAATTACAATTCTGCATGAAAGGGGAAAAAATAAATGTCATCCACCCCACAGAGTTTCGTACAATAACTGAATGAAACTCCATGATCCACCGGCTGTAGCAATAACCTAAAAAAGCACAGAAGCCTGATATTGAAACGATTATACCACGGACGCATTCTTTTTTCTTCATTGGATATAGATAATGTCAAATATGCAGAACACACTTTACAACAAGTGAAGACACCCAAACGGACAGAACAAGCACACTATGGCAGATAATGAGATCAATGTTGCCTTACACTAACGACTCAGGTAAGTGTTCAGTTTTATTCAGTGAAAAAAGAAAAGGAGTACATTTAGAAATATTTCATTTCAACCTGCAGTCGGTCCATATGACATAAAATGTCTTCGTCGTACTGAATGGAGAATATGAAGGAACAGGTCGCGCGTCAATATCGCAGTTCCTTACAGCCACTCGGTTGCGCCAGGTGCTGTGCAGGCCAAGGAGGAAGGAAAGGTCACATCTTTAAGTCATCGGCTTCGAGCTCCCAGAAACGGATTCCCCGTGAATTCAACGTTGCGTCTTTTTTTCTTCTTCTTCTTTTTTGAGCGTCCGCTGGAGCATCCTCTCAGGAAATGAAAGCGCCCCCTGCAGCGGTCGAGGAAGACATGTTCCATTGACTCGGGCTTCCTGCACAATCGGCAGTCAATGCCTTATGACACGAACAATCCCTTGTCCTACATCCAAGTTTTCACAAGCAACGTCCCAGTATGTAGTTTAAAGAAAGAAGCGTTGACCCCTACTGGGACAAGCATATGTTCTTAATCCTCTTTAATACATCACCCCTTCTGCCTCCTCGATACATAGTTATGTACGATGGTCCCGGAAACATACGCTCCCTCAGATATTTCGATAGTCACTTACGTGTTACAGTTGAGAGGTGCTATAAGCTAAAACGGGCTGTCAGATAGTCGCACGAAAATGTAACTTCATGGAGAAATCTACTGGCACCGTATCCTAATCCGTCTTTAGATGATACAACAAAATTTGGTATAGCTGACGACAAGCGTATCTGGAAATAGGTGCGTAGGAATCGGGGATGGAAACGGTGAAGGAAGGTTTGGAGCAGCTCTGGGAGCAACAAATTTGGCACATTGTAGCAGGTTTGGAGCATCAATTGGCCGTTTTGGAACAGTAAATACACGTTTTGGAGCAGCTTGGTAAAGGTCAATATGAGTGAAATACAGGCATGTGAAGAAAAGGTGTTCCTTATTTGACTTTGCAGAACACTATTAGGTTACGACAGGTAAGTTCTGCGGAAGCCCGCAAGACGAGTAAAATTCATGACAGGGAAAAATTGTCATCCACCGGACTGTAGCATGGAGCTACAATGGAAACCCATACAGGTTTCTCAGAAAGCTCCATTATACATACCGGATGTGCCAACTAACTGTGGCCAAGAAAGAAGCAAACGAGGGCTCTCCGTGAACAGCACTCACTCTATGTGATAGGCTTAATGCTAGCCGAGCTTTTTTGTTTTTTTCATTGCGAGCAAGCAACTGATATTTAATTTTAATGAACAGATATTTATTACTTATTCAATACGGTGCCGATACAAAGGTTGTAGAATACGTCGAGAAATGACCGATAACAGCGTATACAACGACCTAAGTCAAGTGTGGTCCTTATTTCAAAAAAAAAACAAAAAACATAGAGAACAGAACCTGCGAAATATATGTATTTTTTTTATATCCACGTGACAACGCGTCCCCGCACCGGTAATATAAGTGGTCTCAGACGTAGCCGTCGTCATCAGTGCACCGTGTATATTACGAACGTGCAAACCTGGGGCACGGTCTTGTAGCGGTTCGGAAAGCGAACCTTTACAAGATCGCGCTACCTCGCGTTCGGTGTGGGGACCGAAAATGCGCGCCAAAAACTGCCGACACGTGGAGAAAGAAGCGCGGCCGCTCGTTCCCAGTGCCCCTGTTTGACGAAGTTTGGCTAAGGATTGATGTAATATTTGGTGCGCAGAAGCGCTGTCATAGTTAGAGTGGTTTATTTTTACTACGTAGTTATTTGCCGTGCTTTCTTTCTCGTTAAAAAAAAAAAAAAAAAGCTTTCACAAATCCTACACTCTTTAAACAAATGTACACCATTTGAGGTGTATATTTGCCACACGACAATAATCGCCTTCTTTCTTGCTGCGTTTCCTTTCTTGAAAACGCTGCGCTCGCTACTTTCCTGTCGAGGACGCTCTGTCATGCTGATAACATGCATGCCGTTCGTGACTTGGAAGTACCGAGCTCGCGGCGTTAAAGTAAGGAAATGCGGACAAGACGGATGACGATTATTGTTGTGTGGCAAGATACGACCCAAAGGGTGTAATTTTGTTTAAGAGTGTAGATTGTTTTAAGTGCTGTTATCGGCCATTTTTCACCGTCATACAAAACTTTTTCATTGAGATCTCATCGATTGCGGATACGAAGAACATTATTAAAAGCATCCTGAGAAGCGCCGCCCCTTAGTGCGACTGCGTAAATGCATAAATTTAACTAAACGTATTCGTGCACAATGAACGAGAAATATTCACAGAGGCCACCATGAATGACACTCATCAAGGTACAGTTGTCGCGTTGTCGTGTAGTGACAACGTGTCCCTGCACCATCTCTGGTAACTTTTAATTCTTGGTGACCTGCTGTTAAGATAGCGAAACAGCGCAGAATAAATATGAAGTGGCGTATTGGTCATTGGACGATTGTCAGTATTTCACATCGCTTGCCGAGAAAAAGCTCTAAGATATTTTTTGAAAACAATAAAGGGATAAAAATATTCACTGATTTTTCCCGGTCTGCGTGGTTGACCAATGTTTTGAATAAGCTCGACTTTTCGGGCTTATTTGCCGTTGCGCCAAGGCGCCATAAAGCCAGCGCAAAACGGCAGCCCATATTTCATGCGCCGACCGGCGGTTTATTAAAATTTTTGAACTCGATCAGTTTCCGCGAACGCAATTTCGGAGGTATGCATTTTCGCAGAACCATTAATTGGGACCACTATTTGACCGCTAAGGTTGACTAAAAAAACTTTGCAACCTTGGCTTCGCTTCTGCGGCGGCAAAAGCCTAATCTTGTGCAGCCCGAGTGCAAATTTGAGTGAAGATTGCGGATGCCATTGGATATTTGTGACCAGGAAGTTTCACGAAGGAAGCAGCGCCGCACTATCGTCCCAGTAACCGGACGTGGTATGTACGTGTGAAATAGATTTCGAACGTCACACGTACGGCGCTTGCCCGTTAATCGACTCAGATGCACCAGTAGGGCGCAAAATCGAGTGCGAAAATATGTAACGAAAGTGATGAGCTACACGTTGAGCAGACTGTACGACCTTATTCATTCAGCGTGGCTTTTCTTCCCGACTGCCCCCATGAAGTTCGCACCACTGCAGTTCATCTTTAGCTCGTTCGCATGTACGCACGCGCGCAGTACATTTATGAAACATTATTAATGCATTCTACAGCACAAAACGACTTGCACTTTCTGGTGCCACAGAACAAAACCAAACTCCAAGGACGTCGACGCTGAAACAGATCGCTTAGGCTTGGATTGCAGGGACTAGCGCTAACCAACGGATGTGTATGGCTGTGCGGTTGCCACTGAACAAGCACAGCCTGCAAAATTTAGAAAATTCATTCGAAATTAGTGTTTTGGAGCAGGCTGGCGCAGCTCGATGGTTTGGCGCAGGATGGCGAAATTGGCGCAGCACTTCCATCCCTCACCTGGAATGGATGAGGCTGGTTTCTAAGAAAAATGCGAAATGACCTGTCGCATAAAAAATTTGCGGGAGCGCGAGCCCTCCTCCGCCTATAAGCTTCGGAACAAATTGTCCCGACTCATTCGGTCCCATTGCGATTGCGAGACGAAAACCGCAGACACTCTGTGGATAATTTGTACGTTCATGCGTGAGCAACACAGCGCTTGCATGCAGGACATACCGTAATCTCGACAACAGGAACACATTACGTATATTGTCGTGCGGGCAAAGGCAAACACCTACAGGTCAGTCACGGCTTGACCATCGCCGAGTCTGTGTGCTCGATTCCTGCGCTCTTTCCCTCCAATATTCGGCCGTGTTTCGACATTTGCTGAGGGGGATTCCGAGACTGTGTTGTCGACCAGCAGACGTATTCGTACACAGATGCCGGCGATGACCATTCACCATGCCAAAATGCCTGACACTTGTCTATGCTCGGCCGGCTGCCAGTGACATTACAGAACTGGCCCATTAACAATGGCCATTACGTTCGTAACAGTCTCTTTGTCAGAGCAGAAGATGGCAAGATCGTCCGCGTAAGTCAGTATTTTAACTTCAATGTCTTCCAAAGTGAAGCCTCGAAACTACCAGTTGCGATTTTCGCAATAAGGGCTGAAATTACAACACACTCAAAGGCGACAGCGGGCACCCCTGGCGTGTGGATGCATTATCAATTCTCTGCGCTGGCTCCCGATTAACAATTAAACTGATCGTACAGTTTTTGCGGGCCATTTCGACCCCCTCCGAGATTATGTGTCCCACACCGAGAACATCGTGGCACGCATACATCGACAAGCGGCATGGAACGTCCTTGCGAATTTCTCGCGGGCAAGCCAGCGCGTTGAGAAACTCGACGCGTTTCGATTTGGCCACCTCATCAGGCTGAGCCGATGCAATTAGTAACAATTGCACGTGTTCGCAGAGTCTTCTGCGTGCACTTAGAAAAGTATAGATTGCTCCGAAATCCAGGAAAATAAGGGCGGATGAAGCGTAATAAACAAAGCAACAAGAATGCCTGAATCCACGAGCACGAAGATGAACACAAATCCATGCACAATACTACAATTACAGTGTACTAGAATATAAGGGTAGTGGGCTCAGCGGCGCCGGACCCGCCGTGCTTGCTCAGTGGCTATGGTGTTTGGCTGCTGAGCACGAGGTCGCGGTATCGAATGCCGGCCATGGCGGCCGCATTCCGATGGGGGCGAAATTCGAAAACACCCGTGTACGTTGAGTTAGGTGCACGTTAAGGAACTCCAGGTGGTCTAAATTTCCGGAGTCCTCCACTACGGCGTGCCTCATAATCAGAAAGTGGTTTTGGCACGTAACAACCCCCCCCCCCCCCTTTTTTTTTTTTCAGCGGCGCCGGGTGCTCGCTGTGCATGTTTACGGCCTCTCTTTTTGGCATGTGTAGCAAAATGCGCTTTCGCTGTGGCACACCAGGCATCGCACAGTCGGTTTCATGTTTAGCTCCGTTTCCAAGTCAACATCGACGGATTCACCTCTCCCCGTTGCCACTGGTGTGCAGTGAGCACACTACCCTTATATTGTAGCACACTGTGCTTTAATTATACCATCATTTCCATAGTGACTGAACGATTGCAGCACCAGAGTTCCCTCTAGTAATTACTGTAGGAAACTCTATGCTGCAAAGGAAACCGAATACGGTTTTCTTGTGTATTTCCAATTTACCATTACCTTCCTACAATGCACCTCCCCCCCCACCCAAAAAAAAAAAAAAAAAGCCAGTGCGTGAGAACAGGTTAGGTTATTCAGAGAAGATGCAAAAATGAAAAACGGGCAACGCCACCTTTAAGTTCCCGCACAGCTTACTTTGACGTCATGAACCTTCACGGCGTGTGCTCGCCGGCATAATAAACTTTTTTTCGGTACAGATGAACTACACTATATCAAAGGGCGTAAAGAATGAACTTGCCACGACAAAAAAATGCGAAAAATTATTCAGAAATTCGTGACGTCTACACTGATGTACCAGCCCTGGAGTTTCGGCGAGAAAAAAAAAAAAAAAAAAAAAAAAAAAAACTCAACTTTGACCTTTATTTTCTGATCTCTTACCGCGAAATTAACGGATATAAAGTCTTGAAATAATATTTTTTTTTTCAGTCTGATCTGATCAAGTGTTTTTCTTTAGTGTCCATTTAGGGGTGGGCGATACGGGGAATGCAAACTCTGGGTCCCTTATTTGACATCCACACAGACTTTTACCACACATACGCAAAAAAAAAAAAAAAAGAAATGTTTTCGCAAAATTAGATACACAGTGCAAAATCATACGGCATATTTAATTACAACAATATGCACAGCTCTCGGCACCAGTTTCGAGTGCCGAGGATATGGAGGCCAGCGTGACGTCCCGTTCCGGTGCTGCTCCGAGGTACTTGGAGATTGACGGTCACGTGACTACCTCAATTCACGTCATGGAAATGATCTCCACGCTTTCTGTTCAGTGATGTACATGCACTACAGTCACCAAGAAAACAAAGAAAGTAATAATCGTGGAATTCTAAACTTTATTCCTGGCACGTCCACACGGAACAGACTTCCCGCACACCTTTTTTTTTTTTAGGCAGCAGGGTACGTGACACGTACGTGCACGAAGGCACTACTTGCGGACAGTCCGCGGTGCCAGGACTACACAAGGGGTGTAAAACGGCCACATATGCTCGCGTTAGAGCAACCGTGCATTCTGTACAACGCGTGCGTCAACTACGTAACAGTCTCAGCAAGGTCCGGTCTGCAGCGTATCGCGGGTCACCCCGGCTACCACATGGCCCTCTGCACGCCGGACAGGTAGTTGTAGTCGGCCAGGTGCCGGAACATCATGCGCGACACCCGCCAGGGCCGGACGAAGCCCCTGGCCCGAGACGTGATCACGCAGCGACCATGGAAGCGCGTGTAGCAGCTGTTCAACGGCAGGGCTGCGATCTCCTTGTCCGCAATTTCCTGCAAAATTGAAGAAGAAGAAAGGATTATGCGGATCCCACTCACTGTTGGGAATCGATGTATGCGAAGCTTTCTGTTCTGTTTGCGTTCATTGAAGTCAGTGCCGGCGACGTTGACGGCATACGATGGTTCGCGGTGCGATGTTAAATGCTACCTTGCGTGCACAACTTGTGTTTGTCTACGTGTAGTGCACAGAACAGTCATCGAGACGTGCTTTCTCGAGGCATCGCCGTTGCGCCATTGTACATAGGCTGCGAGAACGTTAGCACTGTCATCCTCTCGCACGGCGCGTCGCATCGTGACCTGAAGTGTTGATCAACTGGACGGCCGCTTGCGGATTGTCATTTTCACGCTGCGGTGCTTTAACGCGGCAAAGTGTTGCCATGTCTAGTACTTGCATTTTTTTTTTTGTTGTTGAAGAGACCCCCAACGAATCAGGTGTTACATATAAGGATGTACGGGAATGACTGCGTACAAGTATATTTACGAGCGCATATGCATGTAGAACTGCCAAGAACGAACAGACCGTCCCAGGTTATAACGTCGTCGTCCTCATCGTCCCTTCAATCATGATAGGCCTGCTTCAATTGGTAAATCACAACTGTTCCATAGCATTACCCCCGGCGGCAGAAGCACCGTACCGGAGCTCTAAAGGGAGTCGTCGGAACCACAGTGGGTAGATCTCGAGCCTCGATACGTGAACGATGTCAGTGGACGGAAGGCTAGACGACGAGCTGGAACTGACAGGGGCAATCTATAGGTAACAGGTGTCACCTGGCTCACCACACTGTATGGTCCCGTGTGCCGGGAAACAAGCTTTTCGGACAAGCACACACGGCGGGAACGGGACCAGAGAAGCACAAGCACTTTCTGACGGCGCATGTCCCTTCGTCGCGATCCTCTCATTTATGCAAGCTGTCACGAACGAAGAGTGGAGAGGCTGTTATTCGCTTGTTTCGTCACGGCGTTGGCTTTACGCATTCTCTGTCTCCTCTTTCTAACATTCTATCTCCCATTTGGGCTGTCGCGCTTGAGTACAAAGGTAAGCGCGGCAGCTTCTGCAATGCTTTCGCTGGGGGCCGGGGCTCACAGCCATCTATAGGGCACTGTATCGATGGCCAGAGAGTTCCAGAGGGCATTGTGCCGACACCCACGGAATGCCCTAGGAAAGGCCTCATAGACACTTGTCCCGCGCCCCTGCCAGTACATTATACAAGCTCTCAACCAAACCACTACCGGACACGGCGTGCAAGACAGCAACAACAGCAGTACAAAAATGGAAAATGAAATTAAGCTTCGATTTAAAAACGATTAAAGAATGTAGGGAAAGAAGTCGGTTAACTAACGCCTTACACCACCTTTCATAATAGAAAACACAAAGGCAATCAACTATACAGTAGTTTGCTACGGCAACCTCTTCCCGGCCGATATACAACACCTGCACGTGCACTTCTCCACACACCTCGTTGGACCTAACCAAGATGGCGGCCCTCGTACTAGTCAAAACATGGCGCCTGTGACGTCAAGTTTGTCAAGCAACAGCTTGACAACTGTGAGAATGTGCCATGTTGGTCGAAATGAAAAGACCACAATTTATAGTGATAAAATTGAGCATTCCGTTTACAATCTAAGTAGAATTATAATTTTAAATTGGCGCAGGAAGTCGCAAAAAAGCAGCAGGAGGCGTGGACTGGCGGGGAAACCTTGGCACTTCAGATGTAATCAATGAAATGACTGTACGTAACCCGTCTGTTATTAAGTGCCGTATACTTATCGTTTAAAATCGCAGTACTTATGTTATACGGGCGTTCGCGCTGTCATTTATGTGTATTACGAACTAAAAAAAAAGTTCACTCTAACGAGCGGCGCTGCCTTCGCGCCAACGAGCGAAGCGGCAGAGCCACTTGTGTGACATGGTGGCGCAGATGAGTGCTTTTGTACGCGCACGGTTTAGCGAGTGAGTACTCCGAGTTCTGTGGTCCCTTTCCGAGATTCAAAACGCCATCGATTAATCGTGCCGCGAAGGGGTGCGCAATACTGCTAGAACAACACTACTGACACAGCCTTGCTTTCCCGGGCGAAAAAAAAAAAAAAAAAAGTTGCAATGACGTTTCACACCGTGACCGCGGGTTACGCGTAAGCGTACCAGTGCTATTCCGTTTTTGTGCACTGCGCGTAGAATGTTTTAAAAATGCTTTGATTGTGTGTAAGCGTGGCCTTCTTTTCAATGCTTATCTTAGAGCGCTGCTCATGGGCGCCCGTTCCTAGGTTGGGCGTCGGCGTAACCGCGCGAACGCGCTCGTGCCACTGATCGCGCGTTCGTCTTCGTCCACAGCTGGCTCCGCTCTCGCCAGGCCGTTCCAGTGCCCATAAATACTGACCCAGTTGTTCTGACACCAAAATAATGGTTAGAATCATCAGCTAAAATTGCTAAATGTTTTTAGAACAGTGCTTACAACTCAGCTGCAGGTAAACTTCGTTGGGGCTCTGTCGGGGGATGATTTCTGAGAGGTAACAATGGAAGAGCCTCAGCACGTTGTTCAACTGCTCCCTGGCACAGCTTCGGGTCCAGATGGCATCACATCAGGCATGTTGAAAATACTGTGACTTCTCCCCGCAAGACCTCTCCAATATAGGTAATCACTCCCTGATGAACGCACGGATACCTTCCGACTGGAAACTCGCCAAAATAATCCCCCTGCTTAAAGAGCAAGGAGCAGGAATGAATACAGAAAATATAAGGCCAATCGCACTAACTTCGAATGTTAGAAAATTAATAGAAAGGGTATGGCACATTCGTATCATGAAATTTTTAAATGACAATACATTATTAAGCCCATGACGGCTTGGGGTTAGATCTGGATGTTCGATAGTTTGCGCACATGTCGATTTAGAGGGTCGCATTACGTTTGCTTGACACAGCCGGCAGTATGCAGCTTTAGTGACCCTTGATTTAGCTAAAGCATACGACAGCGTAGGGCATGTCACACTCCCTAACGCTTTAAATAGCATGAGTTTTCCTCGGTATATTTTAAATTGGATATATGAATTTTTAAAGGATAGGAAATTTTATTGTTCTCAATGTAGCTTGTCAACGCAGAATTATAATCAATCAAGAGGAGTTCCCCAGGGATCTGTCCTTTCTCCGATTTTGTTTAAGGGGACAGGGTAAGCAAAAAAATCTGAAAAAGAAAATCAATTTTTAGTTTTTTCTAAATATGAAAGCACACCCTTTTATGCATTATTTGATGTATCACACTCCATTCAGTGCAATTTATACCAACCTGGAAAAGCTATCTTAATGCGAAGCGGTCAGCAACACACCCCCTTTATGAGCAGTGTGTTTTCTGCGCTGTTATTAATAATAAAAAAAAAAAAAACACGAAATGTTCCTAATTTTAGCTGAAAGAGAAAGCTCTCTGTCAGCCATCCAAGTTGTTAGCCAAGACAAGCATGAGACGCTGCTGCGCGGCTTACACGTGTTTTCCATGCGGTGCTGTTCTGAGTGTATGTTAGTTTTGTTTACTTTAAACTCAGTTTTCTCAAAAGAATATTTTTTTTTTACGTCGGTACCATTATTTTCGAAATGACAATAGATGTCAAGCTGATTTTTTCTGTGCATACAGTACATATATGTGGCAATTTACTGTACCAAAATTATCAGCGTGCGAATAAAATTGCTTATTTTAAAATAAATATATGTACAAAGTTTGGTCAAAATTAGTGTGTAGAAAGTAAAAAAAAATCACTAATAATTTCATTTCTCGTATACTAAAATAATTCTGGTACAGTGGCTAGAAGATGAAATTCTGAACAAAATGAAGCAAATATCTTGCCACTATCTTTATTAGTTGCTGAGAAAAGTGCACCACAATATGCCCCAAAATACATGGAAAAGATGGGGCTTACCCTGTCCCCTTAATTCTCAATTCCATTGTGCGACACCGTACAAGTATATGTCTATGCAGACGACATAGCAGTCTTTGCGTCTGCAAGTAATGCTTACTCATTACAAAGAACGCTGCAGTCATACTAAGGAACGCTTGAAGCTTGGTTTGCAGACATTCGAATGTCACATAATGTCAACAAAAGTTCCTTGATTGTGTTTCCATTGAGTGTGCCGGTTAATATCTCTCCAATACCGTCAGGAAATAATTCCACAAATTGACTTTATCAAATATCTAGGTGTAATATAGGACAAAAAACTGAGCTGACGAAATCATATTGATCTTGTTGAATCTAGCGCAGTACGCGCTGTTGGCATGATAAGGAGACTTCGCCGACATCGCGATGGGCTACGCAGGGATACTCTAATAATGATTTATCGCCTGTACGTTCGACCGATACTGGAATTTGGGTGCGTGCTATTCTCTGGTGGGCCAGCATACAAAATTAACCCCCTGGTTTTTCTATAGCGGGAGGCTCTCCGGAATTATCTTGGTTTACCAAAATTTGCAGCTAACAATGTTTTATAACAAGAAGCACGAGTGCCTACTCTTCCCTGCTGATTCCGCATTCTAACAGCAAAGACGTATTTAAACATTCATGAATGCACTCTGAGACGATCACAATTTGTATTTATTAGTGAAATGAGGGCATATTTTGGTGAGCATTGGTCCCGCTTACATATAGACCTCAGGTTTTGTTTGTACAAGCTGAGATAGATCCACTGAACGTTAATGTACGCGAGATCATTTATCCACCCAAGCCCCTGCCTAATATAAAAATTGAATTTAATAATTTTCATCAAATACTAAACTCCTGCCCACTACACATTTAAATGGCATGCTACAAGATCATTTAACGCATTTGGGAATAGATCATGTGATCTCGACTCATGGTCAATGAGTGAGGCGAAGACGGGTGTGGATATTTTCTCCGAGTCCTTATCGTGGTCATATGCATCCAGCCTTCCAGATTTCACCCCCATATTTCTGGCTGAACTATCAGCCGTTGCTTTAGCTCTTCGAAAACTTCCTTCAAATTATGCAACAGCGGTTATAGTGACTGATTCACTGTCAGTATGCACATCACTCACTTCATCTTCAGACACCTACTGTAGTCAATACATTTAAATCATTAATCCCCTCAAACTTAAGCCTGGTGCGGTTGGTATGAATTCCAGGCCATCGTGGTATATTCTTAAATGAAATGTCAGACACACTTTCTCGGATGCCTCTTGATGGACCAGCTATGTCCGTTACGCATATTTCGGCTGATGTCACTGCGGCTAGGTTTAGAAAATTTCATCTTTTCCAAGATTCTACAAAACTGAAAATCTAGACGTGGGAATTTAACCATTTGTTTTTTTTTTCATGCGACAATAAATGGTATGCCACACGTAAATTAGAAATATTCTTAACAAAATTACGATGCCACATCTTACCATTAAAATTTTACCTATACAGGCCGTCTGGCACTGCGTGCCTACCTGTCAGGAACCCGAAAACATTGATCACTTTCTACTAGCATGCCGTCGATTTAGAAATCAGAGGAAGAAATTATAATTTTCATTCCGAAAAGTGGGTATTTCTCTGCCTAACTCAAAATATCATCTCCTTCGGGGCTTCTTCACAGGGTATTAGCCACAGGAACATCTGCGTGGCCATTTGCGACTGTCTCCGTGACACAAGAAGGCTATCATGTTAATTCTCGAAATCACTAATTGGACAGATCATTAAATTGCTGGATGTATGTTGGAAATTATTCTAATATCACCCAAAAAAGAAACACAAGATTTGCTGTTCATATATAAATACAAACATGCTTACTTCTGTATCTGCCACGTAAATATATTTCTTAGTTAACATGAACGTTATACTTCACCCTGATTTACTTTTCCGTTCAGCTTTTTCTCTCTCCCCTTCCCTTTAAACTTTAACCGTCGGCTTCTTGGCCAATTTCCAGTAGCGGGTAAGCGCCATAAGTGAGGAGCAAGCAAGCAAGCTCATCCTGCCAGCGTTCCCATACCGCCTCTCGTGCCACTGCTCGGACGTTCGTCGTCGTCGTCTTCCACAGCTGGCTCCGATGCCGCTCACCATGCCAGCGTGCCCATACTGCGCCCCCCTCTGCCAAGGCACTGGCGGCACTGACCCACTGCCAGACGGTGCGGCGATTTCGGTCTCTAATTCTTTGCCTCAATATATCGCGAAGTGAAAACACGTATCGAGATGCGCTCAAATTCCGCATTAGGGAGCATCGTAATTGTCGGACATTTGTTTATTTCGTATGTTTTGTCTGTTTTCCGATTTTGATAAAGTGTAAAGTGCCATTAGGAAAGATGTAAAGGCTCCTCTAGGTGACGTTGCTTTGCCGCGCGCCCAGCGCGCTCTTCCGTACTTTCCCCGGCGTGCGATTCTATTCTATTCGAATAAATCATACAAAAGTTTTCTCATTCTCAACAATATTGAGTTTGTCTGATTATAACCGTAGTATAAATTATCAGTCTTTTGTTTTCAGGTTGTAGTTGCGTCTGAAACAAAATGCATCGTACTTTGAGTATCCTGTTGGTTTCTCATATTTTTTGTAGACATGTTCTGTTTCACGAAAATAATATTCTGTCTCGCGACTTTCCAGTTGATTTCAGTACGTCTGTATGATACATGTTGCTGCGTGCGGCCTGCGTGCCGAATTGTTGTGGGAGCAGAAGCCTTTGTCAGGCCACATGGCCTTTAGCTTCTGCTTCCTTTCTGTTGTAAACAGGAGAAATAAACTCATTCATTCTCCACCTCCAGCCTGCAGCATGACTTCCTCCTCCGGCGCTCGTTTCCCTCACGGTGACACACATAATCACGCCGATTTCATAGACGGGGCGGCGAATGTGCGCCTGCGCGTAAAAAAAAAAAAAAAAAAAAGAACAAGAGCATGCAGCCAGCCAAAGCAGGCTTTAGAGATTGGTTTCTGTTAGTTGGAGGGAGGCGTCGCTGGGGCGCAGATTTGGACACCACCTATTATAAATAATTCAACATTTTAGAAAACGCCAACCACAGGAGCATCGGCTTGATAAACAAAATAATACACTCTTAAAAGCGAGGGCCACACTTATCTGCTTCCCACCAATGCTGGCGTATAATCGCTATCGCGCTCGCCTATCACGGTTTCCAGCATGTTTCCTGAGCACGACTATGGTCCTTCTAGTTCACTATAGCACGACTACATCCTCAATGTAAATCGAAACATTCCGACAAAAATGTTCCATGGTACTTTCCGCGTTACCACTACATGACTGGACAATCAGACCGGTAAGCCTTCCGTTACACCAATAAAATGGCTACTATTAAAATTAGTTGTCAGTCCCTTTAAGGAGTCCCTGAAACGGTTTGGACAAATTTTGTAGACTCATAGGGTTCAGCTACAGTAAAACATTAGCGTCACAATTTAAGTGAAGCGTCTTATATTAAGAGAGCTACGGACGATTACAAATTACCCTCTTCCCTAGCCATGTTTTTTTCTCCCTAACTCGTTCGCCGAGTGGTCGGGACTAAGCTCCGCCTTCACTGGCTCTGCGTCATGATGCGACTTTGCAGCCCACAACGTAACAAGGGCGACACATGGTGCTCGCGAAAATAAAGCTCAAGCCGAACATTGTTGTGACTTCGGGGTGGAGGACGAAAGACGGACTCTTTCCGTAGACCAAGAAGAAACGAAAAGCTTTATACAATATTTGCAGATAGTGGATGATAGCGTACAGGTAGCAGGAGCGCATCAGACCGGCGGGGCGGCTGCAAGCGACTCTCTCTGCCCTCACAATGGGCCGATTCTCCCTAAACCCCTTCGGCGACCCCTCGTTTGGGCGACCTGTCGTCAGCAGGAAGGGTGATGACCTCTCCCGCGTCGAATTCCTGATTCGTCGCGGAGATGGCTGGGCATTCCTTGAAGTCGCCCCCCGTGTCGAATTCTTGATTCGTCGCGGAGAAGTGGGAGCTCTCGGCGCCTCGTGGTAGCCACGTGGTCGCCACGTGGTGCTCGTACCTCGCAGCTCGCGTCAACACGGAGCACGTTGTAACACAAGCAGACGACACTTACCGTGTGCCGGAAGTGCTTGAGGATAAATTATTGCGTGTTCTCCTTCTGTCACTTTTTTATAGAAACAAGGTACCCGACATTTCAACTATTACGGACAACATTCGTTCGCTTTAATGTTGGAAAAATGATCGACGATGCTACCTGGATAGCCAATCGGATAGCTCGCCCAACTGACGTCACGTGCGCCAACTACATAGATTGTAACGGGGCGGCTGAAAACTCAGCGGAGCGCCACCGCTGTGATCGGTAGCGATTCAAAATTTTAAAACCTTATAATAAATTACACGCTTTACGCGGAGCGCTTAAGTGCGTCAATTAATGACCAGAAGGACTTTTCCTAGCACCTCAGTACGCTTGTCCAAAATCGTTTCAGGGTACCTTGAACGCCGCGCGATTACGTGTCGAGAATGTGGTTGAACACAAAATAACTGCGGTAAATGCCGGACATTTATTTAGGACGTAGTGTTGCGAACAAACCATTCAGATAAACGAGAAAGGGCGATGAAGTTACAACTTCTATATGTCGTTTAACAGAACGTAGCGCGTAGCAACTGCTTGCAGTAACTTGCTCAATAAGTAGGAATCACCCATGGCTCTTCATATTTGGCGTCTCTAATACTGTTACGTTCTTGCAGGCTAGCCAAAGGAATTACAGTACTTTTATATCGTCAACAGAGCCAGTGGGGCTAGTCGGCAGAGCAGTGCGGGAGTGCAAACCCGCGTAACACACGTGGACGAAAAAAAGAGCGACACACATATATGAGCTAGCATGTTTACGCGTTCGCAATACTTGACTTTGGTATACATCACCCGACAGCGCACCACGAATCCTATCTGTCGGATCACATTTACAAAGACACGTAGTAGGGGCACCTCACGACCCGTGTCAGCGATAGCAATATACTTTGGCGCGGCACAGAGGCACGAGAAAGTAAGGGTCGCGTTGGAAAAGGCAGCGAAGGCATACACGAAATGTACAGACAGAAAAGCTCACTGTTTATACCGGCACCCTTCCTGCAAGCCCGCGTTGTTTTTACGCTGAGCTGTCCTCATCGCACGTGCGGTTGCTGATGCCGCTCGTACCGAACTCCCGCTGTTTGTATCTTTATCGCGTTTTGTATTTTTCCTATACGTATCGCCAGGTGAGCAAAGTGTCAGCGGCCGTCCATTTCTCTTAAGAAGCCGAGTGAGTGGGTGAGGTTAGCCTTTCAGAGATGATGTACGAGTTTTACTGGTAAAGGGGCCCATTGTATGGCCAAACAGCGTCAAGACATACTAAAGTTGAACTGCGTGTGAACACAGGATATCCGCGTACAATGCGCGCATAGCCGCATATGGCTACACGTTACAGGTGCGTGGTCGACACATTGATAATTACAATAAACAGCTAACGGGGAAAAATGAAAACTGCCAACTGTTCTCATACTACAGGGGAAAAAAAACCGTCATGTTCAGAGTTCCACGCCATATCAAAGGAGGCGGAAAGTTAACACAAAACCAATAATTGCTCCCTACGGCGAGTTCGAACGTGAGCGGTGTAAGCATATCAAGTAGTACTAACGTTGAATAGTAGACCTCGTCGAACATGATTATAGATATGGGATACGTGCACGAAAGTCTTTCTCCAGCGACGGCAGCACAGCAGCGTTGGAAGGTCATGACATAGTGAGACGCTTTGTTCAGCCACGACGCGGTAGAAAATATTTTGCGTCGCATGGGTGTTGTCATCGAAGGAAATTTGCCTTCGTGTATGAGCATGCACGCTGCTGCCGAGACGGCGCTAATAAAAACTTGTGTAGCCGCGTACTGGCAGCTGTAGAGAGCACCCGCTCAGGGAGGGTTGCCTGCGCGCTGTCCGCTCCTCTGGAACGCACGGCAGTTCTTCCTCAACGGCGACAGCTTGCATCCCCGTAAACGAAGGCAAATTCCCATTTTTCTTTCTTAAAAGAAACTCCGCCAAGTGTTACAGTAAACGACGTAGACTCCAAAATTTGATCTTTCTGCGAAATTTGAACAGGAGCAATGCAACGCAGTTAGAACAAAAATTTGTTTCCCAAGATTTTAAGTGAAACACGCACGTTCTCGTATATATGGTACCCCAAAACCAAAACAATGGCATGCTGAACTACCTGCAGTATATACGAGACCGCAGTAGAAAATTTCGACCCGCCCTGATGCTCTGGTGTAAATGAGGTGATGTGCAATAAGGAACAAATTGGTCACCTAACCATAACAGCTCATCTTGGGAAGAGAGCAGAGACGGGGAAAACGTGCCTCTATTTAAATCTGGAGATTGGGCCCGATGACCGTATTCTTGGACAGCACTTCAAGGCAGAACGGATGGGAGGACATTCGCATGTGTCTGCACGGATGCGTACACTCGAGCGCTCATCTACAACAAAGCGATCTGTATAATAAAGGAATAATTCTGTCCCAATAGTGAGCTGGGCTGTGCGCGACCTTTACAACGAATTATTCTGGAGCAGACAAGCTCTTCGTTATAAAGGCGTTCGACTTTAACAACTTATACTCGGGTGGATCGGTCAAAAGAAGACAGACACGAAATAATTAAAGCCTGTCCATATTTTTTTACCCGTGCCTTCCTTTCGTTTAGTTGCCTCACGCTGTCCAAGTAGTAACCGCCTTTTCAGCAATCGGGACGACAGTGCTAATTTAACGGTAGCTTATCATTCAAGCAGCTGCGCAACGTGGGCCACAAACGCCACACCGTGCAATACTTCGAGCAGTACGGCGGCCGCTACAAACGCTGCTTCTACGTGGTATTTGAGCGTGCCGGCTTTCTAATCCGTTCCTGACCTTCCACAAACACGCACAGCAAGCGAGAAACTCGCCGGCGGACGCGGCACTGACACGCCCTACTTCGAACGGCGGCGAACTTGAACCTGTTTCGCCGGACTTAAAGAAAAGAAAGGAAAAAGAAAGATGGCGCATAAAAAATAAAGGAAACGCCAGCGACGCACTCTGCGGCCTATAATGCACCGCGCGTTGGCCCAGTCTCGATCAAGCGCGTCATTTACCGCATACCAAGCGGCGCGTCGGAAGAATGAGTGATGCGAATGTAGCCTTCCGGCGTTTGGGCTCCGACAACAGTGTGCGCAGCTCATGGGCGAAATCGCTGCGTTCGTCGGGAATAGATTTAGGCCCGCGGCAGCGTCTGCCTGTGTCCGTTCTGTATATAACCTGCGTCTTGTTAGCCGTCAATGTTCACGCGATACGAAAAAAAAAGGAAAAGTACCGGAGAAAAATTATTCGTGGTACCCATGGGCATAGAGTTTCCTACAAAAATTACTAGAGGGAACTCTGGCGCTAGTGTCTACGGGAGCTGCAATGGGAGCGGTTGTCCTAGCATGGGAATTATGGGAAGTACATGGATTTGCCTAAACTTCGTCCTTTTGGCTTCAAACGGCTTTGTGACTTTCTAAACTCGTCATTTTCAACAGTGTATTGCGTAATAAATAATTAAATAACCATCATTAAAATTGCCAAACGGCAGCATTCGATCACAGGGACTCTAGCACAGAAGCCTGATATTGAAACGATTAAGCCACGGACGCATGTATCGACAAGCGAATGAAACGTCCTTATGAATTTATCGCGGGCATGCCAGTACCTTGAGACGCTTAGTGCGTTTCGATTTGGGCCACCTGGACAAGCTCAATCGTTGCAATTAATAGCAATTGTACGCGTTCCCGGTGTCTTCTGCACTTCGAAGAATATAGATTGCGCTGAAATATACGACAATAAGATTTATATAGCGTAATATACAAAGCCTTAAAAATGTCTGAATCCACAAGCACGAAGATCAGACAAATCCATGTACTTCCCATCATTCCCATGTTAGGACAACGACTGCAGCGCCAGAGTTCCCTCTAGTAATTTTGTACGAAACTCTATGTCCATGGGATTCGAGCACACATAATTTAGACGCCAGCACTTTTATTCCACAACGCATCTCCGTACGCGATATGTTCAAGATTAGTAGCTGCACCTCTCGTATCTTAACGAATGTGGGCTAGAGAAATTGCTCTTTTTTTTTGGTTAGGAAAATATGTTCCGAGGTGAGGCAATCGACTGCGTTCTCGAGAGAAAGCTTGAAGGCATCACACTGCAATGACACTAAAGAGGCAGTGAGTGGTAAAGTTAGTGAACAGGAACAAGGTCAGGCAGTTAGATGGGCAACCATAGCCCCCGTTTCATGCGTCCGCTGCATGAAAGCATGCGCTGCACTCAGAGTATAGGAAGACGTGTAATTATATTTAATACTTTGTGCACGACAGAGAATACATTGAATGTTTGTCGGGGTTAACTCTTTCCTTACCACGGGAAAACTGGCCATAATGTGAAAGCTTTAGTAATGAGATTTTTAGCAATATTATCGCGGTTACAATGTCATGCTATATATCAATCGAAACCCAAATAATTGTACTTTCTAAAGATTTTAATTTTAGAAACATATGCTAAGGCGAATATCCAAATTATTTGTGAAAAATTAAACTTATTGAGAAAAGGAAAAAACATTTGCATCAGTGCGTTCATACCATAAAAAGAATAAAACAAAAACACACATATAAAAAAATGTTTTTCACACCAATTGCCCATATTAACGTGTGAAAGTTTCAACACTCTAGGTCATAAGGAACATGAGATACCAAAAATAAAACTGTTTTCTACTTAGTGAAAACTGCCTATAGTGGTTCTGAGGGTCTCCACCGTTGCCCGTACAAAAATTTCGTGACGTCCATTCATCCTTGGAGTCCCTGCCATTAGATGCATCCAAACAGTCCCCTGAGGACTCAACAGACTGCACAGAATTAACTGTATGAGCGCGCGCCCTGCAAGGACCAAATTGAGGTCTGCAGTATGTCATAAATAAAATAAAACAATAAATAAATAAAAAAATTGCGAGAATGACGTCCTTTGTGCGAAGGTCCGGCGACTGAGAGGACTGCCATCTTCGCGATCAAATGGGAACCATGCTCTTTGTACCGCCGTTTGAAAAAAGTAAAGAAAAAAAAACTACTTAGGAAATAAAACTAATTCTTATGCAATAAACCATAGATGGCGCAGCAAGTTTTCAGCGGCGCCAGTAGTTTTACATTTTCGCGAGACGCATATGGCACATATATGACTCATGCTCTATGGGCGTGGCAAGGAAACAGTCAAGCCAGTATTACTGTGTACCGAGCAGTGTTCACTGTGCTCAAACCTGAGTGATTTCTTGGCGTGCAACTTGAAATGGCGCTGCAAACTTTCTTCAACACGGCAAAAAGAACCTACTTAGTTGCTTAGATAATGCATTCATTAAAAAAAGTATGCCCAAATTCTTGTAAATGCACTTCAGAGCCCTCAGTATTGCTCTAAGGACTGCCTCCTTCAACCTTTTATAACCCGCGCCACCTTTCCATACTGCTGAGCAGAAGTAAACAGTATGGGCCATTGACTGCCCTTGGCAGGAGGAGGAAGTGGCCATGAAAAGAAGAATGCGTTAATTAACTGTCTCAGATGCAGATAGACACTTTAGCCGCGGTTCTGGCGGAAGGGAATGGGAAGAGAAAGAGTGGACGTCATCAACCTTTTCGCCCACGTCCACATGGCCCGTAGTACAGATCAGTATATATACTGTGGCGAGGAAAGCATATGTGGCCTTGAAGAAGACAAGTTCACATGTCGAAACGTTGGCTCCTGCTATCACCTAGTTCTTGTTTTGCTTATCGCCTAGAATTTCCATCTCCCACCTTCCCCATGTTTTGTCTTTACCTATACAGAGTGATGAAAAGTAGTGGAAAAACTGTATTGAGAAAGGAAAGTAAAGACGTATTATTTTAATACTTAACTTCCAGAAGCGGCTTATAAAGAGATCTTGAATATACAAATGATAAGCTGGAATATGTAGGCTCGGCTGTTAACTTCCAGAAGTGGCTTATAAAGAGATCTTGAATATACAAACGATAAGCTGGAATATGTAGGCTCGGCTGTCAACTTCCAGAAGTGGCTTATAAAGAGATCTTGAATATACAAACAATAAGCTGGAATATGTAGGCTCGGCTGTTAACTTCCAGAAGTGGCTTATAAAGAGATCTTGAATATACAAACAATAAGCTGGAATATGTAGGCTCGGCTGTCAACTTCCAGAAGTGGCTTATAAAGAGATCTTGAATATACAAACGATAAGCTGGAATATGTAGGCTCGGCTGTTAACTTCCAGAAGTGGCTTATAAAGAGATCTTGAATATACAAACAATAAGCTGGAATATGTAGGCTGGGCTGTTAACTTCCAGAAGTGGCTTATAACGAGATCTTGAATATACAAACATTAAGCTGGAATATGTAGGCTCGGCTGTCAACTTCCAGAAGTGGCTTATAAAGAGATCTTGAATATACAAACGATAAGCTGGAATATGTAGGCTCGGCTGTTAACTTCCAGAAGTGGCTTATAAAGAGATCTTGAATATACAAACAATAAGCTGGAATATGTAGGCTCGGCTGCCATGTTCATAACTTGCTTACTGCAGCCCATCTTAAGAGTTCCAGCAGTAGTGGAATGAGTATGTACAGGAAGTAAAAAAATCATCACAATTGTACAGGCATGTAATCAACATGGACACAAAGAAATTAAAAATAACAACGAAGGAAATTAAATGTGGTTAATTGTGTCTAAAAGGACGTCCAGTGGTAAGAAGTGTACGTCAGCTGACCATGAATTCCAACGATCAATGGTTCTCCGAAAGAAGCTACTTGAAGATATTAATATGCACAAAGAAAGGCATGAAATTAAGCTCACAGAAATTCCTTATTCCAGAGGGCCTGGCAAGTGTTAAGTATTTCATGTTAGGCAGACAATAAGAATCAATACTAACACAGTGCAGTAATTTTAATGACTAAACAGTGCAGCATGAGGAGAGGGATGCGAGGTATAGCTAGGACAATGTTATCTCTCTTTCCCATCTATTACGACCGACATGGATGTGGCAATGGTGCTAGCAAGTAGTGTTTATTTTGTGAAATAAGTACATTTACTATGCAGTGTTGTGTGGCTGCTTACTAGCCCATGTGATCAAGCAATATGTTAGAGGTATCGCATATCAACAGTGCATACACTACCAAAACAAGCTTGGCTATGTCTTCTTTGGCGCACTGTCCCAGCAACCTTGTGCTTTTTTCTTCAATGTAAGCAAAATATACTGGATTTCTAAAATGATCACCCTGTGAACCTTTTTCTATTTCACATACAGCTCAAACATGGTATTGAGTTATGTAAGAGGTGCAGAAAAACAGAAATTCCCACCTAATCAATACACCAATTGATTGCATCCATCAAGTGCTCTACCGTTTTAAAGCAAACGGCATAAGTAATATTTCTCTACAGCAATGTCTCACATGCTGTGCAACTTGGCATCTGACAGGCAATACTTCTACACACAAAGAAAATACAATAATTATTGACTTTATTAACTTATTATTAGAATAAATATATCCAGCTGTTAATTACACCAAAAATGACCCAAGAATATATTTCAGTGGTTCATCCAAGTACCTGGCCATCAAGACTAAACATTAAACACTTGCTTTGTAGACTTCTCATGAGAGGCTAACCGCATAGGTAAGTGACAATGTACCATAACAGACTGCAAGGAACATTGTGAACATTGTTTCGACAAGGAAGTTTAGCATTGCAATGTAGGACTAGCTCGAGAAAGGCCATGAAGTATTTTACAGTGCGAAAGCAAACCTAAGGGTGTCTCCTGCCTGTATCCATCGTAGTATATAGGGTGCTTTTTTTTTTTTACCTGCACCAAATGTTTAAAAATTGCCTGTGTTAGATAGTACAATTCTAACCGTTGATCCAAATACTCAATGAAGTGGCCATTACTTCTACGAGAAATAAATATACTTAACTGAATAAATAACATTACTAGACTAACTATCCTTTTAATTAATTACTTTATGGTACATATTTCAAACTACTAATTATAGCTAGTGAGCATGCAAGACATGTAGACAGAACAAATTCTGAGGATGGCACCAGTTTTGAGATATGTGCCGTCAAACTTGCAGTAAAAATGCGCTGTTGTTCCACCTACTTTTAAAGAAGAGACTGTTTTGTACATTGAAGCACGAAAGCAACTGGCATTTCATCGGACACTTTGAAAATTAATATCTCGAAGCTGGTGTAGTCCTGAGAATTCATTCCAAATTGATATGCCTTGCATACTCACTAGCTCAAATGTGTAGATTGACATATGTGCTGTAATGTAATTAATTAAGTTAATTAGCATAACTATCTTAATTATTCAAGGAGGTATTTTGATTTCTAGTAGAAGTAATGGCCACCTCATCGAATAATTTAGATCAAGGGTTAGAACTGTGCTATCTGCTGCAGGCAATTATTAAAATTCGGAGCAGCTAAATAAAGACACCATGTAGCTTAGGTATCTCAAACTCAAGGTAGGTACCGACCAAAAAAAATACATGGCTTCCAGTAAGCAGCATTTAAGGGGCCCTGAAACGTTTTAATTATGTCGCCTCATGAATCTCCTGCCTTACAAGTTTTTCAAAATTTACAAGCACAAGCGAAGTTAGACATAGTCATCGCACTGATCAAAGGCTTTCTCCTTTCATTTCCACTAGCGCTGGAAGCTACACGGAGGAGACGGCGACGGTGCGCAAGGGAGCAATGCCCTATTGGCAACATATCCAAAGGTTGAATGGCTGGGCGAGACGGCTCGTGGCGGCTCCAGTATCCATGCAACGCTTTCCATCTCGGGGGCCCCGCAAAGCAGACGCAGCAATGCGCAACTGTTGTGTGTAGACCGGCAGTGCAAAGATGAAATGGTTTTTGTCTTTTTGAAATTGCAGACACAAATCTTTCACATATTTAACTCAAGCAACCTATACTTGTATTACAGATAATGTTCTGACAATCCCAAAATCAGCCAACACCTGTTGTGAGTCCAGCTGCTTGCAATAATGCTGCATGACGGCATTGTGGAAGTGAGAGCAAGTGATTTTTCACTGCTTTCGAGATGAGATTGTGAATTCCCTGCTGCATGCAATGCAATATTTGACTCCCATGTCCACAGGAGGATGGTTAACACATCAGGAATATTTCTTGCCATGTTCAAAAAGTTTTTCAGGGCCCCTTCATGGCATTTTGTAAGAGAAGGCAAGCTGATATAGGGCTTTGAGAACTTGTAAAACGAGGGAGGGGCTGAAACTTCAGCTGGGCCATGTCGGCCTCACACAAGGGCTCTGTCGCCTGCATGTTTGACAACCCAGTGCAGGCTTAGCTTATTTAGCTCTGGCAGAAAAAAAAAAGGGTTTGCTAAACAGGGCAACGCTGCACATCAAGCTGGAAGATCCTGTCATTCACAAAGGTGTGAATCCGCATAATTGTTGTTCCAGGTGGAAACAGCTTCAGAAACTTTTGAGGTTGTATGCATGTATAGTATGCATTACTGTTAAAAAGAAAACCAAGTTAGTACTTCGGGAGTGATCACAGCTAAGCTTTCTGTTAAAGACTTTGGTTTACCTAACATGCCACATCAAGCATTTTACGTGTTTTCTTTAGAATCGATCATACTCTACATATGCCAGCTGGAGTAAAAGAATGTTCTTTAATAAATTATGTAGTGATTTTGTAGTTGAAGCCTCAAGCTGGTGAACACTTTAAAGTTGCCTGCACTCCTTGACAAACCATTTTCTAAATTTGCAAGTGCGCTTGCTCACACTGTACATGTGACCATCAGCTGGTGGAAACTGCAACTGCAAATTTAAGAATCGCTATAGCACTATTAGCTCTTGGCAAGATGTCTTGTGAGAAAGCTGACTTCGTAATTAAAACAATGTTTCTCAACAGACACTTTTCATAACTGTAGAGCTAGCGTTCTTGTATGATAGTTTGCCCGACTAATGGTGGCAGTAATTTTTGCAAGCAGCGTCTACATGAAAAATGTAGATCTGGCTCTGGTGATGAAATCATGATGAGCACCTGCATCAGCAGCAAGCTCTTTTGTCTTCATTACAACAATTACAATGCTGCCATTAGCTGGGGAAACTAACGTCAAGACGGTCATGCAAACAACTTTTTTCACGCTACCCAAGATCAGAGCACCTTTACTTGAGAGTGTGCCGAAAATGCAGAAAATACGTGCCAACTAGGGCTCGTAATTTCACTGATAACCCTTCGATTCATTTAGCAAAACTTTAATCGCAATAACATGTTTTATAGTGCTTAATCAGTCACAGGAGAAAAAAACAGGCATACGTCGGCACCTACGTCTCGCTTCACTTTCTTAACAGCAAGGACGGAAATGTGTACAGGCTGAGCTGCAATGTTACGACAACTGCATGTATGTGTGTCAGGAGTCGAAACAAAACCTGCCTATATGCGCCGTACTTCAAGCCAGTGGGACAATTGGTCAAGTAAATACCCTTACTGCACCTAAACTTAGATGACTGCATCTAAATGCGTTTGACACGTTTTGATATGAAAGGTGCCGCTGACATGATAGTAACCCATTATGGCACAAGGAAAAATCTGCCAGCCAGATTTTATAGATTTTTCTTGCACTGAAACATCTTTTGCCACTGTTAAAGCATTCTGAAAGTTCTAATCATTGTGCTTTGTTTGTTAAATGCTACAACGGTGTACTTTATCAAGTATGCTGGGGCTTTATGGGAGCAAAACCTGATACAGCTCCTAGAAGGTTTGTTATATTTTGAAACTTCATATAACAGAGACGCGTAGAATGAAGAGTCAGGCCAAACTTCATACAGGCCTGGTTAGTCTGCTGATGGCACAATTAGCATTTTAGTGGCAATTATTATCTGTTATGAAGTTTTACTATTTAAGTGTGCATGACATGCGACTACAGCAGGTAACAGTTATATTATATTTGGGCAAATGAAGACATTAAAGGTCATGATGAATGCAGGCATACAAGACTGAAGCATTCAGCATTATGTTCAATGGTGTTTGAAATATACAACTTAACTGGTGGTCTGCCTTACAATGACATTCGATTTCTTGCATTAGAAACCTATTGCATGCTTTGCTTGGTACCATGTCTATTAGTATTTTCTGACTTATGATATGGGGCCTGCATCTGTGTCCAAATTAAGGGTTACATTACTCTCAGTGCACAGCACATCTTGCTTGGCAGAGGAATATGCCTTGTCTTCGTCCTTTTCTCTTTCCTTCCACTTATTTCCCAATTTTTAATAAAGTAATGCATAAATTCTCTCTCTTTGTAGAAAATATTCATATCTGTATTTTTTTATTTATCTAAATTTACTGCAACAATGTTTGCCATTTTATTCACTGTGAAGACAAGAGCACTGACATCTTTGTAGGCAGCAAATAAAGGGACTGATAGGAATAACAACAAAGCTGATGAGATTTTTGTTCTCCCATTGTACTTGTACCATCTTGAAATTTCGGTAGCCAGCAAAAAATACTTGGTTGAAATATACATAGAAAAATGTCATTTGTGCTTTGAAAACAAGCAAGCTGTTCTAGCATACACCTGAGGCCAGCATACTTTATAAAATATGCGTGCATTCATTTTCTTGGAATGCTATAAAGATGCCTAGTATGTGGAACATCATACATTCATAATCTACAGCATTCTTTTCTAAAACTTTCACATGAAAATTAGGTTCCTGAAGCAAACACTAAGCTTCATGAAAAATGAAAAAGCTACATGTACAGCAGTAACTGCAATGTTCATCACCAAATTTGGTGATGAACAGATCAAAGACATCAAAGAGTTGACGAAAAAACTACGGTAGCCTTGGCAAGGCTTTCCTTTGCAAAATGGTACCAAGGAAAAATAATATGTTGTGTTGATTTACTTTAAAGATTGCACTGGGTGCTAACAATGGCAAATCCAGAAGGAGAGGAGGCTGTGTCACCCCTAAGCATGCTGGCACTTTAGCACTAACAGTAAGCATGCAGTGATCCCCCTACCCCCTCTTTTTCTGTGTATTTTGACCAGGGCCCCGCTCTGGATCCGTCCCTGTGCGGTAATAGGTTGAAAGCAACCGTGTTTGTGTTTACACATAAATGTGCCCAGTTTATTGGTTAGCTCTTGGATGTAAATGTCCAAATCTGATTAAGCAATTAAAATGATCCAATTAATTGGCCTAAAGTTTTTCAATGATGCCCAGTTCTAGTGCCAACAGTATTCAGACCCAATACAGAATATCATGCTGCTGGCTGGAACTGTGAAGCATACATCATACATTGGTACTTTGGTACAGTTGGCAAAGAAAGAAATGCAGTTATACAAGATCCTGGCAGTCATCAAGTGCTTCAGAAAATGGTCCTAAACATGCGGGCACTCAAAAACATTCTATTTCATTAACCTAGCCATGAGTAAGCTTGCGCTAGTAACTAAAATTTATTAGGACAGAATGTCACATCAACACAGCTGGTGCCGGTAAATGTGTTGTGGGTGTAACGGTTTGTGCAACACTGTTTATTAGTAGCTAAATTCAGACCAATCTGGCCTGCATTCCTTACTGTGCCTTTTATTAATACCTGTTGTGTAATAGTACAGCAGAAAAAAAAAAAAGAAATAGGATTAAGCAAGTGCAAATGCTTGAGGAGATTCTTTGTTGAGTGAAGATGTCTGAATAATCTTTTCACTCATGACCTGTTTCAGGAAAATTTATTGAGTGTCCGTATGTTACTTTCATGGTTGTGACCATGCCATGAAGTGTGGGACGAGGGTCAGGAGCTTGCATAACTGAATTTCATTCATTACCAACTGTATCAGTGTAGCCTTGCATCCCTTTTCAAAAGCAAACAATTTCTTTGCCTTTCAGAAGTCTATTTCAAAACTACTGCTTGTATGTGCAGGACACTATATTCGGTAAGGTTTGGCTGAAAAATAGATATGTTCACGAGAGTGTCAGTTGGGTAAGTTGGTACAGATAGACATAACAAAAGATTCAGCGGTAAATGCGAGAAACATGTGTTAGGCAGTATTGCGTCACACCTCTCTGAAGTCCCGAATGCATTATTTAAACCGAATTCACCACATTGCAAAGTATTGTTCAGGAGCTCACTGGACACATGCGTCACTGAGGAGCAAAGTGCAACTGTCGGTGTTCCGGAGCAGACCACCAGCAGTTGCACCATATATATATATATATATATATAGTGGAACTGAAACACACATGCTCTTCCAAGCTCTCCCATCCCCTCTCTACCTCTACCTCGTGACCGGCTTCCTATGCATTACACACATAGACTTCTTTTTGCTTTGATACTCTTAATGCTGAAGCATTAAAAAAAAAAGGAACAGTTCAACTTTTACATTTACAGAGTCAGCACTGCTGTTTGGCTACTCTGTCTCCACCCATTTAAGAAGTATTTTTTTAATGTTTTTCACCAAAAAATAAATATGCTAGCTTGTGCTTCCTTCATTTGCGAGAGCGATGTGCTGTGTTATGTTGTCTCAGTTGTCGGATGAACTTACGGCTGCCATAGCTCGTTTGCCTCTTTAGTCAATGACTTGGCAATGTTCACAGGCGACCACAACACGATTCTATAAATGTGTTCAGGTGGCCATTTCATTCAGATAAAATGAGCGGCTAGCAAACGGCCGTTGACACCGTTCAGCACCTGTCACTCGGGCGGTCCGAGAAATGAACCAGGTACGACGATGGGAACGCACATCCGTTTTCTTCAAGGGACGCATTTTGGGCTGATCACTTTCGGCGATACTTTCCCTTTCTCCTGATATAGTGCTCAGCCAGCCAATCAGCGCGCATTGAAAGTGACCGTCCGGGAATACGTCCCTAGGTTCACACGTGGCCACCCACAGCGATACGCAATGAATGGAGAGTTTGACGTATGTCACTGTTCTTTTCTGCCAGCACGCTAGCTTCAAAATACATTAGTTGTGCGGCGCCTCACAGCGGTTGAACAACGTCGCGGTAACACCGGTGCCGCTTGATCTGTCAAAACGAATAAAATTCTCGCGGAACGACGGCGTACGCTTGCACATCCGTGTCTCACGTGGCGAGACGCGTCAGCCGACAGTCCGCCACGAGAGAGGCGTCTGCCGCGGAGACAAAAAAGAAAGCGAGGGGGGTGGCGGCCTTTCCGAAAGTCAATAATACCGTCTGCTCCACTTTACTGCACGCCAAGTTCGTTACTCGCACGGGAATAAGGCCTAAAGACGGCAGTATTATTAAGAATGTACTGCTCTCAGAAGAGCCTTACCTGAACAAACGCCGAGACGACACTAGCAGGAGAGAAATAAAATACAGCACTGCTAGCGACAAGTATGGGCTACTACTACATTTTTTGTTTCCACGAACGCGACGCTTAGAACACAATGCGGGCGTGACCGACATGTACTGTACATAAATAAGTTTAATCGAAGTGCCACAGTACCTGCAAACTTTTCGGCAGGATGTCATTCTTTCTCATGGAGTTGATATTTAACCTCAGACGCGCGTATTCTTTGACCGTTCTTCTCCTCTTGGCGTCTCGAGCCATTCGCCAGTCGGTGTACATGTTGCGAGAGGGCATTAAGGTCCCCAGTGGCGTGGCATTCTGCAAAGCGTAGCAAGCGTATCATTAACTTCACGTGCGTGGCTGCAAGAAAAAGCGTAAACGTGCGTTGCACGCAGTTTAAACGAGAACAAGAGCTGTTACATCGTGCATGTCCCATGACGGGAGCGCAATAAAACACTTACGACACATTTTGAAAGAAAATTTAATCGTGAGAGGCAAGTCGAACTCTCAAGACGCATCTTCCGATGCGCTCATAAGCGGCGATAGGGCTGAGCCACATGGCGTGTACGACTCGGGAGAGGTGTCAAGCAAAGAGTGAACGTCAAGCTGAACAAATGTGGAACTTGCCTGGCTTGGAAACTTTACGCCTAACATAGATTTAACGGTATTGACGACTTTATTCATTGCCATATTGAGAAGAAACTGGGCGCCGGATCAATAAATGAACGACATGTACGCCGCCATCACATGTGCAAAACCTAAGTCCGCAGACAAATAATACAAACTAAACACAAACATAATTTTTATTAAACAAATAATAAAATGTTTCAGAATTTTATTATAATAAAAATATAAAGCTTATAACGAAACAAAAAGTTTTAAGAGGTTTTAGTGACGTCATATGCAAGTCGATATATAGCACGTGACCCTTCGCCGTCATTCCTCTTCGTTCTCCGTCGGTTGTGTTGGTGAGTTGCTGCTGGTTTTCATCCGCATGATTTTGCGTTCGCAAGTGTCATCCGTAAGAAATATTGTGGAGATTTTGTACTCTGATGGCTTCTGTTACGTTCCTTAGCAGTATTTTAACCTATGTGGTGTATTTTATAGCGTCTAAAGACTTCTCAGTTCACGGGGTAGCCGGTGAAACGGGTCAATCATGGCGCTCTGATAGGCCCTTCGCGTTCGTGCCGGTTGATTCTTTTCTTAAGTGCTCCGAGTTCTCAGTGACCTGCCCCTTAATTTTGCCCTCATCCAGTTGTACTGCTTCTGTCGTTCACGTAAAGCGTAATATTGGTAATTAGTATTTGACGCCTCGTGGTAATGAATCTTCGGTCGCCATTTTGGCCTCACGCCATTCTGACGTGCTTTTGTCTGGCGCCGGCTGTATTCCGGGGCGTGGGTTGGTGGATCAGTTCGACGGTCATTGCGCGGCTTCTCGCTAACACCTGTGTTTGCCGTTGTGCGGCTGTTGCGTTTGATTTGCAGACAGGGACACGCAAAAACCGCGACCATGGGAAAGGAAAAGACCCACATTAACATCGTCGTCATTGGCCACGTCGATTCCGGAAAGTCTACGACTACCGGACACTTGATCTACAAATGCGGTGGCATCGACAAGCGTACCATTGAGAAGTTCGAGAAGGAAGCCCAGGAGGTCAGTGCCTTGCCGACTTCTCTTCCGCGGTTTCTAACCCTTGCACAAGTGCTGCGGCGGGCGTCGCGTGTTCGCCATATTGCCCGGCGCGCCGGCCGGCGTGGTCTACTCGGGTCGTTAACATGTCCGCCGGTTTCTGTTTTTCCCTCTGCAGATGGGCAAGGGTTCCTTCAAGTATGCGTGGGTGTTGGACAAGCTGAAGGCCGAGCGTGAGCGTGGTATCACCATCGATATCACTCTCTGGAAGTTCGAGACGCCGAAGTACTACGTGACTGTCATTGATGCCCCCGGACATCGTGATTTCATCAAAAACATGATCACTGGAACGTCGCAGGTTCGTTCACGCATGCCTCACGCATATATTTTTTTAATTTAGCGGCCCCTGAAGTTGTTTTCGGGAGTTTGACGCACGCGCGTGTTTGTGCAGGCCGACTGTGCTGTGCTGATTGTGGCTGCCGGTACCGGCGAGTTCGAGGCTGGTATCTCCAAGAACGGCCAGACCCGAGAGCACGCCCTGCTGGCTTACACCCTTGGCGTGAAGCAGATGATTGTCGGCGTGAACAAGATGGATACCACCGAGCCTCCCTTCTCTCAGAGCCGTTTCGAGGAAATCCAGAAGGAAGTGTCTGCCTACATCAAGAAGATTGGCTACAACCCTGCTACTGTTCCGTTTGTGCCCATCTCTGGCTGGAACGGTGACAACATGCTCGAGCCTAGCCAGAACATGCCCTGGTACAAGGGGTGGTCTATTGAGCGCAAGTCTGGCAAGTCTGAGGGCAAGACCCTTCTTCAGGCTCTCGACGCGATGGAGCCCCCTACCCGGCCCACGGACAAGCCCCTCCGACTTCCCCTGCAGGACGTCTACAAGATTGGTGGCATTGGCACGGTGCCCGTCGGCCGTGTGGAGACCGGCGTTCTCAAGCCCGGCATGGTCGTCACCTTTGCCCCTGCCAACCTGACCACTGAGGTCAAGTCCGTGGAGATGCACCACGAGGCCCTCGTCGAAGCCGTGCCCGGCGACAACGTCGGCTTCAACGTGAAGAACGTGTCAGTGAAAGAGCTGCGCCGAGGCTATGTGTGCGGAGACTCAAAGGACACCCCGCCCAAGTCCACGGAGGAGTTCACCGCCCAGGTTATTGTGCTGAACCATCCCGGCCAGATCGCCAACGGCTACACGCCTGTGTTGGACTGCCACACAGCTCACATTGCCTGCAAGTTCAGGGAGATCAAGGAAAAGTGCGACCGTCGTTCCGGCAAGAAGCTCGAAGGTATGGAGTGTTGTGGTTTGATTATTGTGTAGGGGGTTCTCACGCGTTTTCTTCTGTCTTTACAGACAACCCCAAGTTCATCAAGTCAGGCGATGCTGCCATCATCGACCTGGTGCCTTCCAAGCCCATGTGCGTGGAGACCTTCACGGACTTCCCACCTCTGGGTCGCTTTGCTGTCCGTGACATGAGGCAAACGGTTGCTGTCGGAGTCATCAAGTCTGTCAAACCTAAGGAGGCATCAGGTGGCAAGGTCACCAAGGCTGCTGAGAAGGCCCAGAAGAAGAAATAACTATGGCTGCTTGGCAGGGCCTCTGAAGAGCAGCAGCACGCATGCTGGCCCCCAGCTGGGAAAAAGCTCCTGGCTCAGTTTTTGGTTACCCTGTTTCTCAACATTTGGTTGCTGTGTCAATGTCACCGCAAAGAGTTCAGGAGGAAAAACGTCTGTGCCCCTACCTGTTGAGATGTTGTCATTGGGTGTTTCTATTTTAAAGTGACGCAAATAAAGCCAAGCTGTACCACCCTGAAGTTGTTTCTTGTGCACAATCATTCAAGCTTATCTTGCTGCATGCATGGAATTTCACTGAAGCACTGGTATTTGCCAGTTGTTAAAGGCTCGTGAAGACACAGCTCGTACAGCCTACGCGCCGTGAAAGCGGATATTGGTTTCGAAATGTCAAGGTGCATGCTGCTCTAGAAAGATCAGCGAGTGCAAACCCTGCTGGATTGTACTAGTACGCAGGCAGCTATCACAGAACTGCTACGATTGATATGTTCAAGTTATACAGCAAAAGCTTTGAATTGCCCCAAATCGGGTAGTTAACGTACGACATGTTCAGCTGGATCCTGCGTCAGTGGCTTGTATTATTTCGGGGGAGGAGGGTCGGCGACAGCGGTCAGTGCACGCTCATTCTCGAGCTCCAAACACTCCCACCCTCGTGGTTACTACAGTCGCCGTGTGGTGGCGAAACAGTCGGAGAGGGTGAGTCATGTGACGCGGACCTGTCACGTGAGCTATTCAGACGTCGCTGCAGTCGACAAGCCATGGGGGTCTCGACATGCGCTGTGTCATCGGTAGCTGCGTGAACAACTTGACGATAACATTTGTGCTTCAGCGATGGTCGTTTTGTAGCACTGCTGTACTGTTTGGACGTCGGTCGTCCAGCAGGCGTTGATTTCTCGCACGGAGTTCCATCGAGTTTGGCGGCTGTGCTGGTGCTCACTGGGAAAATGCGTCTGCTCGTGGCCTGCACTCTGGCAGTGTTTACCTGCCGCGTAAGTTGACCGTTTCGGATTTCCATTCATTCCCACAGCCGCTAAACTAGCGGCGCAAGCAGTGTCGTACCCTTACAGTGTGGCGTTACGTCTCTATAGGCAGGATATCTAAGCTTATGTAATCGCAGGAGCCTCCTGTCTTGGGGGCGTGTATATTGCCCCGTCGCAGGGTGCTTTTGTTGTAGAGAAAATTACCGCCTCCGCTTTTTTGACGGCCGTTCATTTTCCTTCGTCGCACTGCTTTCGACCTCGTCGATTGCGTCGTAATTCATGCCCCTCCTTGCCTTTACAACACCGGCGTGAAATATTGTCATGATCGACAACAAAATGCATCCACCTGCCGAGTAGCAGACAGCTTTTATTTACCACCCGTATCGATATTTTCCTTCTAGAAAGCAAGGGGAAAAAAATAAAGATAGAAAGCTAACTTTCATTCGGAGATTCGGGTAGCAGCGTGCTGCTTGGGCCTGGAAGGTACGTAAAGTTGGCTCGTTCTTTATCATGCGCACTTCATACCCGGCGCTCGTTATCGGATGCATGCGGCCTTCATCGAACAATGGATGCAATTAAATCAGATCTGGACATTCTCGTTGGTAGACTCAAACGTTCAAGCTCCTGTACGCAGCAAGTCACTTTCCCGTGACTCGATGAATAAGAACGACGCCAGCAAACTCGACGCACATCACATGTCACTAGAAAATGAGTAATTTTTTCTCCGCAGTATGTCCTATTTGTACGGCAGTGCACGTTTTCAGCAGCTGCTATCGGCGAAGTCTCTATTGCATACTCAGACTTCTGAAGCTTTTTCAAGTCCTTTTTCAATGCCGTGTTGAGATAGCTCCTCTGCTATTGTTAAAATGCATCATAAACAAGGGCTCTTGATTGTTCGTAGCAGCTGCGACTTCATACTTCTAATACGAGAAAAATCGCATCAGAGCTTTGATCTGGCCCTGGGAGAGGAGTGGTTAATAAGTGCGGAGACGTTATCTTTATCAATGGACGGCCGCTAATTGCCCCTTTTTTTTCACATCCTGTAATATTTATTGGGTATTCAGTTAAATCTGTAAGCAGCCAAAGGTATGTCTTGCCGCATCCTCAACATTCGAATGAGCACAGCTTAGTTTAGAAAAAAAAAATTTGCAGCTTGAAAGCTCTGCAAGAATACAACCACTTGGTATGGCCCCTAGTAATGCACTTTCGATTTTTCTGTGCCTTTTATAGGCCTTGTTGAAACACTTGCACTAACCAGCTTTTGATTCACGCAACCATGCACAATAATGCAAGGATACCAAACAATTGCTGACTTTGTGTGCCACCTGAGGATGCTGTTGTACTGTCACTTTTGGTGGTGTCCTCTTCCTAGGTAACATTCTTAACTTTGCATGTAGCTTTCTTAACTTTGCATGTAGGAGAACCCCTGCGTAACTTGGTCAAAGGGACAGGACGAAACAGCTGAAGGTCTGAACACGTGAAATCTGTACTCAGTCTCATGAACTTGTTTCAGCATAGCAGAGGGCATGTGTTGTATTAGCCATAAGGAATGAGAGCTATGGTCTTAATTTTCTAACAATCCATATAATTTTCCATTGCTTTAACCCTTTGTCAATTGCTCGGACATAGCTCGGGTGCTGCCCCTATCTCAATGAGATTGCCCACTTCATGTGACACATGATAGGAAAGGATGCAAAGTGAAATGGAATGTTACATATAATGCATACCTGGGATAAGGGCTTGTTCAATATTGTCCTCTGTGCCTGCACCTTCTGTTCGTGGCACTGTCACATAGAAATGATCACCAGTGGGTGAACAAGGGAGGCCTCCGCATCAAGATGGCAAGTTGGGCCTGTTGGTTGCGATTCATAGTAAGGTTCATTACAGCGCAACACAAGACAGGACAAAAGAACATATAATATGACGGCACGGCGCTGACTCTCAACGTTTCTTTCGATGTCAATTTTGATTATGCATCAGTCTGTCACAGTTGCCTCGATGCATCTCGGTGTCTTGTGCATGTCATGCTTATCAACTGGCACCTATATATATGTTAGACATACCTTCAGTAAAATATCAATTGAGAGTCGGCGCGTTTCGTTGTTTTATACCTTCTTTTGTCTTGTCCTGTGTTGCGCTGTAATGAACCTTACTATGAGGCCACCACATGAAGCCTGTGGAGAAATTGTGGATCCAAAGGCCAGGCCAGCAGGACTCGGCCAACACTGTCCTGTTCCGTGGTACTGGAGTTGTGCATTCTTGCTACACATAGCACCGAATCACTACCCCTCCCTCCATAAAGTTGATGGTGCTGGCCTGTGAACAACTGTAGTGATGGTGCGGTGTCCCACCAACTAGCGCCTTGCTTGCTGGACTCGGATCCATGTCAATGTGGGCCAGTGGCATTGCCTTCACAGAGAGAGGCGCAGTGTGGGAACAGTGATGTCGTGGCAGAAGAGGGAGCTGAGAACCGCTCCAGCCTTTACTGAGACTCTGCAGGCCAGGATTCCAGGGCAGTGCCTTTTCTAGAAGCTACAAGCTGTGGCTTCCCTTGTTCGGCGGCTGTTGGCCACTTGAAATTTCAGTGTTCCTGTGAACCCTCGTCTTGTTTTGCTATACAAGAGGGATTGAAAAAATGCTATTAATTGCACAGCTTGCAAGCTATTGTTCTTTTGAGGCATGCAGCTGGCTCAAGCAGAAAATACCTATCACTATCATTAACATTAAAAAATGACAATATACTATTGAGTGTCGTAGTTAGTAACCACAGATAAGTGTGCTTTTTAATGTTTCCATGAGCTGTATCTTGTTAGAACATTATGTGGTGTGGTAAACTTGAAAGTGTTCGATGTTCCTATGTCTTTCTGTTTTTAGAGGAACTTGCTGGATGAACTGGTGCATACCAATGTACATGCTGGCTACGTTTTTTCTGTTGATATGGAGGATTTGTTTTATTCGATGCCTCACGATTAATTGTTCGTAGCCATCGGAATGCATTGAAAGGAATTGTCAAATAGGGGTACCAGTGGACAGCTTCATGTCTTTGCTAAAATTTTATTTGCAAGACATCTTTTATATCTTAATGACTTTTACATTAGACGGCAAATCATTTGTATTGGTTCTTATGTCACCCCAATCCTGTGTGATATATTTTTGGCTGACATTGAATCATGAGTTTTCTAGTCAGGGGGTGCTTAAGGCTTTTAGGTATGTGGACGAGTTTTTAATTGTTGTATCCTAACAAAGTACCTTGACCTGCACTGATTCAATGAGCAGTATTTTAACCCTTTTTAGACAATATGGGAAGGGTTTGGCCTTTATGCACAAACTTCCTACTAAAGGTTTGTTGCAGTTTTTAGATCTTAAATTGCAGTTTGGCTTGCATCATATCTGCTGGCATTATGCACCACGAGCACAAAAAGAACTTTTACCTTACGATTCTGCGCATTCAAAGATAGTGAAGAGGGAAATTGCAAGCTTGTGCCTGTAATCTGCTCTTACAAAATCATGCCCGCATGCAATGCGCGACAGCTTCCATGATCAAATTAATAGGCTGCTTTCAGCCGGCTTCACCTGTGAGGTCATCGCAGCAGTGGCCGAGGACCTTCTCAAGAAGGTAAAAAAAGAAACGTGGCAGCAGCACTGAGTGCTTGCTCAGAATGAAAACCACGATTGTGCCATATATGCACTAAGTCGCCCACAACATAAAAAAATGTGGCAAAAAAGCATGGTGTCCCTGGGGTTTTCTCTGATCCAAATAAAGCTTGCTGGGTTATGCCCGAGGAACAACTGAGACGGTACCCGATGAGGCGGTTGTGGAATAAAGCACGCCGAAACTTTCGTGCAATGTGCCACAGGTGTGGTATATCAAATCCCGCTGAAATATGGACAAGTGTATGTGGGTCAAACAGGGCTTTGCATGAATGAACACACAGGGTAGCATGCATTGTCAATTTGGAAAAGAGGAGCACGCTTGCCGGCTCATTGCATTGCATATAAACAATGTAGACCACTGTTCAACAAAATTAAGATTCTAGGCACAAACAAGAACAAAATAGCCCGTCAGCTTTTACAAGCTTTTCACATCAAGGAAGAGGATGATGACTGCGTAAGTGACACTTCTGTTACCTTATTTCATGAGGAAAACAATTTTCTGCGCAGCTTTTGTTGAAATCAGGCAGGCTTCATTTGCCATCTCCCTCCCCCCTTCTTTTTTTTGTCAAGTGTGGACACTGCCTATATATGCAGCTTCGAAACGAATAAAACAAGTTGATAGCTTGCACTCTTTCTGTCTACCTCGTTTTACTCCTGCGTTTGTCCTTTCATACGTGCAACTCTTCCTAACATATCGCTTTGTCTTTGTGGCATGTTTAATGAAACTTATTCTGGAAATATGGTTGTATGACAAGTGGTCTACCGTATTGATTCAAACTCCTAGAGACCATAGGTTTATTTTTTAATTGACTGAGGTTGCATACGGTATGGTCCAGTGCAAAATTGCGGCTTACTACAAGGATATGCGCGAGCCCAATTCTGATTGAAGAACAGATCTTAATACCTATACCCAGTCGCATTTTTGGCAGCTCCTAGGGATGGTGCACCTGTCAACATACAAAATAGCTTCAGTGTGTGTATTGACTATTGATGTTTTATGAGTTTTCTTCAGTCGACTTATTTGGGAACTGTGAAAAAGCTCAAACTAATATCTGTAAAGACTTTCATTTAATTAGTTTGTAAAACATTTCATACCAACTGGAATATTGGCATTTATATTAACTTGAATTTCTATTACCATGAATGTGGCTTATACATAGTGATCATAGCAAAATTACTGTGGTAATAAAGTAAAGCATTGGCTTTGTTTTCTGTGAATTTCGAAGTTGTTGCCTAGTATGTAGTTTCCACACACACGTGCCTTAATATCTAGGCACTTCATTAGAGCTAATCACTGCAAGTACAAGATTATTACATCTGATCCGCGATTGCCGTTTTGTCCTCTCGACATAAGGCAAGCCTGCGCAGAGGTTATGTAGCCTTGTTTTCTCCCTTGACAACCGTAGTCTTTATCTTGTATAACAAAAAAAGATGGAAGTACGAGAAAGATTAGCTTAGCCTGGCAAATGTAGTTTTGTTGGCGTCTGAGTCAGTGTAAAGTTCATGTGTGAGCAAACATGTCATTGGACGAGCTCTAACAAGCGAACATAATTTACTGAGATAAGCAGCTGGGGGAGGCCTGAGCCACTTGAAGAGAAAAGGCACTTCAAGGACGTTCCATTTGTTGGACCTTTGGACAGGCTCTTTATGAGCATGGTGGAATTGAGGGCATCGATGAAGGGCTTACTCATTTTGCTGAGGCCAAACTGGCCTTTGCTTTATACAATGTTTCTTTAGACAATACAGATTTTCTATAAAAAGGCTATAAGTGCAGTGACCGTGGCATTCTTGCAGGAGAATTCCTAGGTGAGGTGGACATACCCCACCGTAAATAACATGAGCTTCAGGAGACTAACTAACAAAAATGTATTAAACTTTTTTATTAGTCTTAGAGACAGTTGAATTGCGAACTTGAAGGCAGTCACTTTTTAATGCACCACAATTTTTAAAAATCTTGAAAGTCTCACCTAACTTGAGATATTTATTATGTCAAATTTACCATGTAGACAACTGCCCCCAAGACAATAATAAAAAGGTTAATGAATTCTTGTTAGTCTTCTTAAGCTCACATTCTTAGCAGAAAAATGTGTCCATCTTACCTAGAAACTCACCTGCAAGAACACCATGTTCGCTGTGCTCATTACTTTATAAAAATCTGTGTGGTCTAAAAAAGACATCCTGTATATGTCTCTGTGTCTTATGGGCACTGGAGGATGTTGTAACAGTGAAGAGCTCTGAAATGCCTGCCAAATAATTGGATGGAACTTTTCGCCTCAATATGCGACTTCCACAGCTGGGAATTATGCTCAGCAGTGGAACATCTTAGCCACTACAGCTGATGGTCACAGTCATTCCTCCCTTTCCCAGCTGTGTTTATTTTTTTCCTTGCACAGCTTCATAGCTGCAAATGTTCATTTATATTTTTATTATGTGTAAAAATTGTTGAGAATTTGAATAAGAAGGTTTCAGTGCTAATGTCACAGCTGTGGGGAATGTGATCATTTACTGACTTTTTCCTTTCTAAGGACAAAAACTTCAAGTGCACAGCCAATTGAGGACGGTGAAAGAAGACTGAGACACGCCGTCCTTGTCCGGTTGTGCGCTTGAGTTTTTGTCATGGCTTACCAACATGCCCAAACAGCCATGTTATTGAACTTGATAAGGAGTCTATCGTCAAAAATTTGAGATGCATTGTCTAAATAAGTTCAGGCCAAAGTCCATTTTTGTATTACTTCAAGGGCCCTTACATTTGAAGGAATGTTCTTGCTGCTGTGGCAATAGCATTTTTTCTTTGCGTCTGCCATTCTGTAATAATGTGTTTAGGTGAAGAACTGTTAAGGCAAGGATTCCCACTCTTATCTGCTGGTATAATCTGTCGGAAGAGCTGCTTATGGTATACAAATGTAACATAACGTCACTCTTGGTTTTGCAAGCTACAATTTGGCCCATTGCATGGCAGTGTTTTCGCATAGAGCTATGAACAGTTTTTACAGGGCATTCTGTTTTTGAGTTTTTTTTTCCTCCTAAGCAACTGACCAGTGAACGGTACGAATTGAATAATGCCTTAACCACAAATGTTTTACACCAGGTTAATTTGTTCAATACTGTAGGTTAGAACAGAGTGTTCACTTAAAGCTCTAGACGCCCATATTCAGTGTGAAGTTCCCATTTTTCAAGCAGGCCCACAGTGGCTTGTCATTGAGGTTCTCATATTTGTCATGTTATTGTTCTTTGTGCACTTCCATTTCTTTTGTGTAGCATGGGATTGGCACATGTTACATAGAAGGTGTGGAAAGAAAAATTGCAATTGCTGCCCATGGACATGCAACTAGATCCTGCATGCTCCCGGAGTGCTGGCGCTGAGAAACAGACAGTAGCTCATTTGTGAATGTCGTGCACTCCACAGGCTTCATATTGAGCTGTGAACTACATTTCAGGTTGAATACCTAAGTAATGAAATGGTTTTGTGATTTCCATCTGATGATCATGCAATCAATGTAACCAGTTATATAATTAACTGATGAATTATGGGACTAGTGACCCACCACGGTGGCTAAGTGACTGGCATTGGGCTGTCAATCGAATATCATGTTCTTGGATCACTTTCTAGCCAAAATGCTCGTTTGCCATTCTTTGGGACCCCAGGTGACTGAATTTAATCCAGAGCCCTCCATTATGATGTCCATTATAACCCACTGTGTAGTTTTGGGATGCTAAACTCTATAATTTAATAATGCAGGTGGTTACTTGGCTTTGAATTTTAAGTTGCATCTGCCCCCTATTTATCATTTACCTTTCCTGCCTCTTGTTTTATTACTATACACTAGTGTATGCCACTCTTGCCTATACATTCCTGTTTCTTGACTGACAGCTGCTCACTACCATCGAGCGCATGAATTATGGACACAAGTGTTTAGAATTGACGGGGACAAGCCGATTATTTCTGTGTCCTTTGTGTAAAGGCACAAAAGTTCATTTTCTACAGTTCTGGCTGGAACAGCAAAGTTAGCCCTGCCCTATCTTGCAGTATGTAAAATAATCTGTCATCGATATATTTTTCATGCATTAAAATACGGCATTTCAGAGGATGCCGGCTAATGTACAGAGTGGCACACTGTTAAAGGGAACACCAAATTAGTACTTGAGGACTCTTTACAGCTCTGTTTTGACAAAAAGGCATTCTATCAAGCGTGTCACACCAAGCACATTTTTTTTCTAGGACATGGATGATACATTTTATTTGTTAGTAAGCTACTGAGTTGTTTTGTTTAAAGAGGGGATATGGGTTTTAAAGCTATCTTTATGTATTTTTGAACCGAATTCGATAAAAATTGGCGTGTTGTTCAGTTTATTCTTCCAATTCTAAAAATTCAATTATTTTTTTCTCTAGGTTCATTATTTCATAATATATTTTAGTAATCACCATTGTTTTTTGAACAGTAGATCAATAACTACTGTACAAATTGTGCAAATGACATGTGGATCAATACTAGAAAGATAACACACAATGATGGAAGCACTTTTATGATTGGGTCATTATTTCTTATTTTATCGCACACTGAACTCCGGTGTTTTGAATGTCACACAAGACATATTAAAAAGATCTGCACCCTATGTGGCATGCTCCAGACGTCTAGCTTTAAGCTGCAACAATGCTGTTATGGGCTCATTCCAATAGCCATTTTGGTTGGCCGTGATCAGTGTCCGTAGCAGCTATCACTGGGAATGAGAGAGAGAGAGATAAAAAAAAAACACTCGGTTCCCATCAAGATCGAACCTGGGCTCGCTGCGGAGTCAGCTACTCTACTGTTAAGCCACACCAGTGCTTTTTTTTTGTCGTTAATACATGGAAGCAGATCCTTCAGCAAAACAAGAAAAACAAAGTGCTACAGAAATTTAAGGTGACTGAAAACACATTCAAAAGTTGGGCAAGCATATGCAAGCGTCCAATGAAGGCATCCAGTCCGGCGCTGTTTGAGCAGCATACGCACAGCAGCAGATACCGGAATAAACAACCAAGTGCTTTCATTCAGCAACCCTTCCTGTCAAAACCTGGTTAGAAAAAAAAGGCTGTTTCGTGCCATGGTCTCCAAACTGTCGTTTGTGGCCACATGCGGAAATGATTCACAACTTTTTTGTAGATTGTAGGGATGCTGTGTTCTTCTGAGACATTCTCCAAAGAACACTTAAAAAAGATTTAGATATCACACTACACACAATCCATTCCCTCTCTTTTAAGGATCCCTGTGACCCACCATATGAAATTTTCATGGTACTTGGCCTCATAGCCTTTGGGGCAGTAGAATGTGTGACAGGCACGCTGAACCACCGTGGAGCCACGCCAGCGCTTGCTAGCATGCAGCGGAAAAATGCCCTATAAATGCATCCTAGCACGCGAGGAGACACTTGATGTGACATGTGCACCAGCCTCGATACGTGCACATTTTGCATTGCAGTTGCATATTGCACAGGTTGCGGTCCGATGCATTTAAAGACTGTTTCAGGAAGAAAAAGAAGTTTAAGGAAATGTATACAAGAATGCTAGAAAAAATAGGTATTTGACTAAATCAAGCTGGCCAGGTGACTATGTCACCGCCACTTTTCAAACAGGACTCCAATAAATCTTAAGCATTAGTGTCATGCCACTTGTCAAATAAAGCTGGCTAGGTCTCCACCATGTTTCAAAGCGGGTGCAGATAAATCATCATTAGCATTGTATCGTGCCACTTGCAATGTGAGATGTGTGCCAGGTAGCATCTATGTCTGCCCTTTGCATTGCAGTTGAACATTATTACACCAGGTGGCACACCATGTAGCAGTTGCATAGGTAGCCGTACAACATGGAGAAGTCTTGAGGAAGAAAAAGAAAATTATAGAGATGTGGAGAAATATTGATGTAATGAAAAACATGTATTGCATACCTGGTTAACCCAAGCAGGCTGGGTGACTGTCTCCATCCTGTTTCAAAGGGAATGCCATGAAATCATCATTAGCATCGTATGCCATTTGACACGCGATGGGACATGCATGCCGCTTAGTGTCGATAGATACAATCTTTGCATTGCAGTTCCATTATACTTCACCAAGTGTCCTGACATGTAGCAGTTGCAAATAGCAGTTTCATGCTGCATGTAGCTGGACCTGGCTAACTCAAGCAGGCTAGGTAACTATTTGTCACCACCCCATTTCAGAGGGGATGCCATTAACCCAGAATTGTCAACATCATCAACAGCAACTTACCGTGCCACGGGTCAAGGGATGTGACGTGTGTGCCGTGTAGTCTGGATACCTGTGTTTGCTCTTCGGCACATGTTATGGTGCCTCCTCCCAAAGTATGAACTGCTGCGGAAGAAGCAAATTGTAGAGCTATGAATGTGGCTGCAACCAGGCAACATCGAGCTTAGCAGACCACTGTGCAATGAGCAAGACAAGCCGCAGCACGAGCCTCTGCTCGCCATCGACACCATGCAGACAGTTCAAATCGGTCTCGTAAAAACGATGTGAAGAAACTTCGCCGCGAAGATGCTGGAGTGCGTGGTGCTGAAAGTGGAGCTCCATGCAGGCCTGTGACTTACTAAAAAAAAAATTCAGGCCTAAATCAAAATTCTGCTTCCAACTGTCAATAGAATTTAAATTTCCCTTCCAAATGCCATAAATTTCATTAAAATCAGCTCGGGAGTTATTTGAGAAAAGCATATCTGCATTTTACATGTATTTGAATAGGCGGCATTGGAGTTGGGCCCAAGCTAAAGCTTTGCATATAGGTTACTTGTTAGGCTTCTGATTTTCGGCATATACAAGAAAAGAAAGTGCACATAAAAATTAAAAAAAAGAAACTTAGAATGCTTTGCTATAGCAATTATTGATTATGCAGCACAAGGCAGATTTAACCCTTTCAATACCACAGGCTATGGCATGAAATTTCTCAGAAATGTAATGTGTAGCATTCAAGTGGCCCATAATAAAGAACAGGACCACAAAATACCACTGATGATGATGATGATATTGTGGCCAACCCTTTGTATCGGGTGGACGTGGCAACCACGCCCAAGCGAGAATGACGCTCTATTGCCTACCTATCGAGCAAAGCAGGCATAGGTAGGAAAAGGAAAGAACACCAAAAGAAAGAAGAGAAAAGGAGAGAATGCGCTACACTGATAAGCAGTCAATCATTGACAAGCACTGCCATCTAGTGTTGAAAACTGCAATTCGAAGCAAGCTGACATATATACTCATCATCCGTTCACATTGTGAAGTATGTCTTCGTTGCGACTATACTTGTCATTGGCTATCTTGGTCCAAAATCCTATCACGACTGTGCTTGTCAGTGGTACAGGAAGAGTTAAACAAGGAAAACTTTGACTTCTGCCAAGAGCATTATAGGACATGTCATACCAAACAACCTTGTTGCATATCCCACTCTCTCTTTTTCTCGCACAGATGTCTGCTGATGCTGCAGGTTCTGGCCTTCAGTGTGTCATGAGGGGGGCCTGTGGAATAGACCCAGTGACGGAAAAGCCCATGCCCTGTGTTGACCCAGGTCCCCCCAAAGCTGTTAGTGCCAAGTCCTGGAAATTGCTCCAGGGAATCTGTCCAGACCTGGTATCAGGTGAATGAATGTTCTTAGCACGAACTCGCTTCAACACATTGAAAAGAGTATATTTCAAATCAGTGCTGAAAGAATTGTTTTACATTCCAAGAAAGGGGAAAAAAAAAGTGGGATGCTGTGTTGTAATTTTGAGTGTGCCATGGTGCAGCATTGTGGTGAGTGACTAAGTTGGCTGGGTAGCACAAGCGATGGCTTGGTGCATTAAAAGGTCCCTGCAACATGCCCAAGAAAGCTTGTTGGGGTAGCAGCATCACGATGCGGTGATGTTGTGCGCTTTTTGCAGTGGACGTGGCATCAGTGAGTGGCACTATGGTGATAGGTTAAAAATGTAGTGAGTGATTTACATGTACAGTGCTCACAGAATGAAACGCGACAGTGAGTATTTGGTAGAACCCAGCATATGTGCAGAGAACTCTAGAGTACCATGTCATGTCGCTATGAATCTGGTCACCAAAGGTGGCTCGGACTCCGCTCTAAGTGTACGCACCTAAGTTACGTCGATGTTACACGAACTGCAGCCGGTGGACACGAAAGTATGGGCATTAGCTAGCCCTAAATTGACGCGTTTCATTCCGTGAGCACTGTACAATATATTGTGGGTACTGAAAAAAAAAAAGAAAGAAAAATCTGTGGCATTGCATTTTACAGCTGTTTCAAGTATCTCTTAATTACGACACAGCCATCGGCAAAATGTTGCAACCATGGCAAACTGTCAGTGTGTGGAAGCTGTTTTAACCATAAAAGTGATGCCACTGCCTTTGAGATCACACCATCTGCTCCCCGATTGCAAATGCTATCAACAAGCTGAGCAGGCTTAGCAATCATGGCACAGCAACTTCCTTTGATTAACATCAACATTCTGTGGCCACTGGGCACCACCTTACCACGTCATGGAAGAGTGAAATGTGGCATTCAGAGTGGCTGAAAGTTGAGTTGGGGGTTATTCTCATTCTGTTTATATTTTGAACTTTTTGTTACTGATGATGTTGGTTTTCATGCATTATCATAGTTATTATTGCTCTTAGTTCCTCGACAAGCTAAGAAAAGGGCTAGGGCAAAAATGGTGTTTTTAAAAAAGCATTGCGAGGCCCCTTTAAGTTGCGCTGTTGAAAGTTGGTGCTCTAGTGTGGTGTTTTTAAGGAAATTTGGTTCACATATGGAAAAACAGCCTATGCATCACTCTAGCTAGAAATATAAAAACCATTTTCAAATTTTTATGCCTCAATCAAAAATTGATCGGAACTTATTTTGTGGACACTACTTATATTCTGCAACTTAGTAAAATGAAGCAGCAATGTTGTATACTTAGAGCACTGTAATGGTTGCGCGGGACGTTATGCAATATTTTGCTGCATATTGTCACTCTGGTAAGCAGCAGTCAGTGTCATGCTTCTTGTCCTTAAAATTTTTCTCAGAAGTTATTTTACTGCAGCAGCAATGAAAAGCTTGAAACAGGATTGACTTCGTCCGTCCATAATATTATGCTGTAGTGTATATCATCACTGTCATGCTGTCATCATTATGTTGTCATACGAAATTTTTCGCCTGTCCATAAGCATATCGCAGTTTACGGAATGACAGTTTGCTATAGATGTTTGCTTGAGCAGCCACGTCAGTAGTGCCATCTTTTGGTGGTGAGTTTAACCATGGAAGACACAGCACTGTTACTGCGCTGACCAACCGTATCATACTGGTGGCTTAAAGGCGTACTGACTCAGAAATCTTGTGTCCTGCCTTTTTCTTTTGGGCAGCTGTCGACTCCATAATTGTGGTATGAAGTGCCATTCCTCAATAGCACCACAAATGCTTAATTGCCGCACTTTTTGTAGGAACCATCCTAAACACATGTGAAGTGCAGTGTGGCTTCAGGCGTGAAAAGGAAGGCCCATCACCTCATTGAAAGTGGAGGTGGTGGAGTGAGATGGCTGAAGGTCATACAATGATGACCGTGTCGCCCTAAGCTGTCAAACCGGCCCTTCCAATTGTGCGCTTCTCTTGGAAATGCAATGAGACGCTCTCTCGCCGCTTCTGCGGTTGAATGCTCAATGGATGTTCGAGTCAGTGGTATCTGGCACCACAAGACGACCACAACAGGTTTCGGTGATCTGATGAGTCTACTTTTTCATGTCTGAAGCTGCACTGCTCTTGTCAAGGATTTTGAACTAGCCGCATTAAAAGATAACAATTATTTGTTGCACTCTTGGGGAATTCGGCTCTGTATCATTATTACTGGGTCGACGGCTATCCAATAATGTAATAAAAACTAGACAAACATTATCTGTCAGTACTGCTTTAAAGATTCGGCAGCGACCAAGATTTTAACATGCACTCCGCCTTTTTGTATTCCTGAATGATAACTAATTTAACAAAAAACATTTTGAAGACATTGTGGTTGGATAAATTATCGCAGGGTGTCGCTACCAACATTGTTACTGCCATTTCATGGCTCCGATAACATGGTATTCTGTAAACTGTAATATGTTTACGAACGGGCTAAAGCTTTCTATTGTTGCATACAGTTTGTGTCGTCTACACGGGATTGTAGTATAGTAGTGCATAAAGTTGGGGGCATATGAGAAGTTGGGGAGAGTAACTTCTGTTGACATAAAGGAATTCGGAGTGGGAATAATTGCTGAAGTCTGCGGAATTTTGAGCCTCATAAGGTAAAAACAATGAAAGCATTCATGCTCTGTTTGCAGGCCAAGAGAAAGCATTGTGTTGTGACGATGACCAGGTCACTGCTCTTGCCACAAATCTTGAACTTATGCGTGGGCTCATCCAGAATTGCCCATCTTGTTTCTTCAACCTGGCACGTGTATTTTGCATGGTGACATGCTCCCCTCACCAGGACAATTTTCTTGAGGTATGATGTTTTCTGTGCTCAAATACTTGTAACCTTATGCAATAATACCCTTATGCAATAATACCCTTATGCACTATACCCCCTGGAGATTTAATTTCTTCAATATTGTTCTTCGTGTTTTTATTTTTTTATACTACTTACTTCTTGTGCCAGCTTTGCAAAGTGCTGAAGCAGATTAGAGGAAGGAACTAACTGGTACTCAGCTCCTTCTTTGAAAATCAAGTTTTTACACTCACACTCAAACAAGGTGGTACTCATTGAGTGATGGAGATGTCGCTCATTAAGTTGAGGCCTTAAAATTAATTCACATACAAACGTTGTGCAGGTGTTAATCGTACACCTTGGAAGGCCTGAATCATTTACTTGTATTAGAAAAACTTATGTGGTACATATGTATCGCACAGGGGCCCCCAAAACATTTAACAAATTTTAAATGTCTTGGCTGCAAACAAAGAGAAGCTGATGAATTCGTTGCTGCAAGGAATTTTGAAAACTTCTACTTTCAATGGAGGCCCAAGCAAAAGGAAAGTTTGCTTCCTCCGAGCCCTTCCCTATGCCGGACAGTTCAAGTAATTGCTGGCACAGAGCATTGATTGCAGTGTTCCACCTGTTGAATTGTCAAGGCACTTTCCTTCTTTCTTTTTTCATTGTATGACAAATTAATCCTTATTTCTTTGAGAATTTTCATATATGTTGTAAACAGAGCTAGATTAACCTATGAGATAAAGCGGCTGCAACTCTGGGCTCCCGAAAAAAAATTTTTTCCGGGCGAGCCCCTCAAAACAATTTTAAAAGGACCCTCACCAGGTTGCTGTAGTGGCACGCCTCTAGTGGTATCTGTTTACAGGGGCTTAGGTAGGTGCCTTGGAAATGGGACTATTGAGCATCGGATGTGGTGTGGAGTCGCAGCATGCAGCTACAGTTGATGCTCGCGAAGAAAGCTTCGAATTTTTTGCATGGGTGCCATGAGATTCGTTCTCTAGCTGTGCTCCTGACTCGCCTCAAAAGAAGTCTGTAATAAACCTTTGTAAAAGCCTCCCTAAGTTGACATCTCTCAGGCCTGGAAGCCCCCCCGTAGACTCAACCGAATGCAACATCATCTTCTGAACATGTTCGTAAATTGCATTTAGTAAACAAATTTCTGTGAGTCGTCAGTACAACTGTGCTACCTGTGGCAGCATTGGATTATTATTGAGCAAAAATGTGTATAGTGAATCACGTTGCGCAATTCTCTTGATTTTTCTTTTTTTACTTCTTTTTGGCATGGTGCACAGTTTTACCAATCAAAGCTTTATGCCTTAAGCTGCTAGTGTTTACTTCCAGTGAGAGCTTTGTTTCTACAGTGGAAGTGAATGCGTTGTGTGTCTGTAAATGTAAATGTCTGCTCTTTTCTGGCAGGTTACGCAATTCAACAAGTCTACCAAAGGAATTTCAGAAGTCAACTATTATATGACACGGAATTATGCTGTGGGTGCATTCTCATCATGTTCGGGGCTAGATTCTGGAATTTTGGGTGCACTTTGTGGCAGCTTTAGTGACGACTGTGGCCCTGAGACGCTCATGATGGGTCTTGGGATGCATGACCCATTGCATTCGCCATTCCAGATGGACTTTGTGTTTAGTGGTGAGGACCTTAATTCCACACTATACAACCCATTTCACTGCGTCCTTTTGAAAGTAGCATTTTGAAAGGTGTGCAGGATCAAATAGATCATGCTGTCTGTACTCGGGTAAACTGTGCAGTGCATTTTATTCTTTTTTTGTGTGCGTGCAAATTCTGTCTTGCCTCGCAGCCTTGTGTATTGGGGATCTCAAACATGTGGCTTGTGAAGCCTTTGAGTGGGGCTCATGCCATGTTCTCAGGAATATTGGGCTCCCTTTCCTGAACTGCCTTAAGCTTTAGGGAAATCTGTCCTTTCCCACTCTCCAACACATCGTATTATGGCCCATGGGTTGCTACAGATTGTGTGTGTGTGTCCCAACACTTGACAGTATGTAGCTAAATGCATCTGCTCTTTGTATGGTCAAAATACCAACCAATTTGAAGGTTCCACATGGCTCCTTTCTATATTTATCTGCCTCTTAGGTTCGCTTAGCACTTAATGTTTGAATATCTTTTATGTGTCTTCTGTTTAACAAATGACTAAAGAAAGATGCGTACAACGAAATTAATATTAGTTTTCAGCTTTGCATAGCTTACGTATTCTGAAAACTTTTCTGGGCAACCATCGTCGAGCGCACATCTCTGCCCTTGTGTGTACCATTGCATTTGCATCTTGTATGTTTGTGTGCATGTGCTTTGTATAATTTTTACTGGGCTCTTGGTCCTTCCTCTGTAACGTCTGCTTAAAGCATTCAGGCTTTGTTTACTTCACGCGTGTAGTTCTTTGTGAAGCTGCTGTAGTGTAAGCACAAACGGACATAAAGAACACAAGACCGGGCAACACGGGCAGTGGTCTTGTGCTCTTTTTGTCTGTTTTATTTGCACTGCAGTGGCTTCAAGTATCAACCAACTAGCCTAAGAACAGGTTATATTATGCAATTCTTCTGTGTGTACATGCATGCTCGCGTACCGGAACCAGACATGTTAAGCCAACCACATTGCCGCAATCCCTCCTTTAGCTGGCCAGCATTGTGTGCTGTGTTTAAAAGTGCTGTACAGTGATGCACCAGCTGGTTTCCTTGCAGCCTTGTGCCAGAGCATGCTGTTCATTCTGCGCAGATTCTCCTGTTGTCTCGCACGGACACACATACACACCTATGAATGCCACCTACAAAAAATGCTCAGAGCCAGGGGCACCCGGTGCTGCTCCATGCAGCTGCTCCACCTGCTGGGAGTCGTGCGCCCATTCGGACTACCCAGAAATGCATAAGCCCTGGAAGATACTTGGAATGAGTGGCTTCTACTTGCTGGCAATTGTCATCTACGCAGTCTTCTTTGTGGTTGTCATGACACTCTACCTTATTGCACGTTGCAGGAATTCTCGCACGCCGGGTGGCTGTGTGAATGCGAGTGAGTAGCCTGCTTGCTTTCTTACAGCATTGCTTGCTCTGACTAATGGTGAATTAGGGAAATCATTCTGGGGCACCCTGGGGGCGACGATGATTGAATGAACCATGCTTTGGGGCGCCCCGGTGCGCACTGGTGCAATTTGCCGGGTTTGCCATAAGAGTGGTGCTTGGCCAGCACTCTTGAGGCTGGGCTGCGTAAAGGTAATTCCTATTGAAACATTTTGGGGGCTGCCATGTAGGGCTGGTAACTCGTGTGAGATTTCCTGCTGCTTATGCTGCGAGGAGGTTGGTGGTGCAGTCAAGGTGCACACCACAAAGTAATTGTGTGGACGTGTGTGCTGTTTAGCCAGCAGTTAGCTCATCACATGCAGAGGCCATGAAATATGCATATCAGCAGTCTAGTGTTTTCATAATGGCTGTGCCCACCAATTAAAACTAATTTAACATGTGTAAACGTAAATATCTACAGTAGTGAAATGGATGGCTGCCACTGGCAATAGCTCAATTGGTGAGACACTACATGTGACATGCAGCATTATGGGTTCAATCTCCAACATTGCTTTCCTTATTTCTTCTTCAATTTCTTTTTTCTACTGTGCTGTAGCTTTAACTACATCGGAGTCAAAAAGCACAAAATGAACATCCTGCTAAAATTGTTTCTGCTCTGCTAAGCTTCTTGATTTCACTGGCTTATGCCTCTCTCTGGTAATTTGCTGGAGCTTGGTTACCCTTTATGCAGCACAGCCATGATGTTGAGTACAAGAAGGCGACACCTTGCGTACACGTATTAGATGAGGGTTTTTAGCCGGTGGCTACCAAAATTTGAAGGGCTGTTTGTGCGTGCTTCCACAACATGGCCTGCTTCAGTGGTCATAGGGGATCTCTTGCTTTCATAATTAATGTGCTAGGCTCAGTAGATGCATGACTGTGCATTCGGCAAAAGTACTTTGAATCATGTAGCTTCACATGTATTCTGTTCAAAATTTATCTGAGAAATTTCGCAAAAGACAGTTTTCTCAATTTTATCCCACAGTGAAATGCTGGGTTTTATTGCTGTAAAGGTAAGCAAGCTGCTACTGCTCCTTTATTATTTTGCCATTACAACATCCGGTCGTTCCTTCTGTTTTGTCGCCAGGCACATCGTCTGAGTGTGCCGACGATGCACCCCTGTATGTAAAGGATGGATCCGCATTGAAGGGCGGGCGCCTGCAGCGAGAGCTGGTGGCCCAGTTTGCCAAGTGGGGTCGATTGTGCGCTCGTTGGCCGCTGACGGCTATTGTGGTGTCTGTGCTTGCCGTGGCCATCTGCTGCGCTGGCCTTACCTTCTTCACCATTCGCTCCAATCCTGTTGAGCTGTGGTCTGCACCAAAGAGCCGGGCACGCCTGGAGCGGGAACAGTTCAACCAAGAATTCGGGTGGGTGTACTTATGTGGCTACCACAGTGCTGACTGTTTATCAGCTTAACATGGCGAAAAATATAGCACTACACTTGAACCTGGGTGTAGTATGACTGCGCACCATGAGTGCTAGGCACCACTCCTCGGCTTAGCGTTTGGAAAAGGAGTAACACCAGGTATGCACTTGCTGTGGGTGGAGGCGCCGTAGACAAGCTCAGGTCCAAAAGGTTCCCAAAACAAAGGGGATGGCAGATGAGAGGAAAAATGTTTGTGCGCTTGGTTCTGTCCTGGAGAAGGCTTCCTCAGTGCTACAGTCGCAAACTGGTCTGTGGGAACAGTCACCCTTGACAACCGTCACAGTGGGAAGGAAGTGGCGCAGGTATGGCAATATAGGTGGATGCCTGCACACCTACTGAGGCTCTGGGGTGCACCTCAGTCCCCAAAACCTCTGTTATCAGAATTGAAGTGTTGCAATATTTTTTTTAACATGCTTCAAATATTGCCTTTCATCCGACTCGTTTAATGATTAAGGAATACTGCTAAATATTAAGCATTTCAATGTTTGTGACGAAGACATTGAGCAGGACGTGACATAATGCCGACTACCAACTGACAGCTTACCGGTGCAGTCAACTGCTGAATGTATGGAGAATATGGTTACAAATAACCTTGTTAATTTAAATAAAGATTGTGTAAATGGTCGTAAGAAAATTCATACATTGGGTGTTCTGTTCATGTCATTGTTATTTCATCAAATTACGTGCGCGGAAGATCAAAACGAACTTAACGCTAGTCCAGACAACGTGCTTGATTGGTGCAGTGAATTTTCTATGACTGTTAACACAAAAGAAAACTGTTTTTATTCAGATATCCCATAAAAGGAATCCGTTAAACCATACTTATCAACTAGGGTCATCGACACTAAAACAGGTTCATAGTCACAAGTATTTAGGTGTAACGATAACTAACGATCTTACCTGGGACATGCAAATAAAAAACAAATGCTTGTCTGCATTCCGTAAGCTATGTTTTCTAAAGCACAAGCTTGGAAATGCCCCCCCCCCCCCCCCCCGCCACTCTCACCCCCCCCCCCCCCCCCCAATATTAAGCTCCTAACATATTACACCTACATCAGACCGAAACTAGAATATGCACCTATAGTGTGGGACCCTTTTACTAAAGAAAACATTAATAAACTTGAAAGAATTCAAAGAAAGGCTGTCATGTTTGTTTATTCAAAATTTAAAGTAACGGATTCTCCTACCGATCTTATGGCGACACAATATTGAAACACTTGAAGATTGAAGAAGTAAATCTCGCCTTTACTTCCTTCAGTTGCTACTGAATCGTAAACTCGCGATAGACTCCTCCTTATACTTATCTCCTCTATCTACCCGACACCATCACACGCAGTCACTAACGCCATATTTTGCGAAAACTAACTGCTATAAATTTTCTTTCTTCCCATGTACCATATCTTAATGGGACCATCTTACAACTTTGTCGTAATTTTAATAACACTTTTTTTTTGCCATCTGTACTGTATTGTGTTCCACATTATTATTCTTGTTGTACATTTACTATGTTGTGCCTGTCCTGCCTGGACCCTGTTGTGGTCTGCAGTATGCAATAAATAAAATAAAAATAAATAAAAATAGGCTTTCCTTTGTTCCCGCGCTGCAAATATTCAATTTGATCATGTGGTAGTTACTTCTAACATTTTTTCCAATTGATTTATTGCCTGCACTGACCTTCGTGTTGTCTCACGCAAATTCGAATGTGAACTGTAACAGCTGTCGTGAAATATGCAGCAAAACATTTTGTAAGTGACCAGGTGTATTTGGTTGACATTAAATGAATATGGCTTTGGGAGGAATTCAGACCATAGAGCCTGTAGTAGAAAAAACTGATCAGGAACAGTGAATTATAGCATAGTTATCTTCTCTCTCGAATAATTAAGTCACTGGAGTTGCTCATTAGTAACTTCATTACATAAACAACACACATGGGCACAGCATAGTGTGTACATTCAATCACAAACACAAAGCTTCCTTTAGAGAAAGGTTTTCTCTATTTGTAAAGCATCAGAGATCAGTCATTATGCTCTTTGATAATTAACTTCAATAATAATGGGTGAGTTGTATTATGTTTGAAATAAATGTGTTGCATGTCCCTGTTCAATCAAATTTGAACACACTCTGAGGGCTCTGTGGAAGCGTGTTCTGACTGGACGTTGGGCTGTGTGTTGGTTGCGCAGGCCCTTCTACAGAGTTCAACAGGTGGTCATTACACGTAAAGGTGGCCAGCCATTCCCATACACGCTTCACCTGAAGCGGTACAACTTGACCGTCAATTTTGGAGCAGTTTTTGACAAGGAGTTTCTCCATCAGGTGAGAACCTGCCCCAACTTATTCTGTTGTTTCTTCTGTGTATGTAGAGAATATAGATGTTAAGTGCTATTTATACATTGAAGTTCAGCAGCCAGTTATCAGAATGGATAATGTAATGATGTGATCAATTGTTTGATGGAACACAGCCTGGTCAGGTAAAGGCATCATTAACACAAAAGGTCACTGGTAGAAATGGCAACCGATGTGGCAGAGGCAAGTGCCATCTGGAGTTGTTGCAAGGAAATGGGCACGTCGCTCTATGGCTTCAGAGATTGGCATACGCTTGTGCACCGGCCGGCGCGCGCAAATCTTGGAGTCTATGGCTGCCCTATGACTGGTAGAAAATGCTGGAAAAGAGGTTTGTGTTTGAGTTTCCTTGTAAGAGAATTATGTTTTTTCGTATACTCAAATGACAATATGACGCTATCCTGTCCGTAGATTGTGCTTGACTTGTACTTTACGATTTTTCTGATGCGTGTTACATTGAGGAATTCAATTGGTTCAGTAACACCTCTGCGCCACTTGGAGGGCCTGCGTGGTTGTGGTTCGGAATGATTTTTTCACCAATCGACGTCTGACGTCAACATCGGATTTTTTGTGACACGGGGCCCTTAACATTATCGCATTAAATGTAGCTAATAAACACCTTAGACATAAAGAGCGCAAAATAGGGCACAAACAAGGAAGACCACAGCACAAGCCCAACAGAGTGTCTTGCTAGCTACCTAATGTGGGAACGCAAATGCTCAGCTCTAACTTTGCTGGCATTTTAGCAGCAAGTGGCTTTGGAAGCAATGCTAGTGCACTGCACAGGTTTGTTGAAAGGGGTTGGAGCTACCGACTTCAAGTTATCTGCTGCAAATATATGCGATTATACTCTTGCGAGAGAGAAAAATCGGGACATGCTCTGCACTGTTCCTTTTAACAGTGGACCCTTCTGTAGGCATGCAGATTGAGTTACAGATGAATTGTAATTCCTGTTTTAATATTGCATGACAGGTTACCTTTTTTTTTTGTGCCACTTGGCTTGCTAAACAGAAAACGGGTTTGTTTTGCATCTGTATTCTGGTGGAGGCAAAAAGTGAAAACCCTCGTGCATGAAGATTTAAATACATGTTAAAGACACATTTAAATACATGTTAAGTACACTCACTCACGAGTACACTAGTGAGTGTCGAAAGGTGCGACCATATGGGAGTGCCAGTTGACGCGAACACAAATAAATTCAGTGATGGTGATTTTGAGCGGACAGGAGTATGAACAAGTGCAACTATTGGTGAGTGTGGCTGGATGTGAATGAGTGTTGGTAAATGTGAATGCAAGCGAGTATGACTGGGTGATTTATGGGGACGAATGGGGGATGGATGGCGTAAAGGGTGGGTGAGCTCCTGACAACTAACACTGCTGAAAGAAAACACGTGGCAAAGTTGTGTCCTTTGTGTAGTTATTGTTGGTTCAATGTAAGCAGGCCATAGTTCCTGCTTTGAATAAACTTTCAATGTGGAACTGCCTTGTTCAGTTGTGCAGAAACTGCCCTTACAAACTTGAACAGCATTTGTGTGCTGTGGAGCACTTCCTAGCAGATGGTGATGTTTGAGCTGAGCAAGAACTAGATTAGCAAGAGTTAGATTATTGTATAGTCATTACATAGAAGCTGGCTTTATGGCTTAATTACAGGTCTAATTAATGCCTATTGATAGTTACCATAATTGCCACAATGGAGCTCTGTGCCATCTAGAGGAAGCTCAGGTTCATAGATTTTATTTCAGCTTGGTTCATATTTTTGTGTGACTGAGTTGCTCTTTATTTCTGAAGACAAATTTGCTTTGTAAACAGTTTTCTAGCTGGTATTCAGTGCTGTCTGTTCTACTGGAGACAATATCATGATACAGCATCTTGGCATATGAGAATACATTCTATGATCTCTGCCACGGCAGCCGCATTTCGATGAGGGTAAAATGTAAAAACATTCGTGTAGTTAGATTTAGTTGTTAAAGAATCCCAGGTGGTCAAAATAATTCGAAGTCGAACCCCGAATCCCCCGATTTTCCTTATTATCAGATTGTGGTTTCTGGTGCATAAAGCCTCAGAATCAGAGTACATTCTACCACAGTCCTAGTGTATTTAGTTGGGTTTTGCCGTGGAGTTGTGCTGGAAACTAGCATGTGTGCTTTAATATCTGCTGAAAAGCATGCTGCATACAACTTGACAGAGCACAGAGGTTACGACTACAGTGAATCATTTTGTCTATTGCTGAGAAAAGCTAATATCCTTGGTGTGTTTTAATATGGATCATCTCCTATCAGATGTTTTCCAACTGCTAGCCATTGTGGTCAAGTGCTGATGAGGGTCATGAGGGTGCAGGTTTAATTTATGGTTACAGTGGCCGTATTCTTAGATACACGTGGCCAAACAGGTATATGTGGTGATTGAATTTATTCTGAAACTGTCCGAGGGGAGGGCTACAGTGTACATACACTGTTGCAACAGTAATGCTTTGGATGGCTAGAATCATTTATGTAGTGAATCTGTTGTCCAGCAAGGCCTTTCATATAATTCAAGAGTATCTATTTTTTCTGCTGATGTGTAGGTGGCTACACTGCAAGAGAAGCTTCTGGGGCTCAGCGCAGAGTATGAAGGGCGAAATGTTACCCTGGAAGACATTTGCTTTTCACCGCTCAGTAACGGAAAGTGCATGGTGCAGTCGCCTCTCAACTGGTTCCAAAACAATGCCTCACGTCTGGACGAGCAGTACAATAACAGGACCTACCTGGAACACCTCTACTTCTGCTTCAGGTGAAAAGCAGCGCAACAGCATTTTTTTTCTTTCTATTTTTGTCTGGGGGTGTGGGGCTCTTCTCTTAACAGCACTTCTTCTAGGTTGCCTATTTCTTTTGCAAGCTGCTGATCCTTGAAAGGTGTAGAAAGCTGTGCCACTAACCCCTGGTGCAATTCTTCCACAAGAAAGGGCTGTCCAGGGTAACATAGACAGCAATTTCTTTTGCGTTAAGACATATGTGTTAAGTCATATGTGTTAAGTGGTGACAAGTTAATTTTTCATCTTGAATTCACAAATATTCCCTGACTTAAAGCTCTTCAAAAATATCCGTGTAGGGATGGAGTCGGCTGATCCGAGACAAGGGCTATCACTCGGAGAGGCCCTTCTTACTGCAACGGACGATGATAATTGGGGAAGTACTAGGCACATGCCAGTGTTTGGTAACCTGAGTGATGCGTTGGTTATGCATTTGGTTAGCCATCTCAGTTTAAACAAATGCAGGGAGGTCACTTTGTCATGTCTGGTGTCAAGTGAGATTGGCTGGTCACCTAGACATGGAAAAAATGTAACCTTATATGAAGTCTTGTTTTTGGTAGACATAGACTGACAGTAGGAGCACAGTGTAATAGCATTAAACACAACTAATAGGGATGACTTAGGCATTTCTGAAATTTCCGTGCAGAGGGGCACATAATGTCACAGATTCCCATAAACTAAATTCCTTGACCTTTCATGCCTCACAGCAAATCTATCTCCATTTTGAGTGTTAGGTCTGTTAATATATTCTGCACCTCAGTAGAATGGAGACTAGAGCTATCTCGTGTTCCCTATTTTTCATGTGTTCTATCTGTGTTGTAAATTTAACACACAATGAATTGCCATGTGTCATTTGTCTTTGTTCCTGTGGCAGTCACCACCTATAGGCACGCAAAAGGCAATGAGCCACCTATGATTTCATATTGTGTCAGCTGAGCCATGTGGTGTCTCGCTTCGTATTCAGGAGAAAAAAAAAAAGCCTTAGCACAGAATTTTGTTAGGTCGCTTGATGCTTGAAGAAAAAAAAAATATGGGCAGAATGGATCTGCAGTGACTATCAAAGTATGTGAATAGCTGACACATCATGTATGAGCTGCATTGGGCTCCTCTCTCGCGCTTCCCTCTGGACACGCTGCTCCTTCTGATGGCACTGCCGTGATGTCCACACATGATGGCACGTGATGGCACATAGACAGTGATCCAAACTGACGGCAAAGAGGTTCATTGAAGAGCGGAACATACACAGTGGTGCATTATCCATGCGAACTGCCCCCATCTTCAACACTGCACTACCTTCAACATTAGCAGGCATTTGTAGACTGCGCTGTCTTCGCAGTCAGCCCACATTTTTTAAATTTTGATTTGAGTTATTTATTTCTAGTGGCTGCTAACAGCCTTGGGGCCTTGGCGACAGCTCACTATGCCATATACATCACTCTTTTTGCACAAGGGGAAAATAATAACGAAAAAAAAAAAAAGGAAAATGTTTGTCAAGTGAATGTTGGTACAGCAGACAAGCAGAAGTGCGATGACAAAGCTGACCATGAATACCTTATTTACTTGCATAATGATCGCATTCGCGTAACGATCGCACCCCTGACTTTCGCCGTCAAAATTCGATTTTTTTTCTTTCCCGTGTAATGATCGCACTCTGCACTTGTCACAGTGATATGTCGTGTGCCAAGTCTAGCTAAATGATGATCATGCTTACCATCTGTCGAATGCTATGCGAACGACTCTTGAAGACATACCAAGCGGTCTGCATGCACCCAACATTCTTAAACAGATGCCTCATTTCATCACTTTCATCACTTTTTACACTTCCATGAAAAAAAAAAGCTACAACCAAATTTGCCTCAGCTTTATTATTTGTAAGCTTCATAATGGTTTTGGTCAACAACAACAACAACATAAAGGGCGCCTTTCGATTCTTCTCGTCTGCACTCGTAGGCACGTAACAAATCGCGAGCGGCAACGATAGTGGCCACGTTTACACTGATACGTTAGAAGTGTATCCTATTCATACATCGCCGCTTGTAACGCAGCTAAGATATTCGCCCACCCTTAGCAGAAGACAAATGCCGCAGTTTCTGCAGCGTGGCCGCCATGTGTTTCTATGTTACTGGCAGCTAAGCGTGCCCATCTTTGTTTCTGTCCCCTTAAAGTGGACATGGCTACGTTGTTGTCGCAAACTTGCCGATATTAACGATATTATTCATTACTGATTCAATGCGCATAATGCACTCGCGAGAAGAAAAATAATCGCATTCGGCTTGCTCCGCCGGCCGCCTGCTTGTCATCCTGCAGCAAATGCGGGATGAAAAAAGAAAATCTTTTTTTCCGTGGGAAATTTAACCTGCGTAATAATCGCACCCCTAAATTTGCGTAAATTTTTTTTACAAGAAAATGCTATCATTATGCGAGTAAGTACGGTAATACGACTACAACATCAGACCAGAATACATGCAAACTTCCATGTGAAGTCAAAGAAAAAGGTCACTGTTCAGAAACATACCATCACATGTTTCCTGCAGTTATGACAGTGGGCACGGTAAAAGAATCTCGGGATAAAATGTACCCAGACACTTGGTAGTTTTACCAGATGATATGTGAAAGTGAAAGGTCGTGAGCAGTGTGGCACAGTCAAGGTCACCTTGCACAACTTGGCACAGAAATATCGTGTCACAATCAAGAAGTCTTTCATGCAGAGTCAAAAGACCTAAGACTGCCAACATCAGTTGGTAACTAAAACCACTATGATAGGGTGGTATAGTTAGATAGCCAGAATAAAAAAAGCTCTGACAATGCCAAGATTGTGATTTGCAGTACAAGTGTGTTGTTTACGAAACTTCTGGACGGTTCCTTAAAGAAAGGATTGCACTTGTGATTGTTCGGGTGTGCTGTTGTGAAATGCTCAAGTTAGCCTTCTGCTTTTCCCAGCTCGCCACTGTCGCCTAGTGATGAAGCTTTTGGTGGTATGCCTTGCTTGGGTCAGTATGGAGGGCCTGTGTTCCCTTATGTTGGTCTTGGCGGCATCGTTGGTGACCAGTACTATTCGGCATCTGCCCTTGTCATCACGATTCTTGTGAACAACAATGTGAACCCATTGCTTCTTGGACCTGCCATAGCCTGGGAGCGGAAGTGAGTCTCTCTTCAGCCTTACTCTGTTTTGCCAAGATTTAGGGATTTTGTTCAATTTAGCTGTGCAGATGCATTTAGGGGAAAGGAGGCCTTACAATAAAGACGATTGCTCGAAAGTAAATGCACAAATGAATAACCATTTATCCATTTATTTAGCCCGTTAGCTAATTTTGCTCATGTGGGTCACACAACAGTGACAGAAAAATAATATAACCATCACAATAACAATCCATTATTTTCGAGTGTACTCAAAGCTTGAATATTATGTGAAAAAACTTTATGATCATATTACCCTGGAGGATAAATTGAGAAAAGTCTAACAATAAATACACAAGTGCATTGGCATTAGAAAAAAGACGGTAAGCTGTTGTTTCTCTGGGATGATATGGGATGATCAAAATACATGTATATTAAGGTGCATTTCATGCCGTTTCCAACATCAGAAAACGTTTCATTGCACAGTGAAATAATCTAAGGCAAATGTTTAGTAAGGCATTTGGTCGTGTAACTCACCGGTGCAGTGTAGAAGCATGTGTGATCAATTTTTTTCATGCAGGTTCATTGAAACTCTCAAGAACTTCTCCAATGCAAACATGAGCATCGCCTTCATTTCAGAGGTGAGAGTTGCGCTCAAATTATGCTGCACCTGTTAGTGTTGAACATGAAAAATGTGCATGCAATACGTTTGGTTAGTGTTCTAACTTTATGGCTCATATTCTCCTTTGGCATCTTGAACCCATGTTTAATACAGTTGACTTTCATTAATTTGACTCCGGTCAATTTGATTTTTCTGTTCATGCGACTATGACTGAAGGTCCCGGCTGGCACACATACATTTCTATGGGCCAAAACATTTGTTATTTCAATCCTTAAACTGACCCTCATTGGATAGGCAAGTTTGACTGGTCAGCACGAACACACCTGGCCCGAATGTTGACCCCAATGGCTGCAGTGTCTGTTTTGGCAGTGCTAGGGGACAATTGATGCGTCGCACATTATCTCTTGCCTAAATTGCTTGTTTGTGCTCTGCTGTAGGAAGATTTTCCAGTGAAAACAGCAGCTTATAATGGATATTATATTTATACATTTCTAATGCACACAATTTTTTCCATGAACATAAGTTTGAAAATTGGCTGCAAAGGGCAATTTGATACAAACATGCGTTTGCACCAACCTACAATTATAGTCAGCGTCATCTTCATTGTCATCGCAAAATGGTGACCGAACAAGGGCTCATGCAACTTTCAGTGTTTGGTTACAAAACCTCATCTCAAGGATATGTTATCTTTGAATGCCAAGCTGGCAATAACAAAATTGTGTAACATGTTTTTAGTTTCTGAGAATTGCATGTGTCACAGGACAACTAGCAAAATGGTTAGTCCTGGACTGTGATTTTGTAGCGATGCCTTGCGCTCGATCCTATGAAACTCTTATCATTGACTATACTGGCCAGCTGATCTCATTGAGAATGCAGGTGGAGCCACTGCGAAAGAATGGAAAGCGCAAAAAGGACTCTCACCAAAAAAAAAGCATCCCTACAAAATCATGGCTCAGGTGTGGGCCACCTTTGCGTTTACAATATAAAGATGCATTACTACAAAATCATGGCCCAGGCATGGGTCACCTTCCCATTTAGGATTTCTGCAGAGTCATTTGGTAAACGCTGAGTGTCAGATGCGTAGTAGACTGTATGAGAGGCAACGTGTTGTGGTCTGCTCACAACGATAAAGTGCTGTCTGGTTACATTAATTATTAATAAACTTTCGTTCGGTAAGAGTAAACTTCGCTGCTTTCACCTTTTCCTGTTTTCCAGTATTGAAGGTGCAATATACTCTTTAAAAACATATCAGCCTTGCATTAGATGTTTGCTTTGTTTAGGGGTTCTTATGTCATTTTTACTTTAGGATTTTGATTTGAACCCATAAAAACTGGGTGCACATTAGGTTTGGGGGTGTGTTAAAACCAGGCAAATGGTGCCAAATGGAGCATCAGTGCATTTGGGTGTTTTTTAAGGCCTCTTTAGTTCAACCTGCTAAAAGTTTTGTCGGTCCTGTCAAGGTCAAATTAGCAGAAGTTGTCTGTATTTCGTTGGCGTACCTGATAACAATTACGCTCATGTACTGGAATTGGCACTTAGGAAACCACAACACGTTTAAGAACTAAACACAGTATACATAATTTTTTTACTCTATCCCGTTTATTCTATCAGAAGTTCAGCGAGACAGAGGTTCCCTGAAGGCCATCAAAATTGGCCAAGTTTGTATGCATTCGTGGCTGCAACAGTGGAACTTGAAGCAATAACCAAGAAAAGAAGGGTACACAACAGCACATTGTGCTCCTTCAGGAACTGAAATTTGAGCTAGTAGGTATATGTAGATGTCACGGTATCATGGGCGCCAAGCACAACGCAAAAGGGAAAAGGATAGACAGGGGTGCTGTACTCCGTTTTATACAGAGCAGGCGACACTACCAAGCCTAGAGAGATTTATCTCGCATTTGCAACTAAAAAATATTGCATTGCATATAAAAGAAAGAGAGACATGCACCACGCAATTAGATTTAACATCAAGTATCATACTTTTTAAGTCTCAGGATGCAGCACATTTATTACATGGAAGGCGTTGCAGATATGAATCTATTTGGTACTGAATGAGCTAAGTGACACATTTATGTGGCCAGAGGCCACAGCACCTGCGCTTGCGACCAGAACATAGTATGTTGTGTACAGGCAGCACATAGGTGCACAGATAATTTGATGTAACCTTAAAGTTATATTCACATGACGAAGCAAATTGCCATTTGAGCCTGCGGGTGGCATATCGCACGCTGATGCGGCACTCATTCCTGTGGTGCTTCTTTGTGATATGACTTATAGCCAAATTTTTGTTGGGATTTTTGGCAAGAAATGCCAAAGTAATGGCAGCCAAGCAATAAGCAACAATATTCCATCCAGTCATAGTTGCTTGTTTAATTGAAATGTGTGATGGCGCATCTTACCTGTTAGCTCGGTGGCCAGCAGCCAATGTGCGCAATGTCCTGATGCATTTGTACTGTCATGAAACACAAGTAGCAAGTTCATAACTCTGTAAATTAGCAATAAGAAATGTCATCACAATTCTTTAAATTGCACTTAATAATACATGTGAAGCAGACACAGTTGATGTATTATACTCCGCTCTGATGTAGTATATCACTAATTTGTGAGTAGGACTATTGCAAAACCTTTGTGTATCAAATTTGACCACTTTAGATGCTTCAACAGACGCACTTTGTATAACTGTGATACGTTTTTGGTGCAGTGCATAGATTTCTGGACATTATGCATAAATTACTTAAAAACTTCACAAATTTTCGTTAAGAATTCTAAGCTCTACATTGGAATTCTTCCTAGAGCCACTAGAATTTTTGAATTCTCTCTCAAATGCAACAAATTTCACTCAGATGGGTGCAGCAGTTGTATTGTAAAAACATCTCTGCGTTTACGTGTGCTTGAATAGGGGAATCAGAGTTGGCCCCGAGCTTGAGCTCTACTTTGAGTCCACACATTCTAGTTGTAATAAATGAAGTGGTTATCTTTTAGAAAGCGTCGCAGATCAAATGCAGCTCCAATTTTAAATGCACGGAGTGTGACATCTATGACTGCGCTACTTGTGCGGCTTGTTTACCCTTTACCCCAGCAGGAATAAACTGTTTCATTAGTGATTGCTATTCATTGTGTACAAGGTGCTGTACAGATATGAAACATTGTTTCAGTAATTTTGTGGTTCATTGATGATATCTTTTATTTTACAATTTTGCATACATAAAAGAGACGCTAAATCAGTCCTGACTGGTAAAGTAGTGTTTGAAGAATTCGTTTTATTTTGTTAGTTTGGCAGGAAGAGCTTTCTTAATTTAAGAGAAAATTAGGGTAATAGTTCAGTTTCGAATTCCATGACAAAGCCCAAGGGCCAGCACATGAGTGTGATGTCATGAATATAAAAGTATTTTCTTGCATTTTGGTTGCTCTGATGCAGCAAAAGTTCTCTCAGTTTGCTAAGTTCAATCGCTGGCTTGTTTAGAATACAACGGGGTCAATCTTTACCAATAAAGAATTAACTACACTCGAGCAGACGCTGTTGAAATCCATATCATGACGTCACCACTCGCATTTTGTTTCTTTCCCTGTATTACTAAGCATCGCCTCGAGGTAAATTGTGTGTTTTCATTGTTGTCCTTTTTTCTTTTTTGGCAGAATTCCGTAGAAGACGAGCTGGAGAGAGAGAGCCAGTCTGATGTGTTTACTGTCCTACTCAGCTACTTTGTCATGTTTGTGTACGTGTCTCTTGCCTTGGGCCAGTACCGTTCCGTGAAAACTGCACTGGTGAGCGGAGCCTCTTTCTTTATTTTGTACACTTATTCTTTCTATCATTGGCACACTTAGCTGACTGAATGCTTCTTCTATGCTTTCATGCATCTCTGAAATAGTTTGGGCAGATATCCTGCCATGTGGAATATGAGAGAACTTGGGATATTGTAGCTTACATTGACAAGCAGTTTAGTGTTAGTGGTCAAGTTATGTAACGTTTTGTGGTGTTGGTTGGACCACATCGACAAGCAGTGGCTGCTGCTATTTTGCATTGCACTTTTGCCGAGCCAATGACAGCATTGGTTGTCACTCGCCTAACTCGCCGTCCAAACACTTGAGATTTGCACATGATGACATCATGCAATCATCATCACTGTCTTTGTTGTCTTGCAGCGGATGGGCCACACACACCTTGTGGGGGTTAAAACTCAAAACAACAAATAAGAGCACTTAGTGGTGTCACTACCATGTTGGCAAGCCATGTGGATGGAAAGTAGGTTCCACATTTCTGTAGATGGCCTATGGCCATGTCTTAGTACACGTTTGGCTGGTTCCTACTGCACTCGAATTCGAGATTGCCATGATGTGGAGCTCGTTCTAGATCAGACCTAGAGGAAGTGTGATTGAGGAGTATGCGCAGCTGCTAACTGGAGCAATCTGAGGCCGGAAGAAGAAACGCATCAGCGCTTCTGTTGCAAACAAGCGCACAGGTGCCGAGGCACTGACCTGTTCCACCACGGCAGATGCAGATACATACCCATACTTGCCAACCTTCACGATTTTGTCGTAAAATACCCAATTTATAGAGCTTCTTTACTGTTGTCATATTGACACCAGTAATTTTAGTTTTTCATTCATGCCCACTTTAGGGTGAAACAATTCTTAAAGGAATACAAATGCAGGAGCCTACCGATTTCCTAATGGTTAATTTTTGGATCCACTCATTTATTCTTACAACAGTGCCATTCTTTCTCATAATATCAGTGTATAATGGCAACTCAAATTTCAGCATCCGTTTTCTGAACATTTCATGAAATATAGTTCGTGGATATTTTCGTTTCTCTGTGGCACACACCATTCTTTTTTTTTTACTATATATTGGCGGCGAGGAGTTACGGAGTCGCCATCTATCGGAAGCGCCTCGCTGGCGTAGTATGAGGGATCACGTGGCGCGCTCCTCATAGGTTTTGCTGTCAGCGCTCACTGAAAACACCACACGCGAGCTCTCCCGGACATTTCTGTAAGTACTTTCGAAACGAGAGAAGTTTTTTACTGTCTAAATAATAACCTTGGGCAAACTGAAAGCACACAATCGTTTACAGACGCTATCTCTTTACCGAATACGTACAGTGAACGCCACTGTGTGCGGTCGCCGCGATGGAGTCTCCCGAACCGGCTTCTTGCGTGAAAGGTAGGTACCGTATTTGCACGATTGTAAGTCGACTCGAATGTAAGTCGACCCCTCCATATCGCGTGACCGGAAAAAAAAAAAATAAGAGAGCATACCCGAGGGCGCATTCGATAACGAAAATTTATTAGTAGCTGACATGGTCACTGGGCTACTCGTCTTCACTAGTGCTGCCATCGCCATCGTTGCTGCGGTCCCACAGCGCGTCGTGGTCCAGCGAAATTTGAAATTTGGCAAACGACCGCACCAGGACATCTTGCAGAACAGCAGCCCACGCCAAATGCACCCAACCACACGCAGCCATCAGGGAGGCTCTTTTGACAGGTCCGGTTGGCGTAATTTCGCAGTCTTCTGCCGCCAGCCATTCGTTGTACTCACGGCGGAGCAGAACCTTAAAATTAAGGCGAAGGTCCGAGCTTGTTTCATGACCACGTCGCACTTCACTGGCACGGACCGATCACGCATTTCAGCGACGTACGCCGCAAGCTTAACCTACAGCTCCGGAAAGCGTCCAGACTTTGGCACGTGGGAAATTTCTCACTTGTCGTCACAGGTGAAAATTTCGCTTCGCTGCAGTCGCCACTCTCGCACCACCCGTTTAGAAACATCGAAATTGCGGCCCGCTGTGCAGTGATTTGTTTCTTCGGCGTAAAGGATGGCAGCCCTCTTGAACGCTGCTGTGAACGAGTGCCGAACGATTAGTGGGCCTGGAGCACTCATGACGACTGGGGAAGCATAGTAGCACGTAGCCGGCAGTCAAGTGGAACGCGTCAAACCAATACCATGCCAATACTAATGCCTTAAAGAGAAACCAGCGAGCGGTGTCTGCTCTTCCATGAACTACCGGATGGATGGATGGATGTTATGAGCGTCCCCTTTGGAACGGGGCGGTGGCTTGTGCAACCAAGCTCTTGCTACTATGCTGCCTAATATCCTACCTAGGTTAACCAATGAAAAAAAAAAAAAAAAAAACCCACTATGAACTACCACGTCCAAATTTTCTGATACCCTATTGCGAACTGTGCTTTTGTACGTCTCCGTCTTTTGTCGTTTCCCTACTTTTCTTCCACCAATCCTCGAATCGCCTCTTACTGATGTCTATTGCGGACCTGTTTGCTTTACCACTGCTCCCGCTGAACCCAAGGGCTTCAAGGAGGCCAATGGTGCCTAAATCGACCGCTGGATAGACGTCTTCACATTCTAATAAAATATGCTCCGTCGTTTCCCTAGCTTTACCGCAGCAAGCACATGCTTCTTCTTGCTTCTTATATCTCGCTTTATAGGTGCGTGTTCTAAGGCATCCCGATCTCGCTTCGAAAAGTAATGAGCTTCCCTTTGAGTTATCATAAATGGTTTCTTTCCTAATTTCGTTTTTTCCCCTTAAGTAGTTACTCATGGCAGGTTTCTTTTCCATTGCCGCCACCCATGAGATTAATTCAGCCTCTCTGACTTTCTGCTTGACCTTCTTTGTTGCTGTGTTGCCCACCCCACAGGCCGCATACTAGCTGGTAAGCTTCCTAGTTCTTTTCCTCCACTGTGAATCAATGTTTTGCCTGTACAGATACCTGAACACTCTCCCAGCCCATTTACTTTCCTCCATATTCCTCAGCCGTTCTTCATACTCAATTTTACTGCGAGCTTCCCTCACTTCAAAACTAGTCCAGCCCATATCCCCTTGCACAGCTTCATTTGTAGTCTTCCCGTGAGCGCCCAATGCGAGGCGACCCACTGACCTTTGGTTCCCGTCGAGTCCTGATTGTACCCCTGATTTAAAGCAAACAACCGCATTTCCAAAAGTAAGTCCTGGAACCATTACCCCTTTCCACATACCTCGGAGGACCTCGTACCTATTGTATCCCCATAGCGCTCTGTGCTTCATTATGGCTGCATTTCTCTTCCCCTTGACTGTTATGGTTTTTTCCTGTGTTTCCATATATCCGTTGCCTTCGTTTATCCATATACCAAGGTATTTATATTCTGTTACCCGAGGTATTTCTTGGCCCTGTATCTCCACTGTCTGTTCACTGTTTTCATTGAATACAATAACACCTGATTTTCTAACACTAAATTTCAAACCTAAATTGTTGCCTTCCTGTCCACAGATATTAGCCAGACGTTGCAAATCACTTTGCTTGTTTGCGAGCAACACAATGTCGTCCGCATAAAATAAACCTGGGAGTTGCTGCTCTATTACTGTACCTGCCTGTTTGTATGAGAGATTAAACCCGATATTACTTCCTTCTAGCGCCCTCTCCATCCTCACCATGTACATCATAAACAGCAGCGGGGATAAAGGGCACCCCTGCCTCAGTCCCTTGTTGATATGAACTTTCTCCGCGCTCCTCATCCCTTCCCATTCAACACAAACAGTATTTTCTAGGTAAATCTCTCTCAAAAGCTGTATACAATCGTTACCTAAGCCTTCCCCTTCCAGAATATCCCACAAAATGCTGCGGTCTACGTTGTCGTATGCTCCTGTAATGTCCAAAAAGGCCACATACAACGGTCTGCTTTCTGCTTTTGATATTTCAATACACTGAGTAAGAACAAACAAGTTATCATCCAAACGCCTACCTATTCTAAAGCCATTCTGAAGCTCTCCCAAAATGCCATTATTTTCTGCCCATGCTTGAAGCTTTAATTTGATTGCCTGCATTGCTAGCCTGTATATTACTGATGTAATGGTCAACGGTCTATACGAGTGAATTCTGTCTTTCTCCCCCTTACCTTTATAAATTAAATTCATTCTACTTTGTCGCCAACTGTCTGGTATTCGTCTATCTTTTAAAGTTTTTTCAACTGCTTTCACGAGAGCTTCCTTACTTTTTGGTCCCAGTTCATTTATCAGCCTAACGGGAACCTCGTCTAGCCCTGTGGCTGTGCGCTTAGGAATTTTCTCTTCCGTTTTCTTCCAGTTTAAATTTGTAAGCACTAGCTCCTTTCCCTCTTGGGTCTCTTTCATGCTCTTTTTTTCTTCAAATACAACCTTGTCCTTGCCTTGGAAAGATTCGGCTGTTACTTTTTGGATGTAATTTATTGCTGCTTCTCCTTCCATTCTGTTTTCATCTTCGTCTAGGATATGTTGTTGTATTGTTGTTGCCTTCCTGCCTAATAATTTTATGCGATTCCAAAATATTCTAGGTGCGGCCTTCTTTTTCTCACGTATTTCTGACAACCAACGTTCACTTTCACCTTTTAATTTTGCTTGCACCAGCATTCGAACCATAGACTTTTTCTCCCGGTATATTTCCCATTTACTGGTTACTTCATCCTGTGGCAACTGCGCCTTCTTTGCCTGCCTGTGCTCTCGAGATGCTTTCTGTCGTTCGGCGATGGCTTCTCGTATCTCCTTGTTCCACCAGCTTTTCGGTTTCTTTTTTCCTTTCCAATGAACATGTTGTTTCTCTTTCCGTATTTCTGTCGTTACTACACTTAGAAGCTCACCATATTCCCACCCCTTACTTGGCGACTTGCCAATTTCTTCGTCCACTCTAGTGACTATATTTGCTATTTGTTCAGCGTTCAAATTTGGACTGGCCATTTTGCTTTCGTTGCTCTCTTTCCCAACTACATATCCCATTTTCAAAATGATGCGTTTATGGTCACTCCCTATGCTGCTAAACCCTTCCTCATCGATGACCATTTCTCTCAACTTATCATGAATTCCTTCTGTCATCAGACAGTTTACCGATACTCCCCGCAAGCGCCGCCGTTCTGAGGGTGCCGCCGCAAATGGGAACAGCGGCGCTTCCATCAACTATCGACACCCCCCCATGAGTGTTGCATGCACTGTAAAACTGTCAAAAATGTTAAAAAACCCTTCCGAAAAGCGAACAAACACGCGGGATAGCGAAAAGATACGGATAGGGCCATAGAGCAAACATAAAATTATAACTACGTTGTAGCTCCCGTTGGTATCGCGCAGATTTGCAGCGACCGACTGCGCGTCTGGATGCTTGTCCGCGCACTGTTTCGATTTCTCCGTGCGCGCGTTATCGCACCGTGCCATGAGCTTTAGGCCGCAGAATATGAGCATTTGACAGTATACAAGCAACCATTGTTGCGTGGGCGCTAGCAGAGCTGTTCAAAAATAATTTCATTGTAGAGACTGACGCCTACGGGGACTGTGATGTGTCTTCGCGACGATTCAATCTTTTTTTTTTCTTCTAAATTCTTTGACCTTTCAATATTATTTCTGGAGTTGAGTCGCACTGTATGTTTATGGGTGTTCTCAGCGTGCAATTTCCCGCTGCTCCTTTTTTGCAATCCAGTGCATTAATTCATAACACAAACATGACCATATGTCATGCTTTTCTTAAATGTGCTTCTTACCGCTGCCTTTCCACTCCACTGAACTTGCCAGTATCTATAGCATCGACAAGTTCATAGACCTAACCATCATGACATTAGTCGGGCAGCGGACTCGGGCGAGCGTCTAGTGCGCGTTTTCAAAACATCGCAGACGTGGCGCCGTAGCAGAAATCTTCCTCGCGTCTGTGCTTGCTGCATACCCGAGTTGTAGCCGATGACTGTTTGCCGGTTTTATGTTTCGCGAGCCAAGCTTCACGCAGCTTCTTGTCCTGCGTCTACGTGTGACTAAGGCTGACACCGGCATCCGTTACGTGCGTCCGGCCCTGCGGCACCGAACAGTAGCCTACCATGTTACGCGCCTTCAAAGGCAGCCACTACCTATTGTAGTGCTTTCAAGTGTTGTAAAGGAGACACTCGGAGCGGGAAAATTTCGCAACTAAATGAGGACCGCAGCGTACCAGGGAATTTAAACTCGTTTCCAACTCGCTTCGGCGCTCTCGAAGAAGCCGACGTGGCTGCTATGTCCACGTGATCCCTCCTAGCACGTCACGCCGACGGTGGCGCCAGCTTTTCCAGTGGTGGAGCTCGAGGCCAATAGCAGTTTGCCTGTTTACAGTGTTCCTTGAGAACAAAGGCTCTAGCATTTTTTTTAGTACACGGTCAGCATCTTGACTATTAAAACAATTTTAGTATTTTCCACCAAAGTTGAGTATCTTTTTTTCTTCGACTGCAGTGTTTCTCAGTCGTTAAGGTTGGCAGACTAGCACATCAACAGCTACTGGAGCCATGTGACCGGAACTCTACCAGATCTTGGTTGCACTCCCAGGTCGAAGGTGAGCGCACCTCCGAGTGCTCTGAGCTGAGGCATGGTGTTGTGAAAAACAGCTGAATGTGAACACAACTGAACGTGTTCAGGGCCCTCGCTTTTGACCAGCTGAATGTAAGCCATGCCATGCCGCCAGAGCATTCGGAGCGCTCTAAAATGACCAGCCTAATGTGCCATTAGGAACTAAATGCATCGCCAGCCAATTGAGAGAAAGAGAAAAAAGGAATGGTGTCTTGGTGATCGATAGTTTGTGGCATTATTTCGAATGCAGAATCTACTCTGCACCTTACAGTGCCAAACTTTTAGCATGCGAATAATAGCCCTGCACACAGTGGGTCTCTACGATTTGTCATCCTGGGCTGCCCAAGACTGTCTGAGAAGCTACGTGCGGCAACACTTATTGGCTGAAAGTAGTGCCTTGGGTTGTCCAGGGCAGTCTGGGATGGTAAATTGAAGATACACAACATTTATGTTTGGAGAAGCCTGCCTTTATTATGGTAAAAATGTAACCCAGGCTAAGTTGAGGCAACATTGTGTGTCTTGCTGCAACTCCAGGTGGATTCTCAGGTGACACTGGGACTGGCAGGGGTTGTCATAGTCCTTGCTTCAGTGGCCTCGTCACTAGGGCTGTTCAGCTACTTTGGGACGCCAACCACTCTTATCATCATCGAAGTCATTCCTTTCCTTGTGCTTGCTGTCGGTGTGGACAACATCTTCATTCTTGTCCAGGGATTTCAGGTACGATTGTGTTGATATTGCAAGTGTAGAGATTGTGTAATTCAGTAAGGCTGCCTTCGAAACAAGGCTTGCCCTTGCTGCCTCTTGACGAGTTACGACGAAGGACATGGCCACATCATGTTTTTGAGCATAGTTTGAGCTTGAGGATAGATTTTATGAGCATCAGTGTGGTTTCGCTTCTCGGGGTGTATAGTGGTCATGCCGCACTAGAGGATAGATTATTAAGAGAAAGAACGCTTGAATAGGGTCACCATATGTATTGAATGATTGTAGGCTATTAGATTGCTAGATTGCTGTTCTAAGTTTTTCTCAGCATTTGTTTTATATCAAAAGGTGGCTTAGCTGCAGATATGTTTGTGACTGAACAGCAAGGTCTGTACACATGACATAAAAGCAAGGTATGTACACATGACGCGCCATTGACTAAGAATGCATGCAAAAGAATATTGAAAAATGACAGTTGTACTTACTCACAGCCACAAAATTTCACCATTTTGGCAACAAGTTTTGTTGTGCATTAGGACGAATTGGCAAAATCCTTTAAGAAATTTGGAGGCTCTTTGCATGGTGAAGAGTTTTCGCAGATCTTTTGCAGCACAGCACACCACACTGCAAGTTGAGGTGCCACAATTAGCCTCTACTTGACAAAAATTTTATGGTAAGCACTAACTGGTAGGAATATCATAAGCCAATACATTAGTCTCTATGGAGATGGGGTTGAGGATTTGGCACAACTGCATTTTAGTGAGCGTGTTTTAAGCGGGTTCATATTAATGTGGTTTTGCTGTATATAGAGCCAATGATAGGGGTGCAAATGCAGATAGGGGTGCAGATGCAGATGTACAGAAAACCCTATGTCCGTCAGCCTTGCATGCTTAACGCGTAGCTTGCAGACATGCTTCTCCAACGCACCCAAGTGCTCCATGTTGTGCAGCGGAAGGTTCCTCGTGAAAATGAAGGCCTTGAAGGTCTGAATTATCTGCCGGGCCTCCAAAGTGGCCTGCCCTACCGCATCATCGCTGCCGTCGTCACTGTCACTATCCGATGCAAGCACATTTGCGACAATCACCTTATCGGTTAGAAGCACTTAGTTTCCAAATCTATAGCCGTGCGCTTTCTTTTCACCGGCAACGTCGTGCATTGCCAATGATCAACGGGCGGATCAGCCATCTTCCGTTTCGGTGGCGAGTCAAACGCGGCCGAGAAACCACGTGGCCAGGAACGATTTCAACGCAACCAACAAAGACGAATGCAAGCGATTAAGGTGTTTGCAGAACTGCACTGAATGAGGAACCAGCGAGCAACATGCGAGCAGCGCAGTTGGCGTGGCTCATTCATGATTAGGAGGGTGGCGCGGCGTAGAGCTGTGGGCGCAGCCCGTTCGTGTTCGGAGGGGTAAAAGGGTGACCGGAGAGAGGCGTGCGGAGAAGGCTGGAAAATGAGCGCACGGCAGCTGTTGGAGCAGTGGGCTATCGTGCAGCAGCTTGAATTTCTCGTTTTCTTTTTTTCTCTTCAAGGATTTTGCATTTCACTACCTTTCAGCTTGGACACCAAGCAGCCAAACTTCATCACTATAACTGATAATGTGGCGTCAGGGCATTGTAGTAAGCTGGTTATCTCACCATGGGAAACATACAAAAGTTGACGATGCAACAGCTTCCGATTGTTATAGCCCATAGATTGTTAAAACTGGCATCGTTATGATTGGGTTCGACTGTATTATTAATATTCTTCAAGATGGACTCCCTGGGCGTCAATACACCACTGCCAACGGTATTCCCGTGCTCTAAAGGCTCCCTGGAAGTCGGCTGCTGTAACCTCTTTCAGTTGTGATAGTCAGTTGGATGGCGGGAACATCATTGAAATGGTGACCTTCCAGGCTTCTCTTGAGCTTTGGGAACAGGAAAAAGTCTGCCGGGCTAACATTGGGGCTGTGCAGTGGCTGCGGCAAGATTGCAACTCCCTATCCCTGCTAGATAGGCGATCACAACGAAGGCGGTGTGGGCTGGAGCGTTGTCGTGCTGGAGCTTTCAGCGATTGGCAATCTGTGGTCGTTGGCAGGCAGTCTCACTACATTTTATTTTATTTTATTTTATTTATTCAGCATTGATTTAGACACAGTGAAGGTCTTGGATGGCAAGGCTAAAGGCAGTATGTCTGCCTGACTAAGGCCCTGTCACCCATACATTGCTCAACAGTGCGGTAGCATACAACATACAGATAGTATACACACATATCAATAGCGTGGATTAGACGTACATAGCATACATTGCAAACATACTTGCACTAAATACAACAATCACTATACAACTTTCCAAGTAGAAACAGTTTAGGATCAACAGAGTAATATGTACACGAAAAAAACTTTTAGATATACAAGCACGAAATGAAACGCACTTAAAATAATTGTACATAAAGCACACAAAAAACCAATTAGCACAATGTCAATCAGAAAGGGAAAGCAAATATTTTTTCATGGCACTTTTAAAGTAGCTTAATGATCTGAAGTTTTGCGCGATAGTGATCGTGTTAGGATGTGCATTTATGAAGGATGGGACTAAGTATGCTAGTTGTTTTTTACCGTAGTTCGTCCTGCAAGATGGAACTCTAATATGGTCATGCCTGAAATTGTATTGGGTGTAACTTGAGAGGTGGTTTTGATAAAAAATGAGTGAATTTTTCACGAGTTCGCCTCGTATGTATATAGCGAGCTTAAGTTCGTACAGTTGATTAATTTTTAAATGTGCATCCTTTATGAAAAAAGGTGCCGTGTGATCGCGGGGTCCAAGGTTCTCAACACAGCGAACTGCTTGTTTTTGGAGACATATCAATCGATCCAAGTTTGATTGGAATGTAGTCCCCCATACCAACAGGCAATAACTAAGATGAGACTGAATGAAAGCATAATACAGACGGCGTTTCAACCAAGTAGGAACAAGGTATCTAATTTTAAACAATATGCCTATTGACCTACAAATGCTAGAATGAATCTTCGTTACATGAGGTGTAAAACTCAGGTTCTCATCAAAAAGCACACCTGAAAATTTAAAAGCTGAAGTCCGCTCGATTACACAACTATTGAACTTTACACAAAAAGCACAGTCATCAGGCCTATTTCTAGGCTTAAAAACCACATATTTTGTTTTATTGACGTTTAACTGCAGGTGGTTTGCTGATAACCAAACTAAAAGTTGATCTAACCAATTATTAGCTGTAATTTCTTGCACTCGTAGACTGTCACCTGTGAAAAACAAACTTGTGTCGTCAGCATACAAGACTATGTCTGGAGTAAGTGGTATGTTTACAATATCGTTTACGTATAGAATAAAGAACAGGGGACCCAAGATTGACCCTTGAGGGACACCGAGTGCAATTTCTTTCTTGTGTGAACAAAACCCATTATAACACGTGTATTGCTGTCTGGTAGTGAAGTAATCTTGAATCAGTTTCAGGGCCACTCCGCGAACTCCGTAGTATGACAGTTTATTAAATAGGATGGTGTGTTCAATGGAGTCGAAAGCTTTTCTAATATCCAGGAAAAGACCAACCGTATATAGTTTGTTCTCGATGTTACTGAGGAGTTTTTCTTTGATCTTAACAAGTGCCATTTCAGTAGATCTGTGTTCACGGAAGCCAAACTGTTGGTCCACAAGGGCGTGGTTTTTATCTAGAAATTTAGTTAGTCTGCACTTTACGAGTCGTTCCAACACTTTTGAGAAAAGAGGCAGTATGGATATCGGTCTATAATTGTTTAAATCAGCGACAGAGCCTCCCTTATGCAATACAATCACTTTGGCAATTTTCATAGAATCGGGGAAAATGCCATTCACGAAAGCACTGTTACAGATATGGCATAATGGAGCCGAGACAACATCAGCAACAAATATGATTGGTCCCCCTTTTATCTCATCAGTCCCTGCTGCAGTATCTTTTTTTAAAGCCTTAAGAACGGAATACACTTCCATTTCAGTGCAGGGTGATAGGAAGATAGAATTGGAAGTCTCGTGGTTTAGAAATCTTTCAGGTGGCAGTAATGAACCACTAGAGTAGGATGACCCACCACCAAGTAAAAAATGATCGTTGAATTTATTGGCCAAGGAAGTTTCACTGTATTCAGTGTCACCAAACGTTAGAGTATTCGGGTTTGTGTTATACTGGGTTCCTTTTAACCTGCGAACTGCATTCCATAACTTCTTTGGATTGTTTGATACCGTAGAAAAGATATGTTCGTAATACCTGTTTCTAGCTTTTTTGAGGTCCGAAGTCAACTTGTTTCTTATTTTCTTGTATTCATTTAGTATCTCAAGATCCCTGTACCGAATAAATGTATCAAATAATTTGTCACGTTTCTGCATTCTTTTATACATATCTCGAGTTACCCACGGCTTCCTAGCTTTCTTGTAGGTCTTTATTTGTTGTAGTGGGAAAGCAGCATCATAACACGATTTTATTATCTGAATAAACGTATCATGCGAAATATTCGGATCATTTTCGCCATAGACTGTAGACCAGTCTGTATTCTCTATCATGGAGCGAAAGGAACTCATATTCTCATCGCTAAAGTGGCGACAGAAAGAAAGTTGACTTCGAAAAAGCCTTTTGTTTTCATGTCGTGGCAAAAAACAAAATACTGGCAAATGATCACTTAAATCAGAGGTGAGAATTCCCGAAAAAACATCATTTGGATCGTGGTTCGTTATACATATATCAATTAATGATTCAGAATCTGGCGTTATTCTGGTTGGCGAACAAATTGTGTTAGTGCAATTATAAGAATGTAGTACGTCAATGAATTGTTGAGTTTGAGCAGTAGGTAATAATAAGTTAATGTTCATATCGCCAACCAAAACAACCGGGAGACTCAGATCAGAAGCATATTCCAATATTTTGGTAACGAATTCAATGAAATCATCAAGATCACCTGAAGGAGGACGGTACACTGATGCAATAAAATATTTACAACATTTTACAGCAATACACTCATAGGAATCAGTAACGCACGAGAATTCGCACAGCAGCTCGTAGGACAGATCGTTTTTCAAATAAAGTGAAGTACCTCCACCACGGCGGTGTTTACGATAAACACCTTCACATTTATAACCATCAAATTGAATAATATCATCTGCGCTTGTGAACCACGTCTCGGTAAAAGCTAGGACTTCGAATTTATGTTCTAAAGATTCCAAATAGGTTTCCGTTTCCATATATTTATTTTTCAGGCTCCTGGCATTCAAATGAAAGATAGATAGCTTGTTATCTTTTAGAAAAAAATGAAGCATTTACGGCAGAGGTAAATAAAGAACTGTCATAGTAAGCTGATGCGCATGTACCCGCCATGAGAAAAAGTAATCTGTAACGCCCAGAAGGCACGAGAAAGTCAGCGTATCGGAGATAAATCAGCTTCGCATGCAATACGGATTGCGCGCTCGCCCTGAGCCCTGCGCACGAACAGTTTGCCGTCCCTATGCCAAGCGAATTGGTAATGCTTCTCCTGACATCGTAGCTTCATTTCCCACAGAAGCTTCTTGTTTTCTGGCGTCAGATTATCAAGGAAGTAAACATTCGATTTCCTTGCTTTCAAATCATTCTTTTTTGTCATCCATTCGTCCCGCGTGACACGTGATACAAAACGGACGAGTACTACCGGTTCGTCCGTTGATTACGGACGAACCCTGTATGTGAAGCAAAGCCCTGCACAGGGTTGATTCTCTTAGTTGGATCTTTAAGGAACACAAAAGAGAAAAGAATTTGACCCATATTACTAAATTATCTTTCTACAATACCAAAAGAAGTCTCTCTCTTTGAGAAGAGGCTTGGCAAGCATGCAGAAATGATACGAGGGGCGACACCAACTTACAATGAATTTTGACAGCATCTGCTCTCGAGCCCAGTCAATTTTTCATCGATAAAGATGGACTGCATTCTATTCTAAATGAGTAAAAGATGAAACTTGGCAAGTTTCAGGAAGTTTTACTAAGCTGCACTGGCCTGTAACGTGATGTCACATTGTCCTACCGGTGGCAAATTTCAGTGCGAAATTCATAAAATGGAACTTCGACTTTAATTTTCTCTTATAATAATCGACTTATTACTGTAAAACTGACAAATAGTTTTGGAAGAATACAGTCAGCGTTTGATTTTTCGAACTTCCTAGAGACCGTGAAAATGTCTAAAAAATTGAGCAGGCTGGAAAAAATGAATCCCTGCCTTTTACTGCCCCCAAGGGCTTAATTCACCACAAGCACACCTGAAATATCTCTAAGGGCCTGCCAGTACACTTATCAGGCGTATCAGTGCTTGGGCTGTGACAAGAGATGGGTGCATGCATGCATAATTAAGGAACACATAGTGTCCCGTGACAGTGGCCCCTTTCCACTCTTGGTATGCTTCACCACAATATGCTACCTATGCTTGACCATGCAACACCGCTGCGTTGCAGCAAAACTGACATTTGGGAATCGACATTATGCAATGTAGTGCTTCCTGCGCTTTGAAGTCATCGGTGAAGACGACAAAGGTGGAATCAGCGTTACTGCTGACAGCAGCAAATTCTTGCGATGAAAAACATGGTACCGAACAGGAGGAAGCTTGTTAGTGAACGTCGAAGCAGCCAGGCCACGGTGGCTATGGCTGCCAGCGTATCGGCATGCGATAGCTCTGGTTTGTGGCTGCGAGTTCATCAAAATAGCAATGGTGGTAGCTTCAACTAATGCCATCTTGAACCTGCATTTGCAGCAAAAAGTGCATAAAATCGGATGGCGAAGGGTTTCAGCATCCTAAATTTCAAACATCCTGATACATTGGCTCCATGGGGTATGTGGTGGTGCTGTGAAGGCGTTGGAATTATTGGACATGCCTCAAGAATCGGGCATGCAAAAAATCAGTCGTTGACTGTATTGTGTCAATATAAACTGATTTGTTTCTCTTTAGTGTCCCTTTAATGGCTCTGCCATTGCGACAAGCCGTTTTATGCGAGTCTTGTTTTGTGCAGAGAGATGATGGCTCAGAAGAGGAGCCTATTGAAGACAAGGTAGCACGTGTGGTCGGAAACCTTGGGCCATCTTTGCTCCTGGCTAGTTTCTCAGAGGCTACCTGCTTTTTCCTAGGTAAGAACTTGCAACACTTGCTCGTCATAATTTTTGTATTTCTTTTTTCTTTTCCCGTTTGTTATCACAGTAAAAAAAAGCAGCATCACTTATCTCACGTGTGGGCTTGCCGAGCACTGGATAGCATGGATTCTGGGCATTTGTGGGTCCTTAATATGGCTTTTAGCTTCGTCGCTAGCCGTTCGTTACATTGTAATTGAGTCTCATCGTAAAAAATTAGTCTTATATTGTAACTTGCAAAAAATGAGGGGGAATATATTGCTGGGACACAGCAGGCAATATGGAAAACCACCCACTTCAGGCACATTGTCATTGCCCTCATTCATCTGCAGCATGACATCTCTGGCATTACTACTAATATAAATGTCACATGTCAATATGCTGTCAAAAATCATTACAGGGAAAGCTTCATTTACCGGTGAAATTGGCAGAAACTGAAAAGTCAGATTTCATGGCATATGTGAATGTTGGTTCTATGCCGTTCTCTCTTCACACTCAAAACAAATCCATAGCGTTGTGCGGCAACGAGTTACTATAGCAGATGAGGTTTCACATGCTAAATATTAACTTGTGCTGTGAACAAGGCTGTAGTTGTGTGCTGACAAGTAAATATGTGGTATTCTTTTTGTACTGTTGCATACAAAGCATTTTTCTGTTCATTGCAGGGGGCCTGAGCACCATGCCAGCTGTGAGGATGTTTGCCCTCTATGCTGGTGTCGCGCTTCTCCTTGACTTTGTTCTTCAGATGACCTGCTTCATTGCTCTGCTCACACTCGACGCAAAGAGACAGAGGGTAAGATTTCATCTACTTTATTGCAATCTAAAAATTGCTGAAGCAATCTCGAATGTGACTTGGCTTGGCTGTGGCAAGTTGACATGTGACAGCAGTGCATGCAGACCTCTTGATATATCTGTGTGCATCCACCTGCAACAAGTGAGCATACCCACAGGCTGCATTAACTTGGGGTATGTATTGCTGCCTATGCCTTTTGTACTGCTATGGTTTACAGATGCATGGATGACACTTACCGCTGAAATATTCTACATGCAGTTGCGCAACCATAGAGGGCACTGGGACACCCTCAGCTGCACTGAACAGTATTATAATCTTCGTTGTAAACTTTTGCTCTAAGCATTAATCTTGCTGTCGTTCATTCACTTTAACCAGCAAGTAGCATTGTAATTGAGCTAATTATTCCTGTAAGGTCATTTGCGCATTGCTCAGTGGAAACATTCATCTACGTATTAACACTTAGCACAGGATTTCACATACCAGTGGCAGCAAGCCATTGAATGCAAGCGTTATGGGGGTGTATCTGTATGATATTGCTTTTTGCTGCTTTAGCATAACTGTTGCTACACTTGTAATCATTCCATTTGGCACACAAAGCTGTATCATTGTAATTGTGAACACTTTTTTCAAATCCGTTCTAGAGTCTGTCATTTATGCAAATGAAAATAAAAATGGCCACATACACAGAGAAAAATCCTGTGGAAAAAAGCGACCGAAGGGAACCGAGTTGTTGTTAACATACCAGATGTCTGCAGTACAATTATGCGACTAAATAGCATTGCTAACCAAGTTTATAGTTGCTTTAACTTTTTCTAGATGAAGCCTAATTTTCCAGGTTGCCTTCAGGTCTGGTATGTAACTTTGTGCTAAATCTTGTTTGGTAGGTTTACCTTGATTGGATTGCTAACTTAACATGTGCCGTGAAGTTTTTTGGGTCCTTTCACACTACTAACAGCCATTTAATTGATGCCAGTAGCAAATTATTCTTGACTCATTGCAATGTGGAATGCACATGTACACATTCTTGTGTGTGGGCACATGCAGGCATGTGGTCTTGCACAAAACAGTATTTTGCTAGTTAATTTCTACAATGGAACATCTTGAATTTGTCTGAAACATAAAGAACAGACACAGTGGGGCTACGTCTTCTTTCGATATGGCAGAGTAAGACAGGCACAGCTGTGGGGATGCTCGACTCTTTCGCATCCCCTGATGTTGTTTTCCCCACATGGCTCTGTCTCCTGGAATCCAGTTTCCCCTCATGCATATGCATGCATGCTTGGAGAAAGTCAGTGTTGTAGTTATGCAGTATGAGAAATGGAGTGAGTGTTCTAATGCTTGGGTCACCTGACAGTATGGATACTCATACGTAAGAGGGACCTGCTTCCTCCTATTCGTCAGTGGGACTTCATCAGCTGCGGACTCGCCGTGCTGTAACCAAGGTCACTCTAGACCCCACACAACAAAGCACTTCACTGTCTGCTCTTTGAGTTCTATCATTCCACTTTGACATTCGTTATCATGTAGACGCACATAGGTCTGTGATAGTTTTTGCTGTGAGAAGTGGGGTGTTGGCACACCATTTTTCTCACGCTGCGACTTTCTTCTTTTCCCAGATGCAACGCATGGATGTATGCTGCTGTATTTCTGGATCAAAAACAGTCCTTATCGAGGATGAGTCATCGCAAGGATTTTTGTACCGACTTTTTGAAAACCACTATGCCCCTGCCTTGATGAAGGAACCAATTCGTCTCACCGTGGTTAGTGTTGGCCAGGCTGCTTTATCACATATATAGCATTTTGTGTTTGTGTGTGTAGTTGATTACACAATTGTTAATGTGGAAATGTCTTGCAGGAATTCTAAAAACATGTCAAAATTTCTTAATTTTCTATTTTTGTTAGCTGTCTCAGAATATTGACCTTTTTCCTTAAAATTTAGAGATCCATTGAACTTTAAAAGGTCATTGCACATTATCCATCACAGTAGGCTAATGGTATGACATCCTTCTGTAAAGGACAAGGCTATGGGTTTGGTTCAGTCATGACAGCCATGTTCCAGTGGGTTTGGAATGCAAAAACGCCTGTGTACAGAGCTCTGAGGGAGCACTATAGAATCCCAGGCAATTCAAATTTACCTAGAACCTTTTATTATTACTGCAGCCCCTGTAGCCCCTGTGAGTCTTAGGGATGCTAAACCTCGGTCAGTCATTCAGTAAGTTCATGTGGAAAAAAACTTGCCGTACAGCGACGTAATGGTCTAACGGTAGTACTTACTTTATTAAATGGCTTCATGTGTACTTTGATAGATTGGCAGTTCTCACATTTACTTGGCTAGATTAGCTTCACATGAGCCAGTGGCAAAAGGCAAAGAAATGTAAATTCTTACGTTCATTACAGATTCATTACAACATACAGCCCCAGGATAAATTTTTCAACTGCGAAGCTACACCTGAAGAACCTGTATGGGTCTCACTTTAGCTTTGTGCTGCTTTCAGATAGATGCCCGTTTTCAATCTTGCGTATCTCTTTTTGCAAAAAATTTTACTTAAATTTATATGAGAATGCTGAATGCTGAGCAAGATATCCATATCTTTACTTACACAATCAGTGCAAAAGTAGAAAATTGCCATAGTGTTGGTAGGAAAAGGTAATTTCTGGCTTTCATGTTTTTATTCGTGTTCTGATAGAACCAACGATTGTTAGATTTTATTTTTGTTTAATAAGTGTTTTTCTTGTGCTGGTGGCCTGGCATAACGGGATACCTTTCGAGACTGTAACAGACTTCAAAACATAGGTGCAGTTACTCTTTCAATTGTTTAATGTTTCTTTTTTTTGTTTCTCTCTTTTCACTGTACTTTGCAGATGTTCGTGTTTGTTGGATGGATGTGCTTGTCATTTGCATTTCTGGGAAACACTAAGATAGGCTTGGACCAAGAGATATCCATGCCTCTTGTGAGTTGCATCTTGTTGGTGGAGTCATAATTCAAATAGGCTCTTTCTTTTTCAGCTTTAGTCCAATGGCATTACAGTAGAGAAGTGTACATATTTGGATTTGTGATTCTGAAATTCAGCTTTCCAATAATGAAGCATGGGGCACATGGTGTTTGTAGAACTACTACGGTGCTTGGTGCTGGCCCTGCATGTATAGGTGAACAGTAACATATACGGGGCTCCTCACATACGTGACATAATTGTAATTATGACAGCTGCAGGTGTGTCAGCTACAGCAAAGAGCTGTCTTTGCAAGGGAAATGCTGACGATGACTGCTACATTGCATCACGTTGTAGTGACAGTGAAGAACACAGTATAGCAAAACTGTGAATCGCAAAACTTTTTTATTGGGCAACCCTGTGCCCGCAAAAGCAAGTCACACTCGAAGCACAGTGCTAACGGAAAGCACAGTCAGTGATGGTCGAAATCTGATCTGTGGGCCAAGCATGTCGAATTTTATACGCGATTCGTAGAAGGCTCCAGCGTAATCACTGGTGCCAGCGCATCTTCCAGAAAATTCTGCCCAGTTCGTGATGCGAATACAGTCAGATTAAACGATGTTCGGTGGCAACAGACACAGCAGATGGTATCAACGATAATCTTCGAGTAAGTTCCAAATCATGCAGGTGTGTCTTGCGCTGAGCGATAACCTGAAGTTGTTGGCGGGCGTGATGCAGTCCCTGTAAAAAGGATAAATAAGTACACGTCTCATTTGAAAGCTGCATTGCAAACTGCTGTTGTGTCATGCGCCAGCTGTGAGTGTACGAGGCTGTGTAAGCGAATTGCCTGCTGCTTCCTTAAAAATGCATGCGAGGACACTAGTACCATCCTTTTGAGTCCGCACTGAGCACACGACAAACCCCTGCACAAGCTGCGAAGCATTTAAGTTGTGCGATAGCTCAATGTTTAGTGCATCTGGCTGCAAGTTTTATCCTCGGTGGTGGCTGCGAGTTTCTTTTGTTTATGTGTTAAGGCAGTAGTTGAGAAGATGGCGCGTAAAAAAAAAAAACCCGTACCTCCTCCATGGATAGCAACAATGCAACACCTCCGTGTGTTATTAGGTATACCATGACAAGAGCCAGTGCACTTGAAGGTTCGTCCACTTCTCGAAAAATGCCTTGAAAGTCCTTGAAAACCTCAGAATCTTTTATGCAATAGCTACTATGAACCATTTTACTAGTAAAATAACGAGTTGCTAGTCAAGCAGTCATGTTGTCCGCGCCTTGACTCGCATGTATGCATTTTTTTCCCACGGTCTTTTTGTCTTGACTGTACTATGGCTGCGTTCTGATAAGAGCAGGATGCCATTATGACCTACTACTCATAGCACTTTTGTGTCTGTTAAGAAATGCATGGGGGTAAATTTCACACAGCAGCTTTCTCAGTGGTGTCATGTATGTGTAAACCATGATGAAGTTATGCACCATGCCACTTGTTATTGTGAGTGGCTCGCTAGTCATGCATTTCTTCTAACAAGGCTCTAGATTTGTCGAGGCTGATGTGCACGTGTGATGGATTTGACACATGGCTAAACTGTAAAGCACTCCTCTGTAGTGACAGGAGTTCATCATTTACTCAGCACTCCACCACTTCTCCTTACTGCTGTTTTCTTCAGTGATGTCTGTAATATGAAAGTATGGTTTTGATGTAACAAATGGGGGAATGTGATTTTGTGCATTTACTGTCTACAACATCTGTGCACAGCTGTTTGCTGTGATGAGCTGTGCTTATAGCTTTAATTATGTAAGGTTGCCTCCACCAGCTCTAACCACAGATAATTTTATACATATTTTCATTTCATTCAGAAATCCTTAAGACACCTACGGTGACTTGTGATAGACTCTTAAATCTGGTACAGACCTTTGGCTGCTAAAAGAGGAGTTTTGTGCAAGTAGCCCTGAGTAGACAAGTGCTCTTCACTTGCCTTTGCCTCTCCATGCTCAACTTCAGTTTCAGGCTGTGTATGAGGGCCGGAAAAAAAAAAAGTTTAGTTTTAGTAATGCAAGGACTTCCTTGTTTACTTATGCATTTCACGCTTTCCTTTTCCTTTATGTTAATTTCTCTTGTGCAGGATTCCTACCTTCAAGAGTACTTCCACATGCAGAAGACTGCGCTGGCCGTCGGGCCACCACTGTATTTTGTAGTCCAGCCGGGCTACAACTACACACGCTACGAGGACCAGGATCTCATTTGCGGCTTGCCTGGATGCAGCTCGCAGTCGTTGTACTCGCAGATCAGCTTGGCTGCTTTCTACCACAACTTGTGAGCACACATCTCCCTGTTTCATCATATTGTTTTGTAGGTTTGTGTAGGTTTCTGCAAGGAAGGCAAAGCATTAAGTGAGTGATGTGATAGTCTGAAACTTTATTTGAAAAAACATTTTTTTTTGTTAAACAATCGTTAAAGCCCTGTAAATCCTAAAAACAATGCTGACATGTACTGGAGCACCCCAAGTAATTTGCTACTGTGCTTGTTTCTACAAGCGTGTTTCACTGCCGATACTCAGGAGCATGTGTCGTGGGGTGTCGATATTCTGGCTTGGCTCTTTTCCTGTGATCGATGCAGCCGCCACACTTGAGCAAAGTAAGGAGGAACTTCCACAGTGCCCTTGTTAGTTCTTTAATGAGCAACGCCATCATACCTAGCCTTATTGCTACACAAAGCAAATTTTGCTTTGTCATGACGTGAGAATAATGTTGATGATGCCTGGTCTGGAATTTCGAGACCAGTTTTTAGTATCAACTTAAAGGCTGTTTTAAGTGTCTCTCTGCCTCCATACTTGCTAAATGTCCTTCTTTCATGTGTGAAAAGCATATAGTTAAGGTTTTACAACTCTGAAAATAAATATAGGTACTCCTTTAAAGCTTGAGATGTTGCAGGCATGTCTTGCCCATCGTGAACAAGGATGCTACTCGTTCCCAATTCTGCCACTCGTTCTGAATTATGACCTCCTTCTTCATTGCACATTATTAGTATTGCAGAGTGTCTGCTTTGTGGCCCCTGGCAGTTTCACGGGAGAGCATTGAAAGGAAGGGTTTTTGGTTTGTGGTACGGTCGACACTTGTTGCAACGGACTGTAATACGTAATGCAGCGAGAAAGGTTCATTATACCCGAAGTCCCTTCTATCCAAAATGAGGGCTGGCGGTATGTTGTAAAATGGTGGAATATCGCATATGCTGCTGTCTAAAGGTAATCGCACAAAGAACGAAAACATAGAAATTGAGATAAATAAATAATAGATAAATGGGTTTACAGAGCAATCATTCAACCACATGGTACAGTGCCTTACTGTCCACTGTTTCCTGAATGCATGTTGCCGACTAACAGCAGTTTTCTCTGCACTAAAGTATATACACGCCCACATAAGTGCAAGATCAATGACCAGCATTATGGCAGGAAGCAACCCAGCCAGCTCCCCGTTGTGCTAGCTGCCCAGCCAGAACATATTGCAGCTGCCGGTGACACAAACATCGGCTAGTTTTTCACACGAAACAGTGGTTGGTAGAATAAATTGGTGTCCTAATTGTGACAAGCAATTGTAACGGTGACAAGCTTTGACCATTGTCAAACCTGTAGCATGAACGAATGCTGTGATATGAGGCAAGTTCAACCTAGAGCCTCTAATGTAATTGGTAATTTTGTGGCTAGGGAATAGATTAGTGGTCCTTCATAAGATATTCCAAAAAGGGGTAGAGCACCAATCAACCGACCAGGCTGTATATTTTTTACTTCATGCTTTTCTTTTTGATGCCTCCGCAAAAGCTCTTCATGCCTCGAAAAAGTTTATAGGCTCTTGCAGTTTCTTTATGTGGCAGGTCTTCACAATGACTCTTTATTCAGCCGTTTCTTTGATCATACTGCCTCAGCTACTGGCACATCTCTGTGCTGATTGATTATGCAAAGGTGCTATGGATTGATGCTAATTTCTTTATGAATAAGCTCAAACTTCAGTCATATACGACCATCAATTGTGATCTTCGTCTTTCTCTCCTATTTACTCCACTTTCCTACATAGGGCCACTCCTTTTCTATGCAAAGGTCTATCATCATCATATCATGCAATGCAGGGAGAGATAACTGCAGGGGGCTGACTGCTATGCACCTATCTATTGTGCTGCTGTTTTATTGTGGCCTTCTAATATCTTGAACTGCCATATTGCACTATGTACTGTAGCTGTAATATTGCAATACAATGTTGCTGCAATCATATGTAATGCTCTTTTAGCCACATATCGCACTGTAGAAAATGGGCGTCCTGTACTTGTCGTGTAGGTCTAATAAATGAGAATGAGGAACGTCTCAAGGCAAAAGAAAAAAATCCATATTGCTTTTTCAAACATGGTAATTGGACACGCCTGCACATTCTTTCATGTTGCGTCGATGACATGCCAGTGTACGCAAAGTTGGCCTTAGAAATAAAACAAAACTGCTACATTTTATTTCAGTAACCAATAGTTACCTATGTTATTGGCAAATTGACGAAAGAAAAAAATATAAGTAAATGCGCACCTTATTTGAGTATTGTGAAAACCTCTATATAAGTTGCCTGCTTTCTTTTTTTTCCTAGCCTTTTTTTTTCGTTGTGGTTTACAGGTTGCTTCAGCTAGACACATCTTATCTGTTGAAGGGTATTATTTACTGGGATAGTAAGGATTTCGTTTGGCAGCTGTTGCATCTAGGCATCATTTGAATATAAATCCACTTTGAAGGCAGTTAACAGGTATAGGGAACTTGATATAAATGCTATAAACGTCTACGACTCCATAGCATTAAAATGAGTAGTTAGTTGTGGCGGTGTTCTGATCAAAAAACCTTGCGAGCAGTGTGTGGCATCCAAAACTCACTTTTATGCTTAAATATGTTTTTCAAATGAAAATTTTGTGCTCTTGACAAATTGTGTACATTAAAGTAAAAGCAAAATAGTAACCTAGTGCTATTGTGCAGGCAGGTTGTGGACGTCCGCTTTCAAATGATACAGAGAAAAGAAAGTTAGCGTTACATTTAAGCATGCAATACTGTGCGGATACTGTGAAAGGCAAAACATTGTGCTTTCTGTTGTGTTGAGAGTTTATGAATATTCAGTTTCTTGATTTTGTGTTTGCTCCCCTAAAAGTTTTTATTGGAGAACAAGCCTTTTCCCTGAAATGCATGCAGGAAAAAAGCAACATATGAAAAGGAAAAAGGATGTTTTATGTTTTCATAACACACACCAGTAGCAGACCTTTGGCTAAATGATTGTCAAAAAAATTTTGTTGGAGTTTCTGGCCCATATGCTTGCGCATTGAGGCAGTGCGTTGAGTTGCCAGACCATTAGCACGGGTGTGCTGGCTGGATGAAGAAAGAGAAAATCAACACATTCAGGCTAACTAATGCTGTTTCTGTTTAATTATTTTGTTTTGTCCTGTTTGTTTGCTCTGTGCTGCTTAAAATGAATCTGATTTCGGCATGTCTTCCATTTTTATTAACAGGACAACCATTTCTCAGCCCCCGATGTCTTGGCTGGATGACTACGTCACGTGGACCAAGACACAATCGTGCTGTGCAATGGACAACTCTACAATGGCCTTTTGTCCTCGCAACCACACAAGTAAGTTCGTTGCAATATGCGCAGACTGGCCATGGTATTTTATGCACTGTGATCCCCACATTTTTCCAGCTGTGAACGCCGAATTTATTTCTACAATGCTAACAGCGCTGAGACCTTACCTCTGCTTTCTTACACAAATTTTGCAGCAATATCACATTTTGTGGTCCTTATTTTCAGTATAACACTTGTCACTGTTGCCTGGTTTGCTAAGAAAAAAATGCAATCTTGCCTTTGTCTGTGCCTCTCCAAATTAGTGATGATCAAAGCATGGCGTTTATGACATTACCTGGCGACTTCCGGTATCTGCAGTATGGCAAGGCATGGCCTCTTTTTCCCCGTGAATCTGTGGGAAGTGCGATCTGATCACCAAGAGAGGTACAGAAAAGGCAAATTCACATTATTTTCTTGACAGACCAAGCATGTAACTCTGCCAAGCAGTATGTTGAACAATCTGGACCATAAAATGAAATCTTACAAAATTTGAGTAAAATCAAAGAAGTCAGCGGGTAATTTGAAAAAAAGTTGTTACAAGGAAAATGCAGCTCACTGTACATAGTGTATACAACTGGCTTCATACGCTGCACATGGAGACATTGTAGTTGTGCTTGACCTGGCTTCTTTATTGTTTCATCAGCATTATTCATCTAAACTCTGTATTCTTCCTGCAAATTGGTAAGTTCTGTGGCAGTGCAGTTTGATTTGTTTCAGCCCTGCTTTTTGACTGGTTCAAGATCTGTAAATTTGGTTTTGCTTTGTTTTGCTTTATCGAAACAGATTTGTTGGGAAACTAGTTTTTCTTCCAGATTCTAGCAAGGGTAAAGGCCTTTATTTCCTTCATTTAGGGCCCAAGACTTGTGTGCCCTGCTTGTCAAAGCAAAAGCAGCAGGAACGCCCTGTTGGTGACACATTCCAGAGGTTCCTCTTGGAATTCCTGAATGACAACCCTGATGCCACATGTCCCAAAGGGTATGTTTCAGAGCCACATGTGACAAGTGTTCTTTTTTTTTTTACTTGTTGCTGCACTTTACCACCTTTATTTAAAAAAAAAATTGACTTTTTTTTTTCATTTCTGCACAAATCATACGAGAAACCTTTGCAAATGCCTTTGCAGCTTTACCTCTGCTAAAGAAAACCTTGTTCGAACCTTCGTTAGAGTAGAACCGGATAACAGTTTCATGGTGTTCTCTTTCATGGAATTGGCCACATATCATTTCTGGCTTACAAATCTCAAAACGACAGTGTGGAACCTGGCATTGCGTAATCGAGAGGCAACCAACAGGCTTCCTTTTCTTCTCTAAACAACGAATATTCAATTGCCAAGCTGTCTAAGTTCTTTTACAACTTCCTTTTGAGCGGCCTTTTACAATTTGCCTGTTCATGTAAAAGATGCTACTGATGCTCAGATGTCATTCAGTAGTAGTAATTGGTTGTTTATTTTGATAACATGAAAAGGAAGGTGAGAGAAATTGCCGCCGACTGTACTGTAACGGTCTTGCCAAGTCTGCTGACACCTGAACGGTGGTCAGCAGTGAGGATGCATGGGGTTGGTGGTAAAGGGTATATATAGAGGATTGGAAGAGAGGATAGGCTAGGATAAAGAGAACTATTTATATAATGGACAATGTGACAATAGATCAATAAGTAAGAATTGGCACTTCCTGTCTTGCTGCCTTGTCAGGCCAGCTGCTTTTGACAAGCCTTGGAGAGAATGCTGTGAGGGATCCCATGGTAAATCCTGTGAGGATGTGTGTAAGGAATCCTGCAAGGAAAGTTCGATACGTCATTGCTGACAGACAAGAGCCTGCATGAGCTGACAGTGCTATTGTTAGTTTCGTAATGCTCTTTGATGACACGGCTGCCTCATTGCCGTCTGAGCCTCTCATCTTTGCAGCAGACATCCTGTATATTGCACCCCCTCCCCCTTAAAGCACATAAAGCACATAGAGCAATTTGGCCTGTTGAAGGGAATTACCTGAAGAGGCAGATATTACTTGCATGGGAAGTTGATATGTGAGGGTGACTAATTAAAAACATCCAACAGTTAACCATTTTTAATCATAAAACTTAGGGCACATTGCGAAATTCAAGCCAATAAGTTGTGAAGCCATGTCTGTTTGGCAGATGTCCTAACACTAGCAAAGTTTTGAGATGTCCATCCCCTGAATCTGCTAAAGTATGCATTGTCATTACAGCTAAGATCATTCTGAACTGCTTGACCGGTTGTGGGTCCGATCCAGGCCACGGTGGTCTCACTCCAATGGGGGCAACATGCAGAAATGCTTGTGTACTTAGATTTAGGTGCACTTTAAAGAACCCCAGGTGGCCAAAATTATTTTGGAGGCGAGCATTCTTGCATGTTGCCTTTATTGGAATGCTGCCGCCTCAGCCAGGATTGAACTCGCGAGCTTGAGCTTAGCCGTGCAACACCCTAGCCATTGAGCCACTGTGGTGGGTTGGACTTGGAAGCGATCGAGAGTGGGTAAACAAGAAAGCCACAGGCTGAAGCCTGTGGCTTCCCGTTAAATGCGGCGAACATTGTAGACGATGGGACGAGTGATACAGACAGGACAGATGTGCTGGCCTTTGCAAATCATGTGTAGTGCATTTTCTGGTTCTTTCTCCGTTGATCACTGACATCTTGAATGCGATTTTCTTTCTCCTGATGCTAATGAATTTATTAAAAAATTGCAAGGTATTCAAGTGCATGACAAAGGGAACCGGTATCGAGTGAAAACCTTACCACATCCTTACGGGCTGCAGTGGGGCTTCGTTGTTACGTCACTAAGAAGACAGCGTGGACCTGCACTTTGACAGCCGTTGCTCTTCTTTTTTTAGGCATTCAGTTGATAGCCCAAGTTACTCCAGCAAATTGACTACTATCACTCAAATTCCTACCGACATTGCTTTTTGTTCAAGGAATGCTTAGGTATAGTGGGAACCATTTCTTTAAGTATGGAGTGGTGCTGCAGAAATGCGTTAGCCTTAGTGAAGTAGTGTTGGTTGCTAACGGAACTCTCTCATATTGAAGTTTGTTGCGGTTAGATTTTTATAGTTTCACGATCTTTTCCTTGGTACGGACTACATGTAGTGCGAACTGCAACGAGTAAATTCAGTAATAAAACCTTTTTTTTTTTTTTTTTTCATTTGTCTAGGGGTCATGCTGCCTATGCAAATGCAGTGCAGATCTATAACAAGAACAGTTCTCATATTGGAGGTAAGTCTTCTTTCTTGCCACTTTTGCAGCACTTTGGAACGTAAAACTTGTCAATCTTCGGCCTACCTTATTGCACTGGGAACAAGTGACCGTGCTGTTTTCCCAATGTGTCAGCAGCTTCCGGCAAGCACCTTCATTCCTTATCAGATGTGAAGTCCTGCTTTGAACATGCGCAAGATGCGTGAGGTGCTAAATGGCAAGATTTACGTTTCAGACCACTGCTTTTGCTGGCTTGTGGATGCTTTGTCACATGTTAAAACTGCTCCACCGGCCGCCATTTTTGTTTTGGTGTCCCGCACTGTCACAACCATAGGGTTACTGTGCTGGTCACAGTGGCAGCCGCCTGCTTGTTGACTTGTTGTCATCCCGCAGCAAGCGTGATGAAAAAAAAAATTTTTCTTTTCGCAGGAAATTGAACCAGCGTAATGATTGCACCCCTGAATTTACGTCAATTTTTTTTACAATAGAAGTATGATCATTATGCGAGTAAATACGGTATACAGAATTTTTTTATCTTTGTCACATTGGCAGTGCATGTTAACACTCTGACTAGACTAACAGACCTTCGAGAGGGTGTAGTACAGCTCAAAACATGAAATTACACATAGTTGCTTTCTGATTGGTTCTGTCGACCATTATCAAAGCCAGCTCATCCTCTAGAAAACAATGAATATATTGTAAATATTCAGCTGGCGAGCTTGCAATCAACTTTTTATGGGGACAGAAAAAGGAAGCACGGGAGGTTTGGGCAAAACGCTGTTCACATCAATTTTATTCCACGGATGCGCACTTGTGATGTAATTCTGCGAGGTTTTCGATTTGTCTTCATCAGAGGAGCTCCCGACCTCAGTCATCATCTCTTTTGTCTTCTCTTTGTGAAACGACGTACACCTCAGCGTCTGAACAATCATAGCTGGAAGAAGTTGAAATCCCTCTTTTTCGGAAAACGGGCCAGCCATCCACGCATTGCCTCTATCAGAGGCCATTTTCAAAATGCCGGTTGTCACATAGAAAAATGTGCTCCAGATGTATAAGAAAGAAATCATTGGGAACCTACTGCCACTTGTCGACCAAAACATCAAAAAGCTGCGCACAAGTGTTTTTTGTTCAATACGCTCAAGGAGAGAACAAATACTGAAAGGACAAGCAGCGCTCTTCCTAACGACTTTGGAGACGCGAGGGCTTGGAAGAGCTAGGTCCTTCCAAAATGGTTAAGGGTTTACAGTATGGTATTTAATTTCACATTAAATGAAAGTTGCATTGTTCTACTGTAAGCTTAGTGCAATTAGATACAGTAAAACCAATCTAATTTGTTGTTGTGACAATTTAGTAGAATATAGTGTGTAAACATGCAGCTAAAGTCATGGAGACACAGTTTCAGCAATCTAACAGGATACAGTGAAACTTCGTTAAACCGTAGTTGACCGGAGCTCCGTAAAAGTACGTACTAAACGGTAGTACTGCTTAACCGAAATAGCGTGAGGTCACCCACTTACCTGTCAAAAACAGAAGTATGAGAAAGTGCTATGAAAGATCAGAAAACATGCAGTATTTCCTCACTTTGCGCGACAAAAGTATGTTATTTTCGTTTGGTGTCGCGGCGGGTTAGCAGCGACGATGACGGCCTCAAACTCGCTCAAGCTACGAGCCAGCTTTTCCGCCTGCCCCCTCTGCTCGGCAAACACCCGCATGAGGCTGACGTAACGCGCAGCATCTGTCACTGTCGGGCCTGAATCGCCCGTGCTGTCGCTTTCCATGTTGTCCTCATCACTGTCATTAGGCGACACTTCGGCAATAACAGAGGCAACGATGGCGAAAAGTCTAACCTCGAAAATTTGAACCTCGTAGCTGACGTATTTTTACGGTTGCAGCATTATTGCTGACCAACTTCTTTTTCGCATTCCAAATGCCATGCACCGTAGTCAACGGTAGACCCCTCTCGCGTGCCAGCACTGACTTATTCGTGCCATGTTCGACAGCACGAATGATGTCCAATTTTTCTTCTATGCTGAGCACCCGGTTTTTGTCCTAGCTTGCACGACACCACAACCACAACACGGCCCACAACGCTCACACTCTGGCACGGCGGCGAAATGATTCTGATGTTGATGTGGCTTCACCTTTCCAAGTTCCCTCTGCTTGGAGGCTGTTCTGATCTCTGAGGCTCGTTGTTCTTCCCGGCCACCGTACCTCCGTGATTTTGCAATGAAAAGTGGAAATACTACATGTCAACCGATACGTATGCAATAGGCTGGTGCGGTTTATGTGGATACAAAACGCATTATGTTCAATGGCCGCTGAGCTGGGGATTTGAATTCACTACATTTAAAATGAAACTGCTGTTTAAGCGGGTACGGTTTAACAAAATTTTACTGTGTATGTATTAGCAGAAGACATAGCAGGATTCTACTGCGGTACTTCCTCAGTAATATTGCTTTTTCTTTGCTGTGTACAGTAAACCACCTTTAACTTGAAGCTGTAAAAGTCTGAAGAAATTTTTAGATAAGCAGGGTTTTGAGATATGTGAAATTGCAAAAATAGAATACGGTTGGCTGCGCATAGACCATATGGAGGCTTTTCATAGTACCACTAGGGATATTTTCGACCAGTTTCAAGTGTGTCAGCACTAGAGGTGTCAGTGTCTACAGGCAGCAACGTTACTGCCACTCTGCCAAAACATCAGGCTTCGTGTAGTCGTGCAGCAGGCTTTGTGCATGCTTGGTGCAGTTGTGGAATCAAGACTATTGATCCTACTGCATCATTTGAAGCCGGACATCCCAGTATAACCTCTTTCAGACATTTCAAAAGCTGCTACTTTCTGCATCGTCACGAAAACCTCAACTGCATAAGAACGCAATTATCATGCCTTTGGCAGATGCCCACTAGCGACGCAGCATTTATATCCTTGCGTGAGCATCCTTACGAAGCCACTATCTCACTGAAATGCTGTGGGCTCGCATTGGCTTCTCGTGGGTGCAGCTCATGCATAGGCTGATCGCGCCTGATCAAAAGTGCCAATCATCTAGTCCAAGGTAACGAGTAATACTCTGTCATGACATTGATGCGTGACTGACAGTGTCCTAAATGAGAGGGGAGAAAAAATGACGGGCTTCCAGCTCTCTGCTGCTGCATGAAGCCACAACAAAGTGGCAGTGAACAGCCAAGCAAGTATGCATGAGCGGCGGTAGATTAAAGAAGGGGGAAAGATAAGCGGCAAGTGCGGCTTGATGCGGGGCCTGACTTGGATAACGAAGGGTTGAAATCTGGGCCAGTTGGTACATACTTGAAGGAAAAAAAACAGTCAAAGAACACAAAAAACAAGAGGAGAGGTTCACACCACAACGACTGGTCGTTGTGGTGTGAACCTCTCCTCTTGTTCTTTGTGTTCTTTGACTGGTTTTTTCCTTCAAACTTGGATAACGAGTTGCTGTCTGGTGTAAAGTGAGTGCAAGCAATGCTGCCCTGTTGCCTTTTACCCTGTATGTTGGAAGTCGAGATTTTTAGTTACCTGCAGTTTGACACAAAAGCTTTTCGAGATGTGAGATGAAAAACACGTGGGTTGATACCATGGCTGGAAAAAAAAATTTTGACTTATATGGTATTTCGAGATATCCAAGTTCGAGTGGAACAGAGTTTACTGTATACCTGAAATATGTCATTCTGTTTTAGTATTTTTGATTTAGTTGTCAGTTATGTAGCTTCGATTTAACATAGCTGCCTATCAGGATACCTTGAAGTTTAGGACAATCAATGAGAAGTGGGCAGGATACATGTAAACCAGAATATAGGTCAGCGTGGAATTATTTCGACCCCTGACCTCAACTTGGCCATATGACTCACACTGTGCTAAGAGCGCTATATAAGAGAAGGGGTGACTTCAGCTCCCCCCCCCCCTTTCTTTTTCAGGAAACAATTTCGACCTATGTTTCACTTTATATGGCAGGTAAATTTGGCTAATTAGCTCCTGGCAGGAGGTTTAAAGCTATCTGATGTTAAAAATTGAACAAATTTACAAGGGCACATGGCACGTCTTGGGACTTATTGTCAGCCTGAATGGAAGGTTAGTGTAACCAATGTAAAAACAATGAAAGTTGACAGCAGTATATGTGAGAGACACACTAGTGTGAATGAAATTGAAGGAAGTTAGCTGTCATGTTCTCATTTTGTCTGGGTTCAGCAACTGAATTCTTCCTACCTTTATTCCTTTTCCCAGCGACACAGTTCATGACTTACCACACAGCATTGGCAGACTCCGACGACTTCACACGGGCACTTAGGATGGCACGATTCGTGGCTGACAATGTCACGCATGAACTCCAAGCTTCCTCTTCTGCTCATAATGCCACAGTGTTTCCATACAGGTTTGTATCATTTCTTTTTTGGCGTGCGTGTGCAATTTTGTGAAACTCCAGTGTTAAGGAAGAGCTAAAATTGTGTGCTGCTGCTCCCTGTATATAGCTGGGCAGCAGCTGGTAGCCTGTATTGCTGACTGAAAAAAGATTTTTCACAAAATGGGCTTCATTCTGAGCGAGAGGTGTACAAGGTACGGAAACATAGGTCGGTGTACCTGTGCGCATGTACTGGTGCAATGTGGTGCTTTGACATTCCTGGAGCAAGGGTGCAGGATGCTGATACTGAGCTAGCTGATTACTACCTGTGAGGAGACATGTTTGCTATGTTGCAAGGTGAACATGAATTGCTCCTGCGGGGCTCGAATGGTTGCGATATTTCTCGCCCAAGTTCGGTGTCCCCTGACCTACAACTTAGTGTACTAGCTTGGTTACCACGAGGCAAACAGACCATGTTTTACCGTTTGTGGCTTGGTGTCACATTTACTAACTCCTGTGCCTTCCTAATTGGAATGGCCGACAGTCATGCATGCGACACAGCTGTGATGAGGCATTCACAGACCTCCTTTGTGTCTGCCTGCGCTGTAGTGCTGAGAGACAAGTGGAGCGTGCAGTGCTTGATAGACTGGACAGTCATCCACTATATAAGAACAGAAAGTGCTAGGCCACTGCTTTCAGTGTAACTAACACATATAAAGCGGGTGCACGTTTGATTCGGGGGCGTGTTAAGATTCTGGCAAATTCTGCCAAATGAATTGGGGTTGTTTTGGCATTTTTATGCATCTTGTTTAATTTGACCGGCAGGATAACTCAAACAGTTTCATTGTTCCTATCGGGGTCGAAATAACAGAAGTCGACTGTATCTGCAATTAAGTTTCAAAGTTCTATAGGCCTACATACATAGTAACAGATTTTGAAAATGCTGCCTGCTACCATTGCTACCGCTGGATTGTGAATGCGTATTACTTCACTTGTGCTCCTCTCTTTCTTTTGCAAAATAAATATAATGGAATTGTGCAAAAGTAGGACCTTTTCATATTTGTAAATCTAGCTTTTCTGCAAGGCAGCTTTCCAAGCTAATGGCGGCATAGGCATTTCTGCAGCTAGCATGTACAAGCACAGTTTGCTTGTCTTCTGACATGGAAAATGTAGATGTGGCTGTTGTAGTGAAACCACGAATGTGCAGCTAGCACTTCAGCTGCATGTGAACCATAACCGGTGCTGCCATTAGTAGGGAAAATGTCCAATGCAGATAAGCACACTTGTAAATCTGGCAAAGGGTTTAATTTGCAACCTCATTTTCTCTTGGCATGGAACAAACATTGTGAAGTTATTTTTTTACATGTAATATATATCATTTTTGATTTGTTCTATTCCTGCCACTAGTGTCCTTGCAGCTTATTTATATAAAGCTCCTTGAGAACCAAAGAGCATGGGGACCACTTGTCCATTATTTTTGACACAGCGTTGGTTGTGGTTCTGTATTGCGGCAAGGGGATGATTTCTCATCTTGCTTTACCTGTTCGGTCTCTGTGTTAGTCTTTGAGTAGTTTCCTTAAACTAGTGCAATATGATAGCACTTCACCGATTGGTCCAATTTCAAGCATTGTCGCAGATCTCCGTCAATTTGTCGCCCACTTCTTTCATGCCAGTGTGCGTGCCACTCATAACTTGTGTCTCCGCCTCCTGTGCGTGCAGCATCTTCCACGTGTTCTACGAGCAGTACCTGACAATCGAGGCCGAGTCCGCGGTCCACCTGAGCATCTCGCTGGTGGGAATCTTTGGCATCACCTTTCTGCTGCTTGACCTGAACCTGAAGGCGGCTGCGATTGTCTGCTTCACCATTGTCATGATCATTGTGGACATACTGGGCATCATGTACTTGTGGGACATTGCCCTCAATGCTGTCTCTCTAGTCAACCTCGTCATGGTGAGCACTCCATTTTCTGGTGAGGAACACCCACTTAACGTACTTTCACAGACATGATGCCAGAAGATCATTTTGACAAACCAGGTAATAAAACATTATTGCAGTTAACGTTAACAGTAGCCATATACTCGGAGTAGAAAGTTTGTTTTTTTGTTTAGCATGATGTGCAGTCTGCTAAAGAGATGGGAACCAGCATGCATTGCCATCATGCTGTGCTAAAGACATCCTAAAAGGGTCATGATGCATTGATCCTTGTAACTGAATGCAGGCACGTGTCTTCGTTGTCATGCCCCTTTTCGTTTCGTTATGCTTTTGCATTCTTGTACATGTGCACCTTTTCAGTGCATTTTTCCTTGCATAGTGAGAGACCTGCTTTTTAAGACAGCTAGGGCATTTGCTAGCCGAGCTACTACAATGCATTGAAGAGAAAGGAAAAAAAAATAAATATTGTGTTAGTAGGATATAAGACGAAACGCTTTCTTGAGTTTGCAGTTCCACAAAAAAAGTATGGCATTATATATTAATGCAGATATGGTACCACCCTATGCTGCACTACCGTAAAGTGCAACTCATTTGCTCTTTCTGGGTCTGTGTGAGAATGGTTTAGCATAAGCAATAAGATGCTGTTGCATTGATTAATTGTCAAGACGGTAGCAGTGTAGTTACTGCGCTCATGCTTTGGTTATGGCTAGTTTACAAGTACCAGAATAGCTTTGCAAGTGTACATTTCAAGAGTGCCTAAAATGTAGCATATCAAATAATGACCATTAATTCGACTTATTTTTTTTTTTTTTACTTAATCATATAGTTATTTTATTTATTTTTTATTTATTTCAGAATACTGCAGGCCATTGCTTGGCCCAAGCAGGAATGAATTTACATTGTTACATAACCAAAAGAATAAAATTTATACAATGTTAGCAGCACACATATATCAAAAGAATAAACCAAAAGAATAAAATTGTACAATATTAGCAGCACACGGATACCAAAAGAATAAAATTATACAATATTAGCAGCACAAGGATACAAAACATACATATCAGGTAAGGAGACGATGTAACGCATCAGAAAAATTTTGTGAGGAAAAAACAGATGCCGGTAACGAATTCCAATCTTCTACTGTTCTTGGGAAAAAACTGTACTTAAAGCTGTTAGTTTTGGCGAAGATGGGAGCAAGTGAATGCTCATGAACGCTCCGAGTCCTTCTCACTAGAGGACGCTTAATGCACTCTGGAAGCTGGAGCTTATTTTTTCCTGTTAAACTATTGTTTAAGAATACCAATCTATTAATCTTTCTGCGGGTTTCTAGTGTATGAATGTTATTTGAGATCATTAACTGCGAAGGAGAGTCTTCCCTTTTGTATTTTCCGTATATAAACCTAACCGCTTTCCTATTGACTTTTTCAAGGGTCATTATATCTTTTTTTGTGTATGGGTCCCACACTACTGAAGCATATTCAAGTAAAGACCGCACACAAGTTTCGTAAGCCAATTTTTTTATGTGTGCAGGGGCAGTTTTTAGCTTTCTTCGTAAAACCCATAGCTTTCGAAATGCAGATGTAGAAATATTAGTAATGTGAGCCGACCATTTTAACTTATTGTCGAGTGTTATGCCTAAATATTTATATTTGTCAACTTCCAAAATCAGGTTGCCGCGAAGGAAGTAAGGAAGCAAAATGGGAGACTTCTTTCTAGTTATACGTAAGAGAACAGTTTTTTCACTATTAAGTTCCATAGCCCATTTCAGACACCATTCTTCAATAGCAAAAACTGCTTTTTGAACACAGATGTGGTCATGTTCAGATGAAATTTGTTTAAACACAACACAGTCGTCTGCAAACAACTTAACAGAGACATCTTTAGGAACAACCGCAACTAAATCATTTACATATATTAAAAATAACAAAGGTCCCAGCACACTTCCCTGAGGAACTCCTGAATGAACATTAACAACACTAGAAGCGGTCTTATTAATTTCCACATATTGCCGTCTGTCTGTAAGGTAGTCTTGAATCCATCGAATAATAAAAAATGGTATACCCATACATTCCATCTTATAGAGAAGTTTGCCATGTGGCACCTTATCGAAGGCCTTGCTAAAATCAAAGAAAACCACGTCCGTTTGCCCGGACATATCAAGCACCCGCGCAAATTCATGTACAGACAAAACAGTCTGAGTAACTGTGGATAACCCCTGCCGAAACCCGTGCTGATTATCCGACAAAAGATTATGATCGCTCAGGAACTTTCGCAGGTAACCGGCTACAATATGCTCCAGCATCTTACAGCAACTGGATGTTATGGAAACAGGCCGATAATTTGAAACAGACAATCGATCACTTTTCTTATATACGGGAACCACCCGTGCTATTTTCCATTGTGAAGGAATTTTTCCGTTTGCTAATGAGAGTTTAAAGATGTCTGTGAGGCAGCCTGATATTTGTTCTGCGTAACGCCTCAAAAATACATTTGGAAGACCATCGGGTCCAACGGATTTTTTAGTGTCCAGTTTCAAGAGCATCGCCAGAACACCCTCACGATTTATCTCAATGCCATCCTCTGGTGCAGCCACTGCTTTTATTTCATATTCATCTAATTCTGAAAACACCTCGTAGAAATACCGATTAAAATTCTCAGCTATTTCGGCAGCATCAGTGATAATCTTGTCCCTAACTTTTATTTTAGTAAGTGCATCTTTGGGTTTACTCAAATGCTGCCAAAATTTCTGCGGATCAGTCTTTAGAAACTCTGCTAATGTGTGTGTAAAATATTTAGTCCTGGCGCAGCTCACCTTTGATAATAGCTCACGTTTGATTTCTATAAACAGTGGCGTTGACGTCCCCTGCTTCTTACGATATCTCTTAAGTCTACGCTTAATGTGTATAATTTCACGAGTAATCCATGGATGTTTCCGCTTTTTAAGTATTTTTCTGTTTGGAACGTATTTTTTAATGCAATGCCTAAGCACATTAGCGAACCTTTGCCAAGAGCTTTCCACATCATCACATGTAATCCCAACATTTTCTTCAATGTAGTCAATAATCGCCACATCGTCAGCTCTACTAAATTCCTTAACTGTAGCGACATCAAGCGCACGTGTTTTTGATTTTTCGACCTTCCAGGAAAAAGAAATTAACTTATGGTCAGATATGCCAGGTTCAATTGTAACAGTTCCTTGTCTAAATCCTTCACTAATGAACAGCAGGTCAAGAATTGATGTTCCGCGAGTACATTCAGTAACTATTTGGTCAAGACCAAGAGCAAGCATAACATCAAGGATTCTATCGCTCGTATGCGATAATCCAAAAGACAAATTGTTCCAATTTATTAAAGGCAAATTAAAGTCACCCGTTACAATAACATTCTTATTTCGTAACAACAACAAACGGTCATACAATTTACTCAAAAAGCTTTCATCAGTGTCTGGAGCACGATAAACTGCACACAAATAAAACGCCGTTTCCTTCACTTTGATTTTCAAAAAAAGGCTTTCATGCTCAGCAATCTGGCTTTCTACGTCAACATCGACAAAGGATTTAACAACCACAGCAACACCACCCCCTCTAGATCCTCGGTCCCGCCGATATAACTGTAGAACTGTAGTTTACTGTAGAAGGTGACAACGGACATGCTTTAGCGCTGCCCACAATGCAGGCTTTGGCATTGCATGACATCACATGCCATGAACGGATAATGTGTTAGCATGCCAAACCTCCATGTCACAACTGCCGTTTGTGGTAGACTGTGCTATGACACAAAATGGGAAGCGAGGAAGTTGGGTTTCTCACTAGTTCAAGCATTATTTCTCAGAAGCTTATCCTGAATTTGATTTGGGATTCAGTGATGCTACCCATTCTTGACCAGTAATTTGTTGCTTGTTGCAGCTTGTTGGAATGCTCACACACTTCACATTTTTTGTCTTATAACAACCCAGGCTGTCGGCATATCTGTGGAGTTCTGCTCTCACATTGTCCGGGCTTTCCTCATGAGTGGACAGCCCTCTCGTGTTGCACGGTCTGAAGAATCTCTTGCAACCATGGGAAGCTCTGTGAGTAGATGTCGATACTAAGTTACGTTTTGCCTACCGAGTGAACAAATTCGCTTTTACATATGCTTCAAGATTTGGAGAACAGGTGTAAATAATTTGTACAGAAAAGGAAGAGAAAGGCAATCCACAACGTGTTGAACTTCTAGTTTACAACACAAATGCTGTAGTTAGCCGCGTAATAACAGCTGACTAGTATGCCAGGCATCATTTGACGTCTTAGATTTATCACTTTAGCAGCGCTCGTCCAGTGTCCCTTCTTTTCTGTGGTGCCATCGTTCTCCGCGCTGACTAAAAGAATGCATGAATTCTAACTCTCCTTCCACGAAGTGTAATTGTGGCATAGCTTTCCATTTAGTAACCAAGGTGGGTAACTTATATTATTTTACTATGGTAAATGGAAAAAAGGCGAATATTATGCCTTCTCTAATATCAGATTGATGTTGAGACAGAGTGACTGGAACAGTGTATGCTGCACTTTTAATAATTTTGCTTCGTATCACATGCTTAGGTGTAATTTTGTTCCTGCTTTGTTTCCCCTTGTATGTTCATATCTTTTTCTTTTATGCTGCAGTTGTCTTTGTGATTGTCCCATATCGCTGTACCTTGTGTTCTCTTTGTGTTGAAGCATGGTCTGCACATTCTTGAGCACAAGACCTTGCATCCTAACTTACACCTTAATGCATGATCGTGTATTTTACCGCGCCTGTGTGTGCTAGTTTGTTTAGAGTATCACTGCACTGTGATGGATGCCTAAGGCTAGTAGGCACTGGATGACCTGTTTTATGAGTTGCACTGGCTTCTATGTTGCATATCTCAAAGTTGTGCAGAATATTGAATGCTCTTGACGGTGCAGATTAGTACCTCTAATTATTCCTCCCTGACAATATGTCATCAGAGGAAAATTATGGTGAATGAGCAGGTAGTGCAGCTCTCATAAAAAAAAGGTTATCGAAGCACATTAATTGTTCAGAGCCATGTTATATGCAGATGAATCTTTTTTCCTATTTGCAATCCTAAAATTCCCGCTCGTGTTATGTTTGGGTTCTTACGGTAGTGTGAAACAGGCTATACCAATAACACATTACAGTGCACTTTTGCTTTGACAAAGAGTTTCAGTGATTCATGCTTGTGGGTACCGTAAAACAAGAGCCTGGAAGAAATTGAACAGGACAAGCATTTGTCTTGTTTGAATTGTTGTATGTTCATGAGTTTTTTTTTCTTTCTTTTTATATGCTGTCTACAATCCTGAACTGGCACCGGCTTGCCCTATTTCATTGACTTTTGTTAATTTTCTTGTAAACTTTGAATTGCACTGGATGTGAACCATAAGGTAATTCATGTCTTGACAAGTAAGTATGCCAAGGATTCCAGCTGACACCTACAGCAGAATGCATTGGTGTTTCCTTTGCTGTTTTCCGCTTAGCCTCCCCATGTACCCTGCGTGGCGTGAGTGTGTGGAATATCGATGTATCTTTTGGTAGATGTGGATGAGATCGGTGGTAATCCCAGGGCTTGCCACTATGCATGCGTTCCTTCAGCACTGACCATCTTCACTTGTGCAGTTACAATATGTTTGCTAAAATAATTAAAGCAGCTAATTAGTAAAATTTTACTAAGCAAAAGTTAAATCAGTGCGAAATGTTGAACAGTGTTAAATGCTTAAGGCCCTGACTAAAATATGTTGTAGATGTTGCGAAGCATTTTCAAAATAGCAGGTGGATTCGCCACTAACACGACAGCTCTTTGAACATGACAGGTCTTTAACATTATATGTGGCATAGTGCAAGTTGCGATTCTTGTAAGTTGCTGATGCTTGCTGCTGGCAGTGAATGACTGTGCTTGCATGTGGTATTTGCAGGTGCTGTCTGGCATCACACTGACAAAGTTTGGCGGTGTCGTAGTGCTGGCCTTCTCGAAGTCGCAGCTGTTCCGGGTTTTCTACTTCCGCATGTACCTGTCCATTGTGCTGGTGGGCGCCGCACACGGGCTCATCTTCCTTCCCGTCCTGCTCAGTTACGTAGGTGGGTATCGGTGTATTACTCATCGCAGTGGCTTGAGGTTCTCTTGAGAAAACCCATACGTTGCCATACATCACGTAGGAGCATCCCATATGAAATATGGGAACATGCAGGTTGCAGGTTTTAATGCAGGATTCCTATACATCCATATGGAGATAAGAAACATGCCCCACGTATTGACACAGTGGACTTCTGTTAATCAACCCTTAACAGGACTGAGGAAATTGGTCGTATTATCGGGTAGGTTGAATTAAACAAGAGGCAGAACAAACACCAGCACACACTGCTGATTCATTTGGCAGTATTTGCCCTCGGATTGAGCACATTCCTGAATCCAATGTGCACCCCCTTTTTGTGAGTTCAAAGTGGAAAACCAATGTAAAAATTACATTAGAGCTCCGAAACACATGTATAAATTGAACGCGCACCTGATTTTTCAGCTACGCAAACATTAAATGCCTCTGATTCTGGCGAAAAGAAAAAGACGAAACCAGCATACTTTACCTTTACAGAATTGAAGCTTATATACAGCCATTGCTATTACTCTCAGAAAGCACTTTGTCACTGTCTCTGAAGAACCACAATACGTTGTCCTCTGTACGGTCCATAGCGTGTTTGATATGCATTTATCATACAACCCTACATCAACCGTAAACAGCATGGTGGCCCATGCCTAGACTACCCACTTCTCTAGTTCGTCCTGCAAAGTATGCAATTCTCCAGAATGCCAAGAACATGCGATGCGACTTGTTGCTGCCAGCTAAACATGTAAAATAAGTTGCATAAGTCGTTGTTTGAATGTGCTTTCGTAATCGGACTGAAAGCGGCGTGTCATTGTCGTCGTCATGCTATACAAGAACTCATTCTGTTGCCATCTATAGTCACTACCTTGTGATAGCAATGGCGGTGTCGTTGACGGGACTGGCTCTGACAGTAGGCTGTTGTGAACGCATTTCTGGTTTTAAGATTGCACTTCCCAAGCGATTTCAGGACATACATTATCTGAAAAAAAAAAGAATATTTTTTAAAATGTGCATTAGAATCGGGTAAATGCAGTCGTTCTCTATCAAAACAGCCATCAACTGGAACAATCTTCCCTCCAACATTGTCTTTCACGTCAACCCTGTTCAGTTCAAAGCCACCAATGAGTCTCTCTTTGGAAATATCAACTAACTTTGCAAACATCAACCCCGCCCACCCTTCATCTAAAACCCTATGTACAGGGTCCATGAGGTATTTTCAATAAATAAATAAATAAATAAATAAATAAATAAATAAATAGACAGACACGGGCGGACGGGCGGGCGGACGGGCGGACGGGCGGGCGGGCGGGCGGGCGGGGTGGCCAAAATTACTTTGGGGCGTCCCCCTCTTCGCTGTCCTTGCACTTGGGCTGCTCTCATAATCTGTTGCTTTTGTATGTCAGACCCGTAAACTTGATTTGGGTAGACCTGCCATTGTGGCTTAGCATCTATGACGCTGCACTGCAAAGCATGAGGTCGTGCGATCAAATCCCGACCGCGACGGCCATATTTTGGTGGGGCAAGATGCAAAAGCGCCCATGCGCCGCGCATTGGGTGCATATTAAAGATCCTCCAGTGGTCAGAATTAAATCAGAGTCCCTCACTACAGCGTGCCTCATAATCATATTGTGGTTTTGGCACCTAAAACTTCAGAATTTTTTATTTGGGTAGCAGCAAAGTGGAGCAGTCTGGGAGACATGAAAATCGGGGGGGGGGGACTTGAAAGTCTCATGTGGACTGTGAACTCTGCATTGTAATCTGCTGATTTCGACCCGTGGTTGTAAATGCTTGTTAAGTGCAAGCTGCAGGTGTTTGGACATGCTGTTTGGAACAAGGAATAAACAAGTGCAAGCACCAATGTACAAATGCATGACTTTTGCTTTTTGTATACAACATGTGAGCTAGCTGAAACACAAGTATCACTTTCTTGAATACTATTGTTTGCAAGGAAATAAAAAAATAACGGGGTGTGCACAGGTCCTTGAAACCATCGAAATTGAAAAGCATGTTTTCGAGGCCCTTGAAAGGTTCTCGAGTTGTTTTTTTTCCCCTTGAAAACCCCTGAATTTCTTGAGTAGTACAACCCAAGATCGATTATGTGATACGACCACTATGAAGATCAGTGTGGAGCCGGCAAAATTCCTATTTTAGAAACAATGTTATATATGAAAATCCATGGCCTGAGTGCACAAGTTCTGTTTCGTACAACGATTTGTGCCTAACTGGAAAACCCAGCAGTGGGTGAGAGCAAGAGACACTGGTGCTTGGTGCTGGTTCTCCTCACATGTTTACACTGCTTTCTTCACGCCTCGTTGGGAACCTATGATCAAAGCTGAACATTTCCAGTATAATTTTTGTATCTCTAGTGCAATAAAGTTATCCATAGTGTCCTGGAAATGTTACAGTAAAAATTTCTGCATGGGCTGTTGCTCTGCAGTGTTGAAAAAGCTTTGACAGGGTTTTGAAAGTCCTTGAATACCCTTGAATTTTTGTCTCTGAATCCTGTATGAACCCTGGATAAGCTGTCAGTGCTAAGCTTATGATCGTAACAAAGATGACCCGTCCAACTTTCGGCCAATTTTGCTTACGAGTACCGTGTGCAAACTTCCTGAACACATCATACTAAAACATATAACCGTTTTTTTAAGAAAGGAGAGTATCATATCACCATATTAACATGGCTTTCGCAGAGGCCTTTGTACAATCAGTCAACTACTGGAAGTAACCCATGACATATAATTCAATATCGACCAACACAGACAAGCAGACCTCATCCTACGCTATTTCTCAAAGGCATTTGATCGGGTATCACACAAAAAGCTCATAAAGAGACTTGAGATTACATTAAGTACAGGCCGCATAATTGACTGTATTTGTGACTATCTTACTAACCATGCCCAATTTGTGCAAGTGAATGGACAGATTTCCCAGACAGCCCGAGTAACATCGGGAGTCCCCCAAGGAAGCATCCTGGCTCCCCTTTCATTTCTAATTTTTTATTAATGACCTACCAGCAGAGAATCACAAGAAACATTAGGCAATTTCTAGACGACTGCATTCTTTATTGAAATATTAACTTGGGTGAGGACCACATAACATTAAACGACTTGAAAGCTGTGTCTAACTGGTGTGCTGAGTGGCAGATGACCGTTAGTACTAAGAACTCTGCCGTTCTTTCAATCACTAGAAAAAAAAGTAACTCAAGCTTTATTAACTCAAGCCATTAATGACGTGGCACTAATACGAGTTCATGAACACAAGTACCTCGGATTAACGTTAACTCATTACTTCAGATGGAACTCCCATATAAACAATGTTACAGCGACTGCAATGAAATGCCTTTTCTTTCTTGGAAGACACCTTCGATTAGCACCACCCGATACAAAACTTCTGGCTTACAAAATTTTCATCAGGTCAGTCTTTGAGTGCGCAAATGTTATCTGGTTCCCATACAATAAACAACTAATTCAAAAACTAGGTGTACAAAGGAAAGTTCTACGGTGTATATTCAATAAGCATAAGCTAACAGACTCGCCCACCAAACTGCTTAACAAAACCGCAATCATAACAGTACAAAACTGAGCAGTACTAGCCCATTCTAAACGTAGGTACCAGCTCCTACACAACAAGCTTAATATTGATGCCTCTAGATACATCTCCAGAAATGAAACACGGCCAACGCGACATAAACACGCACAAAGACTCAATGAGTATTCTTTTCATACCGATTACTTCAAGAATTCATTCTTTTCTTTAGCGATAAGAGAGTGTAATAAACTCAGTGAATCCATTAGTAAGAGCTCCTCATTAGATACATTTGCTAATTCAGTGGAAAAACATCTCCTCGCCTTACAGCTTTGATTTACTTACTCCGGTTTGTTACTGATGTTCATAGCCTAACGCTTTAATCTTTAAGTGTTCTTTTTGTATGATGCATTATATGCGTGACTGCATCCTGTTTATCATTTCATTAGGTGTTTTATGTCACATGTGTTTTCAGGTGTTCTTTCTTATTTGGTTTCTTTTCTCAGATTCTTCTTGGTTACAGTATATTGTACCCTTATATTACGTTTGTGATGAAGTACTAAATTCTTTTGTTTAGCGAAACAAAAACCTTTGCAATAACACACTCGTGATTATATAATGTATCTATATTCTTTGTTTGCAAATACTAGCATTTGCACTTGCCCTTCCTGTTATAATCCCATGAGGGATTGACAGTAAGTGAAATAAGTAAATAAATAAATAAATAAATAAATAAATAAATAAATAAATAATAACATTGGTGATACTTAAAAAGCCTTATAAGCAGTCCCTTTAACATTTCACTTTAGTGTCCTGTAAGGCTGCTTCAGTGTGGAGGTGGGACAACTCGAGAGAGTTCTTCTGGAAAACTTCATTTCCACTTATTGCACCTACGTTTGTGTGGTCTCGTAGGACAGTCATAAACCTGTCCCGAATTCGTGAGCTTGATTAGCATTTTAAGTGTTTGTTTAATCTTTTTCGCATGTTGTCTGCTAAATGCTCGGCTGTTTTTCATTTCAGGGCCTTTCAAAGCCAAGTCTGTGGCATCGGGATCACATTGAACATCCACTTGTCTTAGTCTTATCTTGCCACTACACGCGGAAGTTAGGTTTTTATTGTACAAAGGATATATGTACATATATATGTGTGTGATAGATTCAATTACTATCACCATGAAAATGGCAGCAAATGTCATCCGAGTGCCTGCTTTGCCATTTTGTTCTGTTACAGTAGTTTAACAGATTTATGATGTAACGATTTTGTTTTAAAGATCTCAGCTCTTATGACACGTTTTACTTCACTTGATATAGAAGAACTGCGTAAAACATCCTTGCTTGTTGAGGTGAAATAAAGTGGGATGGCACATTTCGTATACGCATACTTAAGGCAGCGCAGGTAACTCATCTGCGTTTGTTCACTGTAAAAGCAGAGTGAAAATTAGAATGTGCCTTATATACCGAGGCAAAGCCAAGGTTTTATTCTAGGCATCACTGGATTTTGTACTGATGGAAACATCCTTTTATAAAATTTAAGATGCCTCGGTTGTGTAACCTCAAGTTTGTTTGCTTACTGACTTGAATGGTGTTTTATGCAATAAAATTGTTGAACTGTTGTTTGTTGGCTTCCCTACTGTGCAAGGTTCATCAGCCCTTGGGTCCGAGCTGGTGCTGCTTTGAGCTTATAGCACTGACTGCACATTGTGGTTCAATATGCATGATTGAACCAGCTTATCTGGCAATATGCCATAAGTTAATCAAGAAGCAGATGTCCAACTACAAGACCGAAACAAATTTTGTCCAATTTTATTGCCGGACTAGCCATAATACGCTTAAGCACGTTAAAGTATGCATAATATACAGAGGCTTCCATACTTCGCTTCAAGTCTTCGAATAAGGATATTGTACTTACCACTGCACTGTTCTTGCTCAAACTTACCAGAAAGATTGTATTTTGGAGTCTATGCCATTCAGTGTAACGCAGTATTGCCTGGTTTTTAAGAAAAGTGCTAAGCTGCCTTCATTTATGTGGATGCAAGCTGCTGCCACAACGGCACAAACATAAACTTGTGTCGCTGCCTGCCAGCAGATGATTAAAGCATCCTGTCGAGAAGGGTTGACGCATGTTGGCCGCTCCTCTGGAATGCCCGGCAGCCCTCCCTGAAACGCTGCCGCAGGTGGCGATACAAGTTTATGCTTGCACCACTGTTGCAGCAGCTTGCATCCCCATAAAAAAAAATGCAAATTTGCACTTTTTCTTAACAACCAGGCAATTAACTGTGCAAAGCATTGCACTGAATGACATAGACTCTAAAACGGGATCTTTCTGCAAAATTTGAGAATTGTGCAGTGGTAAGCACGAAATTTTCTTTTGAACACTTCAAGCGAAATGTGCATGTCTCAGTACAGTCGAGTGCCTCTACAACGAAATTACCTGCATAACGAATGTCCTGGTTCTATTGCGAGTACCTCTTTCCCTTTCCTCTTATTTAAACAGAGGAAGCAGTGATTTAAATTTGCTTCTGTCGCAGTCCCCATGTGGTACCTCCTCCCCGTATCGTATTTTATTTGGTGGATGGGTTAACGACTGATAGTGCTCTTGTAGGTGACATTGTGCTTTGATTGGAAGGCTTTCGGGCAGGTCACGCTGGAAAATGATCAAGTACCTTGCTCCGCCTCTAAGGCAATTACCTTCCTACGCCTATGAAGGAAAGCCTAGTTGGCCCTGTTGTTTGTAACGACGCAACCTTGGACGACCGCCGTAATCAGTTTTGGTCGCAGGCAGTTGACACATGTAGCCTAGAGCGATGCATTGCCCAGTCATTCTAAGTTAGCGCATCGTGGTGTTACACAGTTATGAATGCAACGAGCAATGACAAAAAATTTATTGACGCGAAAGCGTCAACTGCCTCATTGAGCGAAAAAGCCGGCGTCCGGTGTCTGTAGTAGCGAAACGACGCTTAAACGCCATTGGCTGCGACGCCACATGCTCGTGACGCTGGCTCGCGCTTGCTGGCTCGAGCCTCGACGGAACAGAGCGGGCGAAAGCGAACATCTAAAAACCCCTCATAGCGGAAGCTGGTGTAGGGGCTTTAGGAACACCTGCTGCCGCGGTATTGCGCGAGGGGGGAGGGCATCGCAGCAATGACACGTTACCCTCGCTCTCGGAAGTCTGCGTTATCCGCGCGTTCCTTGTCCGCGCAAGCTCTCGCCTTCGTTCTAACTGCGCTTAGTCATCGGCTTCGTTAAGGTCAAATCAAAACGCTCCAAGCGTCTCAACGCGCTTTCGTATTCACAACTGCTAAGAAGTACTTAGGTGTTCTCCGATTTGTGTGTGTGTGTTTCGTAGTTTTACGGCTGTATCTGCTGGCAGTCCTTAGAGTTCCCTAAAATAATATGCTGGCAGTCATAGAGTGCTGGCAGTAAGTTGCCTAGCTTTTTTCTACAGTGTACTCTTTTTTTCCTTCGCTGCGTTACGAGCGTGTGCGAAAATGATCGAAACCAAAACCGTGAGCCCTGACTACAAGTATTGCCAAACTGGAACCCAGCATGTTATTGAGCGATAGTTGAGAATTCCTTAAATATATAAACTTTTTTGTGCTGCTATTATAATAATACGATTGCTAACAAGCATTAATGAGGACACATCAGTTCAATCGATTGAACGAATGCCTTTTTGATTGAACATACGAGTACATATATAATGTAATCAATTATTCCCTCAGTATGTCTTATATTTGTCGTAATTTCTACATTTAATCAGGTAATTCTACTTTTAACTATACATTGCTTTATGTGTGTGAAAGTACAGAAAGGCTCTGTACTTTGCCGGCAGCATCCCAACAATTGCTACGAATTTTGAGATAGGCGACACCTGGCGGATACCTTTGTTACCTGTCAGCCTGCAATGAATCCAGCGGGTAGCGAAGGGCGAATCTCGCTAGTTCCACGTCGCGTATGAGGCGAGACGTAACACCACTTCTCGCCGCCGGCTGTTTAAAAAGCACGCTGTTCCCGCTCCTCGTTAAAGTTCAACTAAAACGTGAGTCCTTCGTGCTTTCAGACAGCTGTCTTCACGCACGCGACATGCATATGCGCATGACGGATCGCGCATTGATTTTTATTTTCGCTTTCAAGCTCTGCAGCTGAGGTTGCTCTTAGCATCTGTTTGACTTAATCAACTCAATTGCCGTCGGTCGTCAGCGTCTGAGCCTGCTTGGAGATTCCCTTCGTTGGAGAAAACCGGTCTGTGACGCGTTTGTTTGCGATCAGTCGCTCTAAATGTGATGAAACTTCCGTTTTGTTTTCTCTCGGTCGGGCCAGTTTCTCCGGCAGTTATCGGCGTCTGGCATCGGAACCGATTTCTCCTTGTCACTCGACGGTTTTCTTACAGACATTTTGTCCTTCTAATCGGCACCCCGTTCTAGTCTCCTCGTTTAGAAAGCCATCGCAGTTCCCTGTGAGTGGACGCCGGTCAATCAATGGTTCTGTCTCGCCTAGGCAGTGCAACATCGGTTACACGTAATGTGTGAAAACCCTCGTCAGCGGTTGTCAGATCGTGGCCTCGGCATATCATCTGCCTTAGCGCTTCGAATCCCGCTGTTACACGTGTGATTGTTGTGAGGCTCCAGGTTTCGCTGGCGTTTGTTGACCCTGTGACCTATATGCCACTCGATTTTTTTTTGTCTTCCAGAATGGCCGTGAAAGCGTACCAAGCAGCTTGCCTTTTGCTTCTTATTCTACAAGGAGTTGTCGGCCCGCCAGTAGACAAGAGGAAAAAGGAAGAGCCAGCCAAGGCTAACACCATAGAAGAGCCTCCTGATTTCGTACGTATCGGCCAACCCTTCAGCTTTTCCGTCGTGCGACCTTTGGCGACGCATGCATAATTGGCATAGTAACGTGTCCGTAAATTACCTGGCCAAATTGCCAGTTGCACTGAAGTTGCTGTCGTCATTTGAACAGGGCCTGGAATACAGCCGCTACCTTCAGGAAGTAGTGCAAACACTTGAGGAGGACCCAGAATTCTCTTCTAAGCTAAAAGCCGTCAACGTAGATGACATTAGGGTAAGTACATGAATGTTCTGTATATCATTAATTGTTCCAAATTCATGCCCAACATGCACATCATCTCATGTTTTTTTTTTTTAGTGCTTTCTATTCAGTTAGTTTCTCTTTTACCCTTTTTGTTCAGATTACATCACCCACTTGCTAACTCGACCTCTCTCTTTTTAGTAATATGGCTTTGCAAGAGGCTTTAACAAAGCCTGCCGTTATCGTTTGTCCTGCCATTGGAAGTACTGCCTTTATTTTTAGTGTTTAATCTGACCTAATAATTTAATTGTGCCTTGTCAGTCCCCAAAGGTTGCAAACATATTCATTTGAAAATAAATTGTGGCTGTCCACATTTGCATGCAATCTGATTTCTAGACTGCCACTTAATTCTTGCAAGGTGCACTGATGCAGTTGTTTATCAGCTGACATCTCACTGCAGAGTAGTGTAAGAAAGCTGCTCTAATCTAATTTTTGGTGGCATGTAATATGCCTATAAGATCAGTTATGTCATTTGTTTTTTACTTAGAAGCGGCCTTAGAGTATCTTGCTTGTGGCATATAAATTTCATCTGAAGTGTAGATTCATCTTGGCGTTTGCATTAACAAAGAACTTCAGTTCATTTTACTTGTCTGTCGTGCTTTGTTCACTGTTGACAGTGACTGATTACTTATTGTGAGCTATGGGCGTTTTGTGAGGCTGCCTTTTACTAGAAAAAGGTCTTGCCACAGAGGAAAAGGCATGTCAAGTGGCATACGATTGATTCACAGTGTTTTTTCTTGTTTGTTTTTCGATTGCTTGTTCATCAATATTCCATGCTTCTTTAAGCAGTGTTTGCAATATTCAGTACCTGCATGTTTCATTACATTAAAGAAAATGAAAATGTCATTGACTTCATAGCCATTGCACTCAATAAAAACATCTGAAAGTTGTCAACAGGTGCTGTACGACATCATTATAGGAAAATTTTTGTTTCTGGATATGACTTGCAAATGTTCACTCCTCATGATATTAGAACAACAACAAAAAAGACAGCAAGCAAAACACATTCAAACTCGGAATCAAGAAATGATGCAAGACATTGCTGGAATCTCAGCTGAGTTTATTATGGGAAGAGTGTTTTTGCGAATATATTTTGCTGACGGGCATTCTGTTGCATAGACTGTTGGTGCATGTGTGTACTTGATCATGGCAGCAGCAAGAAATATGTTTCTCTTCCTGCAGTCTGGCAGTGTGGCTCGTGAACTTGAGTTTGTGAAGCATGATGTCCGAAACCGCTTGGATGAGCTGAAAAGAATTGAAATGGACCGGTTGCGAAAGCTCACTGTGCAGGCCAAGGAGAAAGAACTTGGTGAGCTTCACTACAGGCTTTCCTGTTTTGGGGTTTCCAGGTTGTAATCGTAATTCTTCTTTGTTTGCTCATTCTGAAGCCAGCTTCAGTTGACACCAACTGATGTGTCAGCTGCACTCAGTGCTTTTAATTAACAAACGTTAGTCCTGCGGTCTGGTCTAGACATAAGCTGCAGGAAAAATTAGTTTCCTTGTAAAAGTTACTATTTGGGCTCAGTATTGGGTCATTTAACCTTTCATATAATAAATTAATGCTCCTAATCTTTTTATCCAGTTCATAAGTTTAACATGGCTGAGTCAGAGCAGCCAACTGTGTGATATTTAAAGCCCTGCATACAGTTTCTTGGTATTTCCATATGCAAGTGGCCTGCCCTTTATTTTAGCCGGATATAGAATGTTGTTATTGTTTGCTAGCACCATGATGTAATATAAAGGATGAAATTTTGTGGTGTAGATGTAATGAGCGACTAGCCATATAAACGGCACAGTTTTGTTCATTTACATATTGCATGCAAATCAACAGTTATGACGATGACGGCCTGTGACAACATGCTGATGGATGATTGGGTCAATTGTATTCATTGGCTCTCAGCTCTATTTCGGAGACGAGGCTAGATTAATACTACAGTAGAGCTCCTCTGATATGCTTGCCACAGGTTCGTGAGAAAATAAAACGTGCCCAGGAAACTTATTACACAAACATGCTGTTAAATAACAAAACAAAGACACTATGCACAATTTAGCTTCTAAAGGATTTACAGTCACCGACCGATGGCCTGGACTTGAAGGGGACTGCCTAAAGTTCTGGAATATCGAATTCAGAAGCAAAAAAGTGACTGATTCCAAAAGTGGTCGAAAAAAGTGTGACATATTCTTGGATGATGACTTTTGCGGATGCCTCAACTTTCACAACACGTGACTAGCACCAGACACATCGGCGTCAACGAGCGACAGCATTCTTGACACAGTGCTGTTGCTGTTTATTGTAGTTTCACAGTTGTGGTAATAGTTGAAGCCATTTAACACATGATTCTAACTGGCGTCACACTTTTGATTCAAAATGTAAAATGAGAGTGTAGCACTTTTTTTCTTGGTAAACATTGTTTTTGTGTCATTTACTCATTGTGCTCATTTAGCTTGTTATTTATTTATTTGAGTGTATTGTATGTATTGTATATCTTTATTTGCTTGAATGTATCTATTTGAAAAAACTGCTATGCTGAGTGGCAGGCTTTAAGCAGGAGTGGGCGATACAGAACACCAACAGCAAAAACTGACAAAAGAATGAAATAATAAATAAAAGAAATAATTGTTTTCAACAAGATAGACAAGTTATATTAGCACAATTTTGTCGTAAACATATTTCAAAGCTACATTTGGCTACCTGTTGTGTCAGGCTCACATCTGCTTGCTTTACTTCCTCCATGTTTCGAATGTACATGCTTTTGTTTTATCTAGCAGGCCTGGACCGTGGTAGTGTCAAGATGCCCCACCATATTGATTACCAGAATCCACACACCTTTGAAATTGAAGATCTGAAGAAGCTGATTGTCACTGTAAGTAGTTTTTCTTTTCTTTTTTTTGTTTTTGCCTTGTACATTGTGAATTATGAGAGTAAGCTGAAAGACATGTCTGTGAAGTAAGCTGGTTATTCCTGCACCGTTTATTGCTTAGGCAAGCAATGTTTTGAGCTTTCTTTACAGTATGAAACCTTTAATGAAGACAGTTTTTCAAAGAAGCCTTGTGTTCTAATGTCTGTGTGAAATGTTGTCCATAGAATGTACTTGCTGTGTGAGTTGCAGAAAGAAAAAGAATGGCAAAGTAGGAGCGGTGGGGTTGCCTGCTTCTACAAGCAAGAATGTTCTTGCAGTGGGCAAAGTGAGCTCCCGAAGGTGCTCAATGCTGTAACATCCAAAATGTTTTGACAAAAAGCAATGATCCTGTGTAGATTTGCTTACTGGTATTTTGTTTATTGTGTCTCATTAAAAAGGTGTGCAGTAGCAGGACACTAGCTCAAAACAAACTTTTATAGCGTTTAACTCCATGCTGGAGAAATTTAAATGTCTGATTTCACCACATCTATGAGAACACACATGCCAGCACACTCATGTCTGAGCACACACCTCACTGCACCAAAGGTGTCCGCTTTTAAAACAGTTGTTTTCCCTAAGTAACTAGATGGTGGAATTTGATGACCGTGTGTCAGCCAACCATAATGGTCAAACTGTTCACAAAATCCCTCCCATGACATTTCAGCGTCGTGGCAATTGGGAATCTAAACTCGACACTGTTCCCACGAAAGTTGTCAATGTTGGCCCCTTGCATGAATTAGTGGGCTCTCCATGATGGTCAGGTTGTAGTGAGTTAACAAGCCTGGCCTTGATTGTCATTACCACTTTAAAGAATGCCATGGCTGCTGTCACCTCAAAGGGAGCTTCTTTGTTGACCTGTCACTAGCAAGCGCCAAGCTCCAGTCATCATATGGGTGGGCTTGTCAAGTAGTCGCTTCCTGGGAAACACCCAAACAATTCCCATTGCCATTTTGAGGCATAACAGGCATCAGTTGTGAAGCATTGGTCAAGCACGTAGGCCCATGCTCAAGCTTAGGTCAAATGTAGCTGCGTTGGGGGATGCACTGTAGTGGCTGTCCAGAGCATTGCTTTTTCTCTTGGTTAATGGAGTTACCACAGAACTGCATATGTCTATCAGGCAGGTTGATTGTTAACCATTTGAGGGTCGATTTTTTTCGCCATATGCGACCGCCCAGGGTTGATTTTTTTTTTATTGCAGATTCCGATTCTTCTTGGGGGACTTATTTCGGAAAAGCATTACCAGAATTTTTCTAGGGTGACCGTAAAGTGAGAAAGAAATATTTAGCGTTGGTATATATGCACTCTTTATTCATGAATAACAACAATAAAAAAAGAAATAAAATTATCAGAATTAAAAATTTGATGCATTTTTATGCACATAGTTCAAGGCTTTGAAAATCCGCACACGAGAATATTTCGCAAGCCTCAAATGTTCCTGCTCTTACACTAATACGTACGTCCATAGCGTAATCGAACTGTGTAGGTGCGCGCACTCAAGAAAACTGTTTGTTTGTGTGCCCATCAAAAAAAGCAACACGTGTGACAAACTTCCGCTAATCTTCATCTTATTGCCAACCAGCTAGGGCAGTTAGTTTTCGCGAGTCTTAAAAAAAAGAAGAAAAGAAACGGAAATGCATGCACGGCGGCATCCTTCCTTGCGCACCCCTGTGAGCACTAAACGAGCGAGAAACAAGCGGCCGCCCTTTGAGTGATTAGGAACGAGCTAGCCATCAGTTTCGCAAGCGCAAAAAACCGAAACTGCCCGCGAAACAAAATCCAAACGGCCGCCCGCCCGCGCGCGCATCAATGCGCGAGCGGTAGTATATAGACGTGTGGGAGCAAACTAGCGCTAAAACAAACCACGTAACGAAAACCGAGAGAGGGAGGCGCGCGAAAAAAATTCACTGTATCCTCACATAGTGGCAGCACTTGACAGAAAAGAAAAAGTTAGGAAATTGGCGCACTTTTTAAACGTACAGACTGCGCCGTAAATATACGGCATCGACCATTTTCGGAGTTGTTTGCGGCGCCGTATATTTATGTCATTGACCGTCAAAGGGTTAATAGTTTAAAAGAGTGGGAACATCAAAAGTCGAGCTTTTGCTCTTTCTGCAAGGACTCATGTTCTGCTGTCTAAGCTGCCCACATCAGAGCGGTCAGGTTTACACGTCTTACGACACTTGCACATTCATTTTGAGATGTTGCACTGCTCGGTATTAGTCAAGTGGATTGTTCGGCAGTTACATGAACTGGCAGCACACCCTGCTGCTGAAAAGTTTCCGCATTGAACAAATAAATGTGAATTGGTAGGTTGGTGGACATGTAGTAGGTGCATACGTAGTGTTCTGAAGAGGGAATTTTAGGAAAATTGTGGTGTCTGTGCTTGATTGATTATGCTATTGAATCTGCCATGGTGGCTCAATGGCTGTGATGATAAGCCACTGAGCGCAAGGTTGCAGGCTTGATTCCCAGCTGCCACAGCCACATTTGTGTAGGTGCGTAATGTAATAATACTCATGTACCTGCATTTAGGTGCGAATTAAAGAACCCAGAACAAAATACAAGTGGATACAGAATGCGGCACTGTGTCTTCTTGTTCTGTGGGCGGTGTTTTAGCACTGTTTGCTCCCAAAACATGTTTAACTAGCCCACCTCGTCACATTAAAGGCTCCCAGGTGACTGATATTAATCCAGTGCTCTCCAACTCAAGCATCCCTCACAGATGCGTGTTGCATTGGACAATGAAACCTTACAATTAGATTATTGTAAAAAAAAAAAGTTATGCAACAGAAATTTACCTGTAGTGGTTTAGCTCTAATGGTAACCTGCTGCTCTTGCTGTGAAGTGCAAGGCAGATGCAAACAGTATGCGGCCCTTCTTGCCTGCAGGCGACAAAGGACTTGGAAGCACTGGATGAGCAGCGCAAGGCTGAATTCAAGGAGTATGAGATGCGCAAGGAGCTCGAGTACCGTAAAGCCTTGGAGAATGCGACGGCTGAAGAACGGGTCAGGATAGAGCAGCACCATAACGAGACCATCAAGAAGCACAAGGAGCACCCTGCTGTTCATGAGCCGGTGCGTTATGGGCTTGGTGCCAGCACTGAGACCTTTATTTCCTTCTTTTTGCCTGCTGACACTGCTGACAGAAGTGGGAGGACAAAGAAATAGGGGTTGGGGGAAGGCTTAATTCTAAAGAATGAAACACTGAACTCGGCAAGTCTTAAAAAAATTGTATTCAGCCACAAGGATCCAAATACGACAAAATAATTTGAAAATCCTTGACATCACACTGACTTACCAGTGCTGAAGTTACGATGCAGGAAAAAACAAACCAACCTTGGCCTTAATTTTGCTTCTCGTAATCAACCTGTTTCCCATGGACTAACGCAAGTAGAGTCTTGAAAGGGTACTTCATCAGTGTAAATTTACGTAGCATTTCCTTTGCAGGGTAGCAAGCCTCAACTGGAGGAAGTGTGGCAAGAACAGGATCACATGGACCCTGAGGATTTCAATCCCAACACTTTCTTTTCCATGCACGGTGAGTTGTGCATGTTCTGCTGCAACGCACTGTGTATGGCTCTCCAGCTTTTGATACCAATCAACTGTTGCTCGTGCCAGTGCTGGTATCATTTTTCTTTTTTACAAAGTTGTGCCAGGTCGCTGCCTAAAGCACTCCATCTTTAGTGAAAAGTCACTAAGTTGCGATAATAATGACTTGCTAAGAATATTGTCTTTGTTTTAATTGCTCCTGGACGTCTTCCTTGTTCTTTTTAAAACTATAGATTTAAATTTTTCATTGCCTTTAGCGGTGGCGAGTCAACAGTCAGAATGTGAAAAGGTAAAACAGCCCTCGACAGTGAAACCTCGTTAAACCGTAGTTGGCTGCAGCTCGGAAAAAGTACTTACTAAATGGTGGTACTGCTCAACCGAAATAGCCTAAGATCGCCCGCTTACCTGTCAAAAACGAAACTGAAAGAGAGTGTGATGAAAGGGGAAAAACATGCAGTATTTATTCACTTCGCGCGACAAAAGTGTTATTTTCGTTCGATGCCGCGGCGGCCTAGCAACGACGACAGTGGCCTCAAACTTACTGAAGCTGCGAGCCATCTTATCAGCCAGCCCTCTCTTCTCGGCAAACACTCGCATGGCAGAGTCCTCGTGGCATTACGTATTCTCTGTGCACGCACGTGGTAGCGTCGCAAAAGTCGTGGGGCGCCTTTTTCATCGCGGGGTGCTGTTCTCGTCGCAACGACTGCATTCTTGAGGCTGACGTAACGTGAAGCTTCTGCCACTGTCGGGCTTGAATCGCCCGTGCTATCACTTTTCGTGTTGTTCTCATCACTGTCGCTAGTCGGCACTTCGGCAACAACAGAGACAATGATGGTGAAAAGTTGAACCTCATAGCCGACATATCTTTGCAGTCGCAGCAGCGCTGCCGAGCAACTTTGCATTCCAAATGCCACACACCGTAATCAACAGCAGATCCCTGTCGCGTGCCAGCGCCGACTTCTTCATGTCTCGTTCAATAGCATGAACAATGTCTAATTTTTCTTCTATGCTGCGCACCCGGCGTCTTTTTTTATCCAAGCTTTGGTATGACGCGAGTTCTTGATTGCACGGCACTAAATTAATGTTAATGTGCCTTCACATGCAAATGCACAAGGTGCTTGGAGGCCGTTGTTCCGATCTCTGAGGCTTGTTGTTCTGCCAGGCTGCCCGATGGAGATGACGCACCGCCGTGTTTGCGCGACAAAAAGTGGTAACACTACGTGCTAACCAATACGCACGCAATAAGCTGGTGCTGTTTATGCGGATACAAAACACATTATGTTCAATGGCTGCTGAGTCGGGGATTTGACTTTACTACTTTTAAAGCGAAACTACTGTTTAAGCGTGTAAAGTTTAACGAGGTTTTACTCTATTTTCTAAAATGGTATCGCATGTCAAGACTGTGCTTTGTCTAGAAAAGCAGCTCTGATGCTTCCCAGATGGCTCACTAATAAGCTCTTTGGTATATCATATCAGTTGCAAATGCACTCTTTGTATGGGCCCTTCGCCTAGCACAATGTCTCTATGACGTGGCTGTTATCAGGCCACGTCATATCAGGCCTGAAGGCTATGTATATCGTCAAGCCATCACGAATAAACATCATTCTTCTTCTTGCTTCCATGCTGCGTGTTCTTTGTTGGATGTCAAAAACATTCGGTATGTGTTTAAGAGCAGAGACAAATTTAGGCACATATTTATACCCCCCTTGGAAAAAGAATAAATTGGGATAGGGCATTGTACTTAGCCAGTCTTTTAAGGCACTTTACCTGGGCAATTCACTGGCTGTTTACATTACTAAAAATGTTGCTAAGAAAGGTTGTTAAGACTCCACAAAGGCAAAATTGTCATTAATGGGACAAAAAAACTTGCTCAATTTAGGGACTCTCTCACTAAGTTGCCAACAGTGGCTCTGGCAATTTGTTTCTGCTGCAGTGATTTCTCGTCTCTAGTGAATTGCCATTAAGCATGAGATTCTGGCTTTGACTCCCATACAGTAAAAGCTTGTTAATTCACAACTCATTAATTTGAAATTTCGCATAATTTAAAGTAGCCAACGCGGCCCGTCCAACAATGTATTTAAAGCAATGTGCAAGACATCTCGCTAATTCACACTGACATCTGCACCGTCACCGATAATTCAAACTCCACGCCATCATGGATGGGGAGAGTGCTAGTGCGCAAGAGCACGTTGGTGACGCTGGTGTCACCGCGCGGGCCGCGCAGCTTTGCTTTTTCCATCACCGGCAAGGACGCTAACACCTTCGCCGCATGCCGTGTTCTCTGTGCACGGCGAAAGCGTGCGAGGGTGAGCCGGCAAACGCGACTCAATCTCGTTTGCGTGAGCGAGGAAGGCGGGGTGGAGTGCGCCCCCTCCTGTCGCGCATGAGGCATGGGGTGAGCGGAGGGAGGGGGACGTTCTTCTCCGGGGGCTGCTGCTTACGACGTGGCCATGTGGGCGCCGTATCTTCAAAGCAATCTGCGACGTGGCCACAATGTGCGCCCACATGGACCTCATCTTCAAAGCGATCTGCGATGTTTGCAGAGTGCGTGTAGTGTCGATAGCTTCGTATGCGATGTGCTACCATATTTACACGACTGTAAGTCGACTCAAATGTAAGTTGACCCCCCATATCGCGTGTGACAAGCGAAAAAACAAAGAAGAGCATACCCGAGGGCGCATTTGATAACGAAAATTTATTAGTAGTTGACATGGTCATTGGATTACTTGTCTTCACTTGTGCCATCGTCCTCACCAGTGCTGCCATCGTCATTGCTGCTATGGTCCCACAGCGCGTCGTTGTCCAGCGAAATTCCACATTTGGCAAACGACCGCACCACGACATCTTGTGGAACAGCAGCCCGCGCCGTATGCACCCAACCACACGCAGCCGTCGGCGAGGCTCTTTTGACAGGCCCGGTTGGCGTAAGTTCGCGGTCTTCTGCCACCAGCCACTCGTTGTACTCATGGCAGAGCAGGTCCTTAAAAGGCGAAGATCCGGGCTTGTTTCATGACCATGTCGCACTTCACTGGCAGGGACTGATCACACATTTCAGCGACGTAAGCCACAAGCTTGGCCTACAGCTCTGGAAAGTGTCCCGACTTCGACCCGTGGAAAATTCTTTGCTTGCTATCACAGGTGAAAATTTTGCTTCGCTGCAGTCGCCACTCTCGCACCACCTGTTCAGAAACATCGAACTTGCGGCCCGCTGCGCAGTGATTTGTTTCTTTGGCGTAAAGGATGGCAGCCTTCTTGAACGCTGCTGTGAACAAGCGCCGAATGTTTAGTGGGCCTGGAGCACTCATGACAACTGAGGAAGCATGGTAGCACATAGTCGGCAGTCAGGTTGAACACGTCAAAATAACTACAGGGAAAGAGAAACACGTGAGCAGTGTCTGCTCTTCCATGAACTATCGTTACTCCCCGCAAGCGCTGCTGTTCTGAGGGTGCCGCCGCGAATGAAACAGCGGTACTTCCATCAACTATCGACCCCCCCCCCCCCATGAGTGTTGTGTGCACTGTAAAACTCTCAAAAATGTTGAAAAACCCTTCCAAAAAGCAAATAAACGTGCGGGATAGCGAAAAGCTATGGGTAGGGCCATAGAGCAAACAAAATTGTACCTATGTTGTAGCTCCCCTGATACCTCATTGATCTTGCTTTTTTGGTGATAGCATGTTTTGGTTTCGATTGGAGGTCAACCCCCCCACTTCAGATTTTCAAATATAAGAAATAGGTCGACTTGCAATCATGCAAATACGGTATGTTTTGTTCACGTTGAAGCGAGAGCTGTACGAAGGTCAATTCGCTTGCTGCTACTGCCACGTTTCCTCACTCCTCCAGTGTTCTTCAGCGAGTTTCCGCGCTCATCGAGTAAGACGTGTTCATGCTTACCTGGGTGCGCGTGACACCCTCCTTGTTAATTTAATTAGTAAGCAAATGTTTACAAGTTTATACGGCCGATAAAACTTCTATACTTACTTCGTATAGCTATCTACTAATTTGCTATCGCAGTTGATGCTTTGCTTTTCGGGTGAAACTGCAACATTTATTTTTCTCTGTGCCACTCAGCGCAACGAACGCGCGGATGGAGCAAGAGCCATCTCGACGTTGGGCACATCGGACCGCGTTGGCCGTGTCCGGTTACGTTGGCTGTGCCAGTGCTTCGAAGTATAGATGTTCACGCCGACATGACATAGCGTGTGTGCACGCATACTCATGCCACGTCGGACTATATACATGCCTTAACCGATCGATTCTTTTTCTGACTTTCATTAGTTCGAATTTTGTATAATTCGAATTTTCGTAGCATCCCCGCGGAATTTGAATTATCAAGGTTTTACTGCACAAAGTGACTGCACTTCATTTAAGGCAAAATGAAAAATTGTCTGTGCAGTTAGGTCTGACTTAATCTCAAGGAATCCTGGGTGGTCAAAATTAATGTGGAGCCTTACCCATGTCTCTCGCAGCACAGTTGTTGCTTTGGGCCACTGAGCACAATAAACCTACTGGCTGACAAACGGACAGACTAGCCTACGTGTGCATTATGGAAGCTGGCAGTTTGCATTTGCAATTTGTAAATGCTCCTCTGATTTAAAAGTTCTATTCTAAATGATTTCTCTGAATTACAAAAAGAAAAAAAAAGAAAGAACAGTGTAATCCTCAGCAAAAGTGAGCTAGAATGGTAAAAAAGAGGTTATTTATTATGTACTGTTTGGAACTTCTATAAATGAAATTTCCACAGTATTGCTTGCATTTGCTTGTGCTTATATTTTGCAAGTCGGTATGTGTTCTAGGCTTAATGCACTGTCTGCCTTGTTGAAATTATTTCTTGGGCTTCAGCAATTGTCTTGGTACTTGTGTCCTGCTCCTGCATATGCATTTTTTTTTTCTTGCAAACCGTAGCAAGGAGGTGTTTCTATGTTGAAACATGGGCTCGATACTCGGTGATTTTGTTCTCATTCATTTCGTTTGACGAATATTGAACATCCATTCGCATTTTCTGGATTGGATCTGCATTAATGGAAGGTTACGAGGCACCTCTTCCACTTTTGCTGCAAGATCTGTGGTGAAGCAGTGGAGGCTTCCTTCCTGGGTGCAAAGACATAGGAAGTAGTGGTGGAAATCAGCATTGATACATGCTTTTTGCTGCTATGTCATTGTTGGCTTTCATGCATCTTATTGTTACTTTCTTGCAGACCTTAATGGAGATGGATACCTTGATTCGGATGAAATCGCTGCTGTTCTGAACTTGGAGGTAGGTTTTGTTTTTCTTGAATCTCATCTGCCTGTGCCTTTCACTCTGCAACATGTGGCGTGCATTGCCTTTCAGGTGAAGAAAATCTACAAGCCTGGTGACAATGACACCGACCTGGTGGAAAGAAATGAAGAAGTAGAGCGCATGCGAGAGCATGTTCTTAAAGAGGTGAGATATTTTTTCTTTAAGGAACACTCTAGAGAAATGCCATGTTACTTTAGATTGATAGTTTACACTTCTGAAATGCCAAACAGGTCAGCCTTTTTACAACTGGCCTTTTAGCAATGAAGTGTTCTTTTATTTAGCTGTATATCCACCAACTGCATGTTGAAATTGGTAAACGACTTTACTGCTTACTTGCTGTGTTCTACTTGCTGGTCGACTTGCTGTGTTCCTTAGCTTTCAATATCTCAGCAAGCTGGATAGAGTTGAGTTGCATGTTTGCTTGTCTTTTGCGTACAGGGAGACGCAAATAAGGATGGCCTGCTAAGCCACCAGGAGTTCCTGGACATGACCCATCGCCGTGATTTTGAACAAGACGAAGGCTGGAAGGTACAGAAAGTTGCTTGTTTGGCTTTAACTTCTTTTTAATAGTACTTTCTGATAATTATTAGGAATGAAAAGTGTGATGAACGTACATGAAAGTTGCATCGAATTTTCATTGCGAAGAGGAAATACTGTTAGTGAAAAGAAGCACGATAGCTATTTCTTCTGTGGTAAATTTTTATTAGTTGTGAAGTGATCACTGTAATTGCTTACCTAGTCAGTTCCTTTTGTTAATTTACTGCTTTGGACTAATTAAAACCAGGTGTGCGTTAGATTAAGACGTGTTAAAATTGGGCAAATTCTGGCAAAGGAAGCATGTTTGGACATTCTTTTTTTTTTGGTCTTCTTTAATTTGACTTTCTGGATGATTAGATAAATTTCGGCAGTCCTGTCAAGGTGAAAATAAAGAAAGTCAATTGTAGTACACAACCTATGTAGTTGCCTTAATGAAGTTGTTAAAGTTGTTCTCTAACACTTGCAACAGCTGTAGAGTACTTACACGGTTGTCTAGGGGTTTACACACACACAGACAACTAAGCTCTTTTTCTTTCTTCTTTTTTTTTTTTCAATATGACCATTCTGCTATATTTTCTGGCATATTCAACAATTTTGCATTTCAAACATGTGAATGAAAGAAAGTTGAGCCAGCGACGCAGCCTACTGCGATTGCCAAATGTTGCTGGGGCAAAGAAATGCACAGCTCGTCATTGTTAAAGTGGCGTGCATTTCGTGCCAGCGTTTAAATCTGCATCAACCAATAGGAGCGCTACCCTGTGCATATCTACCAGCAGTAATAAACTGTGATGCTAGTTTTACTTTTTCACTTGCTTTTATTTTTGCACAGTGAAATACCATGCTGCGACTATTTAAAGCTTCTATCTCTCTCTTTATGACGTCGTCTTAATGATGGTATCAAGATGGTGTCATTATGACAGTGCCAAGGTGGCGGCATTGCGTCAACGGAAGCCACATGATCCGCAATGCAATGGCACATCCCAAAGCTCAATTTTCTATCCAATTTTTGTCAACAGTGCGTTAAAAATGCATTATATCCCCAACTTCTGTATAAATTGTTTTGTTAATATTTCCCCCATGATAAAGGAATGGCCACAGTGGATGAGACCACCTGTGGATCGCTGGAAAAAACACCGTTCTAATTGTCCAGTCGCAGCTCAAAGGGGTGGATGGTCAACAGGAGTGGCAGCGATGAACTGGAATAGTGGGCGGCATTTTCCTCACCACCCATTGTAGTGAGAATCCCGTGCTGTAGTAAAAGTGTAAAAGTTATCACAAGGAGTGGCGCTAACAGGTGGCTCCAAGGTATTGGTACTCAAAGCAGTTGTAATGGAAGCAAAGATACACCTCTATCTTGAAAGCAATGCAACTGTACTACAGTGAAGTAGAAGGACACTACTTGCATGCATAGCTTGAGCCCACTCTGGAAAAAGGAAATTTATGAAGTGTCGAAGAAGCAGAAACTGTTTCTCTGCCTGGCCTGAGTGGCACATAAGGTTACCATAGCAATAGGGTAGTTGTAGCAACTAGTCCTAGCTACGAATTATGAAACGAAGTCGCTGGAAAAGTCAAGCGAGAGAAAAGCTGCCACTGTGGACAGTTGCGCGGGCCTCCTGCTTCTGTGGCTGTTCCTCGCTCTAGCACTACTGTTGAGGAGGCATGCAATGGTCTGGTGCACTGCTTTCTCCTTCTGCTTGCAGGGCCTGGATGAACAGCAGGTCTACTCTGAAGACGACCTGCGCCGGTTCCAGCAGCAGCACCCAGACCTTCAGCTACAGTATCCATACCAGCAGTACCATGGCGGTCCCATGCCCCCTCAGTACCAGGGACAGCCCCAGTACCAACACATGCCACCTCAGGGAGCCCAGTACCAAGGTCAGGAACAGTTTAGGTGACACTTGTAGCGAACGTGCAATGCCTTTTACAAAAGGTGTGGTGTGTGCCTGGTATTGGGGAACAACATGTGAATCTTCTCCAGCGAAAAGCTTTCTCGAATATGCCTTGTATAAGTTGAGTAGTTTCGTTCTGACTCGGTGCGTGTGTCGGCCACACGCCTTCAGCACCACTAGGTCGCGTCGACAGCGGCCGCGGCTTGGTCCGCAGTGGTTGCGGCAAACAGTAGTTCCGTTTTGACAAGCTTTTGAAGATGAAGAGCACCGGCTACATTGTGATGGACAGCAACCAGCTCACTGGCAAAAAAATAATTGGGATGTGCACGCGGTAGTGAAGAGCCTGTCTCAGATGATTACGCGCTGCGGCCGTGCTGTGAAGGAAGTAGCGAGGCCTTCGCTGCTGCGAGCACTAATCAGCCACGAGATGATGATAATTGCAGCTTGCGCACTGCGTTTGTGCAAAGTAGAAACATGATTGGCTTATTCATCCAGTAAACAGAAGCATGTCGACGTTTGTTTATTGTTTTCTTGATAACCTCGGTAATTCTACATTTGGTTAATTCGAACATTTCTTTCATTCCCTTGAAATCTGAATTAATGAGGTTTTACTGTAGTTCAATTTAGCTTCAAATGCATTTCTTGGCTTCGATAAAAAGTGGTTCAGGGCCCTATTAAAGGAGGAGAATGCTCTTTGGAGCCAGAAATTGGCCTAAATATCTTTCCGTCTTTCTCTGCTCCAGACTGGTGTAGAGCATTTGTTTTTGCTTGATTGGGTCTCTGTATCATCCTTGATTGATTTGGCCTTTGCCACAACCACTATGAATATCTTGTGAAATGTTCTTTCTCATTTTCTCAAAACGGCATTTTTGATGGTAGCACAGTTCTAGAGTGATGATATATATCTCTGCTTCTACTTATCCTATCACAATAATGATATTTTTGTAAAAAAGTAGACAATTATAGAGTGCAGTAAGACTATAATACAAGCAAATAATGTTACAGAAATTTTCAAAAAGTAATTAATTTGTCCTGGGTGGGGTTCTTAATTTTAAAATTTACCATGCTCTCACTTGATATAAAATTGGCTTTGAGCACTTTGTTGGTTAAAACTAACACCATACCTTGTGATGAGCTGCCATTCCCATTTTTTTCCAATTGCATTTGCCCGGAGGAAAAAGAAAAGGGTGGGGGGCAATCTGTACTGAATGTCAATAATTCTGTCTTCCAGTTAGTTTAGCTAGACCCATGTGCTTTGTTGATATAATTGGCTGGAACCACTGTAATGGCTGCCATGAAGTTGGAGAAAAGGAAAAGTTTCAGGCGTATGTTTAAAATTCTCTGTTAGTGTTCTTTGACCACTGAAAACTTGAACTTATTAAGAGGCAAAAATATTGGCAGAGTTTTGCCAGTTTCTTTTAACTGCTGCTTCACTTCTTGTCTGCATCTAGTGCAGTTGCTGTGCACATGCTCTGGCTGCTTCGCGTGAGAAGTGTCTCAGACAGTCCTAATTATGTATCTTGCACTGCACTCGCCTGTACTTGCGCCATGTGGGTGCCATGCACTACTTGTTGTCTGTATATTGAACCTGAGCATACCGACACGCTACACATGCACACCACTAATATAGCCATAGCCTTACGGCACTTTAGTTTGAAGTACTAGCAGTTCTGTTTGTGCTGGTCCTGACACCGTCTCATTCACACCTGAGCTTTCTTAAGACATCCTGAATCCGATGATTTTGTTCCTTGTTTCAGGTGTTCCTAACCACCAAGGAATGCCACAGCAGCACCAAGGACAGTTCCAGCCTCAGCAAGGCCAGTTTCAGCATCAGCAGGGTCAGTTCCAACCACACCAAGGCCAGTTCCAACCTCAGCAGGGTCAATTCCAGCCACAGCAGGGACACCTGCAGCAGCAGCAGCAGTTGCATCCAGCTAGTGGTGGTGTGCCCCAGCCTCCTCCGCACGTAAATGAACATGCCGCAGCGCAGCAGTATGCAGCCCAGCAGCATGCAGCCCAGCAGCATGCAGCCCAGCAGCAGATGGCTCAACACCATCAACAGCAACAGCACCTGGCCCAGCAACAGCAGCTGGCCCAACAACAGCACCTGGCCCAACAACAGCACCTAGCCCAGCAACAGCAGCAGCAGCAGCACTTTGGCACTCAGCAGCATGTGGTACAGCCACAGGCTGCACAGCCTCAGCATGTTGCGACGGGCCAGCATGCGCAGGTGGTTCAGCCGCAGGTTGTGCAGCCTCATGTTGCACAGCCGGCTGGTGTGCACCAAGCGGCCCAAGTCGCTCCTGGCGTTGTTATTCCTCAGGTACGACCAGCAGTTTCATATAGCCCGGGAATCAACAGGCAGTCGCCTGCTCACGAAGCATGTTGCAGCTTCCTTGCTGTAGACCGTGCAGCTCTCATCATCTTTGCTGGCTAGAGCCACATCACTCATGCCAAAATGTTCACTTTTCTATCATCACTATCCCCCTTTCTCTCTCCTTGCAAGAGTTAACCTGTGGCAACTTTGTGCTTTTGAACGTCACCATGGTGAAACATTACATGCATGCACTGTCACCACACTGAAGCTGAGCACAGCCCCTGGAAGGGCTCTTAACTTGTTGACTGCAAGAGTGGCACTTTCTTCTGATGGATAAAATGATCTTGAGATTGTCAGCACAGAGGTTCAGTTAAAGAAATCAAAACTGTCCGTAGTTTTGTTTTTGATGGGACATGAGTCTTCAAAGATTCCTTTCTGCCAGCCTTCTCACCCCTAACGGATTACTGCACATTTTTTATTTTTTTTTGGGTAGCACGAAGGGTATTTCGTGTTTGTATTTATCAGTGAGAACTGTTGACTCCCCCAATGAGACCTTAAGGTGCTTGTCTCTCTTTCTATGTTGCACTTGCATAAATTGATTCTTCTTCACTTATAGAAGTGTCATAAGTGTGTGTGGGCAATGTGTGTAATGGTCTGCTATCTTTTGTGCATCACCAAATCTTGCTAAACATTGTGTTTGTTACATGCGCCTGTACTTGTAAAAAATAGTTTGTGAGGTACTACACACCACAAATTGCAGTAGAGCCTCGCTCATACGTTCTGGGGAAAAAGCGACAAAAAAAAAAAATACAGTCAAAAGTCATTAAAGAAACGTTGCAGTTCTGCCTGAAAGTTGGAGCATTGATAGCAATAGCAAAGTATTGGACTTTCACACAAAGCAAGACTTATAGTTTTTTGACAAGTATAAATTGCAGTAAATATTCACTCACTAACTAAATAAGCATCATGTTACAAAGGCAAGAGATAACGTAAACCGAGTTCACCCGATGACTGCGAGCACTTGCTGTCACAGTGATAGTGTGCGTGCATACCTGTCCTAAAGATTATGTACCGTGCTAACTTCATCATTTCAGCTGTGAGGTGTCTACTAAACTCGGCTGGTCATGTGACCTGCAATGCTCACGTGAAGCCGCCAGCTTGCTCTAGCAGCTTTCCACCCCGACACTTGCAGCATGACATCCAGCATACACCATGGAGGCTGCATGCATGCCTGGATGTGCGGGCTTGATTGCATGAAGTCCAACAATTAGTGCACAGAAAGATGGCCCCGCATCAAGCCACCAGCCTTCACAGCTTGACGTCGCATGCTTGGCCTCTCACTTGTAGGAGATCACTTGACCACCAATGCTGCATGTGGGCTGCACATGTTGACAATTGGTGCCGGCTGTCCAAACTCACCAACTATGTCCATGTGATTTCTCTTCAGTTTCTTGACAAGTGCTAGTAGATTGGCTAAAGTTTCCTTGAGGTACAAAGGCTTGCACTTCCTCAACACTGTCACCACAGCTGTTGAACAGACAAACGCAAGCATAGCAACTGCAATGAAAGTTATGTGCGGCATCTCGCAAGAAGATTTGCTAACACCGTTGAGTGTGCGCTGGCATTTTTGCCTGACATGGGCAAGCAAACACTGTGGGGAAGCTGCCACAGTGGGTGGCTACTGCTCTTGGTTGCAGGTGCCTTGCCTCGTGCCTCTTCTTGTTTACATGGTATTTGGTACGAAAAATGTATTGTTCGATTGCAGTCTGCCGACGTATTGAAGATCAGCACTAAAAAGTCACATTCTTCGGTAACATACTACATAACTGGTAAGAAAGAAGCACAATGATGTGAGTCAATTGTAGCATTCTGATAGCAGACGTTGGCACTGGGAAATCGTACTAAATGGGAACGTATCAATGAGGTTCTACTGTACAAGTTGTAGGTTAAACAGTCAGCGTTAGGGTTAACATCTGTTGCAGGTGACACGTGGTATACATGCCTAGCAGTTTACTGTTGAAGCTTTGAACTGCTCTGTAATAGCAAGATTTTTGCTTTCGAGACCTCTCATGGTTGACTGTGTTTTTGTCAACAGGACTCAAGTCAGCAGCAGCACCATCAGCAAGTGCACGCTCCAGCAGGTTCTGCACAAGCAGCTGCAGCTCCGACTGTGATTCACCGCTGAGCTCCATGTGGATAGAAACTCGAGGACTGCCAACTTGTGAACACATCACTCGTTGTTGCTGTTGTGCGTGCAGGCACCCTCAGACACGGTATGCAGGTAGGGGGTGTTTCGGGGCTTTACTTTCCGTGACATGGGGTCATTACAACAACACACAACTTGGCATTGGGTTGTGAGGTTTTCACTGCAGCATTGGGACCGCACTGCATATCTTCCTGCATCCGTGTCGGGGAGATGAATTGTGACATGGGCTGGCGTGTGCTTCAGTCAGCCACATCTGGATTTGGGGGTCTGAACTTGTAACACAAGGAGTGTGCTTTTGGCTGCGTTCTGCCCGGTGTCTGCACAATGTGGTAAATGTGGTGTGAACGAAAAGTAACGTTCTTGCAGCACTCTTTTTACATTTGAAATGGAGGGGAGGCACTGCTGCACATTTTATTACTTGGCGGCAGGGTTGTATATTTTTGTTTTGCTATGGCGTCACAGTAACAAACGCATAGTGATTTTATGGGGCTCATTTACGATGCAAGCTCGCAGATATGTGCATAAAGGCTCTGAACTTCCCTTAGTTACAGTACTAATGTGATTACAGTTCATGCAATAGTTTCAACTTTTCTGCTTCCTCTAATTGTAAAAGGAGACGCCGATTGTATATATTTCTACTTATAACGTGTTATTAATGCACTTCGACGACTGTTGTGATGGCAGTGACTTTGATGCTAATGTAAGAAGGGCGAAGTCCTAATGCACATATATTGCATGAGATACTGTAAATAGAAATAGGAAAGTATTCTCTTCACATTTGCGTGACGCTCACAATGGTTTTTGCATTGTAAACCTCAGACTTGTGACTGTGGTGCAACTTTTTAGGTGTGTAAGATAAACTTCATCAGTGTTGTGACGAATTGACTTGGCACTGCCAACAGCAATGTCTCTCCTCCTTAAATTTTAAACACGACCTGTAAAAGCCTCACATGCTGATTTGTAAGATCACAATAGTCATACACACAGTGTTGTCCGATAGTTCTAGTGAGCAAGAAGAAACATATTTGTTTAAGTGGCCGAAAGGAATATGTGATGGGATGCCATAGTAACTTATTGCCGAAAATAAATCTTGTCAGTTTGTTTGAGGGGGCTAATACTTTGTCATAGTGTAGTTACATTATTGTCTGGTCATAACGAGCTTTGCTGGAAATGCAGCATTAGTTAGGCATTTTAATATTCCCATTCTTCTTCTTCCTAACACAGCAGGGTATGAGGCCAGCAAGATCAAAATTAGAACTGTGCAGTGTAACATTGCTGCTGAAGTTTGTATGCCAATTCTCAAGTTTGTTTTAAAGTCTAAATTTTTAATAAATGTGTTCTCACAGATCTGGTTCCATTACTTTGTCTCTGTTATGAGCAGTGTGTCAAACTGAAATTTTTTTCATATGGTTCAGCGAAAAACTGTTAACTCAGAGCGAAAAAGTGACCGGTTTATGTTTGTTTGCATAACCCACGAATAATGAAAGGAAAACAGGTTAAGTTTTATTGTACAAACATTGAAAGTGCTCCTGAACTGTATGGAAATGCTCAAGAAAAGCTATGCTTGCCAATTTTAGGCCCCAAGAAGATAGAAGAAACATTGCATTGTAGAAGCTCATTTCAGAAGTTATACGTATATTCTGTAGCACTTACTTCAGTTTACATACCATTGTTAGCAAAAGCTACCCAGATGGGAAATGTTTCTCTATTTCAGTGATTATACAGGGTGTCCTAGCTAACTTTAGCTGCAGAACTCTTGGAGGATGCAACCAAATGCATGTCATTGGTTATTGTATGGAGCAAGTCTTGCTATTTTTCTTACTCCACCTAATTGCACATTTAGTCTAGATTAATTAACCAATTTTGCAAGTAATAACTTTAGACCAAAACCACTTAGAAAGTTGCAGAATGTTACAGGAAACAATTTAGCAGCTTCTAATACTTGATCCTGTTATGAAAAAATGTACAACAAACATTACCAGGGTGTATGGTGCTCAATCATCTGTCCTCTATGGCCACCAGGATAATCTTTATTTGCTAATTACCTGGCTAATGTGAGAAAATTTTGAGAATGAGTTTTTTTACTTCTTAATAAAAGGCCTGACTTCCAATGGGAAAGCTGCTATTGTGCCCTAGAACACCCCGGGCAGTGCATTTTAGTAGAGGTGGCAAGTAGTACATTTTCAGAATTAATTGAATACCAGTAGAATAGCCTAGAAGCACATAGAATACTTTTGAATATCTCGGCAACAAACGGCGTTTTATAGCAAGAGTAATTATACGGATGTTCGAGGCACAAGAACGCCATCGCCATTGCCACGCTGATATCGATTGATGGCGCATGCACGGTTAGCGCGCTGAGAGTTGGAGGGTATAGGCATGGAATGCTAGGTGGGGGCCTCCCTACGGAGTACGTTTGGCTGCAAAGGCGAAGCAAAGTCGACGCACCGTCAAAGCTATGCTCAATTGGCTCGCTGATGGAGTCGCGGCAATGGACCTTTCCAGAAATGCGCACACACCTTCAGCGGTGGCTGCAAAGCAGTATGGGAAGTCTGAGCACCTGAATTCTGCTTCCCACTGTTGGCACGGGCCACTGATCAGTGGCATGAACGTTGTGCGCACGTCACTCTAATGAGCACATTAGCGTTACTGCTGAACTGCTGTGTGTATGCACTGCTTTGAGTGGAATGGGCAATAAACGTGAAGCTAACATTACCTAATATTTCATCTGGCACTGACTAACGCCAACGGTTCCCTGTCGGCTCGTATCACACTCCATTCAAGTGCGACACCTGCAATGCTACTGGCGATGCTCCTCATTAAGCCAGCGTTGTGAGTCGCCTGGTAGCTGTGAGGTTGCTGTTACTTCAGGGACATGCATATTTTGCTTAAAATTGCAGAAAAGAAGATTTTGTGCTTATGAATGCTCTCTTTCTGCTCACATTTTGCAGAAAGATTGCATGTTAGGGTCTACATCATTTTGTAACACTTGGCACAATAACTTGCATCGTGGTTTAAATTCTGGTGGTCAATCCGGTTCTCCGAATCGGATTGCAAGACACTCCAGTTCAGAGTCGGAGAAAACCTGCGCCACCTGAACTACACTATCAGGTCAATTTCCGGATCAGTGAGAGGGGACGAAGCGAGAGCTGAGGCAAACTTTTGGTGATGCTCGACTGAGCGCTGCCGCATCACGAAACCTTATAGCATCACGGCTAGCGAGAGCGCAAGCCATACGGAAAATTCAGCAACGATTACGATACTCCCAAATGCGAAACTTGAGTGCAGCCTATACGGGTTTACATTTCGCAATATATTGACTGGCGCGGAAAAGTTGTCTCGTGCAGCACGTTGGAAACGGAGCTAAGTGTGGTGCAACTGCATCGCTAATCTGGAGATCGCGAGGGGCAGCGCGTGGGTGACGCGTGGGCGCGATTCACAGCAGCCGCCGCAGACACCTCTCAGAGACGCGCGCTACTCTGGCGCCATCTCGTGGCCATTGCCGCCGCGTATGCTTCTCACGCTTTCTCCATACCCTCCTCCTCCCCTTTCCGCCTCATGGTGCCGCTGAACCCTCCTACTCCGCTTTCCTCGTCGTCTTTCATCAACCACTGCGCTCCGCGTTCGTCCTTTCATCCTTCAATGTGCTCGTTTGCCCGGTTATGCTCGCCGCAGGAACTGTAGGAATTCGTAGGCTACGCAGGAATTGGTAGGCCACGAAAGCGACCGCTTCAGTGACCATCGCTTGCAAGACAGTCATATGCCAGTCAGCACAACAAGTTTTCAGCACTATGATGCTGTCACTGTTTGCCTCACCACTCAAAAGTAGAACTGAAATTGCTTACAAATGCAAACGTTCCAGCGTTGCCAACATCGACGTGAGACCACGAAGCACAGTTACGAAACTGCTTAAAGGGACACTAAAGGTTACTATGAAGTCAAGGTAAAGTGATAAAGCAATGCTCTAGAACGTCAAAGGTGTCAATATAATCGCGAACAGAGCTTTAGTAACCAAGAAATTCAGGTAAATGCGTGACACGATTTGAGACCCCCAGCGACATTCTAGTACTAGCATGATGACGAAGGCACTCATCATAATTTACGTCACTAGTACTGAACTACTCGTATTAAAAAGATAATTTCATTAGGTTATAAGACGAAAGAAAATGCTACTTGTCTACTTCTGTTCGATTCTAAGAAAATAACATTTAAAGAAAATAAGAAAATAAGAAAATAACATTTGTTCGATTCTAAAAAATAACATTTTGACGTTACCCTTTAGTAGTATGGGTGGTCGAAAGGTTTCGTTTTCGCTCAACTCTGCGCCGCGCGCGCTTTGGAGTTTCAGTTGTTTCGTTATCGCGTCGTGCTGCGCTGGTTCTGCTGGCTCGCGAAACTTGCATTTGGAATAAGCAGCGAGAATGCCACGTCCATGTGATGTCGTGTGATGCGCGAACGGTCCGCGGAACTTGGCCAAGGGCAGTTGTAGCGGCGAATCCAACGTTACTTACCACTGTGTGCCAACGAGTGAACCTCTCCGTTCTATGTGGTTAAGTGCCGTACCTCTGCCACAGCACGTTCCTGCCGTACCGTATTCCTGCAGCACGTACCTCTGCCAGTGCTCGCTGCACTTTCGTCCAGAGGATTACGAGTTCAACGCCGACTTACTGAAGTCGTGTAGAGTACTTTTCAAAGCAATGCTTTCCCGTAGCGCTGTTCCGTCGGTCTTGCCTGCATTCTCCGAAGCGCAAGAACTGCAGGTCGAAGACGGGGCGGTGAGTGCGGCATTTGGTTTTCACGAAAGAAAAGCTACAAATGTGCGAATATGTACAGCCATGACATACAGTTGCCGTCGTAGTAGTACGCAACCACGCTGACAGCGCGAGCCCTCAGCAGCAGGTCACGTTCATCAGTGCTTAAATCGCTGAAGTCGAGCCCAGCATCGCTAGCCAATGTGTCGTTGTCAGGGTCGTCCATTGCAGCGAGCGTCAAAGTTGGCGTCATAAAATAAAGAACCAGCTTATCGTCGCGCGCTTTCCCTTCCGCTAGCCACCATAGTTCCGTCATGGTTCCGCTTTCGCGCTGCTGTCGGCTCTGTCTAGGCTCTGTTTCTGGCCGCGCGTTTGCGTTTTGCGCAGAAAAGCCGTAGCGCCGTCTGCGGGCGCCGTTTTACCCGCCGACGGCGCAACGTCACTATGAGACCATGACGTCACCACTCCTCGATCGGAGGGCGGGCGATTTGAACTGCGCTAGAGGTACGCGGACGCTTCAGAATGAATGAATGAATGAATGAACTTTATTCCCCTTTTAAGAAAGGGGAGGAGCCGGGGGGGAGAGAGGGAGGTCTAAGTACTCCAGTCCCAGCAGGCGTCCATCACCACATTATGTGGCTAGAAGTCCGTCTACCAGTCGTGGTTGGCCTCCGCTACCTCCTCAGCCCACCTCAGGACTCGGTCCTGTAGGGTGGGATCGGAGCTGCGCAGGGCAGTCTCCCACAGCTCCTCGCTACTAATTAATGGTTTGAGCTTGCGGGGGGGAGTTTTGAAGGGGCATTGCCACATGATATGGGAGAGATCTGCTATGGGGACAGGGCAAAAGCGACACTTGGGTGTCGGGTATGTGGCGGGAAAGAATAAGTGCAAAGTGCGCGGGGTAAGAAAGGTGCGAGTTTGTAGTTGTCGCCACAGTATTTCTCTCTGGCGCGTTCTAGACACACAGAGAGGTGGATACAATAGGCGTTGGTTTCTGTAATGTGTGCAAATTTCATGGAATGTGACGAGTGTGTCTTTATTGTTGTGTTGTTGGGAGTCATTGGGTGTTAGAGTTAGGCCCATATTTGCGGCCACTCGGTCCGTGAATCCTCGAGCAGCGGCATGAGCCATTTCGTTGCCATGGAGTCCTTGATGTGCTGGAGCCCATACGAGAGCGATGTCTTTTTCTGGTGGGTGAGCTACAAGCAGAGAGTGCGCGAGGTTGTTAATGTAGCCGTTACTGAAGTTCCGGATAGCAGTTTTAGAGTCACTAATAATGACGTGGCAATCGGGTAGCCCCGATGCAAGTGCAATGGCGGCCTCTTCCGCGTCGCCCGCCGAGGTGGTCTTGACTGATGCTGAACAAACAGTGTTGCCCTGGTTGTCTACGACCGCTATAGCATAACGATGTTTAGGGGTGTAGGCTGCAGCGTCCACATAGTACACTCCTTCAGCCTGTCCATAGCTGCGTTGTAGCGCCTTGGCTCGATGTTTGCGGCGTTTGACGTGAAATTCGGGGTGCATGTTTCTGGGTAGGGGCTGGATGTGATATTGGCCGTGTATGTTCGGAGGAAGTTGATGTCGCCTACTCTCGTTGAATGGTGGAGCACGATGAAGTTGTCTCAGGATCTCACGCCCAGCTTCAGTGGTGGTGAGTCTATGGTATTGTGATGATAGATGGGCTTCGGTTAATTCTTGAAGGGTATTTAGTGTGGCGGTGGCCATCACCCTTTGTGTGGATGCTCTAATTGGAACACCAAGATCGACTTTGTGTATCTTGCGAATCAAGCAATTCACAGTATCCTCTTCCTGCCTAGAGAGTGAGAGATACGGCAGTGCGAAGGTGATTTTGCTTAAGACAAAAGCCTTGATTAGCTGAATTAGCTCCTTCTCTCGAAGCCCTCCGTGTTTGTTGGAGATCCTCCCTATCAGGCGGAGCGTATTATCTACCGTTGTTTGTAGTGTTTGCAAGGTGTGCTGATTTGCTCGGTTGCATTGGAGGTGTAATCCTAGGACCCTTATCCTGTCTACTTGGGGTATAGGGTGCCCTTCAATCGTGAGTTGGATATTCGGGGGTGAAGTCCTGAAGCGTCTTGTGGGGCGTAGAAGGAGAAGCTGTGATTTGGTGGGGGAGCACCTGAGATTCAACTCGTGACCTACTTGTTCGACCTGATCAATTGCGGCTTGGAGGGTGTCTTGGATGTGCCCGTCAGAACCTCCGGTCATCCACAGCGTAATATCGTCCGCGTACAGTGTGAATCGGAGGTCAGGAATCTTCTTGAGAGTGAAAGCTAAAGGTCGCATAGCCAAATTGAAGAGGAGGGTGGAAAGTACTGCCCCTTGGGGCGTGCCAGTGCTTCCTAAACATATTTGGCCAGATTGTTCGCTGCCTAATTGTAGCGTCGCAGTACGCTTCGTGAGGAAGCTGCGTATATAGCGGTAGATTCGCTCCCCGCAGTTTATACTGCTAAGTTCGCGTAGTATGGCCAAGTGGGACACGTTGTTGAAGGCGCCCTTGAGGTCGAGGCCGAGCAACGCTTGTGTGTCACGTGCGTCGCTCGGTTCGATAATGTCTTCTTTGAGCCTTAACATGACATCCTGACAAGAAAGAGACTTGCGAAAGCCAGTCATTTCCGAAGGGAACAAGTGATTATGTTCGATGTATTTGGAGAGGCGTAGGTGGATTACGTGCTCCAAGATCTTCCCTATGCATGAAGTCAGAGAAATTGGACGGAAGTTATCAATGTGAATTGGCTTATTCGGCTTTGGAATGAATATCACTTTGGCTGCTTTCCATTGTTGGGGTATCTCTCCCTCTTCGAGACAGTGGTTGTAATACTCGGTGAGTTTGCTTATGGATTGCTCATCGAGGTTGCGAAGCGTTTTATTAGTCACAGAGTCTGGGCCTGGTGCCGTGGTGGTTCGCACTTGGTTTAGGGCATGTCGAACCTCCGCTTCTGTGATGGGGCTGCAAAGCTCCTCATTGGGTTCACCAGCATAGTCAGGCATGGGTATTTGCGTAGGAGGGGGCATATGTTTGGAAGCCAGGTTGCTGAACATGGTCGGCAGGTCGGCTGCATGTTCATGCAGCAGTTTATTCATCTGGTGGTTGTTGTGCGTCCTAGACGTGGTGGGGTCGAGCAGGTGCCGGAGCAATTGCCAGGTCTTTTTAGTGCTGAGAGTACCATGCGCTCCTTCGCAAACCTGAGTCCATTGCTGCGTCGCCAATTTGATAGCATATTGTTGGATCTGAGAGTCTAATTTGGCTATTCGGATTCGGAGTTTACGATTGTAACGTGCTGTTAGCCATTTCCTAAGTAAAGCTTGCTTCGCTTCCCACATGTGTAATAGCTTGGAGTCAATTGTGGCCAAGGGTGTGTCTAGCGGGAGAGTGGTGGTATGGGCATCTACGTCTGCTTGCAAGGCGTTCGCCCATTGCTCAATGTCGGTAATGGTTTCTTCGTTAGTGTTGCAGCGAGATTTTCTGAATTCCGTCCAATTCGTAAGCCTTAGTGGTTTCGTGGCTAGCGGTCTGTGCTTAAAATCTACACGGAGTTCGAGGATGTAATGGTCGCTTCCCAAGTTGTTTTGGAGGTTTTGCCACGTCGCCTGAGTGATGCGGTGAGTTAGGGTGAGGTCGGGGGATGTATCCCTACTGACGCTATTTCCTAGCCGGGTAGGAAGAGTGAAGTCATTGTAGATGGTGAAACCTTGATTTTGTATGTGCTGCCATAGAGCTCTTCCCTTAGGAGTGGATGCGGAGTGGCCCCACATTTGATGGGGGGCATTGAAGTCGCCCGTTACGACTAGCGGCTGTTTATTGGCGTTAGCTTTGGCCTGGGCAAGCATGTTCTCAAAGCGGTGGTGTCGAGCATTGGGAGGGCTATAAACATTCAACACGCATAGGGTGGGTTGTGTGTGGCTTTGAGGTAGAATTCTGATGAAATCGTGGGGGATTTCAGTACTGCTGAATGTTTCCCGTTTAACAGAAAGATGTCGCCTTGCAAGTATGGCAGTGTTGGGCTTGTCTATGTGAGGATCTTGAAACGTATCGTATCCAGGTAGCGTGACTTTCCCGTGTGTTTCCTGCAAGGCTATAATGTCAGGGAGCTCGTTAAGACTCTGTAGAAATAGTGTTAGAGATGCGCGCTTGTTGCGGAACCCCCTGCAGTTCCACTGCCATATGACTAGACTACGGGCTGGCTTCATCATTATTGTCATTTTGAAGGACGGGAATTTGTGACGTCGCGGAGCGTCTTCCCCAGCTGTCGATTAGCTCTTGAAACCGGCAAAAGTGTGCAGATGCCTCACAAATAAATGCATCAAGCTTGCTCTCTAGTCGATTTTCAAGGGCAATAAGTTTGTTTTCCAGAATGTCCATGCGGTCAGTGAGGACAAATATGGCGTTTTCAACGGTGTTCTCGGTGTCTGTTATTTCGGCATTCTTCCTTTTTGAGGGTGGGGGCTGCGTGTGTGATGAAGGCAGCATTGGAGTTGCGGTTTCCGTCGTAGCAGTGGATGCAAGTGTGTCCATGTGTTCTGTCGGAGGACGTGTGAGTGTGGGTGCAAGCGTTTGTGGGAGTGGTTTGGAAGTAGCAACAGGAGTGTCAGTGATATCGATGGGGGGGTGGAGCATTGCTTTGAGCTGCTTGATTTCGTTTTTAAGCATTTCGTTCTGATTTAGCAAGTATTTGATGAGAGAGTTATCAGCATATTGTGAGGAGCTGCTATTGTGGGAGACTACTCCTGCCCAGCTCACCTTTTTATGGTTGATGGGCGGTGTCTCCTCGTTGCGTGGGGTCAGCGGAGGCCAAGCTTGCTTCGATGATGGGAGCTGCGCCGATGCTGCAGTGTTCTTGCGGCCAGAGCTGCTCTGCGGCGTCTCTTGTCCAGTGCGTTGATTGGGGGCCTGTACAGCGTTCCTGGCCGGAAGTGTCAGTTTAGACTCTGGAGGTGCCGGGGGCGGTGTCCTTGGTTTGTAACGAAGTTTGCACTCTGAGGAACCAGTCTCGTGTGTTCCGGTGCAGATGATGCATGTGGGAGTACAGCTGTGGTCCTGAGGAGGATCTGGCGTGCCGCATTTTGGGCAGAGACATATGGTCACATTGGGGCAGACGTCTTGGCGATGGCCAAGCTGCCGGCACTTAGTACACGCCTCCACTTTTTGTCGATATGGTCGGCAGCGGAGGTCTGTGCGGAGGTAGTCAATGTAGAAGGGGACCTTTGAGCCTTCGAAAGTGACCAGGATGGAGTCTGTAGAGCCCATTCTTCGAGCAGCTAGGATGTTGATTGCTGGATTGGACTCTCGAAGGTTAGCCAACACGTTCCCTTCTACCAGGGAGGCCGGCAGCTGGATAATACCCCTACACGAATTTTTAGGGTCTGCCACGTGCGTGGAGACTTCGTAGCTCTTGCCCATGATGGTGAGGGTGACGATCTTCAAATAGCGATCAGCCCTGTCCATGCAGGGAGTGCTTATGATGATTGTGTTGTTAATCTCGTTGGCCCGGAGTCGATCTAGCGATGCTGCAGCCGTGGAGAGACCAGTGGACTTGATGACGATGTCGCGGAGAGAGACTGGATGTATGTTGGCGCAGTTGACTCCACCATGTACACGAAGAATTATTTTGTATTCTGCGGCTGGAAGTGGAGGAGGACGAGGCAGAATGTGGCTTACTTGCGGTGGAGTTTTGAGGGTGCTGGGTGAGGTTGGCGAAGGCTTCTTGGTGTCGGAGTAAATAAATTTCTCGCGCCAATCGAGGATCTCTTCCGGAGTCATGTCGACGCTGTCGACGACGCCGTCCTGACTCATGGCTTCTGCAGCTGCTACCGCCGACGCACGCTGCCGGCGTTGCGCGGCAGGGGCGCGGGGGTTCGGATGTTTCGAATAAACGGCGATGAACTGAAGATGACAGGTCCGATTTCCGCTGAAGAGGTGTCGTTCGACAGCGGGTCACTTACAGCACCAGTGATCCAAAAATCACAAGAGGCGAGGCAAGAATTTGGACACAGCACACGAAAAAAGACGGAGCAGATGCATCATGCAACCACAGCGTTCTACTGCCAAGAAAAGACCTCCGCTTCAGAACGCATTTTCTCTTAAAATAAGCGTCTTCTTCGTATGAAACAAGCGTTTCGAGGTTTCTGGGGTGGTATTTCAACAGTCCACGTTGACTTAATATTAACCTTTAGTGTCCCTTTAAACGGCTGTGCCGATACTGGCAAAAGTGCGCTGACGGAAGCTGCTTAGCGCTCGCGCAAACGGAAACCGGCCCTATCCGACGTCGTTGGTGAGAGCATTTCTGGGCACTCCTAGTTAGATTTCAGCCATCTGAAACGGCCAATCGAATGCAATCGGAGCACCTTGTTGCTATAGCAATTCCATGGACCCTCCAGGCGCATTTCTGCCGTCGCCGCGATGTTCTGTATAAAGTCCGAGTGCGATAACATCGCGGCCGTGTGCCGTGGGTGCGAGTGAAAGCGTCGTGAGCCGAAAAGGAAGTTTGCTCGATCTCGCGTGCGCAAGGGAGGAAGGCGGGGACGTAGCGCACCGTCTTCCATCGCGGGTGGCAGCAGGGGCCGTTCTACTCCGGCGGCGGCTGCGTATGGGGAGGTCACGTGGGCCAAATCTTAAAAGCTATCTGCGGTGGGTACTGAGTATAGGTGCGACTAGGGCCGATGCCTTCGTGTGCGCTGTATTCTCGCCGCTTAGTTCACGTTGAAACGAGAGGCAGCTGCTGCGAGTACTACGATGTAGGATTGGTGCTGTGGTTGATGGTGTGTGGTGCTGCGGGGCATGCCCAGATAATGTGGTTGAGGTCTGTGCGTGGCGCGTGGCATGTTTTGCAGCTTGGTGTGAAAGCATCGGGGTAGATGTGATGATGCAGGGATGGTGCAGGGCAGGTGCGCGTCTGTAAGAGCCACCACGTGGTCGATTGATGCTTGTTGAAAGATTTATCGGGAGTGGGGGGGGGGGGGGGTATTTGAGGCGTGCTTTACGGCAGTACGTGAGGATCCCGCCATAGGTGATCATATGCTCGCACGCGTGGCTGCGCCAGGAGGTTATGGCTTCGTGATGAAGAGCTTGCAGATTGGAAGGCCGTTCGTAAAACTGCTGGCCCGAAGAGGAGTGACGTGCCCGGTGGACGCTTAGCTTGGGCGTCGTCGTTCGTCGCGACTTCGTTTCCTGTAAGACCTGCGTGGCTCGGGGCGCATTTCAAGTGGACGCTGCAGCGGCGGGATGCGTGTGTGCAGGTGAGAATGGGGTGCGCTTGGGACGAGATGAGTCCTCTGGTACAGTTGCATTAAGAGAAAGCCAGTAAATGCGTCTGTCAGGTAATTTTATATTTACCAGTAATATGCGCAATTATCGATCGCTCGTGGTGAAACATGGTGGACCAAAATTATTTTTATGCATTCCCCGAAATTGTGTCAAATCTCCAGATGATGCAGTGACAAAAGCCAATCAGTACTTGACCGAAGTCCCTCACCAAACATAGTAGCAGCAGTACCACACTTAAAGAAATGGACGTTTGCTACAATTTCAATAATTCAAATAATACTACATATATTGGTGCATAAGTCTACAGTACAAATTTATCGCTAGTCAAGGCAGTTGTATTGTTGAGGTTATACATATCAATGTAGTGAACATCTAAGGCTCGCAATATTCATAAGAAAAGAAAAGAAGACAACGTCAGCAGATGCTTGCGACCTTGCATAACTACAAACTAATTTTCAGCGAATCTGTTTCTTTAGAGTTGTTGATATAAGAGTTTTAGTTTCCAGTAATTACACTTTAAAAGGTTGGTCGCTTCCGTCTGAAACCTCGCCCGCATGTAACCCTTTCAAGCACTTACTGTTAGGAATATTGGATGCCAGTAATCCACCAACACGTATTTCACTTCACCAGGACAATAACCATAGCTGATGGCATAGCTTCCCCCCGCTCTTCATTTTTTCTAACTTTTATCTCGGTTAAGTTCCCAGACGTTCAAGAGTAGCGAGATAAATTTTGCTTTGTTCGTAAAACACATTGATAAAGTTCTGGATCACTTGCATCCGTAATTTACTGCAAATTTCGTAATTTGTCCCCTCACTTTGAACTTAGCCTACAGATTACCCGTACCGCGCCCCTTATTTTCGCCAAATATAACCAAGGTACCTCGATTAGTTCACCGAGGACTTCGCAGAAACCAACTACGAACGTCTTGTGTCGCTTGAAAATAGGAAAAAAAAGAACACGTATGTTTAGTAATTATTTGCGGTGGTTCCAAATGGACCAGGGACGTAAAATTTTTGTCAGCGATGGCACTTACCATGACCACGCCTCTCATTTACACGAAATACGAATATGTTGTAATTTACAGCTATGTCGGGACAATGAGAAGCATAGCTCATAGGGGCCATGTCTCACGTTCTATATAACTTAAGACATTTTGTTTTACAATAGCTGTGTTTGATTCAGCTCATTTAACTTTGCACAGAGATTTTTCATAACCTTCCACCCACTTGTGCTAAATTTGGTCACAGTGGCATTTGTAGTTCTGCCAGCGCAAAGGGTTAAATTCTGCCACGTTCGTTAGACATACTCGTAATGCTAGAGCACTTACATTGGTAATTTATTACCACAGCTTTCATTACCCACCCACTTTGAACTTTGCCTATTACCCATTACCTCGTACTTACTGTCACCAAACATAAGGAAGCTGACCAGATAAACCCAATATATGTATCAAGCACACAAAAAAAAAAGGAAAAGGAAGAAAAAACTTATTCGTAACGCTCCTATAGTAATCCAGAAACCTTAGAACTCGACACATTCCACTTAAGCTGCGTCCATCCCTTTTAAATATGAAGTTTCTGAAATGCAGAGTACTTTTGAGAATTTGGGAAACGTAACTGATAACGGCAGCTTGACACTTTCGAACGTTTCCTGAAATCTTTTTATATTTTTAAATATTTTTTTTTTACAAACGCTGTATTTGATCAAAATTCATTTAACATCGCATCCACATTTGGGGTAATGTTCCCCATATGTTAGCAAAATTTGAACTCGGTTGTAATTGTAATTACGCCAGGACAGCAGCATAAGTCTTACGCCGCTCGTTAAAGGCACTCATAACGCCTCGGACCACTTGCATATGTAATATATTGCAAAAAGGCGCATTTAACCCACCTTTTTGTAACGTTGCCTTCACATTACGCATACCGTGCCTCTAATTTTCCCCAAATATGAACAAGGCGCCTTATTGTTTAGTGCGCCGAAGACGCCGGAGAAACAAACTGCGGACCTCGTACGACGAACAAAAATAGGGGAAAAAACGAGGGTTCAGTCATTATTTACAACGATACATTAAAAGCAAATACGTGAAAGTTTCGCAGCGCATTACAGTAAAAATTATCCCTATTTTCACTGAATTTTGTATCGCGCCGTTGTTTTAGGAGTCTGAGAAACATTTGGAGTTACGACGGTATAACACATTGGAACGCTCGAATAAGGAACTTTCTACAAAGGCTGCAATGTACCCAGACAGAGTAAACAATTATCACTCGTCACACAGAACACGATTCCTAATTCAACGAAATATAAACACCGTGAATCAATAATTTACCGAGGAAACCAGGAAAAGCAACTATAAATACTTTGTATAACACATAAGAGTTGGGAGGAAGCAGGTATTTAGTATCCTCAAAGCACGTAAGTAACATACTCAGTTCAACCTTTCGGTATATATCACCCAAAATGTTACTCCCATTTCTTGAAAATATGAGATGTGTACCTTTTTTTTTGCTTCTGCCAGGGGATGTGTGCTAGTGTAGCTCTTATGTTGAAACAATTTAAAATTAGCAGACAGCGTAAGAAGTGACACATGCCGATAGAAAAAAAAGAATCAAGGCAGTGTTGTAATAGTATTGTAATCGCTCTCCGCGTTCCACAGTGTCGTTTTCTTCTTACCGGACAAAACGCAAAACAATAAAGCAAAAAAAAAAAACGCAGAAAGACTGCACAGGACAACTGATGCCAAAATTATTTGTCCCCAACTCGCCCAGCTGTCGACGTTCCTGAAGATCGTTTTCACCAATATATATAAGTGGTGATTACACAACAGAATTCGACAAGCTTCGGACATTAGGACATATATATATATATATATATATATATATATATATATATATATATATATATATATATTTTGCCGTTGGCATTGCCGTACGGCCTTTATGTTAGCGCCGCCTCTAAAGCGTGTAATCGAGGCACCCTACTATAGGCGTATTTGCTGGGGGAGGGCAAGTGCCCTCCCCCCACACTGTCTAGAAGTGGAGGGGCACAACAAATTTCACGTTGCGCTTATTCCATCGAGCCCAGTTTTTGGTTCCACCTAAACACATTTGAAAACATAAAGTTAGCTTGCTATATTTAACCTAAGGGCGCGGGATTGTAAAGTATTATGATCAGCCGTGCCAACGACGGCGTGCCTTATAGCATGACATGTTTTTATTGTCAATTACCGGAATTCTCGAATATATATTGGGAGGCGGCGCTAAAATCGAGGCACCCTAGCCTACGGCCCTGCCAACGGCTGCCTCTTGGAAGCTGCTGTAACAGTAAATGTGACACCGAGGTATCCGAGGTGACACCCTCGCCGCCCGGTCACATGGGCCATGAGAACATCATCAACAGGCTGAGAAGGCTTGGCAACAGTGGTGCACCGACTTCCACTATTGCCGTGCTCTTATTGGGTGCCATCATTTGACGTCACGGAAGAGTGAAATGTGCAACTCAAAGCCGCGAAAATTCGAGCGGAGTGTAATTCTCCTATTGCTTGTATATTGAATTTTGTCCGACCGATAACTCTGGTTTGTGCGGGTAAATTTTCACAATTCTATTTGCTCTCTGTGCTATGACATGTTGAGAATATGTCTAGAGGAAATATGGTAATCCGAAGATGGTGTTGCCGGGCCCCCTGCGAAATATATAGTGTGATGTCATACATAAAATCCGAGAACCGCATTCTTGAGCACACGAAGCACGTGCAAGTTGAATTTGAATTTTTTGAACTTGAATTGAATTTTATTGACATATTACCATTTACAAAAGATGGAATTGCAATAATGCATCTGGATCCCTAGCCTGAGGCTAGTTGGGATGCATTCAAGTATAATTATGAAAAAGAGCGCGTCGCATAACAGAACAGTAATGATACAAACAAAAATATCTTTAGTAAGATTACAACATTTGAAAACTAATGATAACACGATTATTACGCTGCAATACTATTTCAAATGTTTTCTGCATTTATACAGGTTTGTTTCACAATATAAGCACAGATATTGTTACAATTGTACAAGCAACACATTCATGTATGTATAGAGCAGAACGTACAATACAGTCATACATCGTTGTCAATGCAGCATGTTTACTCGTCTTGAAAAATGTTTTTTAGCAATTAATATATTAGATGTCTATACATCACGTAGGAAATGTCTTTTCAATGCTAAGGAGAAATTCGTACACTTTTTTAGTTATAGTGGAAGGTTGTTCCATGCGGTGACTCCATTAGCTGTAAGTTTTTTATTACCATACATATTTTTTGTTTGCTTTGTTACGACTTTCGTAGCGAGAACATAAAAATGTGATGAGCAGTCTGGATAGTTGATGCTAATACTAGAATGGACCATTAGTGCAGTTTCGTAATCAATTAGAGTGGTGAACAGCATGCTAATATTTAGGCTTCAGAAGAGTGGTAGCGTATGTGCAGTGTAGTCTGAATTTGTCATTAAGCGTATTGCTCTTTTCTGGAGTATTATAACTGGTTCTAGATATGTGGCGGTATATTTGACCCCAGCTAACTAAACATTAATTTATGTGGCTATGAAATATACTGAAATAAATTATTCGTAATGTCAGCATGTCAGATATGTCTCGGCATTTGTACAAGAGAGAACAAGCTTTACTAAGTTTCTTGCAGACTTAGTTTAGGTGAGGTTTCCAGTTAAAAGATTCGTCAAGTATAACGCCTAGGTATATTATAGACATCACTCGTTGTAGCGCTGAATTATATATTGTAAGTGTACATGAGCGTTCATCCAGAATTTTGCGCAGTGAATTAAAAACAATACACTTGGTTTTCTGTGTGTTTAACGTTAGTTTGTTTGCAGAGAACCACTTGTGGATATCATCAAGCTCTGAATTCGCACAAATAAAGGCACGGTCCGGAGAGTCTTGGGCACACATGAGAGCTGTATCGTCAGCATACATAAATACTGAAAAGTTTTTTACGAAACAAGGAAGGTCGTTAATGCATATTGAGAAAAATATTGGTCCAAGAACTGAGTGCCTTATGGTACACCTATAATTGTTTTAAAAAACTCGGACCGGGTATTAGCTATTTGCACTTTCTGTTTACAGTTTTCTAGATAACTTTTAAGTAATTCTAGCCGCATTCCACGAAAACCATAGCATTCTACTTTGTTTAATACTATGCTGTGGTTGACAGTATCATAAAGCTATACCCACAACGGTTCTAGTTTCATTTAAGTGGTACTTAATAAGTTCAGATAAGGACAGGACAGCTGTGTCAGTTGACCTACCCTTTCTAAACGGAGGCTGACAGGGTGTAAGAATATTTTGGTGTTCTAGAAAAGACAATTCGTTTGACTATTAGTTTTTCGAATACAATATTTATATTACTTAGGATGGAGATAGGACGGTAGTTTTCTGGGATGTTCTTATCACCAGCCTTGTGAATCGGTATTATCTTTGATAATTTAAAAGTTCCGGATACTTAGATGTGTAAAATGATAAGTTAAATATTTGTTCTAATGGTACACAAATGATATCGATGCATTCCTTGAGCGCCAAAGACGGTATGTTGTCACAATCGACTGAGAATTTGACTGGCACAGCGCTAACTAGAGTTACAATTTCACTAGTTGTTATATTGGTAAATTTAAATATATGAGGATTGCGGAGATGGTATGTAATGTATTGTTCGTTGACAGCCGTAGCCATTGGCCGAGAACCTATGTGCAAAAAATAGGTTTTAAACGTCAAAAACGAGGGTGTTTAGTGATACTCCGATACCCTCGATGTCTGGTATGGTGTAAATGTTTGCAGGGGTTTTAAGAACAGAGTTTATAATACGCCATGTTATTCGTGAGTTACCGGAATTTTTAGTTAAGTTTGTGTAGTATTCTTTTTTTCTTATTCGAATCAGTGCTGTTACTTTATTACGAGCCATTCTGAATTGCTGCAGGTAATAGTAATTGTTTTTGTGCTTTTTTCTCTTTTGAATGCCAAAAGTCTTTCTTCTTAATTTGTTCTAAGATGTGTTTGTTCATCCGTGGGCAAATTGTGTTTTGTAATATTTTTATAATCAATTGCTGCGGACTATATTATTGCCTCGCGTAAGGTTTTGTTTAGATTAGAATAAAATGACATTCACATCTGGGACAGATAATTCAACGGAATGGGAAGGTTCTAATGAATGAATGAATTCATTGCACTGTAGACGTTCCCGAAGAGCTAGAAAGATAATGCGACTATGAGTGCCTCTAGACTTAATGTATTGAACCACTGTGGCTGGGAATAAAATTGCAGTTGGGGAGTGATCACTTATGGTTGCGTCGTAAATAGCACACCAACTGCCTTCAGTGTCAAAGTTGCATAATATATGGTCAATACAAGAAAACGATTTTGGTGTAACACGCATAAGTGCGGAAATAACATTATGGAAGCCATGTGATTACATCATGCCATAGTAGTCTGAATGATAGTCTTTTAAGGTATCTGTGTTGACGTCCCCGCAAATCACGTTTTTTTTGGTTGAGCGCGTCTACATGCTCTAATAACCGTTCAAAATGATGCACGAAGGCTGGTATGTTTTGATTGGGGGCGCGATAAACCACTACAATAACTTCATGTTGAGATTTGGCAACAATAATCTCAAGCTCGGACGAACATGATCTTGAATAATCAGAATTATGGTACAAGGCATCCCGGATTTTACAAATAAGTCTGCACCACCACTTCTATTGGTGGCGTGTCTTGTAGTGGAAAAGAAATTGTAACCGGGAGTACTGTAAATTTCATCCTGTTTCAGCCAAGTTTCTGAAACTTCCATGTAATTAAACACCAAGGGGTGCGAGGATAGCAGAGTGCAGAAACGATCCATATCTTTATGGATGCTGCGAAGATTATACAATGGATGAGGCTATGGCAAGAATTAATTCTACAAAACGACTTGCAGGCTGCATGAGGGCATTTTTTTTAGACAAACTTCTTGATTCAGCAAATGAGAAATAGGTCGTTTTCGCAGCGAATGTGAATGACGCTGGAGTTTTAAGCTTTTCTGGCAAGACTTTTTCCATTAGAGAACCAGACAAATCTCCCATTTTTTTCGCGCTTCTTCGAGATTGCTTTCCCCAACAAAACCTTATTTTCTGGACATAGATGCTCGTTTATATATACGGTTCCATCGCCCTCATATCCAAAATCTGCAGGGGTTATTTTCTTATTTCTGACTACTTGAAGAATACGGTTGCGGGTTGAGTGCAAGCGACATTTCACAACAACATTTGGTTTTGTTTTCTCTTTCGAAGGTACTCTATGAATAACATCAAGTAATCAGGGTGTCTACCAACCGGGAAAACCGGGAATTCTCAGGGATTTTTAGTAGTCTGGAAAAACTCAGGGAAAACTCAGGGATTTTGTGCCTCTATCAGGGGAAATTAGCTTTAATTTTATTGAAAGGGTCGAAAGTCGCGGTAATGCTGGCTCGAGTAACAGACAGGAATCGTAACGAATCGTCTTTGACGCCCTGTCGTCGGCTGGAGGAGTTGCCAGTGTAGAGTCAACGACCGACTTTCCGGATTCCCGATAATTTGGACGGCTTCGCGGCACCACCACGTGCCCCATAGAGTCAATGTATCAGAACGTCTGAAATTTCGGACCCAAGAACTCTTTGCGTCCCATTTTCCGGACGTTCTGCGTGACCGCAGGTCGGAAACGGCATTAATCAAAGCCACCACCGCTGCCATTTTGATTACCTCGCCGCCTCGAACCGGCGCTATCGCACGCAGATCCGCTGGTAGCCGTAGCCACCACTGCGGCAACGCTACGCCTAGCTGCTTCGACGTTCGCTATTAAGCTTCTTGCCGTTTGGTGCCGTGTTTCTTCATTTCTCCGCTGTCAGCAATAATTTTGGCTTCGAAGCTCGGAAAGCACGGTGCCTTCCATAATGCTGGTTCCTGAAAGTTAGTTTCGCCTCAGCACAGTTGTGTGACGTGGTGAAACATTAGCAAAAGTATTGCGGTGAAGCTTAACAAGCGTAGAAAGGGGCAATTGTCACGGGACACAGTATGTATTCCTTAATTTTACACGCGTGCACCCGCCCTCTCCTGTCACAGTAGGAGCGCCGCTATGCCTAATAAGTGTACTGACAGGCATTCAGAGCTTTTCCAGATGTGTCTGTGTCGATTTGGGCCCTTAAGAGTAGTAAAAGACATGCATTTATTTTTTCGGACTGCCTGATTTTTCGGAAGTATTCGCGGCCCCTAGGGAGTCCGAAAAATTGGAAGTTGACTGTAAACTGACCAAGAGTATGCTTCAAATGGTCCGTAGTGCGAACGCGCGACAAAAGGAGAACGAGAACAGAAAGGACCGACGCATTGAGGAATGAACGGGGAATGAAGTATGCGAGCGCTTCTTTGAAGAAGCCTGAGCTCAAGAAACACTCTTGGCTGACGCCGAGATGCAGGTGTCCCTCATACAAACGAAAATAAATTCTTTAAAGCAATGAAACACAACACTGAGGCGTCGTGCGCGGGCTGAGAGTATGTCAGGACAGTTGAGGTTGACTTACGAGCTGTTGAGAGAGACTCTCAATTGTGACAAAATTCGGGCCTCATACCACTGAGCTTGCTATCAGTTCGTATAAATAGCTCATATTCGAAAATATTTGCTTCTGTATGCATCTCCTTTTTATTTGTATTTGAGAATGTCTGACTCTATTTGCAATTTCTTTCGAAGACATTTTATTTGCTGTGCATTTTACTAACCCCTCCCTTCTATTCTTTGTTTGAATAACATAAACACTACTCCTTAGTATTCAAATTGGATTAAGTGGGTTCTCTTAAAAACATTTTTCATATGCTTACTAAAGAGTGACAGTATCGGGCAATATGGTTCCAGTCCGTCTTGCCATAAAACATAGTTCTACATCACTCAGGGAATTTCGCAAAGGCACTCAGGGAAAACCTGGAAAACTCAGGGAATTTGGAAATGTCAACTTGGTAGACACCCTGCTAAGTTCATCCGAAGATATTGGTACTCCGAATTTTTCAGCAAATGATATAATACTGTCAGCCAGACCTTCATCTTACTTTAGTGGGAGTGCCTTGATTTCAAGATTTTGCTGTCTGCTGTGCTGTTTGAGGTCTATTATTTCACTGCGTGCTGCCTCAAGGTCTTCACGCAGTGCTGCGTTGTTTTTCTTTAGGGTTGCATTATCTTTTTTTAGCGTCTCAAGGGTATTCTTTAGTGCCTCAAAGTGGTTATTCATGAACTGAACCGCTTGATTGATCTCTTGCATCTCATTTTTCAGGTTGTTGTTATGTGCATCAACCTTAGCCGAAAGTTCGGCAAGCAATTTAGCTACCTCTTTTATGGTCGTCGGTGCGTTTTCACCCACATTTCAACTGTTTACAAGTATGCGCAAGGTTAGTACAACTGTAGTATGGAGCAGTCCAGGAGCTACAGAAAACCTAAGAAGCTTAGTATTTAAGCGTTCCGCACACATATCTGCATAGGATAAAAGAGACGATTACTCCAGCCGCGTGTTTCAGCTGCCTGGCCTGCTCTGCAATGAATGACGGCGAACCGAAGCTGCTGTCTCTTATAGCTGGAGGACCATGATGTCAGTAGCTCCTGCGCAGGCACCAAATTGGGCGTTTCCAGGGTAGACCATGGCGCTGATAGTTCAGCAGATACACCAGCGACGAAAAGGCCTCGTACCTTCGACGTTTGTGGCTGAGCGAAGCGGTTGTCACTGCATTTGATAAAAGAGGTGATTACTCCAGACTGCGTGTTTCAGCTGCCTGGACTGCTCTGCAATTCATTGCAGAGCAGTCCAGGCATCAAGTTGAATGCTCTAAATACGTCTAAGGATAGATAGTTCACTGAGTATAGGTATTTCAGTGCAAATGAATGAATGAACGAATGAATGAAGGTTTTTTTCATTTCTTTCTATACAGGAACGATAGAGAGTCGAGACAAGCTGCGATTAATGGCTCGACGAGGCCGCAACTCCTTGATAATCTACAGGCTGTAGATTAATAAAGCAGCATGCGATCAAAATAAATAGAAATAAAATCTTTATATGACACTACACAAAATATAACGAATAACATTTGCAACTGCATATAACTATGGCTGCTCATGACAAGACGTTGTGTTACGTTTAAATATGAATATACGGTACATACACTCTAACTGAAAAGAAGACTACACAACTGAATTATCTACGTCATGCATTAGGCAGTTTCACCAACTCGCCCAACTTTCCATATTTATCATTTCTAAAATGCTAAAAGGAGAACATGCGCATACAAAAATCAGTGACATCATACATTCCTCTTTGTTTCATAGCAAGCATCGATATAACAATCCGTTAGCATATCGTTGGATCGATTCCCAGCATTAGTTATTACAGCACTTAATGTAAACATCCTATAAACATGCAAACGCATTCGCGTACCATTATTAATAAGCGTTACATAGTGACATAAAACTAGTCTACATAAATAACCTTAGCTACACTATGTATATGTAATATGTATGTCAAATTTTTTACGAAACAGAATTCGGCAGAACCCAGCTCGAGATGACTGTCGACGATAATGCGTTTAGCACTGAATCAATATAGCAGCGCAACGTATTGCCACCGTCGAAACGAGTTATGTATGAGGCGTGTACTGCAGTGGGACTCCTCTTTCGCGCTGAACACTGTGGACAGTGGCACGGCGGAAGAGGCTGCTATCGCCCTAGCCATCGTACAAGCTTCAACCATGCCGGCACCGGATGGACCCATCACAGTGGTCACTGATTCACAGACCGCCTGCAGGACTTTGGCACAAGGGAGGGTGACACCCCACGCACACTGCATCATTACATCATTACACCCCACAGCGTTAAACAGGGTGCGTATCGTCTGGACACCTGAACACGCCTCTCTCCATGGTAATGAACGCGCTAATGCGGTAGCCCGAGAGCTCGCTAACCGGGCGCCATTGGAGGAACTGTCCAACCCTGACGACGCACCGACAGAACCACTGAACTACACTGAAACTCTACAATATTACAGGGATACCAGGAGACACTTCCCTCCACCACATAATTCCCTTAACCGAGAAGATGCCGTCGCGTGGCGACAGCTTCAAACTAATTTAATTCCCTGCCTCTTTTATCTTCCCCTCTTCCACCCCACACAGTATCCCTCATACTGTCCCTATTGTGGAGCAAAGCCCACAGTATATCATTGCACCTGGGTGTGCCCACACCCTCCAGGTTACTCCCCTATTCCTTCACCTTCCTCCTGGGGGACTGCGCTGACCAGCTCAGACCCGCAAGAGCAGCGACGGCTGATCCGGCGGGCAGGCGGAGTGGCGCGAGCCAATGGGGCCCTGAACTAAGGGCTCCACCCTGCGACGAAGTCGCCCAATCTCATGACAAATAAATGTTTTCTCTCTCTCTCTTTCCTAAGAACACTCGGTGCCATCTAGCGCTGCCGCTGCGAAGCCTGCGCTTGGCCTCCGAAATGCACGGTGCGCCGGTGCGTGCGAACGCTGAGAAACGCGTCATGTGGCAACCGGACTCCTCTCTCGCGCTTCTTTCTGGGCTCGCTGCACAATCTAGTGGAGCTGCCGGGAAGTCCGCGCGTGGCCTACGAGACGAGAGGCGTGGGATGCCGGCGCCTGCGAACGCTGAGGATTGTTCCCTCGCTTACCGAACACCCAGTAACGCATACTCAGTGACCCAAGTTGGCAAGAGGTTCTTTGAAGAGCGGCACATACCGAGTGCGTTCATGGCGCAGCTCGCTAAAGCTTTGTCGTGAAAGGCGTCCGTTGAAAATCGGCTCGTACGCAGTGCATTTGCGACGCAGCTTGCTAATGCTTCGGGTTGCTGTCCTTGAGGAACCCTTGTGACGTGGGCTCGATTCCGCTCAGTATCGCAGAAATTTGAGTGATGTTTTTCTTCATTGTGGAGCGGCACATTCCCTGTGGCACATACCTAGACCCAAGTTGGCATCAAACAGGCTCGCTGAAGACCAGCACAGACCGAGTGGCAAATATCCAGTTGCTCCAAGTCGGCATCCGAGCTTCATTGGACAGTGGTATACCTACCCAGTCCCGCGTCTACAGTGACCCATGCCAGTGTAAAAGATGTTAGTTGAACAGCGACGCATTTGTACACATTGCCACATACTCAGCCATTCAATTTGGTTCGATGGTTGGTTTGGAACCCTGTTCCCTGAGCACAGCAGCTCGATGCATTACCCATTCGACCATGGACTACCCAGTGACCAAGATAGCCTCCGGAAATTGCGTGAAGTACCTTAAGAATGCGAACGCATTAAAGGGCCCCTCACCAGCTAGGCCACATAGCAAATATCGGTTATACGCTGGAAGTTGTTACGTGCCCTCTAGGAGTCGTTCTACCGCAATAATTTTTCAAATTGGTTCATTAATAACCGAGATAGAAAAATTCCAGTGTCGGGAACCTATGATTTCAGGAGGCGAGCGCCACTGCCAAGAGAGATACTCTCTCCACTTGCCCCATCTTGCCTCCTCAAGCAAAATTCCTTCCCTGCGTTCTCCCATAATTGGGGATCGCGTGTCGCGTACGTCACGGGCCCCGCCTTCATTTTTTCCCGCGCTTTCTTGCTGCGCGACGCACTTCCGCTCACGATGTAGCGCACGAGCTGTTGCGTTTGTCTCGTTTAGCGCAGCGCACGATTGTGAGCTCTGTGCATGAGAGCACTTGACTAGCGGTATAAGCGACTGCTACACAAACACAGGCAGACACAAGCGTATTAAAGATCATGATCGCGCGCTGGAACACGGTAGGAAATTACATAGTTTCGTTGTCCGCTCGCGCGACTGCACGACGTGGGAACAAGCAGACAGAATGGAAGTACATTTATTTTGCTGCGGTGGAAAGTAAAACAAAAACACACAGACATTCGGTTTGTACGTTTTATTATTTCTCTAAACTTTACTTCGCCAATTGAAGCAACAAATTACACAAATAGCATATGTTCCTTGAATAATTATCGAAATCACGTGCCACTGTGAGCGACGTCAGAGCATTACCACGCACGTAGGCGCACTTGTGCGGTATGCGTCGATTCTCCGGCTGAGAGCGCGGCGCTGGCGAGGAGAAGGGCAAACGGCTCTTTCCGCGGCGCGTAGCGACGTAATACTTAGCAGACACGATTGTTAGCGCGCATTGTATGCACGGCGCTTGTTAGCTCAAAATAGCGAGACCTGGTGAGCATTACGCATTACAAGAAATTTAATTTGCCAATTAGCAGTTCATTTTCATATGCCTAAAATTAAAGCTTACTTGCTATTGAAGCCGTTTACCGCGTACTGTGGTGTCCTGGAAGGAATCTTTCGGTAACACTAGAAATGTCAGTAAAGTAAAAACAAAAAGGCGGGAACATGGGCTGCTGTAGTTATTTATATTTGTTATTATTATTTCTCTTTGGGTATACGGTGATGGATATTGGCAAGATAAAAACAAGAAGGATGGGAACGCGGGGCTAGTTATTTCTGTTTTTTTTTTTATTATTGTTGCGGGGGAACTCACTCCACGGCCGTTCACCGTGCAGCTGTTTGCGCGGGATCCTTTTGATGGGGCCCGCACCGCTTTCCCCCCTCGTGCTTTCAAGCGAAGCCGCCATTTTAATTGCTCGCGGATCGGCATGACGTCAAGGCTATTCGCCGTACTGGAAAAGCTGCACACGCAGCTTGCATATGACCGGCTTCTCCCCTCTCGCGTTTAGATGTGACTTTCCGTATATGATTGCTGTGCATGCCAGCCTTTCCTCCTTTTCCCCCACAAGAACCACTTCTCTCTCTCTCTCTCTCTCTCTATGCAGGGTGTTCCACGTAACTTGAGCCAAACATTAAATATATGCAAATGCCACGTAGCTGGACCGAACCAAGGTATTGTCGTTTGCCGTCGCTTGGAGATACTCAGATTATTTGTTGCATTCCGCCTAATTGGACAATTGGTCTTAATTAATGAACAAACTTCTATAATTATGATCATCATCATCATCATCATCATCATCATCATCATCATCATCATCATCATCATCATCAGTCTGGTTATGCCCACTGCAGGGCAAAGGCCTCTCCCATACTTCTCCAACTACCCCGGTCATGTACTAATTGTGGCCATGTTGTCCCTGCAAACTTCTTAATCTCATCCGCCCACCTAACTTTCTGCCGCCCTCTGCTACGCTTTCCTTCCCTTGGAATCCATTCCGTAACTCTTAATGACCATCGGTTATCTTCCCTCCTCATTACGTGTCCTGCCCATGCCCATTTCTTTTTCTTGATTTCAACTAAGATATCATTAACTCGCGTTTGTTCCCTCACCCAATCTGCTCTTTTCTTATCCCTTAACGTTACACCTATCATTCTTCTTTCCATAGCTCGTTGCGTCGTCCTCAATTTAAGTAGAACCCTTTTCGTAAGCCTCCAGCTAGGTTTCTGCCCCGTACGTGAGTACTGGTAAGACACAGCTGTTATAAACTTTTCTCTTGAGGGATAATGGCAACCTGCTGTTCATGATCTGAGAATGCCTGCCAAACGCACCCCAGCCCATTCTTATTCTTCTGATTATTTCAGTCTCATGATCCGGATCCGCAGTCACTACCTGTCCTAAGTAGATGTATTCCCTTACCACTTCCAGTGCCTCACTACCTATTGTAAACTGCTGTTCCCTTCCGAGACTGTTAAACATTACTTTAGTTTTCTGCAGATTAATTTTTAGACCCACCCTTCGGCTTTGCCTCTCTAGGTCAGTGAGCATGCATTGCAGTTGGTCCCCTGAGTTACTAAGCAAGGCAATATCATCAGCGAATCGCAATTTACTAAGGTATTCTCCATTAACTCTTATCCCCAATTCTTCCCAATCCAGGTCTCTGAATACCTCCTGTAAACACGCTGTGAATAGCATTGGAGAGATCGTATCTCCCTGGCTGACGCCTTTCTTTATTAGGATTTTGTTGCGTTCTTTATGGAGGACTACGGTGGCTGTGGAGCCGCTATAGATATCTTTCAGTATTTTTACATACGGCTCGTCTACACCCTGAATCCGCAATGCCTCCATGACTGCTGAGGTTTCGACTGAATCAAACGCTTTCTCGTAATCAATTAAAGCTACATATAAAGGTTGGTTATATTCCGCACATTTTTCTATCACCTGATTTATAGTATGAATATGGTCTATTGTTGAGTAGCCTTTACGGAATCCTGCCTGGTCCTTTGGTTGACGGAAGTCTAAGGTGTTCCTGATTCTATTTGCAATTACCTTAGTAAATACTTTGTAGGCAACGGACAGTAAACTGATCGGGCTATAATTTTTCAAGTCTTTGGCGTCCCCTTTCTTATGGATTTGGATTATGTTAGCGGTGGCGTGTTAGTGGAGTGCAGCGGTGGCGTAGAGGTAGAACACCCGCCTCTCGTGCAAGAGGTCTGTGATTCGAATCCCGGTGCTGCGCAATTTTCCACCGGATTAAAAAAAAAAGAAATCCGCGTGTTGATAAAATTGCATAAACAGGCCTGGAATGTGGCCTGATCCCGGTGACCAGAACCGGTAACGCACTCCCTCACCAGAGCAGGATTGGCCACCCTGGTGCAGTACTTGGCCACAACCTCCTATATGAACACAACAATGAGGATAATTATGATAATTAGATGAAAACTGTCAATGAGAAAATTGTAAAGCAACATGAAAAACTCCCGATACTGCTTTCTTTAGCTCAACACGTGCTACATAAAAGTGTTTTTCCGAGCGTGAAAGAAGCCCGCGAATACACACAAAATTGCAGTGCGACAGGCCGCTCGAGGATAATTTAAGTGAGTTTTTAGGCATGGTAGGATCCTCTGGGCTGGTCCTCTGCGCCTTAAGGTGGCCTCGCCACCTACAAAGTTTTCTGAGTGATCTATCTCGGATGCTCCATTGCTATGGTGAGAAGTTCAAATCCTTTTTTTTGTAGCTATATATTTTGGAAGTGTTTCATTCGTAGCTATCTGACTGAGGCGGTCGCGTGCAGAAGAGGTTGAACACCGGCCCTCTAATCTGAAGGTCGTAAGTTCGAATCCTCCTCCAGTACACTACATCTCCAGGCTTGGAGTAAAGAAAATGCCGAGAGCAAGCGGGGCTATGCTAATCCAGGTGCGACCAAATTAGCAAGGTCCGCTGAGCTTCAACAAAAGGCAGAACAGAAATGGGCCTCCCTGGGGAAGTATTCGGCCACTACCTCCCCAATGACTCGATTAACCCATGGCACTCAAACCCCAGCGGCTGCGGAACACCTGACCAAGGCGGCGGCCAGACCCGCGACGCAGCAGAGGGTGGTAAGAATCTCTGGATCCGGACAGGCCGTCACTGGAAACTGAACCTGGCAACGTTCAACACATGAACCCTCTCGAGTGAAGCTGGCCTAGGAGGACTCTTTGAGGAATTATCAGTAATTGCATGGGATATATTATCGGCCTTACTGAGGTTAAAAGAACTGGGGAGGCTTATACAGTGCTGACTAACGGCCACGTCCTCTGCTACAGTGGACCTCCAGATATGAGACAATACGGGGTAGGACCCCTGATCCGTAAGGACACTGACGAACTCTACAGCATTGTTGAGAAAGTAGCAGTAGTCACAATATAGCTGAATAGCTGGTGCAGAATAAAGGTACTACAAGCCTGTGCCCCAACCTCCAGTCACGATGATGAAGAAATAGAACAGCTTTATGAAGATGTTGAATTAGCAATGAGAAAAGTGCAAACTCAGTATACTGTAGTCATGGGAGACTTAGTGCAAAAGTGGGGGGAAAGCAGGCTGGTGAACAAGCAATTGGCAATTACGGCATCGCTTCTAGGAACACTAGAAGAGGGATGTTGGTAGATTTCGCGGAAAGGAATAAGCTCCGAATAATGAATAGCTTCTTCAGCAAGCGTAGCGACTGGAAGTGGACCTGGAAAAGCGCTAATGGAGAAAAAAGAAATTAAATAGATTTCATACTCTCTTCCGATCCCAACATAGTGCAGGATGTAGAAGAGTGCAGTGATCATAGGTCAGTGAGGTCTGGGATTTCCCTCTATATGAAGAGAGAAAGCAAAATTGGTCAAGAAGAAATGGGAAAACCTAGACGCAGTAAGCAGACCAATTCAGGCTGACGCTTGCAAACAAATATGCAGCTTTAGAACAGGGAGATGAAGATGACATAGAGGTAACGAATGAAACCGCAACTAGGCTCAACGCAACTCAGAAGCAGCATTTGAAGTTGGCGGTAAGGCAGCAAGTCAAACAGTTGGTAAGCTCTCCCAAGTAACAAAGGAACTAATAAAGAAACGACAAAGTAAGAAAGTGTCCAACTGAAGAGATCAGATAGAATTCGCGGAACTGTCAAAACTTACCAACAAGGAGAAAGTAAGGGATATTCGAAATTATAACGCTAGAAAGACTGAGGAAGCAGTAAAAAAATGGGCGCAGCATGAAATGAGTGAGAAGAAAACTTGGCATAGGACAACCCAATATGTATGGACTGAAAGATAAGCAGAGTAATATGACCAGCAATTTTAGTAAAAGCAGCCGAAGAATTCTATACTGACCTGTACAGTAGCCAGAGCAACCACGTTACCTTCATTCAAAGTAGTAATGAATGGGATGCAGAGGTTCCTTCTATAATTAACGATGAAGTTAGAAGGGCCTTGCAAGGCATGGCCTGGGGAAAAAACGGCAGGAGAATATGGAATAACAGTCGATTTAATCAAAGATGGAGGAGATATCATGCTTGACAAGCTCGCGGCCCTTTATACGCAGTCTCACGATTTCAAGTGTTCCAGAGAACTGGAAGAATACCAACATTATACTAATCCACAAAAAGGGAGACGTTAAAGAATTGAAAAATTACAGGCCTATTAGTTTACTTTCAGTATTGTATAAAATATACACCAAGATAATTTCTAATACAATAAGGGCAACAATTGACTTCAATTGACTTGATGGGTGGTCATCGTGACTAAAGGTACGCACGCACATTTATTGTTTTGATCGGTGGTCATTATTTACTCACAACTGCAAACACATTCTTTGATAATGTCAAATCGATGCACGTACGTCGCTGGGTGGCTGGTTTTTAGAGTGCACGGGGGTATGATCGAGCCATTGATGATAATAGTTTTTGTTCATGGAGAACATGCACGGAACCCTAGCCATTTACAGCTTCGCTGTAGAATATGGAGCTAGGCAGATCAGGTAATGCGTAGGATGGATAACCAGTGGACCATTAGAGTTACAGAATGGTTGTCAAGCGAAGGGAAGCGCAGTCGAGGGCGGCAGTAAACTAGGTGGGGTGCTGAAATGAGGAAATTCGCAGGCGCAAGGTAGACTCGGTTGTGGCAGGACAGGGGTAATTGGAGATCGCCTTCGTCCTGCAGTGGACAAAGATAGGCCGCTGCTGCTGCTGCTGATGGTTATCACTATATTATACCATTACCTGCGCTTGCAATGATTCCAGTTCTATCAATCTATTCCCTGCTCTTTTTCCACAAATGCTCTAATCATCATTTGCTTATCTTGACTACTGACACTACTGACCAGTTAATCCTTCTATCTTCTTTGAATCCCAACGCTTCTAGAAGGTGGACACTCTCTACTGGCCTCGTAGTGTGAATATCTTCTCATTCCATTACGATGTGCGGAGTCGTTTCCAGGCTTTTGTTGCAGCATACTCATGACTCATCATGTGGCGCATATTAGCTCCGGTGTGTTCTTGTCCTTAAGCAACCAGCTCGAACCTCAAATAGCAAGGGCCCTTGAGTTGGCATAGAAAAATTCCATGTCCAGTAGAAAAATTCCAGTAAATGTCCATGGTCTTATTTGTTTCCATGCTTTACAACCAATTTATCGTCTCTGTTTCTCCGACTTTCTTTTTTATCACTTCTGGTTTTCTATTTACACTCTCGGTTACTCTACTTGGTTGCTACTTTCTTGACTTCTCTATTCCGTGCCCACGCTTTTGAGGTACAGATATATGTGCATTCTAGCCGGCCGTTTTTCATCCGTGTTATTTAATCTTTCCTCAGAGCTACTTTTGCTTTGTGCTTCTGTAACTTCGAAAGAAGTCCAGCCCATATCACCTTACACTGCGTCATTCGTGGTTTTACTTTGGGCCTCCAAAGCCAGTCGGCCCACCGGCCTCTGGTTAACCTCATAAGCCGACAAGATTTCTGAATTATAGCACAGAATTGCATTTGGGAACGTTAGCGCTGGCACCATTACAGAGATTTCCAAATTCTCCGCACTACCTTTTATTTATTGTAGCCACAAAGTGCTCTATGTTTCATCATTTCTGTATTGGGTATGACTTCCTCATCAATTGATATCACGTTATTACTTGTCTCTTCATTAAAGATCATAATTCCAGATTTCTCTGTGCTAAACTTAAAGCCTAGATTCGTCGCTGCATTGCCACTTATATTCGCAAGTCTCTGTAATACCTTGTATCGTGTGCGAGTAGTACTATTTCGTCCGCATACAACAGCCCATGGAGGGACCTTCTGGTGAACCTTTTGGCTATTACGGACGTGAGATGAGGCGAGAGGCGGGAATCTCGCTATGGCGGGCTGCGGCGGACTTGGCAGATTTCCTGTGGCGTTTGGCAGGTTCAGACATGTCTTGTGTAGGCGCATGTCCTTGAGTACAGTTTAAAATGGATGCAGTGCCGTCAATGAGTGGCATGGAAAGTCGTGCTGAGGAACGTCGCCGAAAGAAAGTCCGAAGTGATGCGACGGCGACAATAGGCCGAATCGGTAAAAAGCCCGAAAGGCTCGTTTGGCTGCAGCAGCTGAAACGAAGAGCCGAAATCGTGCTGCAGAGTCAGAGGAAGAACGCCAACGTCGGTTAGCAGGAGAGGCTGAAGCGAAGAGGGCTAAGCTACAGGTACCCTGCTATGCGTCAGGCAGAAGCCGATGCGACACGAGCTAAGCATGATGCAGATGCCGAATTACTACGAGCAGGAGCTGAGGTAAATCGGTGCGAGCGGCAAGAGAAGGCGGCTGAAGTGTCGAACAAAGGGTTAGTGTTAACGCATTTCTGTCAAATTGAGTAACTGGTCGACCATTGCAATTTTATTTCTCCAGTTTCTGTCCCTGTATCCAGAAAGAAAGAAAAGCAAAGAAAGAAAGAAAGCTTTAGAGAAATTCTTCAGCCCCTTTTCGGGCCACAAGATCTCCTCTTTTTTTTTCTTGGTGGGGTGAGTAAGAGTCTAACAGGGTTCGGGCTTTTGTGAGGAGATGCCACGGCATACAGCACGACATACAAAAGAAGCCGTTCGCTCATCTTGCTTTATTCCGTAATACTATCAGCATTATTTGGGAACTTCTCCGAATTTATGGTATGTCTGTATCTATCTACGTAAATATCTGTATGTCCGCGCCTAGAAGGCCTTTGCTCATAGGGGAATAATGTCGCCGAAATTCATGTAGCAGTTTGTAATTTTCAACGTAAATCTTGTGCTCTAAGATGTTTGGCATCGAAGATATTGCTGCCACGTTAGCAGCCTCGCGTTCCGAGCGAAATTCGGCGTTGCAATACCTTGTGCGCCTCGGTCTTTGCGAACTCGGTGAATGTGCTTTGACAAATAACCCTCAGTATGCGGAAACCACGACGAAGGGTTTGTAGAATATGATATGACCAGCGTCGCGTAGGGAAGCTGAGTTCCGACAGCGATGAACAGAGCGTACGAACGATATCGCTACCTTTGGTTCCGACAGACCAGCGTCCCCTATAGTGCAATGGAATCGGCCATTCCCTACTCGGGACAGGCTCGAGTGCTGGGAAATCGTGCCCGTCTCTACATGTCCCAGCTGCCAGTTGGTGAAAGCAGGCACGCGACAAAAGAGTGTGTGATCACTATTGGATTATCAAGGCCCATGAGCCTTAGGTGGCTCATGGGTTGAAAATTTGACCGTCCGGCGTTATGGCGCCAAAATTCAATGGCACCAAAATTGGTGGTGCCGCCATTGATGGTCGAACCCTCGACCTTTGGTGGAAGTCATACCCACGACCTTTGGTGTTAATTAAGGTAAAGTTTATTCAATCACAGTTAGCTAAGATAAAGTTAATTAGGGCACTTGAACCAAAGAGCCTTGATGGGAGTCGAACCTACGACAGTTGGTGTTATGATGGCACCAAAACTGATGGTGCTACTATTGATGGTCGAACCCACGACCTTTCGTGTAAATTAGGGCAGTTAATGTATAGTTAATTAATACATGGTTAATTAAGTCGCTCGAATCCACTATCTTTGGTGGGAGTCGAACCCACGACATTTGATGTTATTAGGGCTAAGTTAATTAAAGTACACTTAATTAACATATAGTTAATTAAGGCACTCAAACCACGACCTTTGGTGGGAGAAAACAAGCAATAGAAAGTAACAACACATTCTAATGAGAATGTCAAGTAATGTAATTAATGTCTCGTGAGCACGCAGGCTTTCACCTTCATCATCTCTAACGTATGCTAAAGTGACTGTCAACTTTTGTCATTTCCCTTACTTCGCTGCTGAAGTAATCACGCTTACCTTCTGTTTCTTTTGAAACTCCTTCACAGTATCATCACCAGCCCCGAACTCCGCAATTGCATCATGTTTTGCATTCCGCGCAAGGTCACCAGAGAACATGAACTTCTCCCTGCTCCTGCCTGTCATCGCCATCACTTCACCGTCCACAGAAAACTGACTTTATAGCGCTTATTTTCACGAGGTCGATATTTTATTGCGATAGCAAATATATGGACACTTCAGGCGCATTTTTGCCGTTGGCGTCACCATCGCCGTGATGTTACATGCAAAACCCCAAGGGCGATAACATCGTCGCCGCGCGCAGTATGTTGTATGTGCCAGTGAAAGCGCGCGACGGGAGCCAGCGATCACGGCTCAACCTGGCGCGCGAAAGGCCGTGGGGGGATGGGAGGGAGGGCGAAAGCGGGTGCGGGGTTGTCCTCTGGCAGCAGCTCCGTATTTCGCGACCGCGCGCAAGGGCCGACGGTTGCGGCTCAATCTCGCGCGCTCAAGGGTGGGAGGAAAGCGGGGAGGAAGCGCGCCGTCTTGCGTCGCGCGCACGGAATTAAGGGGCAGGGGATGTATGGGGGGCGTAGTACTCGGCAGCAACGCGCGGTCGCGCGGGCTTAATCGTGAAAGTGACCTGCTTTGGGGGCAGCGTCTAGGTGGACCGACGGCTCGTATCTTTGCGTGTGCTGTGTTCTCGCCCCTCAGTTTGCGTTGAAGCGATATACAGCACGAAGGTCAGTTCGCTCGCTGCTGCGAGCGAACTGACCTTCGGTCAAAGGTCAAAGTGGCTCAGGCCTCGCCCACATGGGCATAAAAACAGGTTGGAATAGTTTATGTTACACCAGCCCTGGGGTCAGAGACGCCCACCCGCTGGACCCGCTGCAGCGTGCGCCTCCCTAATATCTAGTTCGTCCACAACACCCTCAGTCTACTTTTAGTTGGTTTGCACTTCGGCTGTAGGGAGCACCACGCTGCTCGGCCTGCTCAACCGTAGTGTAATCATCATCATCATCATCATCATCATCATCATCATCATCATCATCATCATCATCCTGGTTACGCCCACTGCAGGGCAAAGGCCTCTCCCATACTTCTCCAACTACCCTGGTCATGTACTAATTGTGGCCATGTTGTCCCTGCAAGCTTCTTAATGTCATCCGCCCACCCCAACTTTCTGTCGCCCCCTGCTACGCTTCCCTTCCCTTGGAATCCAGTCCGTAACCCTTAATGACCATCGGTCGTCTTCCCTCCTCATTACATGTCCTGCCCATGCCCATTTCTTTTTCTTGATTTCAACTAAGATGTCACTAACTCGCGTTTGTTCCCTCACGCAACCTGCTCTTTTCTTATCCCTTAACGTTACACCCATCATTCTTCTTTCCATAGCTCGTTGCGTCGTCCTCAATTTAAGTAGAACCGTTTTCGTAAGCCTCCAGGTTTCTGCCCCGTACGTGAGTACTGGTAAGACACAGCTGTTATACACTTGCCTCTTGAGGGATAGTGGCAACTTGCTGTTCATCGTCTGAGAATGCCTGCCAAACGCACCCCAGCCCATTCTTATTCTTCTGATTATTTCAGTCTCATGATCGGGATCCGCGGTCACTACGTGTCCTAAGTAGATGTATTCCCTTACCACTTCCAGTGCCTCGCTACCTATCGTAAACTGCTGTTCTCACCCCTACAGTAAGGCCCTAAAGAAATGATTAAGTGCACTCTTTGAATGTACCGTCTCGCGTGGTTGGTGGCCAAGGAGGTTTGAAAAAGAAATGTGTCTGGAGTGGAAGTGATGTTTTCAAAGTTAAGCCGGACCAGAGTCATCTGAGGAGGGGCGCGGAATCACACGGGATACTTTGTCATACGGGATCCTCAAGCACAGCAGCCCGATGCTTTAGCGCTGCGCCACGAATGCCCGCGGGCAGTGAGGTAATAATTCTCAGCGTTAGCACTCGCCGGCGCTCCACGCATGCCAGAGGCCATGCGCGGACTTCGCGGGCGCGCCGCTAGATGGAGCAGTGTGTCCAGAGGGAAGCACGAGGGAGGAGGCCAGCTGCAGTACACGGCTCACACGTGATGGATTTCCGCAGTGGAAATATGGAGTATCGCTAAATTGCTTTAATGCTAATAGCATTAATGTCGACAGTCACCCTGAGATGGGTTCAGCAAGAATTGTTTTCCTTGATTGAGTGATAATGCCCCTTAAGTCCGGAATGACCCAATATGTTTCATTTTGTTGGTTGCTCGAATAGATAGATGTTCGCAGTTGGGTTGAGCGATGACTATTGTACCAAACAATGTAAGTGAGAGCCATGCATGTTCTGTTTGCATATTTTGCATTTCGTGTATGTGCGTTTTAGGATACATTGCAAGAATAAAATAAACTTTCCTAGCAAACTTGTGGTTCTCGAGGAAGAATAGCTTGTTGGGCCCATGCGCTTTGTTATAGTTACGCAAAATAGTGTGTCGTTGCCCATGCTGCAGTAATAACATTATTTATTGTCCGCGACTGTCTTCTTTGTTGACTGTCCTTGAAAGTTCTGTGTGTGCCAATGGCATCTGTCCCTGGACATTTCTTCAAACTTTCGTTAACAAGCGACGTGGACATTTTGGCGTATGGTCATTTCTGTTGTAGCTTTTGAGGACTCTACTTTCCCGTTTCCTGTCACGTCATTGTCACTGATCGTTGACCTTTGTTATTTTGATATGTCCCGTTACCAGTCTGTTAAACTTCACTTAATTCGTACCGCAGTCCTTATGCTTGTCATACCTGAAGGAGCTGACCGATCAAGCCCAATCGAGTGTCGACGCCATGAACGTCACTCTCAGCCCCGTTTCCCGCTTCCTCTTACCATCTCCCCAACACACAGTAGCCTCGGATGGGGGGGCTGAAATCGAATAAGGAAGGAAGAAGTATTTTAATGATTGGAAAATGTAGAGAGGTCGGCCGGATAATGGAGCATCTGGCCTGCTACTCTACGTAAGGGAAGGGGAAGAGGGGAAGAAAAAGAGTCACAATGGGGGATGATAATGGGAGGAACGAGGTGAAAGACACATTACACAACTACTATAACAGGCGTGAGTCCAGGCCCGAATAAGTTTTACCAAAGAAATGTTTGAAAGCGATAGCGTTATTGGCAGATCTCACACACTTCAGACTACAGTCTGACGAAAAATGTGGGCAGGTCCAGAAGGTAGTGCCGTCTAGCACAACGGCTTAAAAAGATTAAGGCAGAACCCATGTCACGATGACTGTCAATGGTAATGCGATTATTATTCGTCCAATGTAGCGACACAGTTAATTGCTGAAGCTACGTTTACTAAAAATATGTATTGGTAATTCTGAGACTTCCGCTACTTCGGCTACGTGCGACCCACACTGTCTCCGGTACCGGCCCACTTTGCTATGTCCCTCGCTTGAAAAGGTCGCCCATGAGCACGATGGCATGGTTATGTCACAGTGACGACGATGAAATGGCAGAGGGATGACCGCGACAGAAAGATAAAAGCGGTACGATGCGGACCGCGTGAAGACAATGACATGACGATTCTGAAGCGATGACAATCGCATAACGACGACAGCGGGACGACGACAGTATGAGAAGTGGGTGACGAAGGTGGAATGAAGACAATGGCATGTCGACGACGGTATGACTACAGACGCATGACAGTGACTGTCTGACGACGACGCAATGAGGAAGATGGCATGACAACGGCGACATAATTATGATTGAGTGACCACAGCATGATTATGATAAAATGGAGAAGAAGGAATTACGCCGTAAGAACGACGAAGGCAGTATGAGAAACGACGGCATGGCGACAAAGGGATGACGTTTCTGAAGTGATCACGACGGTAAAACGACAGTGTGATGACGATGTTACGACAATGCCTGTGTGACGACGATGGCAAGACGAGAGTCGGATGATGAAGTTGGCGTTAAGACAATGGAGCGGGAGCGACGACATCCCGACGACAAGCACATACCTATAGTGGCCCAAGCTGCTGGACAACTCGGGTCACCGGATCTGCGTAAGACGCTACATGGATGGACAGGTAGACAGATAGGCCCAAAACGCTTGAAGTAGGCAAAGAATGCTACTAGCACTAAAACGCTAGCTCTGACAAAGGAAGAATGCGAGAAAATGGCACGTGATGCAGGCACTAGATGTTTCAAAAAGATACTTTTTCACAAGGTTTAAATGTTTTTTTTTCAGGAGAAAAGAATGCATGTGATCATGGCTTAGTGGAAATACTAGCACATTGGGCTGCTGCGCTAAAAGACAGGGGTTATATCTCACCATCGGCTACTCATTTATTTATAGCATTATAGGCAGACTTCACCCACTTTGATGGTATATATCTAACAGGAAACTCGAGGAGTGTTGAGCGTACGCGAGCGTGTCATAGCGAACAAGAAACCAAAGAAAAGAAAAGAAAAGAAAAGAAAAGAAAAAGAAGTTTGAATATCACATTAATAAAAGACAGCGTACCAGGTCACCCGTGCCGCGTACAGCTGTCGAGACATCGCAATCTAGGTAATCCAGGTAGCTTTCTAAAGCGATTGAACCTATATGTACCATTCTGCTTAGGTAGCTTCGCTATGGCGGTCTCAGCAGAAAAAACGAGGACGATAATAAGGTACTACTTTGCCTTTTAGAGACGGCCTTTTTGCTAATTGAAACTTAGGAACATCGAGTGGAATCGCTGATATCAAGAACACAACAAAAATTCGCAATCCCTCTTGCTAGGAGCTTTGAATGACACAATGCATTTGAGCTTATTTTCGCGGAGAGGAAAAGTGACTCTCACCTGTACATAACATGATCAGGTAATTCCTAGCTTTCTTTTCCTTTTCCGCCCTCCTCCTCCTGGACATTTCTGTCCCCGATCCCCTTCTATGTACAGAAATATCAAGTAAGCGTCTACATATACGCCGGCAGAATTCTCTGCATTTCAAGAAGGAGCTTCCTTTCTCTCTCTCCCAGCATAAATATGATTAGGAGAGGAAAGGAGTACACTGTGAAGAAGCTTGGTGGCATTTCTCAAGGGAATCTCGTGCGTTAAAGCATTCTCGAAAAAAAGAGAGACCTCAGTATATTTGAAACCGCGTCTACAGCAGGCGACATATGTGCGTGTTTTCGCGCCTGATTTCTATTTTGGCACTGGCGTCGAGATCCCCATCTGTCCCACCGCTAGCAGCACGCTATTGTGCGCTACGCCATTTATGAACGTTATTCGCCACGATGACTCAGCGGGTATTGAGCTCTGCTGCGGACTAGGAGGAGTCGGTTTGGATCACCAGCCTAGCGGGGACCTCATTTGAGTGAAGGCAGAACGCGAAAACGCCAGCGTACTCTACCTTAGGCGCCCGTAAACAAAATGAAAAGAAAAGGATTAAAATTAAACCGAATAACTTTGTACGACCCGCAACGCACAGTGCTTGTTGGGGGTGACGTTTCTATCGTGGAAAATAATTGGGTTTAACGTAACGAAAGTGGCATAACACAGGTTATCAAGGGCGCCATAGTGGAGTGCATGCTCCGAATTAATTTTGACCTCCTGGGGTTACTTAAAGGGAAGCTGAAACACTTTTCGAAAAAAAAAAAATGAGTTCTCTGCGGCATTCTACAGTTTTGAGTCCCCTGAACACGAATATCTGGTTCAAAAAGGGCGGAAACAAACGCAAGCGGCTGTTTTTCCAAGAAAACGCGCACCAGCGCCTCAGGGCATCGCGCGAACGCCGCTGTTGCCCGTGATTGGTCGGGGCCGCTGTGACGTCTTTCGCGGCAGTCTCCGGTCGGCGCCGCCGTTTCAGAGCGTAGCACGCTGTTCTGTTCTGGGCCAGAACAGAACAGCGTGCTACGCTCCTAGAAGCTACAATACTTCAACATAGTACTAATATAAGCGCTTAATTCGTGGGCCCATAAACTGAGTGCAAAAACTGAAATTGAAAATCTACTGATTTCTACTGATTTTTCGCGAGAAAATCTACTACTATTTTTTAATGTGTCATGGCAACACTGGTTCTGGCTTCATAGCTGAGTTGTAAACATTATGGAACGTTCTCGCTGTCTCGGACAGCTTGTATTTTCGCCGTACATGTTCGAACCGACAGCCGATACGGAAAACGATGGCGGCAACGGCGGCAGCGGCGGCAACGACGATGTAGAGTGTGCCAACAGCGAGAGCGATGTGTGCACCTTCTCGCGCGTTGGAAATCTTAGCTGGCACTTATGTTCTTTTTTTTTCATGTAGCTGCAAGTTCCAATGTCGGGAGATAGAATGCGCTAAAGTGCCACTGGGAACTTGCTGCTGGAAGAATGCCGAATCACTAACTTCTCATTAGATTGTAAACACGGGTGCTATTCCGCGATGATAAGCACCTTGCCGCTGCTTGTCTAAAGTACTCCCGTGGTTTTTTGAGTGTTGATACACGATCGCGAACATAAGTGCCGCGTTTCAAAGCGCGCACATGCAGTGCTGCGGGGTACAGTCATGGAAGTTGCTTATCATACAAATCCAGAGATGGCCAGAGGTATTATATGTGCAATATTATTATATGTGCAGTTATTCTGGCGGCTAGCTTCCCACGCTATGCGTGCCGCCATCGCACCTGGTTAAGCTTCTCCTAGACGCTAGAGTTATACGATGTCCGCGCAACCTTGAGCGATCGGAAAGCGCGTTTTCCCCTCTTGGCCGGCGGAGAGGGGGGGCTTTGTGTCCGGCCCACGGAGCCCTCCTCATCTCAGTAAGGTGCCTGGTAGGGGGTCCCGTGCAGACGATGCCCTCTCGGTGAGCGCATATTTCCCCCTCATCTTTTTAAGAGGTTCAATACTTACAAGCATTTGTCTCGCAAACCATATTTATTTCAAGGAAATTTTCCACGTCTCAATAATTTCTCTCGTCGTATTCGAGTGCTGATTGCCGTGTTATAGTTTGTTAACGAAGCTTTCCCTCAAGTCTAAATATTTTAAGGCAGTTTTCCTAGTCTCTAAAGCCGCTCGAGTTCGCTCTTCTCCTCGGGCAGCCATTTTTCCAAGAAAGGGGGCGGCAGAAAGTTAGGTGGGCGGATGACATTAAGACGTTTGCAGGGACAACATGGCCACAATTAGTACATGACCGGGGTAGTTGGAGAAGTATGGGAGAGGCCTTTGCCCTGCAGTGGGCGTAACTAGGCTGATGATGATGATGATGATGATGATGATGATGATGATTCATACTTTGGTTCGACGACTTTGCGATTGTGGCTCGATCAAGAATCGGTATGCGTGCTCCATGCTAGTGTTGACATAAAGATATTAGGCAGTTTTAGCACCGCCGTGTGGTAAACACGATAACTGCAACCGTACGTCTAATGTCACTAGGCAAGCCTATACTCCATTTCATACCTCAGGTGCAACGCTGTGGAAGCTACGCACGAAGTCCGGTCACCAAAATTTATTACTGCGCGCGTTTCCGTCTATGCTTCGCAGCATGCCAGCGGCGTTTGCTCGCGCGAGCATGCACGTGAAGCTTCCGCGACGGGCTGCAATGAAAAAATGCCGAAAAGAAAATTGTTTTAAAAGAACGTGTTAGCAGCCGTATAAGTACACGGATTGTTTCTATGGGTAAATTCTTTTTTTTTTTTCATTTAGAACTGAGCTTATATATGGAAAATTTTCTTAAAAATCGGATCAAGAAACACCGAACTTTTTCTAAGTGCGAACGCAGCCACTGCAAGAAGTATCTCAAGCCTCCACAGCGTTGCACCTGATGTATGAAACGGAGTATAGCAACGCTAGCAACAACGCGTTTCCGCATTTGTCGTAAGGCTATCCGGCTATCGCAGAAATGGTCCGAGCACAGCACAGATGATTTCGTCGGCACGATCTTATCTCTCCTCACCGCACGGACCCACTGCGCTGCAAGCTTCCTGTCCTTCGGGAACCTGTGAAACACAACATCGTCTCGCTCGCCTGTGTTCGCGCAGCCGAATGCTGCACAGAACGAGGGCATGTTGGGCGCCCTTGGCTGTAGGCACTCACGCAGCACAGAAGGAAAGAACAGTTTACGAAAATCGCAAAAGAAAACAAACATGAGCGGCGGCAGATCTCTCATAGCGTCGTTTAGTAAAGCGCAGGACGGAAAGAGGCATGCCAGCACATGCCAGCACGCCGGTCCGGCAGCTCGGTCCCCGCCAGTGACGTCACTCTCGCCGGTTCTCTCCTCTGGCGAGGAAAACGAGGCCGAGGCATCCGGTTCCCCGTACACGGGAGCGGACAACCCCGACCTCGATGAATCCTTCACCCTGGAAGAAATCAGGACCGTCCTTCAAAACTTGAATGGCACATCGGCCCCAGGTCCGGACGGTATTAGTAACAAGGCCCTTCGTAACTTGGACGAAGACTCCGTCCAGTTCCTAGCGGATCAAATCAACCAGGTCTGGGCTTCCGGCAGGGTCCCACCGGAATGGAAGAACGCCACCACGGTTCTCATTCCAAAGCCCAACAAGCCCTCGGGCGTCGAGAACCTCAGACCCATATCACTGACGTCGTGCGTGGGTAAGGCGGCGGAACACGCCATTCAAAACAGAATCTCCAGATTCCTCGAAACCAAGGGACTGTTACCACACACCCTCATCGGATTTAGACCCGGTCTATCAACTCAAGACACCATGATTTTAATCAAGCACCAAATCATTGATGACCCCATTAGAAACGCCAAGGCCATTCTTGGGTTGGATCTAGAGAAAGCGTTCGATAACCTCTCTCACCAATACATTGTGGACACCATTTCCGAACTCAACCTCGGAGCTAGGTTCCACTCGTACGTCAGGTCATTCTTGGATAACAGGACGGCTACGCTCCGATTTGCCGACCTCTCCACAGAGACACTCTCGCTGGGGAGCAGGGGCACCCCCCAAGGCTCGGTCATCTCCCCTATGCTTTTCAACCTTGCCATGGCGGGACTTGCTGAGAAACTAGGGCACATCCACGGGCTCGAGCATACCATATACGCAGATGACATCACCATGTGGGTGTCCAAAGGAACCCCGGGCATGGTGCAGGACATCTTGCAAGAAGCAGTGAACGCCATAGAAGAATTTCTAATTCCCACAGGACTCAGATGCTCGCCTACCAAGTCGGAGCTGCTCGTACGCAGACCCACGCAGAAAGGCCGCAGGCCATACTCGTCAGACTTCGACTATAATCAAGAAATTATCGTACGAACCACTTCGGGACACGCCATACCGTGCGTCGACAAAATCAGAGTCCTGGGTATGATCGTAGAGACTAAAGTCGTCAATGCCTCTACGGTTCAGAAGCTCATCACCAAAACCAACAACGCTATTGGGCTCATCAGAAGAATTGCCAATAGACACAGGGGCCTCAAGGAACATAATCTCATCAAACTCATACACGCGCTCGTCACCTGTCACTTCGCATACGTTGCGGCAATGCTCAATTGGACACGATCCGAAAGAGACAGACTGAATGCCCAAATCAGAAAGGTCACCAAGCAAGCCCTCGGCATTCCAACCAGCACCAGCAACGAGAAGCTGGGGCACCTGGGCATGCACAACACCCTGGAAGAAATTGCCGAAGCCCAGCAGCGCGCCCAGCTTGCTAGGCTTTCGACGACGCCTCCGGGGCGCACGATCCTAGAGAAGCTAGGCTTTGCACAAGGACACATAGAAAAAGACTTTGCGGACCTCCCACGGGACATACGCGCCAGGATCACGGTCCGCCCTATACCCAGAAACGTACACCCCGAAAACAACAGGGGCAGACGACAAGCGAGAGGACAATTCCTTCTTAACCAAGCCTTGGCGAACCGTGAACGCTCAGCTTTTGTGGACGCGGCGGCATACACGGGAAACAAAGCTTTCGCAGTGGCGGTTGTGGACGGCCGCGGATCCACAAGATATGCAGCCACGGTAATTACAAGGAAGCCTGAACAGGCCGAACAGGTTGCGATCGCTGTTGCGCTCACCGACGACAATCTTTCCCATATCTACAGCGACTCCATAGCCGCTATCAGAGCTTTCCAAAAGGGCACGGTCTGCGCACAGGCTCTCAAAATTGTTTCAAAGAAAGAGATTAATAAACACTTCATATACTGGTTCCCGGCACACTTAGGACCAAAGCTCGGCGACGTCCCCAACCTTAACGAGGCGGCACACGAGGCTGCGCGCGCGCTTACAGACCGCGCGGCTTCACCCGACCACTCGGAGAATAAGGACGCGCCCACTACATACAATGAAATCACTAAACACTACTACCTACAACGCAGACAATATAGCACGCCACACCGCACGCTCACTCGAGCTCAAGCGGTTACACTCAGAATGCTACAAACAGACACATACCCCACTCAAAACAGATTACACCATTACATGCCTGAGCTCTACGACAAGTCTTATTGCACCAATTGCAATACATCCCTTAACGTTTATCATTTACTCTGGCCGTGCTCGCAAGCTCACGTAAACTACGAACAGGACAAGCGCAAGTTTGAAGAATCAATCCGGAGCGAAGAACTCGCTCCCCAACTCTGGGCCGTCCAGCAGGTCCACGACGCCGCCAGGAAACTCAACCTCCCGGTTCCGTCGTGGGAGACGCCCACTCCATGAGAGCCCAAAGCTCTCGTGGCCTGCAGGACCTGAATAAAGTTGATTTCCTTCCTTCCTTCTCCTCTGGCAACCACCTCACGCGGCGCTCCGGGAAGCGATGGGGGCGTGTCCGCGGGGGTGATTTAGAAAGTGATTTCCGCTCCTTATATTAATAAAACGAAGAAAAAATTACGGAGCCGTAAATTATTAGGTCTGTTCTTCCCAATCCCAGCAATTCATGGAAATTGAAAACCGTTTCAGCTTCCCTTTAAAGGGCACTCGAAGCACGGCACATGGGAGTTTGTTGCGTTCTGCTCCCGGTAAAATTCGATCACCACGACTAGGTATAGAACCCACCACATAACCGGGCGCAGTCTAGTGCAACGTGTTTCTATCATTCAAAGCGGGAAGAAGGAGTGCCGAGTTATTTTTTTTTTGGTCCACACTCCCTTTTCCCCAGTAAAATAGTACTCGCTGCCCCGCTCGCCAACCTCTTCAGTCTGATGGTACCAACCCGTGCCTACGTTTCATTTGGGTAAGTGGTCACTAACGAACTTGCGGCGGTCGCATACTAGTGTAAGAGCGGCATACCAGCACAAGACTCCGACACCTGCCTGGCAACCATGTCGAACCATGAATCCTTATTCTCTTCTTCCTCTTGTGCTTGCTAATTCTGCAAGCCTTCTTAACCCGCTGGAAGAGGGCACCACAACAGCAAGTAGTTCGGGACAATTTTAAGCCACAGTACTCGTCGTACTGAAAGCTTCCTGCTAAGGCAAAAAAGGAAAATAAAAGTGATTGTTCACATGGCTGTACACTGCGAGTTGCCTTTCCTGCTATTACTTTCCTAGAGGCATGGCCCTGCGAGATCTCTCAAATGAGAAAATCAGCACTGCAGACATCGCCGTATGCGTTTACTGCTTCTTTAAAAAGAGCCGATTGAAGTGAAAGAATTGAGAAAGAGAAATGAAACTAAAATGAGAAGGAAATGTGCTCAATTTAATGGTTGACGTTGAATGATTTATCGTTCACGCACCTCCTTTATGCGGGCTGCGTTCGCCAACTGCCTACGCGTATTTTATTTTATCTCAGCAGTGTTTTTAATACGGAATGCCAAGATTTGCAGGCGCGAGGGACAAAGAAAACTAAAAGAGGGGCGAATGATGTCGACTGAAAAAGCCCTGTCTTTCTTTAATTCGGACTAAAAATTAGACCGGGTTTCACAAAAGCACGGGGCATTCTGTTTCCAACTTCCTCAATGAAAAAAAAAAGAAAACAAGAAAGGAAAGAAATAGCAAGAATGAAAAATGTGTGTAGTTCAACTCTCGCAATAGTTCACTCATGCACGATATGCATAAGAAGGCAGACGTTGGATCTAGGCAATTTTATTTTAGCTTAACGTATAAAAATTTTTTCTTCGTTGAACGTTTACTGCATGCTATCTTTGACGATACAATTTTAGTTTCTCTCGCAGTGCTAATTTTGCGCCCACTAAATTTCATTACCCTGTTCGCTAGCGGCGATGACCAAATTACTCTCCAAAGTGGCACATGTTTCTTTTTCGGTAAAACTAATTGCGCAAGATTCCTGTTAGTGTTCCTGGATTACCCACCGCGGCGGTTCAGTGGCTATGGCGTTCTGCAGCTGAGCACGAGGTTGTGTGCTCGACTTCCAGCCTTGGCGGCCGCATTTAACATGGGGACGAGATGCTAGAACGCTCGTGTATCGTGTTTTGGGTGCGCGTTATGTAGTTGCAGGTGGTCAAAATTACTGCGGAGTCCTCCACTACGATGACCCTCGTAACTCACTGCGCAGTTTGTGAAAGCTGGAGCGCACAATTTGTTTTAATGCGTTAGCATTCTTCCGGTACATAACGCACTTTGATGGGGCTATCTATCTATCTATCTATCTATCTATCTATCTATCTATCTATCTATCTATCTATCTATCTATCTATCTATCTATCTATCTATCTATCTATCTATCTATCTATCTATCTATCTATCTATCTATCTATCTATCTATCTATCTATCTATCTATCTATCTATCTATCTATCTATCTATCTATCTATCTATCTATCTATCTATCTATCTATCTATCTATCTATCTATCTATCTATCTATCTATCTATCGATCTATCTATCTGTCTGTCGATCTATCTATCTGTCTGTCGATCTATCTATCTGTCTGTCGATCTATCTATCTGTCTGTCGATCTATCTATCTATCTATCTATCTATCTATCTATCTATCTATCTATCTATCTATCTATCTATCTATCTATCTATCTATCTATCTATCTATCTATCTATCTATCTATCTATCTATCTATCTATCTATCTATCTATCTATCTATCTATCTATCTATCTATCTATCTATCTATCTATCTTTGTATCTAACCATTTCACCGCCTACCTGTTTCACTTGGTAGTCAGTGGTTGAATGGCTAACGCGTTGGACTGCTGCGCTGACGTAACAGGTTTAGAAACCAACCATAGGGATATCTTGGGTGACTGTGTACGTCGCAATGTGTACGTATACGCCCTGCTCTTCAAAGAATCTGTTTAAAGCCGACATGGTGTCACTGTGGATGTGGGACTGGGTAGGCACCGCTGTTCGACGAAACTTTTTGACGCCGACTTGTAGTACTCGGTTTGGGCCACTCGGTCTGTGCTGAGGGAACAGGGTTCAATATCAACCGTGGTGCCACTGCCAACTGGCATTGCTGCAAGCGACTGCGAGTGCTCGATGGGGAAGACGACGACTCCGTGCGTAAGCAGCGTCGCGCACTGTCATTTAATGCGTTAGCATTCTTAGTATACTTCAACCATTTTCTGGGGGCTACGTTTGTATCTATCTATGTTTGTGTCTAACCATTTCCCCGCCTACCTGGGTTACAGGTTAGCCCACTGACAAATGGGTAGCGCATCGGGCTGCTGTACTCAGGGAAGAGCGTTCAAAACCAACCAGCGCACCAACTGTTGGCTGAGTAGGATATAGGTCACTGTAGATGTAGGACTGGGTAGGCGGTGCTGTTCGAAGAACTCTTTGAAGCGGAGCGGAATTCAGCCGACGTCACAAGGATTTCTCAACAACAGCAACCCAACGCATTAGCACGCTACATGCCGCTTTTCAATGAATGCCTGTCACGTAGACATTCTAGCGAGCTGCTCCATGAATGCACTGGGCATGTGCCGTTATTCAACAAACCCCTTGACCACTTGATCCATCCATCCATCCATCCATCCATCCATCCATCCATCCATCTATCCATCCATCCATCCATCCATCCATCCATCCATCCATCCATCCATCCATCCGTCCATCCGTCCATCCGTCCATCCGTCCGTCCGTCCGTCCGTCCATCCATCCATCCATCCATCCATCCATCCATCCATCCATCCATCCATCCATCCATCCATCCGTCCATCCGTCCATCCATCCATCCATCCATCCATCCATCCATCCATCCATCCATCCATCCATCCCATCGATCCATCCATCCATCACTGTGATCGGCAAGTAGTCCACCTCATTCGGCAAGCAGACGACAGCGCAGACGCGCCCAAGCCCAAGCAGACGCGCCCAAGACGCGCCCAGGCATAGAAAGATTGGTTTTAACAAAGAAATTATACGCCCGAAGGCGTGGCGCTTGAACGCGTTGAAGACGCTGCACCGATGGCAGGCAATCAGGTGCCCGTTTGTTGCTTCCCTGCGTATTTCCGTAGAGAAAAGAAATGGCCATCAGCCCATCACCTAGTACGAACGTATAAGAAGACGGTTAGGTGGGTGACGGAAAGAGCAAATAATACGTCCATGCGCGCGCAGTTACCATAGAACGTGGCACAGGTCGTGCGTGCAGGATTTCGGGAAAGTTATATAGCGGGGCTTATACGACAGCTGTTTTATTATATATTTATATGTAATTTTTCTGTGGACTGTGATCGGTGAAGCTGAGATCCGTAGACGTGGCTTCGAGGAAGCGGTCGGTGGCTGGATTTATAACCTCGTTAGAGAGGAGAAAAAGGACAGCACCTGCATGCTGGAGTATATATTGCGGCAATTTCTGGAATTGCACTGGCAACTAGAGTGCAGACTCTGAAACGAGAAAAAAAACCGGTTTCCACTGATGGTTGATTGCGTGGGAGAACGAGGTTCACCTAGCCGCCAGCTTAATTTTTTGGCATTTCCGCTTACGGTACGGGGTTCGGAAAGGCGGCATGTTGGAAATTTCTGGCTCGGCATTTTCACATCTCTTCGAAAACTGTTACACGGAAACGTTTGATTATGTGGGAAACTGGTGTCACGGGCAATTAAACAAACAAACAAACAAACAAACAAACAAACAAACAAACAAACAAACAAACAAACAAACAAACAAACAAACAAACAAACAAACAAACAAACAAACAGAAAAGGCGTGGTGGTGTCAACGTCAAGTTGCTCTATCCTTTCTTGTGCTAGACGCCTCTCTCTCCCGTTTATTGAATTATAACAAACTAAGAACAAAAGAGAGAACTAGACATGCTACACAGCCAACGTGTGTCAACGAATATACCAAAGTCTGCAACGAGAGAATTCAACATTTGCGTTTGGAAAGGAGCTCGACGAAGCCTATACAGGTTTCGCGCTGAGCAGCCCCTTCATTTGAAATGCAGTTGTTCAGCATCATTTTAGCCTCAAATTCGAAGTGAAGTTCGAAACGGTCATCTAAAACTGCTTTCGCTCTAAGTACTTTGTGCTTTGCGCGTACAAAAAGTAGGTGCACGTAGCATCCTCGATGCCGGCACGAGGTCATAGACTTTGTTTGAGCCATGTTGTTACGCAGCCATTGTAATTTTTTTATTTCTTCCAAGAATGCACATAAAGCGCAGGGTTAGTACTAGCGAATCAGTGCAATGTCCCTAGTGTTGTGTGTGTTCCACACAACGCTACATAACATTGGGGAAGACGATCGCAGTACTTAAAAGAGAATTAATAAAGCGAGAAAAGAAATGCTGACTCAGTAGACATCAGAATATATTTTCTACGGAGATTCATATTGTCATTTTTTTTTACTGCAGAAATGTTTTTTTCCCAAGGTCTCTCGTCGGCTACTCTTGCACGGAAACTGTCATCGCCCCCCAAGACTCAACAGAGAACAGCACCACATATAACGCGTCGGCGTACACAGGGATATCCGTTTTTCTCTTACAATCTTAGAAAACAATTTTGCACTTATGTTTTGAAATTTGATTACAGTCCGCATCGTTCAATGTACCTATTGACACTGCTCATTGCTTGCGTTTTGATGAAAGGAAAAAAAATAAACTCAGGATTTTTTGACTACTTCAACAGTTTCTATGAGACGCTGAGCTGTCGCAGCTTCCGCAGTAACCTAGTTTGGTTCAGAAATCAAATAGCCGTAAATATTACTGCGACAGCTGTTAAGTGCCCGAAATTGGGTTCCCCTTGTTCGTCCGACCATTTTGCTCGTAGTTACGTGCTGATCGCTGATCGGCGACTCAAAGCGACGATCTTGGACGTCGTTAGGCCACCTCGTCAATCCCAGTTTTGCTATTGCGACAGCCTGAAGAAGAAAACGATTCTCTACAACCGCTTCCACCGAGATTTGAGCCCACGTCAGTGAAGCAATGTGCATCTGATAGTCGAGCGCACTAACCACAGAGCTATCGCGCAGCTTTCTTTTTTTTTCTTCGTGTCAATACATGAAAATCAGACGTAGAAGTCTGCAAAGCTCTACACGAACCACCGCGCGGAAAGAGTGCTGGGAAATTAGAGTGAGGCTTTGCGCTCCACAAAGACTCTGAGAGCAGTGGCGTCTGTACATGTATTTCGGAGACCAGAACTTTTTTTTTTTATTGAAATGAATATTAGGAGAGGTTGGCGCCTTTATGGTGGCACCGGCTACTCCTTGTCACTTGGCAAAGGAAACAAATTTGCGTAAAAAGGGAGAATAGCGACACGAAATATGGCACTCAGTAGAACACTGGATGAATAGAAAATGTACAGTCCAACAGTACATGAGTCGCAAAGTTCTGTGCATTAGTTCAGTCCACGCACGCATACATAAAGTCAGGTATTTCGAACAGCCAAAACACACAACACATGTAATGCACTGCAAGTACAGAACAGAATTATACATATTGGGCAAAAGTTGTGATCACCACATAAACCAATTATGAACCACAAACAACGTTTGTGTTACTCATTTAGCGTATTCGGATCATCTGATACCTAATATTTTCCCAAAATGTTGGTCTCCTCTAAAAACTTTTTCAGAGAAAGAAGCGCTCTTTTTTGAAGGCCCGCAGTTGGCCATGGGCCAAGTATCTTTTTTAGAGTGAACGGTCTTCTGTCTAATATCAACAAATTCGCTTGCAGTACCCTTCTTTGGGGATCGTATTTTGTGCACTCGAGGAGAAGATGATGCACATCTTCGTCTGGATGGCCACAAGAACACTGTGGACTAGGGACACGTTTTATCCTGTACAAGAAGTGTTTAGTGAATGCAGTACCAAGACGCAGGCGGTGTACCAATGTTTCAAATTTTCTGTTGGCTCTTAGGTTTTCCGGCATTGATAAGTTTATACATGGGTCTATAAAGTATAACTCAGAGTTTTTAGCTTGCTGATCAAACCAGGTAGTTTCGCTGAGGCGACAAGAAATCTGTCTCAGGAGCAGACGGACTTCACTACGCAATAGAGGAAGATTGGTTGTCTCCGCGTTATTGTGCGCCCGATTCGCGGCTGCGTCCGCTGCAGTATTACCAGGAATATTGCAGTGCCCAGGTATCCACTGGAATGCAATTACGTGGTTCATTGCGCTTGCTTTTGTAAGTTTATTGAGTGTCTCATATAGTAGCAAAGTGTTCAAAGAATTTTTCTTATTGCTCTGTAGTAATGTGAGAGCGGCTTGCGAATCGCTAAAGATAACCCATTTTTCCGAATGTTCTTTTGATGTTATGAAACGCAAAGCACACAGGATTGCAAACAGTTCTGCCACGGTGGAAGATGTCTCTCGGGATAATTTAAATGTTTGCTCTAGCGCTAAATGTGGAATGACGAATTCTGAAGTCGAGGAATTTTTATGACACGAACCATCTGTATAAATGTGGATGTACTGGGGATATAAGGAGTAAATTTGGAAGGGGGCCAGTTGTTGTGCGGCTACTATGAACATGTCTCTCTTAGTTATAATCCCGTCAATCGATAATTCTATTTTAGGACATGTTAACATCCAGGCAGGGTAACAAACATCCACTTTGCATAATTCATATCTTGGTAATAATGCTTTATGTTCTCGAACAACATCGTGAATTTTGCTTTTGTTTCTTTCGGTAAGCGCGAGGTTTAACGGATGATTCTCGTGTTGGGTTAAGATGCGATAAATGTGTCGGCATGTTTCAACCGTTCGTATGACTGGAAATGGTGGGTGACGAGCTTCAGCAATTACTAAAGAACTCGAGGTAGCCTGCGGAACCCCAAGACACACTCGCAGCCCTCTTGCAAGTAAACGTTGAAGACGTTCCTCAGAAGTTTGCGATATAACATGGAGAATAGGTGCCGAGTAAGCAATTTTTTGTTTTACGAGTGCGTCATGAGCTTGTAGTAGCGAAGAGACTGATCCCCCCCACGTTGTACCTGCGAGTCGCCGAAGTACGTTTATTACTGCATTGGTCTGCTTTTCAATTGCGCGGATGTGTGAAGCCCATGTTAGCTGGCGGTCAAGAATAACTCCAAGAAATTTATGCTCTTTCACAAACATCAAAGTTTTCCCATTAAGCGTAAGTTGGAAATTATTCAGCTGCCGTCTAGTGAAAGGAAGTACGGCTGTCTTTGCGTATGAAAGACTCATGCCTCTTTCTTTTAAAAAGGTGTCGATACTACCAAGACCCTCTTGCAGCGTTGTTTGAATGTCTTGTATATGAGATCCAGAGGCCCATATGCAGATGTCATCTGCGTACAGCGAATACTGTAGACCAGACGGGAGTTTTAGTGGCAAGGCTGCCATGACGCAGTTGAATAAAAACGGACTGAGAACACTGCCCTGCGGAACGCCCTGTGTGATGCTGTGATAATTACTGGCTCCTTCGATTGTTTCCATAAATATTTTTCTGTCTTTCAAGAAATTTGATACCCGTCGCAGTGGTCGACCGTGTAGACCAAGCTCTAACATACCAGCAAGGATATGTATGTGACTTACAGTGTCGAATGCTCTTTGAATGTCTAAAAATACTGCTACTGTCACATTTCCGCAACCTCGTTCATGTTCGACGCATGTGGCAATGTCTAATATTGAATCCATTGTACACCGATTTTGCCGAAAACCGGTCATGTATTTGGAAAACACATTTGTGTGTTCACACCACCACTGCAGCCAACGGTCTATCATCTTCTCCATTAGTTTGGAAAAACAGCTTGTGAGACTGACGGGTCGGTAGGAGTCAAGACAAAGGGGAGTCTTTCCTAGTTTTAGTACTGGAATTACCCGGGCTAGTTTCCATGAATCTGGCAGAGTCTGTCTTATCCAGATGTCATTAAATATCTCCAAAAGAGCCATTCTTCCTACAGGACCTAGGTTCTTTAACATCATATACGTGACACCATCTGGGCCTGCAGTTGTCTTTGTACGGCATGACGAAAGAGCACATTTCAATTCATTTAGACTAAACTCACAGTCAAGTTGAGGATGTTGTGACATAAAGCATGCCCGAACTTTCTGTTCTGCTAGTGTTATCGAAGTTGTAAATTGTAGGCAAGTGAACGGAATTCCTGGTCTGGATATAAGTTGACAGAATTCGTCAGCAACAGATGTTTCCGGAGTGCTTCGAGCTACGGCAAGGGCTCGGAAGGGATGGCTCTGGGTAACTGGACCACTAAAAGATCGGACAACTGACCATATTCTGGGAACTGGAGTAAACGGAGACAACGACGCGCAGTATTCTCGCCACCTTCTCGTACCTAATTTTTGTAAGCGTCTGCGCGAAGTTGACCGAACTTTCTGTGCCATCTTGTAGTCATCCAGCTTTCCACTGCGGCGGTAAGCCCGTTCTGCGCGGCTTCTAATTGCTCTTAGACATTCATATTCTCCGTCGACTGCAGCGTATTCATTTGGTACAATGACTTGCTTTGTGCAGATCTCATAAGACTCACACAATATATCTGCAAAACCTTGAAAGCTCGGATTTTCGCCCAATGAGTTGCTTAAGTGGTGACGAAAGCTTTGCCAATTAGTATATTTTGAGTAGCGCCGGGTCCCCTCACTCCGTATAAGGCGATGTTTTACCAGAATCGGAAAATGATCACTACCGTGCGTTTCTATGTCCGTTGACCATTCAACGCCATCAAGAAGGTCTTGTGAGCAGAGCGTAACATCTATACAGCTTGAGTAACGAAACCCCCGCAGGAACGTTGGAGAGCTGTCATTTAACACGATGAGATTACTTTTTTCTGCAGCAGACTCTATGATGCTTCCACGGGAATCGTTATATTCACTGCCCCAGATGACGTTATGTGCGTTGAAGTCCCCACAAACCAGCACATGTGAGTTTGCGATACCAAACACATTCACCAAGCTGTCTACTGATATTTTGCTAGCACATTGCAGATAAAGACTGATCACTGTGACGCTTGTATTTCTAAAAGATATCTTGCATGCTACGAACTCCGGTATATTTAAATCGCTCGACTGTATTAAATAAGACGGCAGGTCCTTTCTCACACATAACATCGCTCTGCTACTTCCAGCAATGCGCGATGATTTATATATAACATAGTTTGAAAGACGAAAGTCATCTCTTACGCTTGCCTCCTGTATACATAAAACAGGAATGTTGAGCTAGTAGTTTGCGAAAATCGGCTGACTTATTTCGAAGGCTATTAGCATTCCACTGAAATACGAAAACATTGTTGTAACGATTATTTATTGTAAGCCTGCCGTGGAGCTGTTGGTGGTTGTGGAAGCACCAACGATTCCATAGAAAGCAGTGCTTTTACCTCTGGTAGGTTGTTTGCTTGTGGAATGGCACTTAGGATTGCACGCAGAGCTGTGAATAGCATGGGCAGGATCATATGGGCTACGGGTAAAGACGCGTAATCACCAAACGACGCTGAAGCTCCATGCGTGCTCGAAGCAGGTCGCTGAAGAGTTGACTGAGATGGTCGCTGGGATGACTGGTGTGGTTGAGGCGAATGCTGAGGTAGTCGCTCAGGTGTTAGGTGAGGTTGCTGTATCAATGGCTGAGGACGTTGCTGAGAAGGTCGGCGAATTTCACGCGAAGCCTGGGCAAGGTGAGTAGCATTCTCTGAAGGTGGATCATGTCGCTCGCTGTCAGAACGTTGTCGACCTGAGTGCTTTAGAGCTGCAGAATAGGTCATATAGACCCCTTGCTCTTTTTCTTTGTTAGGAGTTGGAGGCGCACATCTTACAGCGTCAAGGTTGGGTGGGGGCGCATTACGAGGAGGCAGCCTTCCGTATTTTAACTCATGTCTGCGTAACCTTGAGGCAGCTCTGCTCTGTGGGCACCCGGAGTAGGAAGCTGTAGGGTTTCCGCCACAGTTGGCACACTTTGGCTGACACACAGACTTGCACTCTGAATGGTTGTGGTCTTCTGAGCATATCTTGCAGCGACGCTGACTGCGGCAGTTCTTCGATAGATGTCCATATCTCTGGCAGTTGTAGCATCTTAGAGCAGGGCCATGATATTCTTCTACGGGGTGACTCGGGAAACCTAAATGCACTCGTTGTGGCATTGGTTTGTCTTCTCTGAAATGGAGGATGACGGTTCTCAGAGGGCGTGATTCTACCACTCCGTCTTCTTGGCGACTGTAGCGGGCCTGACGACGGGCAGATGTGACTCCAAAATCCTTCAGGAAGTCAACCAGTTGTTCTTCCGTATATTCAATGGGCACATGGTGTATCTTGCCAACATTCTTGGTATAAGACGCCGGAATGAATGGCTTAACTTCCAAACCAGCCACTTCGCTCATCGACAGTAGATGTCTTGCAGATGAGACTGAAGTAACGTTGACAGAGAAACTTCCATCTCTATTCACGCGGAAAGACTGCACTTTTTCTTTTGCCGCAGAGACAATTTCCGACGCAGCGCGGTTTGGATTCACTTGCCAGAAGTTGCGTCCTTCCTGTGAGGGTCGAAAAACAACTGGAATTCCCTCAGGCCGCTTCTTTTTATACGTCACCAAGGAGAACGGCGTTTCATCGCAGTCTATATCTTCATCGTCACTTAGATCATAGGTAGATGTTTTGTCCTCGTCAACCCGTGGCTTCTTGGCTTCACTTTCGCTTGTCTCAGCCATATTCACTGAAGGTGCGCTGGAACGTAGGGCAGCGTTGAAAACTAGCGTCGCCGGCTTGATGACATTGGGCGCTTGTTCTGGCACTTCCGAATGCGGCGCCGATTCTGCGGCACTCATGCGCCTAGGAACGCGCTGTCGGACATACGGCTCGTGCCGGTGTTCTTTGCTGCCTACCGCCGTGGTAGGCGTAGATGCGCTGCGGAGCGCAGCCAAACCACGCGATATTGTGCGTGATCTTTAGCACACAGGAATCCCACAGGATGTCTGTTCTCCCTGGACAACAGTGAAGTCTCAACACAGCACTGATTCTTCGAAGAAAACAGAAAATAATATCTCACCGAAGAAGCAGCGGTCACTCGGAGGGACCAGAACTAGTGATGTTGTCGTGCACAAGGATGACATAACGTGCGTTGCATAGAAATTGTTCTTGACAAGATGACGGCGTGGTGGAATGCAATTCTTCGTTGACATATGCTTGTGAAAACAGCGTTGGTGGCGCAAGAAGGAAGCGGACATGACAATGACTATATAGTGATAAGGCTCAGACATGACACATACCCACCATAAAGGATGTGTCGAGAACGCACTCAAACACACACACACAGACACGCGCACAAAAAAAAGAAAGAAAGAAAACAACGTTGGTGAAAAACAACGTCGAAAGCATTGACAACGCCAATGCTAACAGCGACGTGACAGTGACAACGCTGCGTGGTATACACAGTCGTTCACAGGATTCACAACTACCAAGTGCCGAATGTATAAGAACAATGAAATCGCTCAAATCTCGTAGGTGGCACTGTGTCATTTCGCTCCTGACATCGGTTGTATCGTAGAAGTTTCAGCGTCAGATTTGATTAATCAATAGGCGGGGTCTTCAAAACAGCTCACTTTATCTTGAAAAGCGAGAAGCGTTTAAAGTAGGAACAGCCTTGTCACTTGCGGCCTGAATATTAAGTTGCTCAAAACCTGAATTTAATAGATAATGTAAGATACTTGAAATTTGAAGGTAACCTGGAATGCCCCGCTGATGTCACGTGGGGGCAGGTCTAGTGTTGGAAGTTGTCTTGCCAACCAATAAAAAAAAAAAAGGTGACTGTTTTAAGTAATCCTTCGAAACTTGATTGTTACACTGGCCACAACGCCATCTCATCTTGTTAGCGCTCAAAAGAAACGAAAATAAACATGATGCACCAAGATAGTAGCAAGATGTTGAACCGCCTAAAAAAGAAAGCATAAGCCCTTGGCCAAACGGCGGCCAAAAAAATAAAAATAAAAAAGGTTCCCATAAAGCCACACATTTGAACTAAATACACTAAATCTAATTTACTTAGAGGGAGCACTGAGAGCGCTAAAGTCTGTCATTGTACTGAGAAAGAAACACACGCACGCACACACGCACACACTTGTACGTCACGAATTAAATGTAATTAATTACTTTTTATTTCATTACAGTTTTTAGCAATTTTGTTTTTTAACGATTACTTTGTTTATTCGGTAACGCTCACGGTAATTGAATTGCTTTCCTTAATAACCACTTACACGTGGCCAATTACTCTATTGACGAGACAAGCTGTAACATGGGACGCAGCTTTGAGAAGCCGAATTCAGCGGGAACTGCAGCAGGACGCCTGCAATCGTGCCACGCAGCAACTTCGCGCAGGCACGTCCTATGGAGGGGGGGGGGGGGGGGGAGGGCAACCCAAGGTAACTTTTCTATGCAAATGAGGGGGGAGGTACCTTTACTAGTAGGAATGTGAATAACGCTCACCATTCGCCATAAAAACGCGTAAACACGGAAAACAGAAATGAAATAAGGCGTATCTCGCAAGTACGCCTGTGAGATACACCTCTCCTTTACTTGGCAAACAAAAAACCACGTTAAATGGACTCGCGCAGGAAAGAAGCGCAGGAAGAGCACTGCCAAGAACAAATAAGCAAGTGAAAGTGTGAAATAAAGGTTACTGTAGTAGAATGCAACTTAAAAAAAAAAAGACAGCAGTTGGCAGCCAAGGCAGACGGACCGCGCGGGGTTGTGTTACTCCGCGAGCCAATCGCAGAAGCAAACAAAATCGTCATGCGGCCTTTTCAAAATGGCGTCGTACTTGATACATCCGGAGCGTCTGCTGTTATTGAAGAGTCTTTTCATCGGCAGAAGCATTGAGGTGTGCAACAGACACGGACGGAGTGTATGCAGTCTGAGCATTTCACTCTTCAAAAGTCTACGATACAGTTCATTTCACTGCAAAACCCCTTTTACTTCTGAAGCTTCACTGCAAATTCAAGTGAAACTTGACAATAAATAGTTGTAGCGAAACAAGCATATTATTTCAGTTCAATAAATAATTAGGCTTTCGCCATTCCATTTAATAGGCGAGTGAAAACGTATAAAATTACGCGCTAATAATTTTATTTTTGTGCTTACCGCCTTATTTGGGTAATAGGAAGACTTCGAAGTACGAACTATTTGCAGCCTCGCGGAGGAACAGTGGCTGGCGGTTATGAGGGCGTGGGCGGGGCTTCACTGCATACTTGAGTTGTTGTATCCGGCTATAGTAGCGTTTTTTGAATTTGCTCTGGAAGAACTATAGAGAAATATGTGTTTGCTGAACAATCACAGTTCATTTGGATCCCTCGTTTGCTGCTCTAGCAAGTTAAGTGGCAGAACCGACTCGTATTGTTAATCGGGAAGTTGCGTAACGATGCGTGGCCGCCGGTCCAGCACAAGCGCGTAGAGCGCAGGACGCTGCCGTTCTAGACGCACTGCGCCCACTCGGAAGGTTCGAAAAACACCCAAATAAGCACATCACACAAGTGGCTACGCCAGGCGGCTCGACCGATAACTATAGAAGTGTCATTCAAAACACACGGAATTGTTCTCCTCTTCCGGCGGCGTTTTCTCTACGTCCTTTTTAAATAAAAAGATGCTGGTCTGTAAATATTTTCATACACAATGGTTGAATTTAATTCTCGCTTTTCCTTCCTGTTTGGCTGTTGCCTTGGCTATCTCCCTTTGGAGATCGCTTAATTTCTCAACTCCTTGCGATTCTTGTTTGCAGTTGCCAATTTTGCTCGAAAGGTGCGGTACAATTAGGAAAAAATCAGACGAGGTGACGGGTGACAGTCGTATTGCTTATGGGTTTAAGGGTTATTGCAGGGTTTGTTGATGTACGCTGTCTCGCGTTACTTTATTTTCCACCTTATCTAACACATATCGCGGGTATATGGTTCCGAGGATCTTCCAGCGTCGCGGCGAGTCGTCACTCCATGTAATAATGAAGCAAACGAAAAAGTTAAACGCAGCTGGCGTTTTCTCCGGCCGCAACTCGTTCCACGAGCATACAGACCAGCTGACCACGAACCGATTTCCTTTCCTGGTCCCTGGATCAGTCTAAACAAAGGTTGAACTAACGAAGCAACAGCAATGCGCGTGACCGTTGAATAGACGCTGAGAACTGAGCGCATCTCGAGTCAATCGCGCGGGCACCGAATCGATGAGAAAACTGGCCTTCACACTCCAGGAGATGCCGACAACTACCGCCATCCAAAAGGAGTGAAAAAGCCAGCAAAATGTTGACCGCCGAATAGCTCTCACGTCTCAACATTGATTTGGCGGCGCTTTAGGAATGTGTGTGAGGGCTTGTGGTGTGGGCGAAGAGGGGGGGGGGGGCGGTATGCCGCTTAATTTCGAGAGGCCCCCCGCCCCCCCCCCCCCTACCCCCCTAGGTACGTGCCTGGACTCGCGGATGGTCAGAAGGGCAAATTCGGGAGCTCAGTATTTATTTCCTAATCTTAACGCTCCATCCAAGATGTTGGCCGAAGAATTTTGGACCGATACTGCTATGTCTCGATTGGCGACTTTTTTTTGGACCAACCTGGAGCGTCTTCTCCAAGCATCAGCAACAATGAAGCGCTGCGCTTCATTTAGATGACACTGATGCTGAGTAACCATAATCTTGTGCGCAAGAACCGTATGCGTTGGAACACCGCCCAACAAACACCCCAGAGCGCACATCGAGCGAGCTTTCACTGTTACTGCTGATGTCTTCACAACATAAACGAGGGAAGCTGACCAACTAAATTTTTGAAAAGCAATTTTTTAGTGAAGAAAACCAATGTGTGAAAAGCTGCAGAGGACGCACTGAAAGCGCCAGACCAGCTTGTTCTGTTTACTTTATCTGTGCAATGTTATCAAAGAGGGGAGTATCGCCCTCTCAGTCTTTGCTATCAATACAATATCTCTCTCTAAGAGGGAAGAAGTAGCGAAAAAAAATCCGATTACTTTTGAGTAATTCCTCAGTCACTTTCATAGAGCCGAATTGGTAATTTGCATTTTTGAATGAAGTAATTGTAAACGGCAAATGTTTTTTCTGTAACGGGTACAAGTCTGAAACACACACACGCACACACGCACACACGCACACACACACACACACACACACACACACACACACGCACACACACACACACACGCACACACGCGCGCACACACACACACACACACACACACACACACACACACACTCTCTCTCTCTCTCTCTCTTTGGATATTTGCGGCCGTTGTGTGGCGGCAGGGCAAAATTGATTCAACTACGGCGAGGATTCTCGTCTTGCCACCTTATTTCGTCCAAAACACACTAGGATCATGCGCTGGCATGACAAAAAATAAATTATGTTGTTATTCTAAAAAAAAGGGGGGGGGGGGTAGCGGCACAGCGCTTGTGCAAGCGTTGCGCGCTCACTGGCACAAACATGCGACAAACAGCGCCGTCAGGTCACTCGCTCACGATTCGACTGTCACCTTTGTATAGTGAACAAAGCCTCACTCGACGGCGCAAAGTAAGAACCCAATGCTTCCATAGTCCTTTTCTTGGCGCTGACGCCAAACAGCGATCCTTTCTTCTCTACATGACGCCTTTCACATTGAAGGGACAGAAACATCGGCTCCTGCTAGTCCTTTGGCGGAACAGGCGTGTTCGCGGTGATTCTGCGCCTCGCTAATTCCGTGCAGCGCAACGGAGCCAGGGACCAGGACGACGCGCGCCAAAATAGTGCCCGCACTGCGACGCGCTGTCGACGGCTGCTCTGCTCCATCCACACTCTTCAAGGAGTGAATTTATAAACTGCAGAGCTACCGATGACAAGTGCTCTTGGCAGGAGACGTTTGGCGAATTGAAATAAAGATGACAGGCGGGTGCGGAGTGACACAGAGTTTGAAACTCATTCGCCCTCGTGACTGGGTTATAAGCGCACCCGCAGGGCTATATATACCAGCGCTGCCTGCAACATGTGAAGCGGAGCGCCGAAACAAGGCGCAACTGGGGCAGCGGCACTCGTGTGAGCAATAGGCCTAACCATGTTTCGGCGAAGAAGGCGCGATCGCCAATTGGCGTACCCACCTAATTACGAGCCACTGCGTGCCGCCACGGTTGCTGGCTGAACAGCTTTCAACCGTGAGCAGCGCAGGTGCTGTGCCCCCGTCTGAGTGACGCGCTTTCCGGTGAAAAAACACGCTGCTCTCGCTTATTGCTCTTAGATGCGGGACCTTTCGATTTGCCTCGCCTTCTGCTGTTCCTTTCCCAGTAACGATCGGCACCTCAGGCGAACAAAAATGAACAGAAACACGACACGAGACGGCTCGCGGTGTGGTCTCCTTCAACTCGGACTACGCGTGTTCTTGCGCGCAGCTGTCGTTCACTTTCGCACTTAACGCCGTTGTATATGGAGAACGAAAGGCGGGTGTTGAGGTTTATCCCGATTTATGCTGCGCCGAAGGAACGCGGAAATCGGTGAGAGCGCTGGCCGCTGACGCGGCTTTACGCAGATGAAAGGGCGCGAGGCTGAATCAAGGGAGCGGGTCCGACTGCTCGAAGTTGTCTGCATTAACAACCGACTAGTTGTATATGGACATTTGGGGCTTGCTGACGGTATTGTTGAGGCCGGGCGAACACCTATAGGTACCGCATCAGTCGCAGCTTATTGACGAGGCTGAATTAGGGAGCCTTCGTACTCTCACAGCGCTTAAGCGTTGAGCCTATACGTGCTTATGAAAGTACCATATAGGCCGAATGATCATGAATAGAAAAAAATATATATAATCGCATATACTACATAAGTATATATATAGGTCACGTCTCACTGATTCGGCGGAGGCACAAAATTGTAAAACATTGCCTGATAACACGTGCACGGATCGCAAGCACCCACATGTGAATGATCGACATAATCACTCTTACATGGACACTGTGAAACGCGAACAAGTTAGCGCTTACGTGAACGCGTTCTCGCTCTCTCGCTTAGGTCACTCTGTGTGATGTCGGTGTGTTTTTTGGTTTGTAGGCTTAGTCTGGAATTTGCACCTACTTTGGCAAACAAGTATATGTATAGGGGCATGATGCGAGGACATCCAATTTTCTGTTCTCGCTTCATGTGTCCGCGATGATACACTAGAAGTGAGCCTCATACCCATTCACCCATGCAGCTGCCCCTTCACAAAATTTCGTTATCTCATTTCTTCCAACCACCCGTGTCTTGATCTATCATCCAATGTGGGCTAGCTCTGGGCTCGAGTCTCCTTTTTCTCGTCGTCGTCGTCGTCGTCGTCGTCATCATCATCATCATCATCATCATCATCATCATCATCAGAATGATGAAGCTATACACAGGAAGTGTACTGTTTGCAAATTTTTTTCTTGACTCCGCCTGGCAGAGACAGGTAAGTCGGTGTATAGGTGCGGATGCAAGGTAGCATTAAGAAGGGCGGGGGGAGGGGGGGGTGTTTGCGACCTTTATACGCCATTTTAGGCGCGAAAAACGGTCAATGCTCCTTTAAAGTGTGAGAACGGGCCCCTTTCTAAACGATACCGAGCATACTAGAGTGCACTAACAACGCGCTCTGCGAGCTCTTTCTCCTGCCGCTGTTGCGCGAAGAAGGCGCACACAGTAGTGCTGCAGTTCACACGACGCCAACTTCATCCGCGAAAAGGTCGCAGACAGGCCGTGCTCGAAGGCTCGGGCTCGTTGGCCGGCGCGCGGAACAATTTGCCGCTAGCCCGGCCGGCGGTGGCCAATATGTTACCCCTTGCCGGAGACAGCTGTTGCACGAGACCATCACGATTCGCAAATGAGGAAGGCCTCTCGTTCGCGGCGCGCGTGATGCAGAACCACGTGCATGCGGTGTCCGCTGCTACGGCGGCCACGGCTCGGCCTTCGGCTGAGACGGCGGCGGCGGCAGTCGCAGCCGACGCGCAATGCCGCATCACTCAAGAAGCCGCCTCCGCGCTGCCGGCCGGCAATTAGGAGAACGCGCTTCCTCTGCTCTCGTCGGTACATCCGCGCCAGGCGTGTAGGAGTCGATCACGCTCGCGAAAGACAGCGCGTCCCTTTCCGTGGCCCGACTGGTTGGGGGCATTCGCAGACTGTCCGACTATACATAGCACGAGAGGCATAGCTGGGTTGCTATTCTGGGTCATTGTCAAATTCGACGATTTCCCGCCATGTCCTTTCTTTCTTTCTTTCTTTCTTTCTTTCTTTCTTTCTTTCTTTCTTTCTTCAAGTCAGATGTTGGCGTTTTGAGTCAGTTCGAGAGACTGAAACCGAGAGCCAGTTAGAGAGATGGGATAAAAGGGAGGCGAGGCATTAAACTTAGAAAAAGTCCCTTAAAATTTTTTCGAAGGAAGCTTATCGCTTATTTACGTCACTAAATAGTATCTAAGATTCAAAAAGGCGTAGTTGTGCTAATGTGACTAAAGACGGGCCATATTTAGCGACTTTCTCGCTTAGTTAACAAGATTGAGGGAAGGTTATCATCTCCCTGCTCACATCTTTGGCACTGAACTCCCAACTTTTTAAAATTAAGCTTTCTTTGACTATCCTCCTGGTTTCCTCCTGTATGACCGTCGGTTAGTTTCTTACCGAGCAAAGAGAGCCGATCTCGGAGGCGTAGTAATCAAAGGTGCGGATTTGGTGGACTGATCCTTGCATCATTGCAGGATATGGGTCCTCGCAAGCGTTTCAATGTGGTTTGTAACGCGACCCGATCCTGCATGCAGGCAGGGAAATCCTGACAATCCTGATACGCTATCGCATTACGATCGCTGAGATGTTGCATGTGGACCTACCTTTCCGTCTCTTCTTGTTGGTTTGGCGTCCGTGTATCACTAAGCAAGCGTAGCGGGTGTCTCCCGCACAGCTGTGCTGCGGAGATGGGAAAAACACGAAGAACGTCTACAGCTCAAATGACATTTACAAAGTATTTCTAGCCGGATAAACTCAGCGGCAGGCCTTCGCGGTTGCGCAGTGGGGGTGATTTAGTGATGTTTGTCATAGATGTTGAAGCGCGAGAGATGCATCACTACGATTAATATTTCTCTGTGTGTACGTACAATTCTGCTCACAATGCTTCGTTCATGGCTTGCAAAACTTGACATTTGAAAAATATGGCACTTGCAGAACACGACAATATGTCATGGGAAGTCATCGTTGAATCCTTGCAGCCATATTCATATGAGGCCATATAGCATATTTTCGCAATAAGCAGAGGATTAAGGAATCACATAAGTGGGAAATAAAGTACAATTGCACGCGTCACGCGTTTGTTGATAAGCTTTTCATTGAATTAATTGAGTAAAGCTTCGCTTAAAGCAGATTACAACAAGCGTTGGATCTGTCCTAATGTTTTAATGAGTTAATTTTTTAGGCGATGTTTCCTTCGCCTCCTCCAGAATCTTTGAAAGATAGGGAGGGGTGAGGGTAAAAAAAAGAAGAAAAGAAATTCAGCGGCGCGCATCTCATGATGAATGTCGACGGTAATGCGTTTCGCATTGAATCAATATAGCGACACAACGTTTTGCCACCGTCGAAACGAGTTATGTATGAGGCGCCTACTGCAGCGGGATTCCTCTTTCGCGCTTCCCCAAGAACACGCAGTGCCCTCTAGCGCCGCCGCCCGAAGCCTGCGCGTGGCTTCCGAAATGCATTGTACGTCTGCGTGCGAACGCTAGGAAACGCGTCATGCGGCAACCGGGCGCTTCAGCCGCGCTTCTTTCTGGGCACGCTGCGCCATCTACCGGCACTGCAGAGAAGATCACGCATGGCTTCCGAGACGAGAAGCATGGCGCGCCTGTTCCTGCAAACGCTGAGAATTGTTCGCTCGCTTGCCGTACACTCAGTGGCATATACTCAGTGACAAAAGCTGGTGAGAGGGTCATTGAATAACGGCACGAACCCAATGCATGCGTGGGGCAGCTCGCTAAAGCACTGACATGAAAGCGTTTACTGAAAAGCGGCACATACCCAGTGCATCTGTGACGCAGCTTGCTAATGCGTCGGGTTGCTGTCCTTGAGGAACCCTTGTGACATGAGTTCGACACTGCCGCTGCTGCAGGCTCACTCACCGTGGGCTACACTCATGCCACCTTGTCTCCCCTAGGAATGGGGAGGCTATTCTCGCGGACATCTTTTTGGGGTAGTGAAGGGTAAGATACTGGGGCGAAGTTTTTGCACATATGTTACTATGCCGAGTGGACCGGCAGAGTCTGACAGCGCTATCGGTTTCTTGGAATGGATACTCAGTCAACGTAGCTTCCACGCATAACCGTTTCGCATTTGCCAAACGCGGACGATAAAAGCAGAAAAGTGAACGAAACTGAACATTTACTTGTGTATTTTGTTTCATTTTACTGTTGTAATTAGGACGCCTGCATTTTCTATACCACAGCTTAAACTAACGCCGATGCGAATGCCTGTGTCTGTCTGTCTGTCTGTCTGTCTTACGGCGACCCAGTGGCTCTCGTCATGCCGTCGTCCTGACGCCTTCTACGCCGATTCAGTGGCCGATTCAGTGGCCCCAGTTGTTTAATAGCTTGAACAGAAAGGTATGCGCTCGTGGTCGTGATGCCGTCGTGGTCGTTCCATCGCTGTCACTCCAGCTTCGTCATTCGACTGATCATGCCGCCTTCGTCACGCCATCGTCGTTACACAGCCTTCGCGGTGCAGTCGCCATTACGCCGTTGTCGTCATACACTAGTCGCCATCTCATTGTCCTGATGTTGTCATGCCATCGCCGTCAGTGTGTCGCCGTCATACAGTCGTCGTCATGCATTCGTTGTCCTACCGTCGTCGAGATACAGCTGCGGTCGTTCCTTCGTCGTTCTTCTAACTTCGAGATCCGACTCTCTTCATTCCATCGTTTTCACGCCATTGTCGTCACACAGTCTTCGTCATACCTTGTCGTCACGCTGTCGGTTTTTATCGTCATCACTTCAGAAAAGTCATCCCGTTGTCGCACTGTCGTCGTCATACGGCCTTCGTCGTTCCATCGGCGTCAATTCAATTCTATAGTAATTTGCTTTAGTCATTGAATCGTGATCATGCCGCCGTTGTCATGCCATTGTAGTCGTTGCGTCGTCGTCACACAGTCGCTATTATGCATCTGTTGTCATACCATCGTCATCTTGCCATCGTGGCTGTACCATCTACGTTTCTCCAGCTTTGTCATCCAACTCTCCACATACGTCGTCGTCGCACAGACTTCCTGATACAGTCGTCTTCACGCCATTACGGTCATGCACTCGTCGTCATCCCATTGCCCTCGTGCCGTTGTCATGCCATCCTTATCATTGCATCGTAGTCGTACAGTCGTCGTCATTCATTCGTTGTCACACCGTCGTCGTGAAGCCGCGGCGGTTGTTCCATCTTCGTCACCCTAACTTTGTCATTCGAGTATCGTCATGGAGTTGCCGTCACACAGTCATCGTGATACCATTGTCGTTATGACACCGTCGTCATACTTACAGCCCTCCATCGTTCCATCCACGTAATTCCTTCTTCGTTACTCTATCGTAATTATGCTGTCGTCAGTCAATCGTGATCACGCTGCCGTTGTCATGCCATAATCATCATGACGTCGTAGTTGCGTCATCGTTGTCATTCCAGCTTCGTCATCCTTTTCATCATACCGTCGACGTCGTGCAGTCGTCGTCGTACACTCATCCTCTCCCTATCGTCTTCATGTCGTCGTCGCCAAGCTGTCATTGTTATACCATCGCCGTCATGCCATCGTTCTCGTACCACCTCTGTCTTGCACCGACGTCATTCCTTCTTCATCATTCCACCGTCGTTACTACGTCGGCATCATGCAGTCATCGTCATGCCATCATGCTCATGGATGACATTGGCAATCGAAGCGATAGCATAGTGGGACAATACCGAAGTATATGGCACATAGCCGAAGCAACGGAAGTCTCACGATGACTACTGCAGGTCCTAAATAAGCGCGATTTCAGAAATACGGGGTGTCGCTACATTGCTCGAATGCTAATCGCATTACCATCGATAGTCATAGTGAGACGAGTTTTGCTGCAATTTCTTTCAGGAGCATTCTTGTGCGCGCCCCAGTTCCGTAGCCTATAGCCTTCATTGCGACAGAAAGTTGTACTTTAGTATAGCACGAAAGCCTCATTTTATTGTGATATGAATTATATACGGACAATCAAGGCGGAGTTCGCATCATCGGCGCCTCCCTTGTCACCGCCGCCGTGTTGTAACAGTGTCGACGACGCATGTGCGACCTATGTGGGAAGGGTTAGAATGGATGTAGAGCTGAGAGAGACGCGCAGTGTTGTATCAGCGCCGTGTTTGTCTCCTCCTCATTCTGGTCTTGTCGTTTAGCGCTGTTTGAATTTTATTGTTACCATGCAACACCAACTCGCCCAATCCGCTGCCCTCCTTGCGCAGTGCAATTGGCTGCAAAAGAATGACGAATCGAAGTTGACACACGCTCACGCTCCGCTCAAGCCTCTCTGCAGCAGGGCAGCATTCTGCCTTTCCCTGCTGTCATGACCGTTCGGGCCACAAGACACTACAGCGTTCCTGCTGTATCAGCTGTGGGCATACCACACCGCTGTGCATACAGCGGTTTGAGCGTGACGGGCAGTACACTTCAAGCTGCAAATGCTGAAGGCTTATCTTCTGTCTTGTCTCGTGTACCATTTAGGTGCGACTCAAGTGCGACGTCGGCAACGACTAGCATGAGTTGCCTCGCGTGCTGTGTTGCGCCAAAATATCACCCCCATGTGTTCTTAGAATACCGTCTGAGGAGCTTTTGCGCAATGCTAAACGTTGCTACAGTTTGCAATGCTTCGCATCCTGCGGTCGAAAAAACCCAGTCTTTTTTTTTATTATAAGCAACGAGCAAGAGTTCCAAAAGCGCCGGAAGGCTCCTTCAACAATCGCCTCAAATTGTTTGTTGAGGTGTTTCTGAGCAATCATTCCAATTATTACTTTTTCAAATGATTGATGTGTTTCGCCATCAATCTTCGCTAACAGAAAACAGCCTCACGCGATACATCGCACCAGGGCGCACAAGGTGTCGCAGGTTTCATATTTTGCATATTTAATACTCGTTAAATACAGGGACACTCCTTTACAACACTGCCGCCATATTTCATTCTTACTTCGCATCACGCATGCCTCGAGAAGCTCGTCACAATTCAGAGTTGCGCATTCGGAGACCAGCAAACCTCGCGCATATAGAAGAGAACAGCAGAACGCATGATGCGTGTGGCCTGCGGCCCAGGCGTCCAACAGATTCGCCGCGCAGAGACCGGTCCGGATTCTTTATAGCGCTCGCGAATTCGCGCGCACGATTACATTGCGGCCGGACGGCCTTACGCGCGTCAGCCTCATTGAGGCGCGCGCGCGCAGCAAGCGCGATTCGCAGCTTTGACGCCATCGGCCGACGCGTGCGCGCGACAGAGCATCGCTAGCAATCACTCGGCGAGACACGGCGGGCACGACCGGGGACTTCGTATTAATCCGCGCCTCCGAGATTGCGTGCAGCGCGTTCGAAGGGCGAGGACGTCGCCGGGGAACTGCTCCTTCGGTGCGCCGCGACGTCCTTGCGCGAAGTAGCTCAAGAATTGCGCGCGGCGTGACGCGCAATGCTCGTCGCAGCTGATCACAACACGTGCGCTCAACGCGCTTCGAATTCTTCGACGGCACACATACGGCTCCCACAGACAGATCGTAACGAGCGAACGTCGGCGTTTCTGCGAGCACACTGAGCATCGCGCCGGTGTAAGCTAGCTTTGGAAGCATTACACGATCCGCACGCACGCACGCACGCACGCACGCACGCACGCACGCACGCACGCACGCACGCACGCACGCACGCACGCGCACACACACACACACACTCACGCACACACACGCACACAGAGGGAGAGAGGGATGCGCGAATATCCCCTCAATTCTCGATACCCAGGTTTTCCGGCGAGCTGGAAAAGAATTATCTATGAAAGCGGGTTCGGAGCCTGCATGTACGACCTGACAGGCAGTATATAGCAACTCATATCTACTAATTAAGAGCGGGATTTCATTAGCGCTACAGTGGGAACAAAGGGGGACCTCTTGCATAGTCTCCGTATGCTAGAATCACTGAAGCCGATCGTTTCCGTCGCTTGCCCGTGAAAGCATGCAGGCAGGTGATATGGCTTTTCCCTTAGTCAGTTCTCAGACTTGCTTGCACATCTTTTTCTTTTTCGGCTTTCCACGTAAGTCAATGATGAGATCGCCTGCGTCCCTAGCTGGCTGCAGTAATCGCGTCTCGTAGTATATGTGGCTCTATTCTTTCAGAACTATAACAGTCATCTTTCATCTTGCAATCAAGATCGAGCCGTTTGATCACAGTTGTTAGCACCGCGCCCCTGCGCCTTTATTCGCGTGGCGAGAGTGGCTGTGAATCAGCTATTCACACAAGCACAAAAATACATAAAGAAAAAAAAAATCCGGGTAGCCGACGCGCTCACATGTACTATGCAACAGTAATGAAACATGTTCATTTCTCTGTTAAAGCGGAGAAATCCTACGATATGCGAGGGTGTAAAGTACAGCATGAACTCACCGCAGCTTAGTGTACTGGTTGACAAAGCAGTGTGTATCTATCAAGGTTTTAGAATAGCTAGCCATCCGCATGTCCGCACCATGGGCATCTTCGCTTTCATTGACAACCTGACAACTGCATATTTGGAAGTATATATGCTGGTAGCGCGACACTCTTTTTTGGGCGTAATTGTTCCTATCGAAGCCCAGCTATACAAGTTATCCACACGCACACACGCGCTGCAGTGGACTGTGAACAATCTGTGTTCAAAGCACTAGAACATTTGAGACTCGATGTGATCAACTGCGGGGAACAAGGGGTGCTCCAGCTGGAGCAAGTGTTTTCACAAAGGGAATTTGCCTTCGTCAGGGGGCCTGACGAAGACCACTCCCCATGCACATGCGGGTGCAACGCGCATTTATACGTATACAGCCGGCACTTGCGGCTATGTATAGAGTGCCAGCAAAGTGAGAGCCGCCCGCTGTACTGTTCTCTTTAACAGTCCACCACAGTGTGCTTGAGCTGCACATGCTCCATGAAGAGATCCGTTATCGCTCGGCGTTCATTCAGTTGATCTTCCTCCCGATGATTGACTTAGCACAATGCTGCTAAACTTGGGGAATTGGATATAAACCGGCGTATGCAGCAGATGAACGACGACTATATACTGAGATGTCTCGCGCATGTATTTGGGGGCCGTGCAGACGTGGCCTCAAGGAGTGGTGCGCAAATGTAAATGCTTACGTACGTCTGCGCGCATGTACGTTGGTCACGGGGGTGTCGCACTGGCCCCTGGTCTTTATTAGACTAAGGTCGAAAAAAAAAAAAAAACGACAAGGATGCTCAGGCTGGAGGCAGCGTCTCAAGGTGCAGTCTAACAAGGTAGTGCTCCCAGTTTTGAAGGCCACGTGATCGGGGCATGGTTTATTGCGTGGCATGCGGCCATGTAATACTACAGTGTGGTCCGCTGTTGCAGGGAACACGTGAGTGTAAAGCGCGTACGAATTTCGACCAGTGCCAAGTGCACAATCGCCAGGTTTTACAGCAAGTGACCTGCTATTGGCGTTGCTGGCACTTTAATACATCCAGCAGCAAGTGAGTGCAACCACACCGGTAACGCCGGTGTGTGTCACCAGACTCTGCTGCAAATATAGGGCTCGCGCTCCCATGCAGTCATTGAGAGTTGCTATATAGCCTCACATAGGCTGCTGTAGGGACGCGCGGGTTACCGCTTCAGCGGAGTTATGGCGTGCGACGGAGCGACATGGCTCGACTGTGTCGGGAGTAAAGAAACGGGAGCACTACGCCAGAGTCGGCATACGCCGGGGGCTACCCGCGCCGTGTCTCGAAGGAGTTACGACTCCGGTGAATATAGACTGGCTGGCGGAGCTACGGCGTGCGCGTACGGACGGCGATCGCGTCTTTGGCCTGCTACATTCAGCAATCAGCGGCCAGTGTCCGGCCACCAGCGGCGCCATTTGAGCCCACGTCGGGGCTGTCAGCCTCTGGGATAATGCGGTATGCCCTATATATAACCTCGACACCCGGTGACACGCGGGCCTTTCCGTTTCTTGAATAGCGCCGTTCGTGCGGGTGATCAGAGCTCGCGCCAGGTGCCGTTCTCGGGCCCCCGCAGCGGCGCTTTCGCTTCAAACCTTTTTTTTTTTTTTCAGTAGTTAGTTTCGTGGCAGCGCTCGAACGTGTGCACTGGCGGTTTCGTGTGAAATGTGGCGTCGATCAGCGCGTTGAATCCGCAAAAGAAGGCCATTGTTCTTTACATCTGGAGGCTGTTCGAAGTGTTTTCTTTTCGTTTCTCTTTTAGCCTTGTTTTTTCGGATTCTTGTATGTGGAGAGAAATGAAAACGTCTCGTCAGGCTACTAAGAGTGTGCATTTGCATTTCGCATCTGGGTAGGCGTGTACCGTCTCTTGACCTGGTCTATTCAATTGAACTGTAAAGTTAAATAAATATACGAAGATAATATTGGTATTGTTTGCGAGCGACAGTTATATATATGCTTCGTTTTTAAATAAAAATAATGAATGACGTCTTGAATGAATTGAAAGTTCACTGTCGATTAGAAGTATAAAAAAAGAAAAAAAGAAAACAAGGATCTGCAGATCCTCCTACGCAAGTATTTCAAAACTTGTGCTCGTGTATAGTGGCGATCGTTTTATTGTCATCTTCACAAAATGATCATTTTCTGCTCTGTGATATGCAGGAGACTCGCAAGGAGCAACAGAAAGATCGAAGGCGACTTTTTAAATTCACTCCATTTGTTCTTATATTCCATTTTGGCTGTCAATAGTCTTGTTCCTTTTTATTTCTGTATTGATCCGGGATATGATGATACCGTCTAGTTCATTTGACAAACGTATCATCAGGATATTTTCTCCCGTCAAACATTGTTTTCTTGTTTTTTGACACAGACAAACAGTGCTGTTTAGTGCATAGAGTGTGCATAATGCATACATTAAAAAAAAGCTAGCATAGATTTTTTTTTTTTACTTCGCGGGGGCGCCAATGCATTTGAGACACGTCCGCAAAGCCTTTTCGGCTTCATATAAAAAACCCTCGCACACCTCGGCCAGTCACTTTCATCGAACAAACGGTCACCCTAATCACCACTTCTCGTTCCGCATCATGGGCCGCCATCAGTGAGTACGGGCCAACTTACCTCCGGCAAAAGGTAAGACCTTCCGCACTTAGTTCAACACCGAGTTCGTCGCACTTTCACAGAAGTCGTACATAAATGGTTCCTTTCAAGAGACCAAAGGCATTTGGAAAGCTGTTACACGAAATGAAGCTCAACTTGGCTTCAGAACTTATAACAGCACTGAAATTATGGAGTTACACCTCCAGAAATGTTCACCATACTGTTGGTCAACCTTCCTTGCCACACGAAACACCTTCGCAGATGCGAACTTGAAGTGTGCTCGTGTTCATCGCACCGCGGGAGAACGTTTCCGCCTCTGTCTATTCTTCTGGCCATCTACTGAGGCTCCAATGCAATCGAATTTTAAACACTTCGAACTCCGTAGCGCTAGGAATACGCGTCGCAGTATTTTGGCACATGCTGATTAAGTAAAAACCATAGCAGCAACCAATTTTCAGCATAGAAAAAAAAAAGACGAGCAAATTTTGTCGCCTCTCTTGCATTACCAAACTCTTCCAAAATGCAAAACTTATCAACCAAGTCACACGGCCGCCAAGTGAGACACCGCTTCGCTTCCCGTATCTGATTAACGGTGAAGGCAGAACGCTCAAGAAATCAAGACGACACGAAACAATTCTTGCAGCTACCAGCTGGGCAAAACCAGTTGGACTTGGGACGGCGTTTTAGGACAAGACTAAGTACATGCTCAGAGTTGTGGTCGTTGTTAAAACCTGGGAATGCCGAAAGCACAAGGGAATACAAAAAGACTGTCGCGTTTACACCGGTCCCGTAAAAACATAAGTATTCCTATTTTGTTTTTTTGTAATGGGCGCGTAGGTTTTGCTGTCCGTGCTTGTTTTCTGGCATTTCAAGATTAAGTTCAAGAATGGCTCCTGCTTCAAGGGATTTGGACGAGATTGCTTATTTGGCCCTTGTGCCACACTGTTGCTCATTCGGCGCGCTGCAGTGACGCCCCAGTCCGCTATTTTCCTCTAGTAAATCGCCCACAAGGCTGGTGGCGAAACTTGCCCAAAAATAAAGAAAAAGAAAAACAAAGCAAAACAAAAGCCGACTACCACAAGGAACTGCGACTGCCTCTTCTCAAGATTATACCCTCTACACAGACGTGCATAAAAAATGTTCACTACCGTAATTTTCTCATCTTAATTTCCAAGCTGTGTTCGTCGCGCCGTGTGGTCATAATTTTTTTCGATGAGCTTATCCAGGGTGGATGTGTTACGTATAATGATGCTATTATTATTATTATGCTTCTAGTCAAGCGTTGCTGTCCAGAACACAGGTGACGAAATCATCACTGCTGTTACACGGCGTCGTCGCCTAACTAATTGCGAAGTACTCACGAACCAAACAGTGTTTTTTCATGCTTTGAGAAGTGAAAAAAAAAAGGAACGTTTCCTAAAAAGAAAATGATATCCTCTCTCTGCAAAAGCTCATTTAAAGGAGCCCCGCGTGCGATCTATAATGAGTACGCGAGCGACGCGTCGCTCCGAACACGCATTTTGAAGACTCTTCATTTTTTTTCCACCTGCGCGCTTCAGGTGCACCTTGACTACGGAATGACTCGTATTAAATCACAAACGCGTGCGCTCCGCCGTCGGGTTGGTGCGCGCGTGGGCGGCTGAGGAGCTTGTTGTTCCTTTGAAAGAGACTCGCCACCGCGATGCTACTGGCGACAGCTGCTTTCGCGACCAGAATGACCCATAAAAACGCAATAAAGGTCTAGCAAGTGCTCGTTGGCTGTGACAAACGACCGGTCTGCCGCGCACGAAAGCACCGTCTCCTACGTCGACACATTCGTAGACGCCCACAGCGGCCGATGTCAGGTGTCGACAACCGATGCTTAGGTTATCCTTTTTTTTTCTTAATTTTTTCTGCGTAATCGTGATGTTTCTTTGCGACACTCTTTGGCATGTGACTGTGAATGCATCACCGAGGTAGGAAAGCAGACATACAAAGAAATGATGCGGGAAGCGCGGTTGGCAGGATTGAGGTTCTTCTTGAGAGAGAGAGAGAGAGAGAGAGAGAGAGTATGAGGGGAGCAATGTAGGCAGGTTAGCCAAGAAAGTACCCGGTTGGCTGCCCTGCACAAGGGAACGAAGAGGAGTGAAAAACGAGATAAAGGGTCCCTTACTTTGGGCAGCGATTACGAGCTTAAACTTGCTGGCCAGGAAGCTACGAGATGCACATTGCCTCTTCTGGCACGTATGCGGGAGCTGTTTCTCTCTCGTTGTGGTGGAAGTGCTGCTAGCGTTGCTTCAGGCGGAGGTAGCCCGGGATTCTCGGCCGGATCAAAGGTTTGTGCGCAAGATTGAAAATACATCGGTTCCATAACGAACAGCGATATTACACCGCAATAAATGCGAAATGGAGTTTCTCGTTAAATCACGAAAGCTTGACGAGCGGATTGGAAATACTGTTCCCGTGATTCGTAAAACTGGCAAAAAGAAAAAAAGAACCCGGACACGTGCGTTCTTGTGTTCTTTTTCTTCTTTTTTTGCACAGTCTTACAGATTCCGGGGCATCACACCAAAGTAATGTAAATGTTACGACCCTCAATACATCTTGAGCCGCAATGTTTTCAGTTAAGTCGCCGTGCTGCTGGCCCAAGTTATAAGAACCGACCCGCGGATGCTAATGAGATCGGGAGCGTGCAAGTTGCCTAGCAACACGCCTAGCAACGAAGTAGGGACCGCAAGAAGAACTTACTGCGTATGTGTTGCTGTTTCGATAAAATGCAAGATGTTGCTCCGTACGCGCAACACGTCGACCAGATCTCAGTGGAGGAGGAGGAAGTAAACTTTATTGCCCTAGAAAGAGTAATTCAGCGGTCGGGACGGATGTCTTCATCTTCTATTGGTTGATGCCGATCTCCGGCCTGCATGGTTGGCGCCCCTATTCCAGGGCACCACTGAGCGTGGCTGCTCGTCGGGTATGATCCACCAGCTCATTCTAAGGTCGCTATCATACTCTGAATTAAAAATAATAAAATCCACCTAACTTTTCGTTCCTCTCAACGCCAATATGGAACGAGTATTTTTCGAAAGTTTCTTCTTTGTTGGGAAAAATTATGGGGTTTTACGCGCCAAAACGACGATCTGATTATGAAGCACGCCGTAGTGGGGGACTCCGGAATAACTTGGACGACCCGGGATTTTTTTAACGTGAACCTAAATCTAAATACGCGGGTATTTTTGCATTTCGATCCCATCGAAATGCAGCCGCCGTGGCCGGGATTCGATCCCGCGACCTCGTGCTTAGCATCCCAGCACCATAGCCACTAGGTAACCACGGCGGGTTCTGTTTGGTAGCAACCTGAAACAGAGTTACAAAAGAGGCATGTTTCATGCCATGAAGCTGGGGCGCAATTTCGTTCTTCGTTTTATGGTGTTCACGTTCGCCCTGTCAAAAGCATTGACGCTACTTCCAAAGATGTGTAATCTCTAAATAAAACCAACGTAAAAACAAAGCATATTCAAAACCATATACTGTCTTATTCGGTGCGGTGCGTGTTCTTCGCCGCATTGCGTCACAGCCCTTCCACTGTCGCATATGCCACTGTAGTGTGACGATTTGCCGCCCCTTGGAACCTGATATTAAACAGGATAATTTCGTGAAGAGTGGCGGCAGATCAGCTGTTTCTATTCATGAGCGCTAAAAAAAAAAAGAACCGTCATCGCGAAAAAGTAGCGAACAGCGGCCTCTTGCTAGGACGACCCTCTTACCGAGAATAAAATCCGCCCTCGGGTGAAATACTTCGGTTAGATGTTGCCGTACGGTGAATTTTCAAGCGCTAGAGCTAAGACAAGTCTGGCGTAGGTATAATTTTCCTATTCTGCAGAAAAAGAAAGTGGACAAATCAGCTATAGCGCTAGCAAATATCTAGCTCCACAAAACGTTCATCGTTCCAGCTGTTCTAGGCATGAGTGAAGTCTAAGAATATGTTGATTGTTTGAGGCTTGGCATCCCAAAGCATGAGAGACGTTGTACAGGTCTACGAATTAAGTTTGACCACCTCAATGGGGTTGCTTAGCGCATCTCTCTAAGGCTCCGTGCAATGTGCTTTTGCATGACCAGTTCCCACCAGTATGCACCCGGCCAAAGCCGCTGTAAGGCTCAGCCCACGACGTTCTCAATAGCAGAGAAAAAGTTTGAAACGAGATCTGTGCGCTTTATTTGTTCGCTCTGTCAGCGGATTAAAACGAAGGAAGCTCGGATACCATTCTACAAACGTCATTTGTGCAGTCCCGTGAGCCTCATGTGGTTTTTCGCTTGAGCGTCGCCTTCGGGCGTCACGTGTAAAGTGCTAACTACACCGAACGTTATTCCGTACCTATTTCTGACGTGGCATCGCCGCATGTATTTATCGCCACGCTATACGTCCAAGATTGAAGTGGGCAACGCATGTGCGTCAAAAAAAAAAAAAAAAAAAAGCCTGATCTGCCTGACGACGCGTCGGGACGATCGCTTGCTTCGACAGTTAGGAACTTTTGGGAACCTTTGTTCGCGTGGCTGTAGCCATACGACAGATCAGATGACTTTATTTTTTTAGCCGTATCTGTTTTGCGCTTATATAATGACTGTGATGAACAGCGCTCTGCCCCGTTGAAAATCCGCTCACACGGAAGGATCAGAACACTGACTGCATCGTGCGGGTTGAAGTAGACGGGGCGAAAGCAACAAAATGCGCCCAATATGTCACGTTACATGGAGTTTCCTACAAAAACTATGAGCAGGAAATTATGGTACTGCGATTTTTAAGCAACCATGGGGAACAATACGTAGCCCACGGATTTGTCAAATATTCATGCTTGTGGCGTCAGACATCCTTGTGACATTACTTCTTACACTTCATATTTAACAATTTCCCAGCAACACTCTTAAGAAAGTTTCGCACCCTTTGAGACTTATCTTATCCCACATCAACAGTCGTCATCTATCTTGCGCGCCTTTCCTTTCTTTATGGCTGCGCGCTTCCAGCTTTCAGGTAACGAACGGCCTGCATGTATCAACGTCACATTGCATTACTGACAAGAAAGTAGCGAGCACAGAGTTTTCGAGAAAGGAAACGCAAGCAGGGCTGATTACGATTATTGTTGTGGGGCAAGGTAAGTCCCAAAGGGTGAAAACTCTTTTTTTTTTTAAAGAATGAATGATATTTTTATAAATACGCACAAAAGAAACAAGCTTCTGCTCACATGTATAGCTGTTATTGCGAATTGTTTCATTCATAACGGAGTACTATTTGTTGAAAATGATCAGTTCGCAAAGTCCCAATCCCGTTTGAAGCAATAAGGACGAAATTTTGGAAAAATCATGCACTTCATTTATCATTTCCATCCTGGCTGAGCCACCGCAGTTTCAGCTTTCTTAGACACTATACACCGTTTCATACACAGCGTGCAACGCTGCCGAAGCTAGCCAGACTTCTTGCAGTAGCGGCGCTCGCAATAAGAAACAGTTAGTTTCTTTTTTCAAACGATTATGTGAACCAACTCTTTATTTAGGGTCAGTAATAAAGGAAACAAATGTCCAATCCCTTAAAAATAAACAAGCTATGTTATACGGCTGCTAATGTACGTTGTTATAGATCACTTTGCTTTTCGTTGTTTTCGTTTTCGGGTTTTTCATTAGCGGCTCGCGGGACCACGTGTGATCCCAAAAGCTGACCACGAAGCCCGCGGAGTGATGCATTTTGATAGCCAAACTTCCTGTGTAGCTTTCACAGCGTTACACGATAAGTGTGAAGCTGAGTATAGTGGTATTTCGCGCAATTTTTCGTGGACAACTCTGTGCCAAGTTCCGCTTTGTTGCCGTGCCTTCAAGGCAAGCTATTGGGGATGTCATCAAGTTTGCAAGAAGAACTCGTGCTAGTTCACTGCAGCGCGACGCCTTCGCGTCACCGTCCTCTCGCTGCTCGTCGTCGTCGTCGTCGCCTCGGCGAGTAACAGCGGCGTCGGTTAATCCTCGTGCAGCTGCCGGGCTCACCGGCAAGCGTCAGAGTAATCATGAGACCGAAGATGGTCGATCGGCAGCTGGGGTCTGTGTGGTAGGGGGTGGGGGGAGGGGGAGGGGAGGCTGCTGCCGGCTACGGGCAGGCTCACGTGCTCGCGGCGGCCGTATTTTTCTCGCGCCTGAGCTGCGCTCGCAACCCATCAGCCCTCAGCTGCAATCCGTGCGAGTGAGGAGGGAGGCAGCGCACGAGAGCCCGAGCCTTATAAAGGAGAATCGACGGCCGGACTCCGGACTCCACGGTGGACGACGCCTCTTCAAAAAAGGCAGGTGAGTCGTGCTTTTGCTTCCTTGATCACGGTGAAAAGAGGAATGAGAGAAAGATTGACCGTCCGAGGGCGGTGTTAAATATCGCGCCGTTTTTCTCAGATAAGGAAAGATCAGACTGCTTAGGCCCTAAGGCCTGCGTCACCTTTGACGTTGATGAGATGAAGGTCCGCTGCTGACTGCCACATTGGAAGTAGAGCCAGTAACTTAGCCGAGGGAGCGCGTAGTCAACACGCTATTCGATTTCCTAACAGCGATAAGAAAGACTTGCCCGAGTAAACAGGTTATAATGACTCGCGGGAAAGTGGCGCAACTGAGAGGGAGTAAGAAAAGAAAGGTAACAGATTCGCACTTGCAGGTGAGGGTAGGGTTAGCGGACCAACAAGATTAGCAGTGCAGCGCCCCGCCAATTCGTTACGTCACCGAAGTATACTTGGATGGAGCGCAATTCAACGCAGAGTCATTTCGTGCTGACACACGAAAAAAAAAAAAGGGAATGGCTGCCGTAACGCCGCCATGTTTGTGACAATCGTCCTTGTAGCCGCCACGAGAGTATGTTCTAGGATGCATAACGCGCGGTATGACGCAAAAGACGAGAAGGGATTAGAGTCGATGACCGAGGTGTGTCGTAGCACGTGATCTACACGTGTTTGAATCAGAGTACACGAGTCTCGTATCACTCGTCTGTACTTGCGGTATTAGACACGCAGAAACAAAAAGGAACCGAGGAGGTCAAAGCATCCTGCGAGAACTGAGACGCGATAGCTCGCAGCAGCCATAGGAAACAGAGAGAGAGATAACAGAATTTACAGCGGTGGCTATTTAGCATCCTCGACGCGTGAGATGCGGATGGCAAGAGCTCTCGCGTACCAACGGACCGCATTCACAGTTAAGCGACGGCGATTACCGCGACGAAGCGCGCACCTTTTCCCCCGGGGTAAGACGAACCGCCAGAAGACGTGTCGTGTGTCATGCATCGCGGTGCTTAACAGCCTGTCAACCCGCGTGGCTCCCGCTTGCAGCGAATCGAGAAAGCGCAACAGCAGAGAGGACGTCTTTCGTTTGTTCGCTTACCGGCGTAAATCTTCGCCGAATCGGATATGTCGCGTTAGGCAAGCGCTGCCGTCGCGACAGGCGACGCCGTGTCGTGCCACCGGGAGGTTAGACGCGGAGGTGGATGGCAGTATGGGGAAGGGCTTGCCCACTGACGGGAGGGGGGGGGGGGGGGGGGGCTTAGAGGGAGGGGATGCGGTTCGAAAGCCTTCGTGGAAGCCGTAAAGTGTCGCCTTTCTTTGATGGCGCTTGAGCCGGAGAAAGCTTGAGCGCTCACGAACGCAAACCCCGGGATCGAGAGTGAGACAGGGAAAGGGACGCGGGGCTGCGGGATTGGTCGCCGCGCGCCGACGTCTCCAGACGGAGTTCATTAGAGCGACCATTGAACGGGGGCAACTGCCGGAAAGCTGTCATGCCTGCTTGGTCATATATTTGCGGGCCGTTGGCCGATAAATAAAGCGCGCTTGATAAAAGGACCCTTTTCGGACAATCCGCTCCCTACTACACGTAAGCCGCCGGAGCTTCCGGTCCGGAGCCATCGGCTTTGCGAGCAGCAGCAGCAGCAGAAGCAGCCGCGTCCTGGTCTCAGGGGCCCCAAGCCGCCGGCTTCGGGTTGAGGCTTCCCTAGACAGCCACGGACCGAGCACAGAGCTTCTCGTGAGTAGGGGTTGAGGCTTCCGGAAGCAGGCGCAGCTGTTTGATCGCGCGCCGGATAATCGGGCGTGGAACATCTCTAATGGTAGAGTGCCATGGTGTTATGCTCGTCATGCAACGGCTGCGTTCTTTCAGCTGGGTCCCTCGAGCACGTCATAAACCCTGCGATGGCGCTGTGGTAGAAATGTTGACTCGGTGACTTCTGTCTTTCCAGAGCTCCAAGATAGCTTTTATCTCACCGGAATTTTCTCGAGCATGCTCAGAGGAGCGTCCGCCGCGTCTAGGTATAACTTGGTCGTGAGCGCGGTCATTGAGGCTACGTTTGCAGACGAGGTTCTAATCTAGCGTTGATATAGAGTCGCTTGGTAGAGGTAGCAGAAGGCGAAAAAAAGAAAGGGTTTCTATTGGTGAGGCATGGTTTTCCATGAAGTTGCTGGCAAGTGGCGTACTGTAAGCTCGCGCCATCCTCTGCAGAATATGAATTTAGTATTGAGTTAAACACATACGAGTGAACGAAGACAGTTGGCTGAGTGTGAGACCATTTTCCATTATACTGGATATGATGCACTAGTTTGCCCAAAACGATGCAAAAAAAGAGTCGGAAACTAATTTTACAGATGCGAAACCTCTGGTGCAGTCATCTCAAAGATTGTTTAGTAGTGAACACCTAGGGACTCATGTTCTAATGGCCAATGAATTCTTCTGGCTTCCACACCTGTATTTAGGATAATATCACAGCGAAAACCCGCTGCCGCTTTGCTTGAGAGCAAGAACTGGTCGAGATGCACGTCACCTATACTTATTGGATAACAAGTGATGTGCCATGACGACATGCTGATGTGTTCTCGTGTAAGCTGAGATCCAAAAGCGTTTACGGGACCCTGTGAAGAAAAACGGAAGGATTTGACGTTCGTGTCATTCAGTGCCATATTGTGCATTGTTTCTGCCCTGCAAGGCGCCAAAATGGTTAAAGCGCGATGTCACCCTAAAAAAGTTTTTTAAATTGAATTAATTGTCTTGCATCCACGAAGAAAGAAAGAAATGAGTTTATATAAATCACGTATTCTAACCTAATCCGCCTGGGCGTAATCTGAGCAACGATTAGCAGGAACATTCCACGCATTCTTTTAAAGTTCACTCAAGAAGAGCGGCACATGAGAAGGTTTATCGCGATCGCCACAATCGGCTGTACATGATGCCTTCCTTTCCGCGAGAAGTAATGTAAATGTACCCAGACCACAATGGGCAGCCTTCTACGCCGTAACCTGTCAGCTAAGACTTGTGATAGTAAAGTTGCGATTCGAGAGACCAAACATGTATTAGCGGTAAAACGTCTTGTGTGTGCGCCTGAGAACGGAACGGAAACGTTTATCCTTGTCGCATGTCTCAAACGCCGGAGAACATGCATGAAAACTCAGAATATTCGCGAGTGCGGCCGAGTTGTTTGTTCCCTCTGCAGGTTCCGCGTTTCTCGGAGAGTCTGTGCGTGCGCTGTGTGCAGTGTGCAACCCATGACGCGCGTGACCCCCGCTTTCTCTTGCAGTGTACGGTGAGGGGTGGCTCCTATGCCCGACCAGCACCGGCGTTCGCAAGACGAAGATGCTGGCCCGCCTGCTGCCGCCCGTGCTGCTGGTGCTGTGGGCAGCCAGCGAAAGCGGCCGCTGTGATGTGCCTTGTCCAGCGTACTGCGTCAATTCGTTCGCTGTGTTCAGGCCCGAGGACAGGCGCATCAGGTGGATCAAAGGCCCGGACGCCTCGAGCTTTGTGAGGATCTTCAAGACAGTGTTGAATCCCGGGTCGTCGACGACCACCGTGACGATACGCATCAAGGGCGTTGACGTTCCTGTGCCTTCAAACTCAAAGTCTTTGATTGTGGAAATACTGAAGAGGCACCCGGACCTCGCCGAGATTCTAATCGATATCCTGCGGGATAGGCCCTTACACCCGTCGGGGCGCACGCCCAATGGAGGTGTGATGCAACCGGATTTGTTGACGCCGCCCTTCGATCACGGCAACCCTTCTGCAAGTGTGCGGGCCCCTCATCCGATGCCTGGGTTTCCTGGCAATCCGTCCGGGTCAATTATATCCCCTGGAGTCATACCTTCATTCACTGGGAAACCCGGAGTGCCTACTGAAATGACAATGTTCAAGCCTGAGTTACCTATTCCAGGAAGTCCGGGAATGCCGGGAGAGCCGGGAATTCCGGGAATGCCGGGTGTGCCGGGTATGCCGGGTATGCCGGGTATGCCGGGTATGCCGGGTGTGCCGGGTATGCCGCGTATGCCGGGTATGCCAGGTATGCCGAGTGTTCCAGGTGTATCGGGTGTGCCGAGCATGCCGGAGGTGCCAGGAGCACCAGGGATGCCAGGAGCGCCAGGGATGCCAATTATGCCTGCCCTTCCACAGCCCGGTGGGCGCTATGTACCTCCCGACGTTATGAAGCCCGTTGAAATTACGACCGGTTCTCAAACCGTTCCACCGGACATTTTATCTTATCTTGAGCTCCTGGTCAAAAATCCTGATTACTTTGTTCCCATTTACAACATTCTGGTCAATAAGGGCGTCCGATTTCCCGACGTTACGAGGCCTTTCACTTACGTTATAATTAATGGCCGCCACGTCAACCTGCCTAGGGCTGTTACGGTACTTTTTACAATACGGATCAATGGTCAGCCGTTCGTGCTGCCTAGAGACGCCCCGAGGCTGGCGTCCTTCATTAGCCAGAATCCGGGTCAGATGACCATCATCACGACGATACTACGGCAGCTCGGCGCAGTTGTGACGACAAACCCTTCCGGCCAAATTACGGGCTTCACTTTGTTTGGCAGGAGATATCCTCTTACAAACCCGGTCACTACGCAAGTTGTCGTAAACGGCCGCCGGTTCACTTTGCCTCGAGACTTTACGTCCTTGATCAGCTTCGTGCAGAGCAATCCTCAAGCATTCCACAAAGTACTGCCTACTCTCATTACGCTTGGCGCTCGCCCTCAGAAGTCTCCAACCGGGGAAATTAAAACGATCACAATTAACGGCCGGAACTATCCTGTGCGCTCCGTGGCACCCCTGCGCGTCACTATTAATGGACGAATGTACACCATTCCCGCGGACCTTGACGTCATACTGAAGCAGCCTGGTAGCATTAGCGTTGGCGAACTCATCGGCGCTCTTCAAAAGTTACGCATCCCCGTGACTGTAGACCCGGACACTGGAAATGTTGTCGGGATCGTCATGGACGGTGTGCCTATCCCATTCCCCGTGATTGTTCGCTTACGCGTCAACCTTGGCGGCCGAGTCTACAGGATACCACGCGATCTTCCCGCTGTCGTCACCTACCTAGAGCAGCATGGCATGCCTGCCAAAGTCCTGTCGTTCTTGTACAACCAGTTTGGCATCATGCCAGTGCGAGACAGCAGCAACGCCGTGACAGCGATATCGTTCAACAAACGCCTGTACCCCGTGAAGCGTCAGTCAGATACCGTAATCAATATCGGAGGAGGACGCTTCACGCTGCCCAGGGAAGCACCAAGGTTAGTGCGCATGCTAAAAGATCACAGAATCTCCATTGAACAGTTTCTGATCGTCATACAGCAGGCTGGCTACAAGCTCATACCGGGCCCCGATGGCGTTCTTCACAGCGTCCAAAGGGGATTTGACGTGCTAGAATTGCCAGTGAATATCCGCCTCATTGTGAACATCAACGGGGTCCGCTACAGGGTGCCCGCAGACCTGCCTCGAATCACTCAGGTCTTACAGACTATAAGGAATCCCAGCGGAATCCAGGAAATTCTTGTTAGCCTCCAGAAGATGGGAGTGATAGTTCAGCGGAGCGCAAGTCAGGTCACGCTCATTTTCAATGGCCGGCGCTACTCATTCCCGTATATTATTGGCGGCCGCGGTGCCGGCGGCGAACCGTCCGCGCCTCCCTCGGGAACGATGACCATTCGCGTGAATTTAAACGGCCGCTGGTTCTCGCTTCCTGACCAGATCCAGGATATGATGACCTTCGCGCGCTCCAGCGGACCGATGGCTATTCAGATTCTCATTAGGACGCTGCGTTCGCAAGGCATCACTGTCAACATGACACCCGACGGCGGTGACATCATATCAATAGTGATCCGAGGTCAACTCTATCCAGTGCAGGGAACCGGCCGGGCGCCTTCCGTCGCCGGTGGCATCAGCGACGGCAAGAATGTGCAGGTCATCATCCGGGGCCGTGCTTTTATGATTCCTCGGGACATCAAAATCCTTCGCCGTTCGTTGCCAGGTTTCCAGTACGGTGAACTCATATTAGCGCTGCATCGCGTCGGGGCCTTGCTCGAAGTAGACGAGCGAGGTAACTTCTACGGCATGCGCGTCCAAGGTCGGCTGATCAAGTTCGCCGTCATCTTCCGGGTGAACGTGATGCTGGAGAAGAGCGGTCACAAGTATCGCGTACCGCTAGACCTCGCGGAGCTGGCTCAAGGACTCTCCAGTGGCCGGAACTGGAACTGGAAGATCGTCCGAAGAGTGCTGTACAACTCGGGCGTCGAGGTGCAGGGAGGCTCCGTTGGGGCTCCTCGTGCCATCGGATTCCAGGGCAAGTTCTTCGAACTGCGCCGCATGGTCAAAGGCTAGACTGATTTGCCCACCTTTCGAGTCAGAGATCTATACGTATAGGTGCAACGTTACCACTTCTCTCGACCTTCGTGGCGAAGCTGCGTACTTCGCAATTGTTAATAAATAAAACGCACACTCTGCTTAGATTTTTCCACGCAGTGTTTGGCGAGCTGCAACGTGGCGCTGTTGGGACACGTGTCAAACAAAAAACTCCCGCGAGGCGAAATTATCGCTCTCATGACCGCGAGTTAACGTCACGATTGCTTCTGCGGACATGGAGTGTTCCCCCTTTGAACCGAGGTGGAAGCTACGGCGTTGAGCGTGAGAAAAACAATAAATGACAACAAACCACTTATTTCTCTACGGGCGAGAGCTGGTTGTGATGTTTCTCGCCTAAAGACTGCCTATTCGCGCTTTTCTCTTCGCTTATGAAATGGTCATATCACAAGATCACAACACCCTTTATTTTCTCTTCATTAATAAATACAAATACATAGCAGACACTGCGGACACTTGCTCGTTTAGCTATGTAATGCGTGGGCTTACAGAGCACCGAGAAAGAGAGAGAGTGAGAAAGAGAGAGAGATCCGTGAAAGAGTGCTTTGCGATTGGCCAACGTGAGGAGATTGGTGATTCTCGACAACAAGGCGGGTCAACACTACGATAGCGAAGACGCTGTCTAAACGGGGACACCATGTACATAATTTTTTTGCGAGCTCTGTCTGTTTCTTCATGGATACTGAGCTAACTGAACGACGCGAACTTTCTTAGCGATGCTATACCGCACATGCTTTACCCTGCGGGTATCAAGTGTGAAGTCGATAGATCACCTCCCTTGACGGATGGCTCAAGGCGCTCTTTCCAAAGACGGTCTCAGATGACATTATTTTCCACGCTTTCCTGCTGGCGCATTGGGCTAATTGATCACGTGTGCACGCATCTATAACGATATCTAGCGGCGTTGTTTTGCAATGCAGTCAGCCTTGCGCTTCATGTCGTTCTTGTTTCGCAAACGCTGCGATAAATCATGTGCTGCTCGGTCACGCAGTATGAATAGTTCTGGAGATCGCTCGTGCAGGCGTTTTGCTTCTAACAAGAAGCATCGTGTTTAAATGGCCCAAGGTAAGGCGACATTTTCAGCTTTTTCGCTGCTGTGAGCTCGTTCCCAAATGCCGACTATGCTAAGTGCCTCATACGAGTACATTAAGGGTATTGTTTGTCCGTGTGGGATTCAGTGAGGCATATGTGCGCACCTGCGTGCGTGCGTGTACGATGGGCTTCACAAGTACAAAAAACACCGACACAGTGTATCCATATGATTACGCTTTCAACGCATGAGCAGATAGTCGCGAAATGGTTGTATGACTAAGTCTCGCCCATTTAAGCGGCGTGCACGAATGAAAATTAAAGTTTTCTGCCGTGCTGCGAAGGTCCGATCCGTACATCCGCTGAACGCAGGTCGCCACATAGGAAGTCAGCCATAGTAAGCGCCGACTTGCAGAGTGTCCTAGGTGGTATAAAGAATTAAATGACAGCTCATACTATGTCGAATCACTTGTCGGGCCATGCCATAGCCTACGGGCAGCGGAATCACGTCGAGAAGAAAAAGAAAATACTTCGTAGATGCCACTGCAAGTTGCCGGTATATTACGAGATCATTTCCTTTAGCTCAGTGCATGCAATACCAGTTATCTTCGAGGCCATTAGAGTTAACTAAAACCTCAAGTGTCAGCACTTACTGTCCGCGTTTGGGTAGCGAGAGGCCGAATTGTGAGATGCATCGCTGGCGCGCACCTTTCGAGCTACGTTTTGCATTAAGCCGGCCTTGAATTGCGGTGTGCGCATCACAGGAATACATATGATCAGAAAATTCTGAAGGCCGCTATTACTTTCGGTTGCCCTTTAGCCCTTGCTTTTCTGTGTCTTGTAAATGAGCCTCTGTTTCTTATATCCCGTCTGAGTACTCTGAAGCGTGGCGGTTCCAATAATTCTCCGCACGACTATTACTTATGTGGATTTGTTATTTGAGGCGCTATAACGGACGTGTCACAGATCCGGGCCGATGATCAGCTATTTCGAGGCTGTGGACTGGACGCACGTCTCTAAAGAGATGCGTACTTCAAAATATTTCCTATCTTCGTCCTTATCGCCGTCGCCCTCAATAACTGCCCTTCTCGTAAGCGACAGCAGAATAGCATAGATATTGAGAGGATAGCTACGTCCGACCGGCTTCTCAGCTGAAACCGCAGGTTATTGATTTCTCTCTGTCACTGATGAAACTATTGCACGGCTAGGGACAACGCATGCGAAGTGTTGCTGCGAACTACGCTACTGATGCAACAATGTGAAATAGGCATAGTTAGCAATGGTCATCCCAATGGTCCTATCAATGATTTTTTCATCGTTATTTGAAGCGGACGCGGTCCACCGCATGAGGTCACACTCACAGTTTTGCTGGATAGCCTAGTGCGAGAAAAAAAAAAGTACGCCGTGGCTGGTAGTGTCGCCTCCAGTAAGGTGGAACGCATGTGTACTTGCTTGCTAATAAATCAACCCGGGGTAATGAGAACAGACGATCATTTCTTACGCCGTTCTAGATGCTACAACGTGCAGCGTGTACACGCCAGTGTTATGCACGCGTTTGTATTGTTTACCTTTGAACCTATCGCTTTGCAATCCAGGAATTGGAAAGCTTTTGTGAAAAGAACACATTTTGTCGGCCAACATAACCGCGCTCTACAATTTCATCGGTCCCGCGGTACTAGACAAGTGAAATAGTAGACGCTTTTCTGTCTCCGTATATACCTTCTTCAACCTTTCTGAGAGAATAGTCTGATGTCTCCCGCAAATAAAAACGTAGATAGATTATTACAAGGTCTAGTTATCGCTTCACGCAGTACATGCAATATCCTTGAACAAAACGTCCTTGTAGCTCGACCCTTGCGCGATGGCCTGATGCCTCTTCCTTCCTTTTTCATCCCTGACGCCAGTTAGGTAGGCGATCCTGCACAAAAGTATAGAGAAACGCGGGCCCGATAATTTGTGAGCGACACACGGCGTGAAATCCGAGAGTCGCATGTGCATGTGCGCTTCCTAAGTTCAGGCCATATCTTGAACCGAGGTGCAGTAGCGGCCGAGTTCACTCTCTGCCAATTGACAGGCTGCTTCTAACGTCTCTTTTCGGGCGCGTGCCGCGAACTCTGACGGCGGCTGAAGAAAAGCTACACTGCACACGTTCTTTTTTCTGATCCAACTCTAGATGGCAAGATGAGTATGAAGAGATGATGCTGGCAGACAGTTTATTGGCGCCACCGCTTTAAAAAGAAAATGCTATAGGAATGCTTTGTGAACGTCAATTATTCGAAGACTGATAACGGTGAACAAAGATAAAATGACGCAAGAGACATTCGAACGTGAACGCAAGCGTCCACACACACACACGTTTACACGCACACACACAGACACCAGTTGTGGTGACTTAGCCACCATGGGGTTGCGCTTCTAAAAACAAGATCGCGGGGTCAAATTGCGGCCGCGGCGGCCGCATTTCGATGGGGGCGAAACGCCGAAATGCCCGTGTACTGTGAGTTGGGTTAATTCTTTTTGTGCATAGGTCTCGCCCTTGACCACAGCTTTTTACGTACTCGTGGCCAACCTGGGCTGAAATTTCCGACCAGTAGCGATACAAGCTACTGGCTGACAGTCACTTCAGCATGCGCTAAAGAGGATGAAGGCGAAAGCCCACGCACTCACGAGGCATTCACTGCATTACTTGACACTTTCATTCGTATGCACTGTTACTTTATATTACTTGTAACTTTACCTTAACTGTACCTTAATTAGTTTCGTCCTAATTAACACCAAAGGTAGCGGGTTTGATTCTCGACCTTCACGATGTCTATTGGGATCCAACTTGGAGATTTGGTCTGTGCGTGTTGGGTTGGTGAAAGCGTGGTTTAATGTGCGGTGGTGGCAAATTAAAGAGCCTCAGGTGGTCGAAAGTAATCCGTAGTCCCCGCACTACGGCGGACCTCATAATCATGTTGTGGTTTTGGCACGTAAAACTCCAGAATTTTTTTTTGCACACACACATACACGCAAACTTAAATCATGTTCAAGAGAGGAACGCTGATCACATGACGAGTGTATTTATTGGAGCTATGATATTTCGACGCACGGCCTTTGACTAGGCGGTCGCTGACTCGATGATCGCTCTCCTCCAGCAGTAGATGTAAAATGTAAAATAAGCTGATGATGATTATGATGGTTTGATCACGCATGTCCATGCAGACAGGCGTCCTTTCCTTGCTCAAGCATGGCATTTCACAGGAAAAAAGAAAAACGGCTGATGTCGACATGTTTGGTGCATGTGTTAATAAACGTCCTTATTGAGGTACAGCGGCTGTGCCATGGAATCGGGGCCCGACTCCGTGATGTAAAAAAAAAAAAAAAAAAGAAAGGGAGCGAGGTGTGTGGAGGAGCGCACATACATCCATGTACAGGCATCACAAGGGGAAATACGCGGTTGAGGAATATGGTTTCTACGCACGTCTTCCGCTTGGAGCATTTCCGGAGCCGCATATTCGGCTAACTTTTGACTCTGTGACTGATGAAAACGCTGTGCCCGACGACGCCGAGGTGACCACGGCTCATGCTGAGGCAGGCCATCTGCTCACAGAGTGCGCGCGGGCCGAGTCAGGACTAGAGTTACTGCATATAGGCTACCCTTAGGGAGCCCGCACAGTAACTCTAGACGGGACTGCTAGGCAAGGCACACGGGCCTACACGCAGTCGTGTCGGCGACATGCAGACACAAGTCTGACCAATTCCGGACACGGTGAAATTCCACCTCATTTGCAAAGTCGCCCTTTTGACAGCTCTAATGGTGAGAGGGAAGCCACGCCCTCCCTGGTTATAAAGGCTAACGGCTGAATTTTACGGTGCCGAGTACAGCACCCCAGTTACACGAATAGGGCTTGCGTATTCCGAAGACTCGCAAGTGAAACTCGTTACCTACTTGTAACGTTCTTTTTTGTTGAATTAATGAGCTGAAAGAACAGGGCGTTTTAGAGTTCGAACAACTCTAATCCAGAGACCGATAACCAGATTTACAACCTGGCGTGGCATACTGCTTTGTATGTGGTATGCGATAAGATATGTCGCGTGAGCTTCTACCAGTTATATCTAGTATGCATCATTGCTTAGCCCAAGTTTGCATTGAAAACAAAGGCCGAGGATCAGTGTTTGTTCAATGGTGCGTGAAGAATTGTTAATCCCATGTATCTCTCATAAGTGGTGCATAAGCATATGGCACAAGCTGTATTTCTAGTTGAAATGCAGAATTAAACAACAAGCTTTGGGAGCATATTCCACTTGTTAAGGGGATGTTTATGGTCAAGTTTCGCCGATTCTCTGGGCTTGTTTAGTAACAGGCTGTTCACCTTTCGGTCTAAATTCATATAGGCAGCCTGGAAGACACCGCCCATCTGCAATTTCCTCGCATACTCCGCTGTGTCACCTCGACGTTGGCTGGCGCTGCGATCTCGTCCCGACCGCTGCGGTCAGAAATTGGTCCTAATTAATGTATTCGTTCTCAACGTTTGCTGTGTGAGCAGGACTTCGGACTCGATCGGCTTGCGTCGGCTTAATGAAGGGCTGAAAGCCGCTAGCGGTAAGCTTTGTGCAAACGACGTGCGACGTTGGCGCCGTCACGTGGCAGGCTGCGGCGCGCCTGCCGTTCTCCATTTTGTCGGCGCGCGAGTCACGTGACACCCGTTGAGACCGCTAGCGCACGCGCGAGATGGGGCGCGTTTTTGCCGTCCGTGCGCGTTGTCTCCGCAGGGCAGACTTCTACGCATTATCGAAAAAAAAAAAAGTAAGCGATTACAATTTCAATTTCTTCAATCAAAATAGTAATTGGTTAAGATTACCAATTACTACCCCACGAGAATTGAGAAATTACTCGAGAGTTATTGATTACTTCTATGTTACTTTCCTCCAAGCATTTATTACTATTGCATAGTAAGCAGAATGAGCTGACTATACTTTCGGTGCTCCGCCCACCGCCTTTCACAGTCAACAACGACATCGAAAACTACCTCGAGGAGGAAAATAAAAGAGAGGGAAAAACATGCGGACTTTGTGCACAGCATTGACGTTAATCAGCATCTGAGTCCTCTATGAAGCGCAGTGCTGCATTGTTGCAGATACTTGGAAAATACGCTACCGGTTCGGCCAATGGAAAGCCGAAAAAGAAAAAAAAGAGAGGAAAGTCGTCCGCATGCGATTTGCAGCATTAGCGTCTTAAGTGGTCCTCGCTATCTAAACATACCAGCCCCGGTTCAATTCATCGGCCAACAACTCGTGGAGCCTTATATTGAGGAAACCAAAACTGAGCACATGCATTTGCCTGTGTGAACGTCACTTTCGAGAGGCGGCTGCGGGGCACCGATCTCGGGCGTTCTGCTGCATTTCCCGCCAAAGTGAGTGGCTCCAAGCTCCATTGCTTGTCACAGTTCGTCGCGCCAGCAACGTAAACGGTTACATGTAATTGATTTACTGAAATAAAAGTAATTGAATTACAGTGAGCGTTACCGAGTAAACAAATTAATCGTTAAATTGAAAAATTATCGAGAAATGTACAAGTAATTAATTACGTGTAATTCTTTAGGTACAAGTATATGCCGCTGGGTGCCACGAAAAAGGGACGTTATTTCGGGCACCCTCGCTCTCAGACTATCCCCGCGTACGTTGCTATGACGACGCCCGCGCGAGGACCTGAATGCTGCTTTGCTTGGAAGGCGGCGGCAAAAATAGCGCTCGGACCTGTTCGCTCGGCGGCAGGGAAACATTACCGCTTTACGGGAAAACCGTTCAGAAGCGGCACCGAGTGGCAAGCAGCAGGAGGCAAGTCCCCACACTTCTAGTGTATTCGAACCACGTGGTTCGCTCCCTAGTGCAAGGCCACCCTTCTACCGCCACCGCCGCCGCCTATTTTTTTTGCTTTCGCCGCTGCTCTGGTTAATGGCCCGCACTCAAGCAACTGCATGAGCCGGCTAGCGACACTTCTTGTCCTTTTTTTTTAGAGCGCAGCTCTTAGGCGCCGGTTCCTGTGGCGAGCGTCGGCGTCCGCGTCGGCGGCGGTGTAACCGAGTGAACGAGGGCATCGAAGGATGAAAGAGCGAACGCAGAGCGCCGCGCGGGATGAAAGACGCGAGGAGGAAAGCGGAGAGGAGGGTGCAGTGGAACCGCAAGTCAGAAAGCGAAGAAGGGTACGGTGAAAGAGTGAGAAGAAAAGCGTAGTGCGGCGACGATTGCTACGAAGTGGCACGAGAGTAGGGCGCGTCGTATGGGAGGTCTGTCGGAGGCGGCTCCTGTAGATCGCGTCGACGCTTCACTCACGCGCTGGCTCATGCGATCTCAAGATTAGCGAGGCAGTCGCGCCACACTTCGCTCCGTTTGCAACGTGCCGCACGAGACAGATTGTCCTCGCTAGCCAATATATCGCGATATGATAACGCGTGTGGAGCTGCGCTTAAATTTCGTCTTAGAAAGTATCGTAATTGTCGGTGATTTTGTTTCTTGAAAAGCAGACACGTCTAGAGCGATTGGACGAAAACATTACTGTGCTGCCTTCCAGGTTGTGCTAAACATAGCCGTTTCACGGCCAACTAGGCTTACTTAACAACCTTTTGAGTGATTTATTAAATGTATCTATGCATGGAGATAATGACGCCCCATATACATAGAAGATCCGGCTACTTTTGATCCGGCATGTAAAAAAATAAAAGAAAGATAAAACTAAGATAAAGATAAAGGCGTTAAGCACTCCCCATACGTGGGCCGATCCCGAAGATAGTGCAATGCCGGGCCAACCCGCGGCGGAAGTGAAGCAGGCGTTAAGCACTCCCCACACGTGGGCCGATCCCGAAGATAGTACAATACCGGGCCGACCTGCGGAGGGAAGTGAAGCAGGCGTTAAACATTCCCCATACATGAGCCGATCCCAAAAATAGTTGTACGCCAGGCGGACCCGCGGCGGAGCTGCAGTTCGCCATTAAGGGGCCCCGCACATACACAGCTTCACTGGCCACCCTTCTCCACTGAGTGGAAGGGCACTGAGTTTTTTCTTTCTTCTTTTCCTTTTTTTTCTCTCTCTCTCTCTGCTGCGTTCCGCATTGGATAACTAACCGAAGTCGCGTGCCACGCCGAGTGACGTATCTAGCACGGCGTTTTACCGTTATCGCATGTTGTGCGTGTGACCTTGGCTCACTCGCTGTGACGAAGCTTCCTCGAGAGGGTGGGTGCGCGGCGTTCCGTTGCAGCTCTATTTCGCGGCTGGCGAGCAGCGCTTAAATGCTTTGCAGGATGCGATCGCCAGCGCGTCAGCTGCACGCTACGCCTGTCTGTATAAATGGCTGACCCTGATGAGGGGCTCCTTAACGGAATTTTGAACACTGACATAACGGAGAGTTCCCACAGCGCCGACAAATGAATCACACAGGCCTCTGAGTTACTATTACGAGGCTCAGGCGTCTACATCGTGTTTAGTGAAGCCTCTTAGAGTGTACTTATCCTTGTTGTGTGGCTTGAATGCTGCCGAACACCACTATAAGTGGCGTCAGAGCGCTCTGAAACGAGTCGTCGAAGACGTAATTAGACATCACCATTACATAAGTACTTACAAACTTGAGCGTTATACGAAAAAAAAAAAAAAAAAACACCAACTTAAGATTATTGTTGGGCATGGGACGAAGGAAGAAGTATTATAGTTTATAAGAGGGGGGGGGGGGGGGTCACGCTAGGGCAATATTTAGATTTGGCCTTTCCGAAAAGGTCGCCCTTCCCTCGACAACACAGGGGGCGTAAAAACCTGGTACAACCAGTGTTCGAATTTTAGCGATTTTGTCTCTAGATTTAGCGACTTTTTCGTCCGCTTAGCGACAGATATTTCTCTTTTGCGACCAGATAATTGTTTAGGGATGTGACAGAACCAGGGGTGACGTTTTAGCAACTTCGATGTTAAGAACATCGATTCAAGAATGACTTTCTCGAACGCTATTTGATATTGAAAATCTAGAAAAAAGTGGCAGAAATTGGCTGTATGGCGCTAGGGTGCTGGGACTGCGATAATTCAGCTGTGGTCTTCCCCCCCGGAGGCCACTCGCGGCAGTTCACTGAGCCGAAGCAAACAGCTAGGTTTCAAATTGTGCTCACGAAATACACATTAAAAAAATTCTTTACGAAACCAATTAGAAAGGACTCATACGATGCAGGTGCTGCAGTTTCACCAAGTACATTCCATTTGAGAACGTTCACAAACATAGCCGTAAACTAACTTACGAAGACCTTTTGGCATAAATTTAAGTCTTATGGGGAGATTTAGAACGCAGCAGGTGAATAATAGGAGATATAAACTGTAGAAAGGCGTGCGTATGTAAAAGCGTCTGAATTCGTTCACGCGAGTCATAGCGCCGCCTTCGTTTTCCTTGGTTTTCGGACAAATCAGCACAGCGCGGAGCACTCAGGTGGATCAAAGAGTGGTAATGTAGAAGTTGACCTGCACAAGTGCCAAGTATATTAATCACCGTGTTAATATGAGCAAGATGGTATCGCAAAATTTACTTCCCCTTTCACGAGTGCCTAAATCCAGAAAGTTTACGGCCATAACGTGTACCAAGTGCGTCTTTATGATGGGAGAATCAGGCAACCCGCGATATTTAGAAGCGTGTTAAATTTTTTTCTTGAAACGTAATGGTAAACGCAGGATTTCAGCTGTAATCGTGCATCGCTTTTGGAACGCAATGTTAAATTTAACGAAGTACTCTACGGCCTGCTAATAAAGTCACCGTTTCCTCCTTATTGGCACGAGCACTAGACGAACGTGAAATGTCTTGGCAGATGCGTTATGCCATGTTAGGTTAGACTGTATTATAGTGTTTCAAGAACACTTTTCATTATATCAAATTCACTCGACAAGTTAGCCACAATTTGAACGTCATTGGAGCAAACAAAAAAAATTTTGTTTTGAAGATTTGGCGAAGTTTTTGCCTTAGTTTAGTAACAGACTGAAAAGGGACGATGGCAACACCGGATATAACGCGGCACAATTGGACTAAGGCGCAAGTTAATTTTGTTATAACCTTTCTCCTGCTTATATATACGAGGAATATTTGTTCGTAAGATCTTTGAGGGCTAGTCACGTGACGTTGCTGGCCCATATGCAAGTGAAGGCGGCCCACCAATGGCAAACAGCACTTACGAACAAAAGGCCTTGTGAACGCGACCCCTGGTTCTTCACAAAATTGCTCGTCCCTATTAAGTTGCGCGTCAGCTCTGCGCAGCAGGACGCCGTGGGCCGCGCGGACCCGCTCTCGCTTCCGCTACGGCGCGAGAAAACAGCCGCGTCCTCGCGTTTAACTGTCAAAAATAATCACCCTTTCAGTTAGATAAAAGGCTGAACGAAGAAGCTACTGCAAGTCGTATTGTACGCCATGACCAACGTGCACACATGTGAGAGATCGCTATAACACGACAAATTCTGTCAGCACGACAAATAGATCTATTTCATGAAAGTTCCACGAGTTTCGTTTTTTCTTGCATATATATGGATTGACAGACATTTACTTTATTGCCCCAAAGAAACAGAATATATGAAACAACTGAAAATTAAATCAATTTTGCGTTATCACTGCGCGTGATCTGACTTCTCCGACGTAAGCCTATAATAAACTTCATTCACACCACTGTCATGCTGCAGTCGAAGGTGGTTTCGTTTACCTACATGGGACGACTGTCCACATTGCGGCAACAAATCCGCACTGACCACTTGCTTTGTGTAGTGTGCGTCTATGTTGTTCGAGTAAAAATTGACTCAAGTTGCCCAATTCACGAGCGTATGCGAGGTGCCTCCTAGTTGAGCCCCGCGGAGAACACTCGACTAATCGGTCAATCATCGCTGTTGTTGATGTTCTTGTTGCTGTGCTGATGCGCGCGTTTTTTAATGACACATGCCTGCTCGTAGGAAACCTTGAGACGGGGGAGTTCCGTGCAGTAATCGGCGCCACCGGTATCGCCCAGCCGCCTGAACAGCCTCGTCGCGAGACAACCGATGGCGATGCGGCTGCCGATAACCCTCGCAGCCCTGTTGGCGCTGTGGGCTGTGAGCGAGACGGGCCTGTGCCTGACCCCGTGCCCGTCTCACTGCACTGCACGCTTCGGCGTCGCTTTCCCAGAAGGCCCAAAGCTTGTCCAAGGAACCGACGCTTCCGTCGTGATCAAATTTATCGAAACGCTTGAAAAGCTCGAACCGGGAGCTGAGATGATATACAGTAGTATTGAAGGCCGGAAGGTCAAAGTGCCGAGAAAATTGAAGAAGCAAGTCGAGATGATAATCCAGGAGCACTCGAATGTTTCGAGAACAATGCGGTACATTCTGGACAATTATAAACCAAAGAAGCCGCCAAAGGGGGGCAACAGCAGGCTGCAAAGGCCGGGAAAGGGAGGCGGCGGGCACGTGAGGAGTCCACCCCCGAAAATTATTGTGCCTTCGTACAAGCCCGAAATTCCTGTGCCTCCAACCAGTGACCAGATGTTTATTCCACCCGGTATACGGGGCGTCACCGATCAGATCCGTTTCTGGCTCGAACTTCTGCTCAACCAGCCCAACTACTTTACTGTCATCTATCAAGTGCTCATCAAATTAGGCGTCGTCTTTAAAGACTTGAACTATCCTATCAAGGAAGTGTCTGTGGGTGGAGTAAAAATTCCCTTGCCGCGACCTGTCATAGTGAAATACGTAGTGCACATCAATGACCAGAGTTTTGACCTTCCTAGAGATGCGGACAGACTCGCTGCCCACGTGTCCAAGCACCCGGAACAGCTGGCTTTGGTGATTACCTTGCTTCGGCAGTTTGGAGCAACTTTCCCTACCAACGGCCAAGGCCTGCTGACCGGCTTTAGCCTCTTTAACATCACTTACAGTTTCAAGCGGCCACTTGTCACGAAAATTACCGTCGGAAACAAAGCTTACGAGCTTCCCAAGGACATCAAGTTGGTTATCGATATCAGCAAGACCAGACCCCAAGAAATTTTTAATAAATTGTCTTTGTTGGAAATTTATGGAGTGAAACTCGGCAAGACGCCCGAAGGGTTTTTTGAGCTTCGTGTACCCGGTCAGGGGCGGACGAAAGTAGAGCTCCCCGGCAGCGTGCGCATCACACTCGGCAAACGGGAGTACTCCATTCCCGCTGACCTGGAGGAAATTTTCAGGAGGCCGGGAGAGGTTCATATCGGCATGCTTTTCAGCGCCTTGCAGCGTGAAAAGGTCAAGGTGAAGGTGGACGACAGTACAGGAGTCGTGCTGGGCATCATGATCCGAGGAATCCTGGTTCCGCTCCCACTCACCATCGACCTGCGTTTCCGGCTGAATGACAAGGTCTACAATATACCGCGCGACCTCAAGGCACTGATCGCCCACCTTGAGCGAATAGGCATGCCTAGCCAGGCCCTGCACATCCTGTACGTACGCTACGGCGTCGTTCCGGTTCGCAATTCCGCTGGCATTGTCATTGCCCTCTCCTTCAACGACCTCAAGTACCCCATCAAGTTGGAAAAGCAGACAGTCGTGGTCTTACTGAAGAAGAAATTTTTCCTCCCTAGGGACGCTGACAAAATGATCTCATTTGTGAAGGAAGATCAGAAACGCGTCGTGCCTATGCTTCAGGCACTTCAGCGAGCCGGCTTCATGTTCGTTCCCGAACCGAACGGATACTTGCAGACCATCCAGAAGGGCGCCCAGATGATAACTCTTCGCATGCGAATTCAAATCACCGTGAAGTTTCGACGCGTCCTCTACAGGATGCCCTATGACCTTCCCCGACTGGTGAAGGTCGTTAAGGGCATTTCTCCCAAAGACATGAAGAAGCTTTCGCTGGAACTAAAAAAGGTCGGCGTGATGGTCACCAAGGCCGGCTCGAAACTTGTTATTCAGTTTAACAGCGTCAAGTACACAGTGAACGGTTAGAGGCGTCGGCGGGGCACACCGCCTCTAACAACCCCGTGCCGCGACATTTCGTTTCGTCCGGACGAAGACGTGAACGGAGCGCCACTGTCTTGCGACTCGTCGGACGCGGCGCGCTGAGGCTTTCAATAAACATGCACCAATTTACACATTGCTTCTCTCTGAATTTTGGGGAATGCACCCGGAATCGGGACGATCGAACAGCGCAGTTCGTGGCTGAGCGACGAGCCGCGGAGCGCGGTGGAGCGCTGCCCCTGAGGGGGACAATGATACGTCGCCGCTTCTATTTCATCGGCGTTTCTTCCACACAGCGACTGGGTTGTGTGCGTGTGTAAATAGTCGTCTTATTTACCCTATCCTCTCTACTATCCGCTCTCTTCTGCCATTTCACCCTCTTACTACCGCTTGCCCACCGTTCACCGCGCTTCAGGTGTCAGCACACCACACTCGGAAGTGAGACTGCGGTCAGCAGTAATTTTTTCTCCTTCCCTTTCCGTTTTGCTATTCATTTATTAAAGCGCCAATTACTACTACAATTGCTACTACTACCACCACCACCACCACTGCTACTGCTACTACAAGAGCGGTTATCTCCTCAAAAGGTTGTGCTTAGGTTGCGCATGTGCGAAGTCCACCCCAAAGCCCAGCAGCCTCATTGTCTGCTGGGCTTTGGGGCCTGCTGTCTGCTGGGCTTTTTGTCGGCTGCGAAATGTGGGCGAAAGTAAACGAAGCGCGTTACTCGTTCGCACCCTGCTGACTGAAAACCTAGCAGAAAGCATTGAAGAAGGCGGGGACCGAATGGACCTACGTGTTCACGCGGGACAGATTCGATCAAGTGTGCCCGCACGACCAAGTTCTGCATCTCCCGGTTTCTATTTTCTTTTTATGCGAAGAAGAACGCTGATTCTTAGAGCGCAACAACATGCGCAGTTAGCTTTCGTTCGCAGTTCTATAATCATCTCGACGCTGTCGAGCTCGGGCGTCGGCACGTGTTTTGTACCCCACGTGCCCCTCAAACCTTTAGGAGGTGCACCCTTATGCACTTTAGGAGGCACGGGGCGCGGAAGGCACTTCTCCTGTATGTGGCTACAAGCTGCCGGGATGAATCTCGTTGTCGTCAGCAACAGCAACAGGGATCAAGGCCAGGCGGTCATTCGTACAGTTTAGTAAAAAAAAAAAAAAAATCTTGCCGCGCTTTATTTTCCTCTCGCTGCTTCTCTGTTTCTTCCCTGAAAAGTGTACTTGGTACTTCGGAATAGCCGGCTCTCGTGATGCGCACCATCCCGTTGTTGTGTTTACTACTACTACTACTACTACTTCTACTACTACTACTACCACCACTTCTACCAATAATATTAATAATAATAATAATAATAATAATAATAATAATAATAATAATAATAATAATAATAATAATAATAATAATACATCTGCTATCGCCATCTGAGGCTCCCGTGCACCCCGCGGAGTGTGTCTATAGGTTATGGCGTGGCATCCATAGAACCTTGCAGCCTCGTCTCACAGCTGGTGCAGGCGTGAGGCGTGCTCCGGGCACGAAAAGTCCACGCAAGGAGGAAAGGTGTCGCCCTTGTTGCGACCGCCGTGACGCCGAGAGAGCACTCTGTCAATTTCTCGCGGGCCCTTCTCGGAAACTAAGTCACGGTAAATTAGTCGGCGGCGACGCCGCGGTGCGGACAGCAGTGTGCGACATGCATGCCGGGCTTTTCCCGGTTTCCCGAAGCACCGCTGGACGAATTTTTTTTTTCACAGGGGTTTGTGACGTCACGTCACTTTAACGACTCCCGAGTAGAGCATTTTTTTTTGTTATAAGGCTGACAGAAAGAGGAAGCTCTAGAAAGGAGAAAATAAAAATAAAGGAGGAATAAAAGAGGTATAGATAAAATAAAAGGAAGAAAAAGACAATACCTGAGATCGAAACAAAGAAAGAAAGAAAGACAGAAAGAAAGGAATAAAGAAGGAAAGACAGAAGGAAGAAGAAGAAGAAGAAAAAACGAAGAACGTTAAGAAGGAATAAAGGACTATAAAAAAGAAAGCAGAATGTGAAGAGAAGAAAAATAAAGACGAAAGAGAAGCACAAGAAAGAGAAGACAAAGAAATGTGAAGTGAAGAAGCGAAGAAAAAAAAGCTAAGGAAATATAAAGAGAAAAGAATTGAAGACATGATAAAAAGAAGAAAGGCCCTAGGAAAAAAAAGAGAAATGGATCTGAGGAGAAGAAGAAAAGAAAAACAACAAAAGAATAAGAAAGAAGGGAAAAATGAAGACAAGACAGAAAGCACATGAACAAAAGAACAAAGAATACGAAAAGAAGATGAAAAAAGAATAATGTGAGGACGCAAAAAAGAAATAAACAAGGATAACACCGGCAGGAAGAAAGAGAAGAATATTCTAAGCCAAATAAAAAGAACGAAAAACAAGATAAAGCAAGAAAAAGAATGTGAAGGAGAGATAAGTAAAGAAAGCAATACAAGAAGAAAATTAAATGGAAGAAAATAGAAGGTGGAAAGAAAGAAATAAAGAAAAAAGAAAGGTAGCCAATAGAAGAAAATAAGAACAATTAAAGAAAATACAGAAGAAAGAAAAACGCACAAGAAATAAAAACGATGTGTGGAAATGTAGTCGAGAAAGAAAGATGAATGAAAGACATACACGAAGAAAAAATATGGAGCAGCAAAAAAAGAAGTATTTGAAGAAGCAATGAAGGAGCAACGAAGAAAGAAAGAAGTTGAAGAAAAAGACCAAAACTTTTTTGAAGAAGACAGCAAGGAAGAAGAAGAAATACAGAAAGTTATAAGGATGTATCCGAAGTGAAGGAAATGAAGGAAAGAGAAAAAAGGACGCAGACTGACGAAAGCAGTGAACGAAAGCCGAAGAATTTGAAAGAAAAACTTGGCAGGGAGAATGGGAAAAGGAAAACCGAAGGAAGAATGAAGAAAAGAAACAATGAAAAGAAATAAATATGAGAAGCATAAAGAAAGAACTGCACACTACGGTATTTCACTCGCGGAGATTGCGTAATGTCGCCGCAGCTTTTTTTAATGTTTCGTTCTAGCTATGATCGGTTTACGTTTGACTTGAGCGGTGCCTTCCAATTATGTCGAGTTTTATCATTTTTTTCTACGTGACTTCCTATGTCAGATTTGCTTAGGCGGTCGTCCTTAGTATGGGTTGGTACTGTGAATTCCAATGCGTAAAATGTGTTGGCGCGTGTATGCTTTGTGTAGCCGCATTACTCCAGCTGTGGGCATATAAGGCATACAACGTATAGACATAGCTTGTGTTACTAGTTGCCATCGTCTGCTGACATCTGCCTCCCCATCTTCCTTTCTTTTTCACTTATTATCCGTGGCGAAGAGTAGCACGACCCGCCGTGGTGGTGTAGTGGCTTTTGTCTTGAGCTGCCAAGTCCGAGGTTGCCGGATCGAATCCTGGCCGGGGCGGCCCCATTTCGATTCGGGCTACATGCAAAAATAGAACCCGTGTACTGTGCATTGGGTGCTCGCTGAAGAACCCCGGAGTCCCCCACTGTGGCGTGCCGCATAGTCATATCGTGGTTTTGGCACGTCAAAACCCCAGAAAATTAACTTCATTCTAATTTTTTCACTTGCTTATTCAGTGACTGCCCGAAACGAATTACGACGACGACTTCAGGTCAATTTGCACATCAAATAAAAGAAACGCAGCTAGTTGGCTACAAGTGCTGCGGGACGTGAGTGATCAGCGCCAAGTTTAAACGGGTGCAAAGCTGACGTGTGATAGCGAACAAACGCTGTTTTGGCGCTTGTACCGTGTATGTCTTGCTCCGTCGCGTCTAAACTTGGCGCCGGTAAATCAGGTTTCATATCAGTAGATTGTATAATCTAGGCGTTTACCTACAGTCGCGGCACCGTGAAGTCTTGACGTATCGATGGCTTGCACTGACGTCATCGCGACTGCCATGCTGGTGCACCACCACGGTGATAAGCTGGGTCTGTGACGTCATGTGAGAGTCATGAATATGTGAAATGGCGGTTATCTACGCTGCCGCCACTGCGTTGGCTCCGGGATGACGCAATCGGGTGGACGTATAAGGCTTACATGTGTGTGTATGCTTGATGGTGTTGGGCATAGGGTTTCACACAATAATTACTAGACGGTACTGTGAAGCTAGTATCTACGGGAGCTGCAATCGGGGCGGTTACACAATCATGGGAATTACGGGAAGTTCATGGATTCGCCTAAACTTCGTCCTTCTGGCTTCAAACGGCCTCGTGACTTTGTAAACTCGTAATTTCTAACAAAGTACTGTGTAATAATAATTAAAGAAACATTATTAAAATTTCACTATGGCAGGATTGGAACACAGGACCTATGGCATAACAGCCCGATATTGAATCCATTGGGACACTGACGCATGCACTGACAGAAGCCCTTGTGAATTTCTCGAGGGCAAGCCAGCGCGTTGAGACGCTTGTTTCAAGTCAATTCAACTCGGCCACTTGGACAGGCTGAACCGCTGCAATTAGTAGTGACTATGTGCACAGAGCTTCCTGCAATGATTCTGTGTGCTCGCAGAGTCTTCTGCAATTAGAAAAAGTATTGATCGCTCTGAAATTTCCGACAATAAAAGCAGATAAGGCGTAATAAACGATGTCGCAACAACGTCCGAAGCCCCAAGTACGAAGAACATACAAATCCGTGTACTTCACATCATTCCTATGGTGGTTGAACGATCGCGGCGCCAGACCTCCCCCCCCCCCCCCCCCCCCCAAGAATTATTGTAGAAAACTCTATGGGGTTGGGGGTACAGTGAACTAGAAGCATTGTGATGCTGGAAGTTGTGAAGTTGACAACGGGAAGAGGCGGCCGCCGTGCTGCTGTGCGGGATCGTTTTTCTTCCCTTTACACACTCGAGCAGAGCACAGTGCATGGTGGTTAAAAAAAAACTGATCGCGATGGCTCTTTTTTGAAAAATGAGACATCGGTAAGCAGCTGAGGCACACGGATAAGAATAAGTGCCGAAGTTTTTCGTTACAATGTGCGGAGTATATGAATTGATCGCGCATATAAGTGTAAATTTTTATGCGCACATTAGGGACAGAGTTTGTTACTCGCGATTTCCGTGTCTGCGGTGAGGTGTGCTTAGCTTCCACACATCGTGAACTTGAGAACAGCATAGTCAGATAATTTTTCTTTTGCTTGTGGTGTTTAATATAGCATAGGTGGTGTGCGAACTGTGGCCCACAAAGTATGTGCCGGGGACAATGCGAATTCACATTGTATTGCACAAATTATTTCCCCATCCTTCTGGTCGGCAGCAAAAGTAGGAAGCCAGAATTTTACATTTCGCTCTAGCTGTCTGGTCTTTTAAGAGCAGCAGGCGGGGATATTGATGCATCTCCCGATGAATAAGTACCGTTTGTACAAAAACCCGCGCCGTTCTTTGTCACGCATCTGCACATCGTACGGAGCCTTGCGCTGGCTAAGTACGGACAAAAAGTCGAAAGCACACGCATTATGCCCCGCGAATGATTTGTACAAACTGACGGAGCAGGTTGCAGTCTGCTTGGAGGCGTCAAAGGAGCGTGAATCATGGCACGTAAAGAAAGATCTAGATTGTCGCTTATAACCGGGGTTACAGAGCGCTGGGAAGCTAACGGCGTTCATTAGGGATCTCAGTGTTGTGGTTGCAACCCGGTCTTTCCCCTTCTCAGTTTTTCCAGACCTGATTGATTTAGGGTTTTAGGTACAGCACAGAGCTTCCCTTTCTCTCTCAACGTACAGCGAACGTTTAAGTCGTCTGACGCAATGGTAGAATTGGGAGCTCAAAAAAAAAAAAAGAAAAGAAGAAACGGCGGCTCTGCGGAGTTAGAGAGTTTTAGGGTAGGGAACGCAAGAACTATAGGGCCACGGCACGGCGCATGCTCGGACCCCGACGGCTGGGTGTGCGCATGCGCAGTAAACACACACACACACACACACACACACACACACACACACACACACACACACACACACACACACACACACACACACACACACACACACACACACACACACACACACACACACACACACACACACACACACACACACACACACACACACACACACACACACACACACACACACACACACACACACACACACACACACACACACACACACACACACACGCACGCACGCACGCACGCACGCACGCGCACACACACACACACACACACACACACACACACACACACACACACACGAAGACAGATTGTAACAGAGTATAAAATGTGTACACGAAGAGAATACAAAGCAAAAGTAGAGAAACAGAAAAAAGGATTACAGAACGACAACAAATATGAGAGTTTTTGTTCAGTTATTGAAATTCCTCTGCAACTCCTTTCAAGAAAATATTAAAATTAGGAATGAAGGCGTCCAAGCATTCTGAATGGACGTTATATGTCGCCCGCCCTCTAGATAAAGGGTCACAAAAATCTGAAGGCTGAAAGGCGCGCTGTTTCCTTGTGCCTTTCTGCGAAACGCAAAAGCGCACATTAGCAAGCAAGTGTGAGGAGGAGATTATTCCGTGTATTAATTTGTGAAGAAAGATAACATCCGATTTGTTGCGTCTGCAGGTGAGGGTAGGTAACGTGAGTGTCTGTGTTAGCTCTATGGAGATGGAAGGCTTTTGAGAGAATTGGTGTTTAAGTATAAATGTGAACTTCTTTTTGCATATTTTCGGAAAGTTCACAATTTGACCTACAAGTGCCGCCCCAAATCATGGAAGTGTATTCAAGAATTGGAAGGCCTACGCTCTTATACAAGGTTACAAATGTCCCAGGATGTTTGAAATCTCTCGTCACCCATTATACGGTGCTGAGTGTTCGTCTGAGGAGCGTGGGGCGAGAAACTCGGAGAGCTGTCGAAGTACACTTCAACATCCTTCGTTCCCTGAGCTAATAATAATAATAATAATAATAATAATAATAATAATAATAATAATAATAATAATAATAATAATAATAATAATAATAATAATACTTTATGATCAAATCTGCGAATATATGTACAGAAATAATAATAATAATAATAATTATTATTATTATTGCCACAACATATACAAAACAACACAAGCAGGCTGGTCTGAGCCTCAGTTGGCTTGTAGGACCGTGCCTATGAATATGATAGACAAGGCAAAAAATATAGAAGTAGGAAAAAAATCATAATAAAAACGAGTGGTAAAAAAATTGAAAAGAACAAGATAACGTTTTGTTACTTACTTATAACAAAAGATGTTACAGAGGTAAATATTGCGATGAAAGAATGTTCAAGAGGTTAATTTTACTATAGCTGCTTTAAGAAGTGTGTGAGCGTGCTTTTTGATGTCGCGTTAAAAATTTGATCTGGTAATTTGTTAAATATGTCAGGCACATAAGCACAGCGTCTGGCCGCGCCATACCTTCTGGCTGAACGAGGAACTACATAACGGACATGTTTTCTAAGTGCTCTTGCGGCGTCACTTCTTTGTTTGAAAGTGGAATTCCAGAAATGTTTAACGACAACTGTTTCTATAAGTAATGAATGAAAATTCGCTAGACCAAGTTCAAGGAAGATATTTGCAGATGTTACTATTGGGGAATTGTATGCAACATTTTTAAGAATGTTTTTTATAATCCGGTATACCCTGCATATCCCATGATCCGAACAGAAGCCAAAGACAGTAATGCCGTATCTCAATACACTGTAACCTAGTGCATGTGCTACAATCTTTTTTACAGAGAAGGGTGCAATACTTTTGATATTAAACAACAGCCAAGCTACTGAACTCAGTTTAGAACAAATAAGTGATAAGTGATGTTGCCACGATAAATTACTATCGAAATAGATTCCGAGATATTTCACACAATCCACGTATGGAATAGGCATACATTTACAATAAAAACAGTCCGACTCATGTAAGTAGAGAGGCATATTAATAACAGTAGTCTTGAGTGGGCAGCGAAAACAAACAAGTCGTGCTTTTTGGGCATTAACAACAATTCCATTATTAGAGAACCAAATCATTGCCTTGTACACGTCATTTTGCAACATTTCAGTGGACGTTTTATAACAAAGGTGTTTCACCAATAATGCAGTGTCGTCAGCATACTGGAATACTGAACATTTCGAAATTGCCAAAGGGAAGTCGTTAACGAAGATCTTAAACAACAATGGCGATAAAATGGACCCCTGAGGAACTCCAGCTTTCACTCACAGCTTAGAACTAAAAACGCCCTTATCATCGGTAGCGACCACCTGAAATCTGTTGCTCTATTAATTTTCGAGAACTTTGTAAAAAGGCCCATGAAATCCCCAGAAATGCAGTTTACTTAACAAGATTTGATGATTCAGGGTGTAAAACGCTTTCGCTACATCTAAGAATGGCGTACATGTGAAAAGATTCTGATCGAATGCCGAGAACAGGTCATCTGAAAATTCCTCAAGCAGTGCCACAGTACCACGCCCTCAAACAAAGCCAAACTGTCGATTGGTCAGGATAGAAAATTTGTTCAGAAAAGAAAACAAAGCGTGGAAAAGAAATTTTTCTGAGACCTGAGCAATAACCGGCAATCTAGAAATTGGCCGATAGTTTTCAATAATATCTTTCTTCCCTGACTTGTGTAGTGGTACAACTGCAGTTTTTAAGCATTCTGGAATTTTGTCGCCTTCCAAAAAACCATTCAGTATATGCAGGATAATATCTGACAGCGCATTGAAATTGCTTCTGATGGTGTGTGTATTTCTTTATTCCATCATATCCAGTGGGCTTTTTAGGACGGAAATTGGAAATAGTTTCCTCCAAATCACCCCTCAAAATTCTCGAAAGGAAACCTCACGCAGATACGGAATGCCCTAACGGCCGAGTGCTTGTGGATGGAAAGACAGCCCTTTGGGACGCTCTAACAAAGTGTCCGTTGAAGGCATCAGCCACTTCTGTGGGAGGTTGCTGA